>NC_135257.1:21466150-22666150 GCF_964204865.1 Styela clava
CCAATGCAAAACATAGATCTCACGATTTCGAGAGAATACATGGGACCAGATAGGTGGCACGCTTGCAAAACAATGCCGAATTATCAGGGGTTGTGGAAGATTTTAATATATTGGAAGGGGTGGCAAGCTTAAAAGTTTGGGAATCTTTGATATGCCCATGTGCACCACCTCGTACATCTGTCAGAAGCTGGACAAGCAGTACAGCAAACAGAACATCTAACCCTAACCTGGTGCACACACTACGGGGGTAACTAAAAACCTGTGGCACGAGCCATGACTGCCCTAGATATGCCACTGAATGCATATCACATTGCATATGGTGTTGCTCAACATTTTTGTCTAGGCTTGTGAAAATAATTTGAGCGAATTTACACAGGAAAACAAGCTTGGTTTGATCCAATATATGTTAACACAAATCTTGGAACCAGAAGAATTCTGTGCAGAGGTTTTAGGGAGTAGGCTACATATCCAATATTATATTGTCAATAATACTTGATAAGATATTAAAAATTATTAGTTTGTCTTGTCAATCAATCAATCATTTATTCGTCGTCACAAAAACATCAAATGCACAAAAAATTGGTACAATAAATAAATATAATAATAATGTTATTTGTGCGACAGTCGCGAGGGACCTTGTTAGGTCTTCAAGCAGCGACACCTAAAGCGCTGTTACTGGTTCAGTGTAAAAAAATAACTACATTTGCTACAAACATTGACTATGCAATAGTCGTTATGATAAACGAATCATTGAAAAAATTCGCAGCAAACGCAACTTTACTAAAATCATATAATAGAGAAAAAAAAAGAAAAACAACTCAAGTATAAATTTATAAAAAAGGCATATTTGGATAAATGTATATAAGTTACATAAAAGACAAACGACAAGCGAGGGGAAAATGGTTACACCAAAGACAAAATTGTAAGTGATTAATTGAATAGAAGTTGGTAAGCTTTAATAAATCATAAAACGTTGATATGTATATATATTTATATACAATACGCTCCACAGCAAGTGGGCATAAAATTTACGAAAGAATGGTAGGCATATGCTTGCTCAAGAAATTGAAATATAACGAATTTGGGCATTTTAGTGTAGAGGTTGCACCAAGGTTGGTAAAGTTAAAGTACCGGGTACTTTAGAAATAGACTCCTTACACCTATAGTTCCTCCGGCTTTTTGGGCAGCCATGGCGACAGTCTACAAATGCGACTACTGGGCTATGGACAGAAGATGGCGAATCATACTGAATACTCCAATCAATGGCTGATGGAAGAGAGATAATAACTAATATATTTACTTTTTAGATATAATTTAAAACCGTAATAGCCTAAAGATTTAATGGTAGGCTACTTGGTAAGGCATTCCACAGTTTCACACCAGTGTATTTTATGGATTTCTGTTCTGTGTCTTGTGATAGTGAAGCAGGCATTTTATCTAACCACAATAATATAAAAGCATGTTTTTTCGAAGCGAGGTTACACACACACACTCACACACAACTTGAAATAATGAAATCATAAGAAAAGATCTTAATGTGGAGGGGAAAGTAAGAAAGTATTTTGCCAGGCACAGAAAATTTCTCATCTGAGATTTTTTGGACACATTATGGATCCACTTTACAATAATTATAAATCATCCATCCCCACCTGCCATTGTAGAAATCCCTAAGGTAACGCCAATAGTCAGGTCAATGTATTCCCCCTGGAAAACAAAGAAAGTTAATTCAGTGAAGAATCCAATTATTTTAACAAAAAAGTGTCTCATGGGAGTGAACTAAAGTGAGAATGGTCGTAACTGGATTAAGGCGGTTTTAACAGAATTAATTGGTCTGAATAGATCAACAATTAACTGACTAAAAGATGTTTCTAGTAATTCAGCGCCGTATGATTTTTTCTGATGAATTATTTTTGTTCAAACAATAAAATTACTTATTGCCAACAGGAAAAATAGCTTTCAAGCATTTGAAATCTTGGAACTTTGCATTTGAAAATTTGATAATCTCAAGGTTTATTTCAAATCAAATATCTATGAATTCACAATATCTTTGCTGAACACGAACTAATTAAAAAGATATTTGACAAAACTGGCTCAATTAGGCCCCTCGAACCAACAAAACAAAATAAATTACCGCCAGTATCATGATTGCATTATCGAGAAATCCAAAACCAATAAACGGGATACAGTTGTGAACGAAAACTGAAACACAAGAATTTAC
Source organism: Styela clava (assembly GCF_964204865.1). Lineage (NCBI taxonomy): Eukaryota > Metazoa > Chordata > Ascidiacea > Stolidobranchia > Styelidae > Styela > Styela clava. Next base: position 21,468,369 of record NC_135257.1, read on the forward strand.
GGCTGATTATTGGGGTGACTCATCTAGCAGTGGACATGACATGATAGTCTCATAATAAGGGTGTTGGCCCTAACTACTTTGTACTCCCGTAGCATGTGAACTATGATGGCGGACACCGGTACCTAGTATGTGTACCAGGTTAGGGTTAGGCCATAATTTCATGTACATATACTATGAGAGTCACCTGGCTAGTCCCCGAACTCGTAATAGAACTAAAATAAGGAAAATTGGAATGAAATTATAGCCTAACCCTAACCTGGCACACATACTACGTTTCGGTGTCCGCCATCTTGGTTCACATACTTCAGGAGAGCCAACTATTTTGACTAATTTTGTTCTATGTGTTATTGATTAAAATATAGACGCCATGTCCTACTGGTTTACAGGGTTTATCCAAATATTCTAACGACCCTTGATATTTTGGATTTTTAATTTCTGAATGCAATATAGTCAAGTTATAGTGGCTTCGTGTGAAAGTTAGAGAATCATAGAAATCAGTGATTGCTCAATTTATTAACAGTGGGAAAACATAATTTGAAATCTTATTGATGACAGATGAGTATCGCCCTGTTAGTTCAGAATCTCTTTATTCAAAGCCATAGGCCGTTTTTGTATTTTCTCTCTAATTACAAAGACCCATTTAATCTGGCTTATGTCACGCAGAGTTTGGGCACAGACACACTTGCATTATAAATAATAAATGAGCGCGGCTTTGCAAATTGCATTGAGAGGTTCATGGTTGCTGTATAGTGTTGTTTAATAAGTTAAGTGAATGTGAGATCATGTTTCTCACAAAAAATCAATCAATATTTCATCCAATTGTGTTCAGAATTTTTTTTAAATTCCCGAATAACGTGGTCCACGCAGTGTTTTTCAAATTTTTCGTGTCAAGGTCTCAGAGGATGCTAATAAATACCTACGCTGGCCAGCAGATTATTGAACTGCAATTAGGGAAACAAGCACATGATGTGCAATTTATAATTTCTATGACTTCATCGAAGTGAAAACCAATTCCAACAAGCACAAAGTTTTGAGAAAAATAAAGTTTTCTTTATTGTGGCATGCTAATAAAGTCAAAGTTTGTGTGATGACACATTGATTTTCTATTAATATGAAGATGGAGTCAGAGATAAAATCATTTTTTATACATTTTTAAACGGCTGCAAATTTTCCAGACAGCATAGCCCTGGATTTAATCCAGCAAATGGAAATCACAACACAATGTTCATTGGTGCCTAAAGAACATTATATGAGATATATCTTCTACATTTATTTGCTGACAAAAGTTGACTCATTTGGGCAATAATATTGGCACAAAATTATAAAAAGTAAATTCCACTAAGTGTGAATATTTTATTCCATCATCTCGCAATAATTTCCTCGTGCTACATATACATTTATATTGACAGAAACACCCAAAACCAGGACGCAAAGAAGTGTTCATTGAAGCATGACGACAGCAATATTCATTGAAGTGTAACAATTATTCTGCAAGACATATCTTGCGCATTTATTTGACAATAGTTGATTTAAGCGCATAAATATGAACATGACAGGGCATGAATAATTAATGTCATGCATAATGGGAAAGTAGTTTTTGAATGAATTTCAGAATATATGAATTTCTAATTGAAATTGATATAAGCTCTCAAGGGTCAAGCATATTAGAGGTGGGCTAATTGCGGCCATGGGATGGAAGCGGCACACCAAAGTGTTTCATCACTTCACTTGTGTCTGCTGAAATTACGACTATAGTTTTCATGGATTTAAATTCCCGTATCTACGAAAATAACGTCATAATGACCCTGATTGTTACATTGTGCTTCTTATTATTTTATAAACGTTAGCCTAGCTGTTGTAAATAAACTGTTTTTATTGATAGTTTTTAATATAGAGTTTTGAGCCAACGGCCCAGTAACTATGTCTGTTATGTATAACTGGCCCATCCCTGATCTATGATGCTTTCAACCCTCAAACTAGGCAAGTGCTCGCCAAAAAATGTAGAGCTTTAGAGATCGAATGACAAGAAAACTTAACGTCCCGACTAAGCTCATGCTATATTTAGCCAGGCACAATATAAAGCAGTGGTTCTTAAAATTGATTGACCCAAAATTAGAAGCGAAAGGATATTCGCGGGCCGAATAAAGAGCACACACCCTCAAACTGCGATAATGACATAACAATTGGCGGTATTTGGTATGTAAAATCATTTCACGAGGCCCACGGAACGCGGTTTGGGAACCACTGCTATAAGATATCATTTTCATCCCAAGGGAGAGGAAAGTCGATAAGACGTCTTACTCATACGCCAACCTTTATTCAGAAATCAAAAGCTGTAGTCAACAATCTTCAGGACTAGCAGTAGTCATAACAGTTGTTATTGCATTAAGACAGACCACATCATGCATAATTTATGGTGTGGCATCTAACTAATGGCCTATTTGTGATGCCACAACATTGAACTAATGCAATTGGATCATCCTAATGGAATGGGACATAATGGACTTTTGTGAAGAACAGGATAAAAATCGAGGGTTTGAATCCCATAAAGGTGGGCCATTTCATCTTAGTGCAATAAACAGGTGAACGAAAAATTTTGAAACATTATTAAACATGAATTTTTATAAATCCGAAGTCCGAAATTTTTGTTTTTTTCAGCTTTTCTCGAGTCTCTAAAAGACACACATGTAAAGGTAAAATTACTCACCAAGATATAACTGTCGCTTGGTGATCTGTCCTGAGTCCTCACCTGGAAATAATATATACATTTACACTTTATAGCATCAAGCTTAAAATCACAAATTGAAAGTCAAATATAGGTTTCCCTAATTCTGCCTTCTTGGAAATGGGAGACGTTCCTTCCCAATCAAGCATTTTATTGTTTGCACTGTATTACGTTTCAGAATTACGGGTTCCCTACGTAATAGAAATAAAATGTGACTTCATCAACTTTACATTACCAGGAAATTTTTTTTAATATATGAACATTTAATCATGGAAATAATATAATTAGGCATTCAAGGAATTATATGGATAAACCTAATGATATCCAATGAATTCTACAGCTAAGTGTGAAAGCTAGCAAGACTTTTATTTTTGATGATTTCAGAGAGAAAAAAGAATAAAGCAGTAAAAATCTTTTCGATTGTTTCTTTATACAGAAATTTTCTTCAAGGTAATGTGAATGCAGTAAGACTACATAAAACTACATGGAATTAATGTGGTCCAATACACACACTCACTCAGAATTAAAAGAGACTCATGGTCAGTGAAATGCTGTGAACTATTGAAACTATATAGAATTATGGTGATTAATTAAACATTAGTAAATACTGATTTGGTGGAGTATACTTAGAAGAAAAGCTCTTGAAAGCCATTCAGACGTAAAAGAGACAGAGTTAAACATATGTTTCCTTATTGTCAGAATACTGTATGGCACCCTTGGCATTTCAGGGATGACCCATGTGCCCTTTATAAAAAATTCCAAGATAGGCAGAGTTAGTTGGTAGATCCTACATCACCAGCATCCATTGCTATGCAAAGCTTAAAATATTCAATTCTTAAAGTTGAGTCAAATGCTTCCTATGATGTGCTATGACCCTATCATCAGAATAACCATCAGGCTCAACTCATTTGCCTTTTGATTCGTTGCTCAGAGATGAGCATATTCTTCATAAAGTTCAAAACCCCATAGAAAATAGAAGAGTGAATTCCTACATGCTACATCAAGGCTTCCCAAACTGGGGGTCGTGACCCTGCAGATGGGGGGCAACGAATTATAAAGGTCGCAAAGAGTACACCAATCTCACACAAAGTGCTTTATCTCTTGTACTTTTTTAGACTTTCGAATCGAAACACAACTAGAGCAAAACATAAATCTCACAATTTCGAGATAATACATTGGAGAAGCGGCACGCTTGCATGGAAATACCGACTTAACAGGAGTCGCGGAAATTTTTTCAATATGGAAGGGGTCTCGAGCTTAAAACTTTGGGAAGCCCTGTGCTACATCACCAGCCACCGTGCAGAGCTCAAAATGTTTTAAATATTAATAAAACATTTACTAAGCTAGAAGCTCACCATGCTGTTCAGAGTTAGTATTTATACCAATAGAAGATTCTAAAGCAGCGAGTAAAAACCGGCGTTCCTCTTCTTTAAGATGGGACACGAACGTTTCAGCGTTCTCTGGTGATCGAATGTATTGCTTCAAAGTATAGTATAGCTTCGTTCGACTTGAATGTCTAAAAAGTGGATGAATTCCTTAAACTGAAAATTAGGATAAAATTTTTTACCCCAGGAGAAAAGCCGATAAAAAAGGCTTAATCATATGACGAACCACGGCCTCTCTTGGTTGAGGAAGCTGAAACCGACCAGTGGTTGCCTATATCACTCTGCGACAGGAAGAGTCCAGCAAGTCTGAAAAAATGAACTGATTTTGATACTCCCAATTTAGACAAGATGCCACGATTTGTCGTATGATTGAACCCTCAAATTGGCATTCCTTTTCCAAGATAAATAGGAATAGACGCTAACAATAATAGACGCTAACAATGCTCCCCAGCGAAATGACAAAAAAAGTGTATCCATTATGTTTTCTCACCTATAACCTAAGCGAGATACTTTCTGTCTCATGTTTTGAAATAATTTTTCAAAATTCAAAAATATTTTATATCTTGATCCTGTGTGTAGTCATTTTTTGTGCCATACCAGAGTTCAAAATAAATTATCTTATCTTATCTAAGTTTTTAACTATTGAATATATTATCTCACCCTTTTTCTGCATAGTATTGAGCTTTTTTGCTTGATCGTTTTGAAGAGGCATCCCTTCTTTGTGAGGTAATAATTGATGGAAATCGGCTCTTAACATCAGTGGAAAAGCAACATAAGAATGAAGTCCTTTGTGCATAGTTTTCAAAAAGTTTTTGAGAAAAATATGAAGTTTGTGTTCTTCTTTTTTGAATAAAATTTAAATCAGTTCTGGTTGGCAAGTTACATTTCATGTGATAGTTTGAAATACATCCCAGTGTGGAAGTATTATGATGTAACACTCTTGAGGTTTGCAGCATGTTACCCACTCTTTGGCAAATATTCCAGTTCATCTCAAATGCAGACGCTCCAAAACGTTTTTGAAGCTTGCAGGTTTTATATCCTCGTTATTGCAGTTTTAACAGCTTCTAACTGTTTCCACTGCTATAAAACACTTAATTCAGAAGAATGGAAATAAAGAAACAATATTGAAAGGCTGATGAATTATCTATGATGAATTTGAACTGACTTGAGTAATCAACAACTTCAATTATATTTCCTAGTCTAAAATCCATGACTTTCAATAAGGAAACCTTGCTTGAACCTTTAGGAAGCTAGACTATATATTCTCATAACATATTTTCTACTACCTGGCGCGGCGGTGTGGCTCAGCGGGCTAAGCGTTAGGAATACGCTCGCCACCGCACCTCTTATTACTCTGCGTGGGTTCGCAGGTTCGAATCCCATGCAGGGATGATTATGTGCGAGAGGATTGCTGGACTCCTCGCCGTCGTTGAGTGGTTCACGTCACCGCTGGTCGGTTACGGCTTCCTCGACCACCAAGTCCATGCTTCCGAAAACAAACAATATAACTAATCCCATACCCGACTTGGAATGGTGACCGGACGAGAGGCCGTGGTTCGCCATATGGATAAGCCGTCTTATCGGCTTTCCTCTCCCCCGGGATAAATATGTAAATCCTATCCTACCTACAGTACCATACTGCCGTAGTTCATTTTAATTAAAATTAATTATAAGTTACTGATTATAATATTTGATAAAATCCTGGACTCTAATTTGCCTATATTTTGGCTTTTGTGAGTGAAGTGGTCTAGCCCCCCCCCCCCCCCCTCCATCAATTTAACTTCCGATTGGACGATTTGGCATCAGCCTAATGCCATTACCATTAAGAGACTCTAACTATACTCAGATTAGCGTTATCTTTTTAGAAATACGAAAAATAACAAATTTGGTTTTTGCAGATTTCCTGCATTTATATCCCTTATAAATTCGCGGCCTTCCAACTGCCTCCATCCGTTAAAAGCAAGGAATGAAAGGATTGTAAATTCAAAGACTAAAACTCTGATACGGACGGAAACTACCGACGAATACAGGAAGACGAAGGAGAGGAAAACCATTTTTTTTAAGATTCGCAGAAGAATAAACATTTGCTCATTTTTACCCCTGCAATATGGTGCGATTGCTCCCTAGCGCAAGCTTGCGATAACATTTTATAAAACTAATACCGACGAACGTTGGTTAATTAAAACGGTTACAACGTGAGGTATACTTAAGTTTAAGCTTAACTCGATGTAGATCTTACGCTTCATGTAAGAACTGACGAGGATTATGCGGGGTAAAGTAGCCATAAACATTATTTTTTCCGAGCATTCCGTGTTCACTGTCACATTTCTTCGGTGAACAAGCCTTTCGAGAACACAAGTAAAACCGCTGTATTCAGGCGAAAAATGAGGGTAGAAATCACGATATAGATGCAACGGTTAAATTAATTTATCATAACACGGAATACCGTGTGGCAATTCGATATAAGTTTAATTAAAATGAAAAGAACATTTTGTTCACTTTTACCCTGCAATTTACCATATTAGCTCTATATCGCCATCTCCCGAATCTAAAACTTGAATGATTTATTAAAAATGGAAGACGACCAAAACAAAATTGAATATACATTTTTATATTAAAATAATAAGTTGATTAATATTTTAAATTAAATCAAGCTTTCATTACTACAAAACGTTTCAAACCTATCTTGTGACAATTTTATTACGCATGACCAACGCGTCAATCATTAATTTTCGCGCTGTTTCCTAATTCTACATTTTAATAATACCGGTATTGCACTTTGCAGTTCAACAAAATTTTGCCCTGTAATTTTTGTTTATATGTTATTTCTTGAAGTATGGATGAGTTGGATGCATTTCTGGCGACTGTGGACGAATTCGTAGATGACGAAAATCGAATCGTAAGTTTGGGGTTTTTGTTTTTCCAATTTACTTTTCATGTTTCCTGTCTCTGCAGCTCTGGGACACAGAGATCAGGAGATGAAATTTTACATATTTGAGGATAACAGGGCTTGATTATATTGCAAGCCAGGTCTCTCATCTCCTTATTCAGTCAAGTCCGAGTAGGTGAAAAGTTATCATATGCATTTAGTAGTTCAGTAGACAGGCCTTGCTGTCTTGGTAATGACAGAAAATAGAAATATTGTGGCTAAATCGAAAATCTTGTGCATAGAAAGGTTGAACGAAGTATCATATATCCAAGGTCAGAAGGTTTTTTGGGTCTCGTGTAGTTTCGTACCTAACGTACTTCTAGTGGGCGTAGCATAACAATTTTTTGATATGTCAATCCTAGCCCTCGTCTGATTAAGCCATCCAAAGATTAAATCACTACGACATCACAATGACGTCATAGAGCTTGCCAAATATACGCACGATGGACCGAAATGGCATTGGCGCCGACGATAAAGAACTGACTGACGTTATCGGTCTCTCTCCTATAGGAATCGTTTCAACGAGAAAATGAGAGAAATAACTGTTCGATTTCGGGTGCTCATTTGTACGTCTTGGATGGCAGTTCGTATAGTTTGAAGGGCTGTATTACGTCACTGTGACGTAATTTTTGGATGGTGTAGTCAGGTGGGGGATAGTATTGATACGTGAAAAAAATCGTCATGCTAAGCCCACTAGAAGTATGTTAGGTAAGAAACTACATTAGACCCGGTTTTTTAACCTTATTATTTCATTTACTCCTTTGCAAATTTTAAAAATGGGAATTTTCCTCAAATTTCAATATTTTCAATTCCATACCTATTCAACAACTATTCTTTTTCCCTTCCAGGTCACTTATAAATGGCTGAGCGAACAACTCGCTATTCCAACCAACAAAGCAAAAAGTCTTCTTCAGAATTACGCTGACTCATGCAAGAAACAAAACAATGGAATTCACATTGTTTATGCAATAATAGGACATGACTCAGCTGGAATAAGTGTAAAGGTCGTTCGAGATGTCGATCTTGACTCAGCGAAATCAAAAATGGATAAAGTTTATAGTGTTTCGTTATATAGCGTGCAAAAAATGAAACTTCAACACAGTGCTGTGCTGTATTCCACTGATTATGACACTCATCGTAAAAATCTGAGCGGAATTTCGAAATTTGGGGGTATAACGTACAACGGTGCAAAGTGCTTATCAAAGAATGAAGTTAAACAACAAAAACAAACACCAGGTGGTGCTAAAGAGATTTCTGCGGATCTTCAAAAACAATTTGCGAAACCAGCATTTGAAAAAGGGAAACCTGTGCAGCAGAAAGTCAATTTTTTTACAAAAACGAAAACATCACCCCCACAAAAGAAAGTTAAAGAGGAAATAGCATCGAAAAGCGACGCTGAACCCCAAAAATTGAACTCTAATAAAAAACCTGATCCCCCATTGGAAAAGGGGCAGAAAAAGGGCGTGGCTGCGTTTTTAACAAAAAATAAAACCGATCCGTTTGCAAAAAGTAAGACTGTAAAACCGGTGATAAAAGAAGAACAGAAAACAGTGTCCGATAAGAGTGAAAAACAGCCTTCAAAAAGGGACAGTACAACTGAAAAGTCACCTCAAAAAGATAAGACAAAAGAATCATTGAAAACAGAGAAAAAAAATAAAAAATCGTCATCGAAACGTTCAGTTGAAGAAGATGACCTAAGAATTGATGATTTTTCGGATGACGAGGATGATTTTATTGAAACTGATAAAAAATCTGTAAAAAGTTTGAAAAAAGTCGCTGATAAATCAACAAAACCTAAACCTGTTGAAAAACCGAAGCCGAATAAAAACAAAAAAAATTCGCGGCATGATTCGAACGAGCTTCCAGCGAAGAAACGACGCAGAATTCAGGAAATGTTATCTTCTAGTAGTGAGGATGAAAACGAAGATGAAAATTACGAGGAAGAGATGGGAATTCCCCCTCCTTCACCCCCACCTGTGATTGAACCCGAACCTGTGAAAGAAAAATTTGTTGAAGAAGTCAAAACTAATAAACGGAGGGAAAAAGTCATGAAAAGTCGAACATTTGTTGATGAAGAAGGGTGTATGGTAACACAAAAGTATTATGAATTTGAAGAATGCGATGATGCAGAACCTGTTGCTAATGGTAACAATGATCAAGCGGAACAAAACCACAAAAACAATACTGCAAATGGTGACACAGAAGCAAAAACGAAAAAATTTCCAGCGATATCTACTGCAGCTCAACCAAAAAAACAACAGAAACAAGCATCAATTATGGGGTTTTTCAAGAAAAAATAACTCTTTATTCAAATTTTGTCATAAATAGTGGGAAATATTTATAGCATTGTACATGCTACATGCACTGCTTTTTCAAGAACTTAAAACTTGAACGGGAGGCTGTGCAACTTGAGATGGGTTAATTAGTGCTGTCCAAAATAGAATCTTTTTTTGCCTCATTTTACCGATTTGCGAATTAGCCGCAAAACAATTTGAATAATTTGCGATTAGATTTCGAATATTCTGTTCGCTTAGACATCCCTAGTTATAATATAAGATAATACAAGATGACTAAACAAACAGAACCCAAGGTCATTTGTAACATGGAGAGAATATAACTTTTGTGCCAAGCGTCCTTGATTACGGAAACTCATTGGGGACAATCATACACAAACAGAAGTTCAAGTGTTCCATAAATTTCGTTGAAGTAACTAATAATTTTATGGGTCCTGTTTTTTTTTGAGAGAGATTAAGAGCGACTTAGTATCAGATAATGGATTTTTCTATGAAGCTGTTTTACATTAAACGATGACATCCTTTAAAAACCATGTGACTATGTGTGGCCTCGGAACAACAAGGAAAGCCTTGCAATAGGGGTAGAAGAGCGCAAATGCAGTCAATTGGTCTTCAAAGTTGTTGTTTTGCAATGGTGCCGCCATTCCTGCAATCTGTTTCTGAGCAGCATTCCATGACAATAATTTGGTACTCCCATAGTATGTGTACCAGGTTGAGGTTAGGTCATGGTTTTTTTTCTTACTTTTAGTTCTATTACGAGTTAAGGGATTGTCTGTGTTAGCCAAGTGAATAGGTTTTAATTACCTCCATATTGGTACACCTACTTCTGGAGCGCCAATAATTCTATGAAGTTTCTGTACCTTTTGTTGTTTCAGTCATTTTTTTAACAGTACAAGTGGCTCTGATATCCGAGAGGCTACATAGCCATCGCTACCACGATTTAGTATTTTGAAAATTTCAAGGTCTGACTGGATTTTATTTTTAGAAGAAAGCACCCTGCCAGCCCAGATGATAAGTTTCTTCTGATATGCCTGTCATTTGTGTGGGTAACATCAAAATTAGGGTTTCCCAAACTGGGGTTTCGTGATGAATGTGAGGGGGTCCGCAACGATATTACGAGTCTGATCGGACCAATATGATGACAGTAGAGTCGGACCTTAGAGTTTGCTTGTCACAAATTGCTCCGAGAGTTGAAAATTGTATGTAGTATGCGAACCAAGATGGCGGACATCGAAACGTAACAGGTTAGGGTTAGGCGATAATTTTTTTCCAATTTTCCTTATTTTAGTCCTATTATTAGTTCGAAGACTAGCCAAGAGCCTCCCGTTGTATTTATACCTAAAATTATGGTCTAACCCTAACCTAGTATACATTACATTCCGATGTCCGCCATTTTGGTTTGCATACTTCGGGAGCCTCGTTTCTTCTGATATGCCTGTCAGGGTCTGCAACGAGGTTCCATTACATTTGAACCCACGTACATTTGAACCCATGACAATTTGCACCTATGGAATTTTTTTTGTGTCACGGATAGTTAAACCCATACTAACCCTAACCCATGGGTTTTGGCACCCGCATATGGATTGAACCCGTGGATATACGCATGGGTTCAAATGTACGTGGGTTTTCCGTGATGAATGTACAAGGGGTCTGCAACGATATTAAGAGTCTGATTGGACCAATATGAAGACAGTAGAGTCGCCCCTTCGAGTTTGCTTGTCACAAATCGCTCCTAGAGTTAAAAATTGTGCAGTGAAAAGCAAATGTTGTTTGTTGTATTAAACATTATCCTTCCTTGTTGGTTAGGCCCAGAAATTGATATGGCATAGCATGCGAGTCCGGTCAAAACTAAGATTCACAAATAGGGGAACCACGACCCGGAAGGTTTGGGAAACCCTGATGTAAATCAATTCCAATAGGATACTTTTTCTTAAAATCCTGGGGGAGGGAAAGTTTATTACATAACTGGATTGGGTGCTCCCGAAGTATGCGAACCAAGATGGCGGACATCGCAATGTAATATGTGTACTAGGTTAGGGTTAGGCCATAATATTAGGTATAAATACTACTGGAGGCTCTTGTCTAGTCTTCGAACTGATAATAGGACTAAAATAAGGAAAATTGGAAAAAAATTATCGTCTAACCCTAACCTGTTACGTTCCGATGTCCGCCATCTTGGTTCGCATACTTCGGGAGCCCCCTGGATTGTATGGCAAAAACCAGTCCATTATAGTTGATTTGTGGACTTTGGTGAAGGAATCTAAAACTAACCAGCAGTTAGGTTAACCATCCTACAACAAGTAATTCCTAATTATTTCTTACCTAATCGGCACCTGCTAACTTGCATAGAATAATAAGTGGTAATTTTTGTTTCTAATGGTTATCACAGCCCACTGACAAATCTGAAATTCTCTCAAATTACAATAAATTTAGGATGACACCAATTTACGGCACGGCTCTCAACAATTTATAATACGAGTTCTTGTTCCTTTAAAATAAAATAGAAACGCTTTGATTGAAAAGTTTATTTCGAAAAAATGATTGCTGTTACAGAAAAACAAACTAATTGCAAAAGATTTAAAATTGATTAATTAAAAACATTCAGAGCGAGTACGAAGAAATATTGAATAAAATACAGTATACTAAATATGTCTAGCAAAATTTCACCAGCAAAAAAGCTTTACTTTGTTAGCTATTTTGTCAGAGTAGAATTTCATCAGCACCATCTAACGCAGGGATGGGCAACTTCTCTAGTCGGCGGGCCAGATGTGAAAAAAAAAAGCCCTCGGCGGGCCGGATTACTACAAAAAATACTTCGGTATCCAATCTTCGTTAAATGCTCGACACTCTCTGTCAACTTTACGTTTCTTGGGATATTCCGTGGTGAATAAAACTTGATATAAAATCTAATTTCTGAAATCTATTTATATTTAGATTCTAAACATAACTGATAACAGTAGTGGGGAATGTTTACAACGCTCTCTGCTTTGACCTTATATTGTTTGTTTAACAAGTGTGCTAACGCAATTGTTTGTTCACTAAGGCAATTGTTTATTTCACCAGCTCGCACTGACAGTGCGGTGAGAGTAGAGCGATCGGCAACTTTCAGGAATGATGCGTCGGACCACATTACAGAGTGTGGTTGGATACAGTCAGCGGGCCAGTCAAAATCTCGTCGCGGGTCGTATGTTGCCCAACCTTGATCTTATGTGTGCCGAGCCCTTTAGCAGTGATTCCCAACCGGGGACCCGTGAAGGGGGCCAAAGGGCAGTTGAAGGAAGGCCACAAAACTGATTTTACTTTTCCCCTTGACAAGAAAAAATTCTATTCTTGATAAGGTTATTTCACAGGAGTGTTTTCACTTTGTTGAGCAAGAATTGTTTGAACATAATAGGATTTGATCAAAATAACACTATGAATACCACTGGAATGAGAAACGGAAGGTCACAAGCACAAAAAGGTTGGTAATCACTACCTCATTGTTTATCATTTGTCTGACAATCCAATCAGGGGGTGTGCAAACTGTGGCCCACAAGAAAGAATTGTTAGGCCAGCGAAACAAGTTTTTAATTTATTCAAATCGGTTTGTGCGAGTAATTCCAATCCCGTTACGTTGCAAAGAGTCGAATTTATTATCTATGACGATATAACGCCCTACCAGCTAGCTTATGCGAAGTGAACAATGCATGTCATAGGATCAATAACCAAAATGTTAACCAAAACTACAAGAAAGCCTTTGTTAAATGAAGGCGCGACCCGTGGTTTTGCCAGCTAATGGATCTGGTCCTCCTATGGTAAAGGTCGCACACTCCTGGTTTAGAGCAGGTGTGCAAAACTCAAATGAGGATATGTACCAAATTTTTCAAAATAATCTTGTCGTGTGCCACGCATAATCGTTGGTATTGTAAACGAACTCCCGTAAAACACACATTAACAAATTTAAACGAGAATACCGGTTGGAAACCGAAGACTTATCGATCGATAGTTAGGGGATCCCCCAAAACAGAAACTGCAGTTTCGATTCATCCGCTCTTGTAACTTGCGCACTGCGCAACGCACACACACACTCGGCGGGTTTCAAAATTCTCTCGCTTGACAAAAATCTAGATCACTATATCAATAATTGATTGATAACTCGCTAATTATACGACATAATTCGCCCAAAATCAATAGGCTTCTGATCCGAGATAAGATGAATGCACATGCAAAATCTGGAGCAGATTCAATCTCGCTTTTGTGAGATATCGCGTGCATCTAACAGACACACACACAGACAGACATACAGACAAATGCCTATCAATGTACTTACCGATCTTAAGATCTTGTTTCTTACCGATCTTAAGATCGATAAGTAATAATAAACATGATAACGAATATCTATTTATTGAAACAATTTATTGTCGTGAATGATTTGTGATTTGAATACGTTTTTGCGATCAAAGTGCAAAGTCAATATAATCGAGTGATACGGTAGTCGCTTTGGTGTTGTGCACCTCTGGTTTAGAGCATCCCTAATAGATAGTACTAAGTACCTAAAATGGCAGGCATTAAAAATAAAATAGATGTCACATCTTTCAAATATGGCAATAAAACAGCAGAAGCATTCACGATTATTAAAACGTTCAATCCAATAAAAAAATGACAGCGGTATATTGATATGACGCGAGTTTCAAAGTGAGTACTTTCTATTAAATGGGATGAGCACCAAATTAAATGAGGTAATTAAAAATAAAATCCTAAAACTTGTAATAATTCAGTTCGATAAAATCGAAGCACGGCAGATATACAATATGGTGCCATTGAGTTTATTGAAATTTCACCTTTCCAGTGAAATCGCCACAATCTAGTTTCTGCAAAATCGCGTATTACTAATCACCATGGGACATATAGTAATCAGTACATCAGTAATTATAAAAATACCTAACTCTGTAAAGTAATACAGACTAATTGCACAAAGGTATTTGAAAACAGGCGCGCAGCCAGAATTTTTTTTAAAAAAAGGGGGGGGGTGCGGAGGTTTTAAAATCCTAAATTTCCATTCCCTTAAATTCGACTTTTCAGGGCATGAAGACTTTTCTGCCGCGTAAAATGTTCAATACATGACAACTATGAGAAATCATCGTGATTCAGTTCCCAGCGCAAAATGGCACATCAGTAATTATAAAAATAGTTTCAGCATAAAAAATCAAACAGACTAATTGCCCAAAGGTATCTAAAAGCAAAGCATAAAAGTTATGGATGAATTACTCCATGCAGATTCGAATACAGACGGTTGGCACATGCACACATGATTGAAGCAATATATTTGGGGAATAAGTTAGTTACAGGTAGGGCTGGGCATTTCGAATCGAATAGTAAATTATTCGAATCGGTTCAGAGCTAAATTTTGAATCGCCGCCATCTTGTTTTTATCTTTCCGCCAATGGTCGAGGTGAATTCCCCAATTTTTTTTTTCATTGGAGTCATATTTTTTCAACGAAATTCTAACATATGACTATTTTCTGTAGTGAGTTATTCATAAAACGTGTTTGTTATTCTGTGTGAACGCTCAGTAATCTATCTGAGTGTTTTATTTTATGTCTTCAGTAATTCATTTGTTGAGAGAACCAATTACTATAATAAAGTCGCTTACAAATATATATTTTCAAGTATTCGAGATTCGATTCGAAAAAATTATTCAATTCTATTCTGAAATCACAAGGTATTCGAGAATGCCCAGCCCTAGTTACAGGTAGCCACAAATATGTCAATAGATACTGTGACTGTAAAGAAAGGATGTTTCCCCGAGCATCGATTTCCTTGTTTATTACCGTAACGAAGACAATCAGCAAAAATTGACGTAACAATTGTAATTTTTGCAGCCGCTCAGAGATTTCGTTCGCTAAGACAGATATTAAACATGGTTGTTAAAATTGCCTCGTTTTCGCAGTTTTGCGTGTTATTTGTCAGTTTTCAGATTTATTCCCAAAAAATAGGTATAAATGAAGTATCTTAATTAAGATTTATATTTTGAGATGAACCATGGTCGCAATAATAAAAAATTAGTCTCACAAAAGCTGCTAGACTAGGCTAAAATTAGCTATTGGTGCCTTTATTAAGCTACGTGTGGTTGTATATTTTATTAAAAATGAAAAACCATTTTGTAAAGTTCCACTCTCCAAAACACTCACAGGAATAAATATAAAATATTTTGCTATAGTCAAGTACAGGAAGAATTTTTTTGGGGTCAAAGGTCGGAAAACATCCATTATAGAGCGAGATTGCCAGTATATACCAATTCAGGCGAGACTTGAAGCAGTTAATGTCAATGGGATCAGAAAAATTTTTTTTCATTGCATTGAAAATTAATACGTTTGGAAGTGAAAATACAAAATCTAATTTGGCTCCTAAAAACTCAATCAAAATTGATTGTTTTGATGAAAACCTGGATGTTATGATATGGAATGCCTCACAGTAAACATCCATCAATTAGTAGACATAAACAAAGCCTCTCTCTAAGGCAAAATTATAAAATAACACCTCTTTTTTATTGAATTAGAAATATCTAAAAGTGATTTTTGGACATAAAAACCCATAAATATGGGCTGGACTAGTATGCATAGTCTAACCATTTTTTATCAGCATACTTGCCTGGCAAAATTATCAAACGACTCTTTCCATTGAATTAGATATAAAATCAATGTTCGGGGGCAATTATAAGCCTTTGTTAAAGTAAACATAATCCAATTCTTTTCCTAACTTAGCTCGAATAGATTCTTGGACTTCAGGTTCCAGCTTTGAGAATCTATATTTGCACTTTTGTGGAAAGAGAGAGCATGCTATGGGGACCATGAATAATAGGAAGCCTCCTACTCCAATTACTTGAAATGGGAGATGCACCCATTTGTAATTTCTCCAAAACTTGGTGTGCTTTATTCTCTCGACTATGAGCGGAAGTAAAAGCATTCCTGGGGCCGCCATAACGATTCGTGACGTTACAACTTGCGTGATTCCCTTGATTGCACATTTTTTTGAATTCCCGACTGGTTCGTCATTTTCATCCGTGATTACAACCCCCGAAATGATTTCTGATTGTCGAGAAAGCGGGATATTGACTGCGTTTGCTGACGCTACCGCCGCAAACGGAACCCATCTTGCTAGAATTGGTGTGGCCAGAGCTGCAGATCTGGAAATATATGAAAAAAATAGGCATTATTATAGATACTTCTATTTATAAACAAGAATATTTCAAAATATTTTCTGAAGCACATTTTTGATTAGGCTATACAAATATTACAATTGGGTAATCCTTGTTCTGTACCAGTAAGACCAGAAGTGAATGATTTACTTTCAGAATTCCTCCTGAAAAAATATAAGCGTATGTGCTGCTAACTTGAACATGTGAAAATTGGCGAGCATTAAATAACAGTTTCGGGTAGACGTCTTGAGTCTGAGTCTTGACATGTGCGATTTCCCATCAAATGGCTAGTTACGAGGTCTTTGATGAATGATGGCTCGATACCGACTTGAGACAAACTTTTCCAGCTCCATTAAAATGCTGCTGATTACTCACTTTGCTTAGAGATGAGTCTCTTTTACTTCTGAGTGAGTGCCCCTAACTTTGCTCACCGATGAGTCTCCTTTACTTCTGAGTGAGTGCTCCTAACTTTGCTCACCGATGAGTCTCCTTTACTTTTGAGTGAGTGCCCCTAACTTTGCTCACCGATGAGTCTCCTTTACTTCTGAGTGAGTGCCCCTAACTTTGCTCACCGATGAGTCTTCTTTACTTCTGAGTGAGTGCTCCTAACTTTACTCAGAGAGAGAGAGTCGCCTCCACTTCTGAATGAGTGTGCTCTAACTCTAATCCCATTTACTGTTTTTGTTCAACTAATCGATCAAATTGTAAAATCAAGTTCAAATAAGAAAGTAAATTCCTCCACAATAACTCACCTATTCAGCCCAACAGCGACTCCCATTCCAGTAACAGTCGCTGTAAGATACGCTAAAAACATCTGCTTTTTAGTAATCGTTGAGGCAGCATTTCTGTTCGTATAATTCACCAAAGCATTGAAGGACTGATTCATCCATTGCATAGACGCCACTTGGAACGGGGTCTTGTAAAATTGAAGCAGAAGACCTAAAGATGAGAGGTTTTAATTGTTTGGTCATTATGCTTAGTCATAGAGACCAGTGGTTCTCAAATGGCAGGTCGTAGACAATTTTCTAAGGGGCCGTGAAGCTAATTAAAATGAAAATATTTATTTGATATTGCTCGCCTTATTTTGGATATTTACATTCCATTCACATATTTTTCGAATAAAACATACTTTCGTCTTACTATCCGTTATTTGTAGCTTATTGTTAGCTAGTTATTTTTGAGGTGTGACGTGAGACTTGACAAATTCCAAAAAAACGGGCACGACTTAAAAAGTTTGGAACCGCTGTCCTAGACAGCAGGTTATAAAACCAAATGGTTTGTTTTGTTCAGTCAGTTTGGATAATTATTCAGACAGAATAACATCTTAAAAAAATCTGATTCTGAACAACAAAAACTTCGACATATCCAGGCCGTCTTTAGTTGGACTGTTAATTAATGTTTGTTAAATTCAATTCTCAGAGTTTCTGTAAAAATTCTTTTATCACCATTGGAAACTGAAATATTGACTCGGATGAGTTTAGAAATATGTTTGTGACCTCGATGAAAAAATGCCAAACCTCACAGGGAAGTCTAAAACGAACCAAATATTGAAATCGTTCAAAATGATTTAATTCGAAATAAAAAAATTTTAATGTGGGAATAATTTGAATATTTTTTATAAAAAATTGGGGATTTTTGAGTCAAATGAAGCAGATCAAAACATACGATATCTCAACTGGTAAGAAACAACACAAAAAAATCAATGGCTTTTACGTTTGTGTCGTTTTAGATGTGATTTATGTAATTTTTCACATGAACTTGCCGCCAATTTAGAATATATTCATGATTCAAAAATATTTTTCCAGAATGTAATCGAAATCAGAATAAGCTACCCAACAGTACCTGTAATAGCCATTCCGCCTGGTACTTGAAATGACATTCTGCCAAAAGTATTCATTAATTCCCCAGAATCTGGATGAAACGCTGATTGCTCTAGATGTCTCGCTTTCCAAATCTGCTCAACAGTAGTTCCACGAGGCATCATACCACGTTTAAAATCATTTACAAGATTGCGAGCAGCCTCTAGTTCTTTTTGACTCGCAATTGCAAGACGGGGATCGGTTATACTCGCAAAATGTCGTAACCTCCCAAAAAATGTGCCCTGGTCCCATCTGGGCTTTGTGATGTCAAAATTGAACTCCTTCGGGAGTAAGTATTTTTCTTCCCCCATTTTGAAGATGTGAAATGTAAACTGTATTTTACAATAGAACCATATCTATTTTTTACCTGGTAAATACTGTAAATTGTAACAAATAGCAATAAAAGGGGCGTAGTTTAGTACAACAAGACTCCCAATGGGCGTAGCATAATAAGTTTGCTCGATTTTGGGTGATCGTCTGCGCATTTTGCACGACCACCCGTATACTTTGGCGAGCTTTATTACATGACGTCATTATTGGGCGCTCCAGAAGTATGTGTACCAATATGGAGATAACTAATTTTGTTCGCCAACTTTACAACGCCAACTACAAGTTAAAGGGCCTCTGGGCAGGGAGTATATTTATTTGGCTAACACAGACAGTCCCCGAACTCGTAATGGAACTAAAATAAGGAAAATCAAAATAAAATCATAGCCTAACCCTAACCTGGTACACATACTACGGGAGTACCCATTTTCAGATAACGTAATCAGGTGGAGGGTTAGGAATGTGCAAAATGACATATGCAAAATTTGTTGAGCCAGACCGACTAAAAGTACCTATGGTACTAAACTACACCAGACCCCAATAAAATAATAGATTGTTGTTTGCAGCAAACAATTTAAAACATTTCATAAACTTATAACAATGAAATCTCTTTGATTGACAATCATTTAAACAGAAAAACATTTTCAGCAAGCATCAAATTACATGTGCTAATCCGAACATTGCTGCATACCTCAGCTCGGATACGCTCGCCACCGCACCTCTGATTACCCTGTGTAGGTTCGCAAGTTCGAATCCCATGCAGGGTTTATTACGTGCGACAGGATTGCTGGACTCCTCGCCGTCGTGGGGTGGGTTCACGTAACCGCTGGTCGGTTACGGCTTCCTCTACCATCAAGTCCATGCTTCCGAGAAGATAATGACTAGCTAACTAATTCCATACCCGACATGGAATGGTAACCGGACGAGAGGCCGAGGTTCGACATATGATTGAGTCGTCTTATCGGCTTCCCTCGCCACTCGAGATAAATAGGTCCCTATCCTACCCTAGTACCATGCAGTTAGAAACACTTTCATCTTTATCTAAGGTTTTGTTTGCTTTCCTGATTTCAAAATAAATTTTTATTTATTCGTTTTTATCAATCATTTCATCGCCTGTTATGCTGATTATTGAGTCAAAATAAACTTATACATATATCAGTATATAATACTTGTGTTTTTAGATTTTTGGATTTAGAAAAACCAAATACAGTACCGGTATCTAACTGAAACTCTCTTTCTGCCATTGTTCAAACTTATATTTAGTTTCCATGGCAATCTCCACAAACAGTTCTCACTAACCATAAATACCCATTGATGTGAAACTTAAGTGTTTATCGTCAATACGATTAAGAAAACGGTATATCATATCAAAGTCGGCACAGAAGTATGTTTGCCAATATGAAGGGAACTAATTTCTTTACATCGAGTTGTGTAATGGAACTGAAACCTATTGGTAGGGGGTATATTCACTTGGTTAACACAGACAGTGTCCGAACTCGTAATAGAACTAAAATAAGAAAAATCAAAATAAAATTATGCCCTAACCCTAACCTGGTACACATACTACAGGAGTACCTCAAAGTCTATTTTTAAGCTAAATTCCTGCACAAAATTGTGGACTAATATTTTTGCATATATTTGAAATATTGATCTATTTGAAGACAAATGGGATATTACAGTATAAAATATACCTTCATTAATAATTATTTAGTAGACATAATCAAAGCTTTCTGATGCAAATTTATAAAATAACACCTCTATAGCTAGGAAATATGGTACTCCCCAAAGTATGTGAACCAAGATGGCGGACACCGGAACACAGTATGTGTACCAGGTTAGGGTTAGGCCATAATTTCAGGTAAAAATACTACAGGAGTCACATGGCTAGTCCCCGAACTCGTAATAGAACTAAACTAAGGAAAATTGGAATGAAATTATGGCCTAACCCTAACCTGGTACACATACTACGTTCCGGTTCTGTGACCTTGGTTCACATACTTTGGGAGTACCGGCAATTTTATAAAATGAATATGGGCTGTACCAATATAATCCTTTGACAGATGCATATTCTAACCAATTTTTATAAGCATGATTGCTTGGCAAAGTTATTGAACGCCTCTTTTCATTAAGTTGAAAATATATAAAACCAATGTTTGAGGGCAGCTATAAGCCCTTATTAAAATAAACATAATCCAATTCTTTGCCTAACTTAGCTCGAATAGATTCTTGGACTTCAGGTTCCAGCTTTGAGAATTTATATTTGGATATTTGCGGGAAGAGAGCGCAAGATATGGGGACCATAATTAAAAGAACAACTCCCGAGCCCATAACTTGAAACGGTAAATGCGTCCATTTGTGATTTCTCCAAAACTTTGTGTGCTTTATTCTCTCGACTATGAGTGGAAGTAAAATAAATCCTGGAGCTCCCATAACGACTCGAGATATTACAACTTGCGTAATTCCCTTGATCGCACATTTTCTAGAATTTCCAACAGGTTGGTTATGTTCGTCCGTGATTACAATTCCCGAAATTATCTCTGATTGTCGAGAAAGTGGGATATTGACTGCATTTGCTGACGATACGGCCACTAAAGGAACCCATCTTGCCAGAATTGGTGTGGCCAAAGCCGCAGATCTGGAAATATATAAAACTAAACATCACTTTTTCTGCAGCAGGAAAAATCTTTTGAAATATAATATATCCCCATGTAACAATGCACAAATAATGAAACATATTTCATTGCCGAAGTTATATCAGTTTTAGATAACACGGTGTTGCCCCAGTGAGAATTTGAAAGAAACCAAGGCAGCAGCAAAGGTCAATAAAAAAACTGTGATAAAAAGTGACTGGAAGCATCTAGCGCCCATCAGCAGCTCAAACCTAACCCTAACAAGGTACACATACTACGTAAGTACCAAGTCTCTCACAATAAACTAACCTATTCAACCAAACAGCGACTCCCATTCCAGTAACGGTCGCTGTAAGATATGCAAAGAACATCTGCTTTTTAGTAATCGTCGAAGCTGCGTTTCTATTCGTATAATTCACCAGAGCATTGTAGGATTGATTCATCCATTGCATAGACGCCACTTGGAATGGGGTCTTGTAAAATTGAAGCAGAAACCCTTGAAAAAATGAAAAATGTTTTCAGTGCATGGTTTGAGATTAGATATTGGCTGACTCTCTCAAATTAGGTTAACAGAAAGTTAATGATAACTCAATACCAGGACTCTAATGCTATAATAAAGTACTGCGATCCCAAAAATAGCCCCCAGTGAGTGCACCACCCCCTTTACGAGGCAGGATGGGCCTCCATTATCGGCAAACCAGCTTTCCACAATAAACTAAAGGGGGGCGCAATCTAAAACGTCGCCATTGGATCCCTCTAAAAAGTCAATCTGATTTACCGCAGAAAAAATTTTTACTCTAGCATTCGAGAATTATCTGTAAAAAGACAAAAGTGACGACTGCGATACGTTTAGATTACTGTTGAGACAAGCATGGTGCAATCTGACGCTTTTGCCGTTGTGTCAGATGCCCTCGTTTCAGAGACAAATAGAGTTTGTTCTATTGAACCAAATGTTGGGACATCTTAGAATTGGAGAACTGTGCCCTACTGTCAATTAATATTATAAAAACTAGACTCAACAGTGTCTGTTATAGACATTCCAGCTGGCATTTGAAATGACATTCTGCCAAAAGTATCGATTAATTCTCCAGAACGTTAATTGCTCTAGATGTCTTGCTTTAGGCATCGTACCCTCAGGCATCGACTTCCTTGTTTATATCCGTCACATTGGCCAATTAAAAAGATTTACGGGGACGTAAAAATTGTTAATTCAGCATCCTTTTAGTCACTCAGGCATGAGATAGAATTTTAGGGTCTCCTGTAGTTTCGTACCTGAAGTACTTCTAGTGGGCATAGCATAATGATTTTTGCACATGTAAATCCCAACCCCCACCTGACTACGCCATCCAACAAATACGTTACTTCGACATGACAAACACGTCATAGAGCTTGCCAAGGAATACCTGATCGCCCGAAATGACATCTGCGCCGACGGTAAAGAACTCATTAACAGCAGCGATCTCTCTTGTATCGGGATCCTTGCGACGAGAAAACGAGTGAAATAGTTTGTTCCATTTCGAGTGATCGTCTGCACGTCTTGGATGACAGTGCGTATAGTTTGAAGGCCTATATTGTGTCACTATTACATAGTGGTGACGTAATTTTATAACTTGTTACACAATTTCGGAGAACTGTGTCACACTGCAATATCAGGATAATACCTCGGAGTCTAATAAACTCTAATATCTATTAGTTCTAAAAAAGCTAGACCCAACAGTACCTGTAATAGCCGTTCTGCCTGTCACTTGGAACGACATTCTGCCATAAATATTCATCAATTCACCCGAATCTGGATGAAACGCTGATTGCTCTAGATGTCTCGCTTTCCAAATCTGCTCAACAGTAGTTCCACGAGGCATCATACCACGTTTAAAATCATCTACAAGATTGCGAGCAGCCTCCAGTTCTTTTTGACTCGCAATTGCAAGACGAGGATCGGTAATACTCGCAAAATGTCGTAATCTCCCAAAAAATGTGCCCTGGTCCCATCTGGGCTTTGTGATGTCAAAATTAAATTCCTTCAAGACTGAAATTTTTTCCTTCCCCATTTTAAAGTTGAGAAATGTTAAATGTTTTTATACAACAGAATCATATTCCTTTTTACTTTACTTCCTTTAATACTGTAAAGTGTAACAAATAGGAAAAAAATAAAAATAGATTATTGTTAATGGGTTAGTAATTATTAATGATAATTGTTAATTATCACAAGTTTATTTCAAAATCAGCATAACAGGCAATAAAATTATTGATGAAAACAAATAAATAAAAACTGATCATGAAATCAGAAGAGCAAACAAAACCTTAGATAAGGTTTGAAACATACAGAATATAAGATGGAAGGTTTTGCAAGGAAGAAGTGGTACCGGTACCGCACATGTTCATTCACTTAAAATTATTAAATTAATTCACACACACTTACCCTACCACTGTACCACACACACACCCATAGAGATAAATTATATAGTAATCATTTTTTATCAATTCTTACATTTGTAGCATTTGAATTCCACCTCTGTCAGTCTGTGATTGATAACCACTAGACTAGCCTACTGCACTGCCTGACTGCACTAAAACATGGAAGCATTTACAGCATGTTAAATTACATATGCTAATCCGCATATTGCTGCATTAGCAACAGGCAGCCAGAATCATTTTAGCCGTAAGCATTTTCAGATTTCTGAATTTAAATAGGGTACGGCACCGGTACCTACCTACTGGCAGTGGCAGAAAGTAACTAAATACTGAAATAATCTCTCTATCGTTGGTCAAACTTTTATTTAGTTTACATGGCAATCTTCCCTCACACAATTTCTCACTAATCTAAACGTGGTGCGACAACCCAATTTAAATCACATTGGACAAATCGCTAGAATAAACACTGTAAACTTGGCAATGTAAACAAGCAAAAGAGACTTCCACGTCAAACACAACACGAAATCCACATTCAAGCTTGGTCTCGGAATCCTCAATAACATTAGGTGTGGTTGTCGGAGTTGAGTCTTTGTATTGAGTTCGCCTGATGTTTCCTGGTTTATTTATTCCGTAATATTGGTCAATTAACAGGATTTATGGGCAGTGTAACACTTGTCATCCTCCCCGACAGATTTTCAGACCTGGTTGTAAATTTCTGCCCGTTCCGTTTTGCCTGTCATTTGTGAGTTTTTAGTTGTGTTTCGTAAATTTAGGTATAACCAAATTTTCATCTTGCTTACCGAGGATTTTAGGTTCATTTGCAAAAATCAAAATTAGTCCTAGAAAAATTTCGTGAAACTGGACTAAAATCAGCAATCAGTACGGTTTAAATAGCAAGTTGTTAAATATTCGCAGAATCGTATTTTTCAGAATTTATTTTTCTATTTAAAATTATAAATTCGACTACATAAATCAACATAAAATTATCTCATGTATCGTATTTGAAATATACAAAATAAAATTTCGCCCTAAACGAATATTTCCTGCTGCTAATGCCTACGTATGTATATAAAGTAATATTTGTTGTATACGCGACCGTTTCATATTTTGCTGTAAATTAAAAAAACAAAAAGATGCTATTTTTCTTTCAGAGTATTTATTTTATTGTTAATGTGCAGCTTATTCTCCGCTGTTCTTATTTTGTTCAATGTTTGACATCTTTTAATTGATTTTGATGTTATTTTTCGTGTGTTTTTGACAGCGTGATTTACTGTTTTTGGTCGACGGGCACAATTTTGTACGTTTTTAACTTTATCTAAATATGCACACCTCCCGGGTATTGTTTATTCTAAAAATATGCAACGGAATGAATACGCACCAGTGCATTTTACATGACACGAAATCGCAGTGGTATTAATTTTGGATGCCATATTCAATAAAGATTTTACAATAATAACGTTGTATATTAAATTAACTCACAATTTTACTGACAAAAACTTCATTAATTTTGAAGGCACTGTTATTTTGATTCAAATGTTCAATAAGAAGTGATAGAATTCTAATATTATTTGATAATGATGTCTACGCCAGCGACAATGTGTCGGGATAAACTGGCAACTGTCATTTCAATACACGTCAAACGAGTTTCTGATTTTAAGATTTTAGGAAATTGCGAGGAAATATTCGCTCATAGCGTTTCTGTATGGTAGTATTGTCATTAGTTTCAGTTCGTAATATATAAAGTAGATTGTGTATGTTTATGCTCATTCAAAGTGGTTAGACAAAACGTTACAAATTACTGTTTCGCTTTTTATTAATTATGTTTTTGTTTTGTACCGGTATATGTTTTCTGATGGACAAAACAAGTACCGGTAGTCTAACTCTCTCTCTTCGTTCAGCCTTTTTTTTCTTAAATTATTATATTTCTTAGTTATCAATTATTATGGTACCGGTACCGCACCGATACTATCAATCCGAGAGACCTGTTACTACTGCCTCGCTCTCTGTTGGTATTAGTCAGTTGTTATGTAACAGTTACCGGTACCGTAAAAGCGCCTAACTTCGGACAAAATTACTATATTTTCGTCAATAACTCGGCCATTTATTGCTCGGTAAAACATTCGTGCGGTAATTTACATTCCCTGAAAATTTCGGTTCAATTGGACTATTTTTACTATTGAAATAATCGATATTTCTTGCCATCAGACCGTTATCCTTCACTGCCCTAACTTCGGACAGTCATTTTCTTCACTGCGTAACCGCGACGCACAGAGAGAAAGAGGCTTCCGATGCGGATGACGTAATCACGTCGTTGTGTGAAGATAAGACGCTCGATCGTCGTCGTAACGTAACATTGACGTCACGACGAAAATGCATTATTTGAAACTTCCGTCATCCTATGTTTACATCTTTCGTTCGTTATTTTCGATACTTCAGATGAGTATAATAACACGTTAGTCATTTTAATCAGGAAATGCATACGTAAATATATCTGATGCAAACCGTTTCAATCCACAATGAAGTATTTTAACGGGCTTCTATCGAAGTCTTTGAAGTATTAATATTCTCAACCGATAGCTTTTTTTTATTCTGCGCGGTTATCTTTATAAATGATAATTTATATCAAACACACGGTAAATCCGATTGTAAAGTTTAATTTAAAATTCAACTTAATCTTGTAAACATGTAGGTCCCGTTTATTTGTTGGAGATTAAATTTATTTTTAATTTCGAGTGAATAAAATTCACCCAGGCCGTATTCAATAACTGTCATTTCGACTACTAATCATAAAATAATGGTTAAGTCAGTGCACTGTACCATATGGACGTTGGAATTATCATAGTTTTATATATTCGATTTTTAACGTCATCGATTAAGTGTGACATGTATTTTCATTAATGTAATTTTGGCATATATTCATACATGACCGAACAAAATATTACATTGGAACGCCGTCTTTATCTTAACGGAAATTGTCATGTTGGCTCCCTTGTGTCTGGCGTCAAAATTCATTTCCGCGACGCAGTGTGACGTCGTGTCGGAAGTGAGCGAAAAATAATCTACGTGAGGTTGACGTAAGTTTTGACGCTGCGTGAAATCTTAATATTCTTACGGAATTTATAATTCAGAATTTTAGGTTTTATTTAAATCTCGTACGACATATTGCGATCACTCAAATAAATTATATACATTGTTGTCGCCCTCTACCGAATGATGGTATTTTGACGATGATAGCTTCAGTAGGAGCGACGCTCTGCGCCGTTGAATGCCGGGCAGTCAATTTTCGGCAAAATTCCCGTTTTTTTACCAAAAAAATAATTATGCAACATTAAAAAAGATGAGAATAGATGTAGATATAACAGCGCAACCTATAATAATTAAAATTAGCAATATACGGCGCGTTTTAGCCAAGATATGGCCGTTCAAAAATTTTGTCCGAAGTTAGGAACTGTCCGAAGTTAGGCGCTTTTACGGTACCATACCAGCATACCGGTACTAAAGTATTCGGGTCTGGTATAGTTTAGTACCACAAGTACTTCCAGTGGGCGTAGCATAACGAATATTTTGCATATGCTATTCCTAACCCCCACCTGACTATGCCATCCAAAAATTACGTCACTACGACGTCACCATCACGTCATAGGGATTGCCAAAGTATAATTACGATCGCCCGAAATGACATCTGCGCCGCCGATAACGAATTTGCTAAAGCCGGCGATCTCTCTCCTGTAGTGATCGTTGTGACGAGAAAACGAGAGAAATAGCTTGCTCGATTTCGGGTGATCGTCTGCGCGTTTTGGACGACCATCCGCATACTTCGGTGGGCCTGATTACGCCGCTGTGACGTCGAAATGACGTAATTTTTCGGTGACGTAGTTAGGTGGGGGTTAGGATTGACATATGCAAAAATTGTTGAGCCAGGTCAACTAGAAGTACATGTGGTACTACTAGGAGAGAGATCGCCGGCATTAGCGAGATTGGCGGCGCAGATGCCATTTCGGGTGATCATAATTATACTTCAGCAAGCCCAATGACGTGAGGGTGACAGCGTAGTGACGTAATTTTTGGATGGCATAGTCAGGTGGGGGTTAGGAATAACATATGCAAAATTCGGGTCTCATGTAGTTTCGTACCTAACATATTTCTAGTGGGCGAAGCATAACAATTTTTCAATGTGTCAATCCTAACCCCCACCTGACTACGCCATCCGAAAATGACGTCACTATGGCGTCACAGTGACGTAATAGAGACCTTCAAACTATATGAACTGTCATCCAAGACTCGCAGACGATCACCCGAAATCGAACAGTTATTTCTCTTGTTTTCTCGTCGCAGCGATCCGAGAGAGATCGCTGGCGTTAGTTAGTTTTTTTATCCCCATTTCAGGCATGGTTATGCCAAGCCCACAAGAAGTACTTGTGGTACTAAACTTTGCTAGACCCCAATAATAAATAACTCGCAGTGGGGCTACTACAAAAAAGAGTCACTGATATTACATATTATGAATATTATCAATGAAATTGTTTTGTAGAATTTGTCATCTTGCTTCAATCCTAGTTTCAACTATTTGATCTACCGTATAAATGCTTATATTCGTTGCTTATATGCAAATTTTTAAAAATTCGCCGTTTTAAGACGGTTTTTAGGGAGTCGGCTCATATGCGCGACTGGCATATATACGAGAAAATACGGTAAGTATGTTAATATATGACTATTTCTTCATATTTACAAGCATAAAAATTTGGTTTAAATTAACAAATAGATGAGTTATCGACTTATCTAGTAATACAGCTAACCACTGAAGGATATAACATCACTTGTGAAACTGACCAGCGGGTACAAAAGGCAGCATAATGAAACTGCTTATTAGTCTCTGCTTTTTCGCTGTTTTGAATCTTTCTAATTCGTTTTACGTTCCTGGAGTTGCTCCGTCTGAATTTAAAGCAGGAGATACTGTTGAAATCAAGGTGAGACGTCAAGATTTCTATATTCTATCTGGAAATACAGAATTTAATTTTGACTTTTTATAAAGAAAGTGAGCTTCAAATTCTGGTAAATCTTGAAAATAAAGAAAGATATTGTTTGTTTTTAATCATCGTCAAAGACTTAATTTTAATAAGTTTAATAAAAAATATTTTATACTTTCAGTGAATGCGTTTTCTCAAAATTAGGCATTTTCTGATACGACCAGTTAGGGTATCATCATGTTGGTATTGAGCTCATATTATTTTATCCAATTACACTTAAATGCTTCTAAATGTAAAAGTTTATGCTTTTAATAGAGACAGCAGAAAGGGTATTTCTATGAAATTAAGATTATTCTGGCAAGTTTATATCAACTTAACTACCGGTAACTCTTTTATCAAGCAACACTTTTATTAATTTTGAATGCACTATTATTTTTATTCAAATTTATAATAAAAAGTGATAAAATGGTACTTTTATAATATAATAATGTCTACACCAGTGACAATGAGTGACTTTAAACTGGCAACTGTTATTTCAATAATACACGTCAAACGAGCTGTTTTTCATATGATAGTATTGTCATTAGTTTTACTTGGTCATATTGAAGATATTTTTTGTATATTTATGCTCATTTTTAAAGTGACTAGGCCAAACATTGTAATTTATATTAATAAAATAAGCCAGACTCTTTGTTCAGCCATTTTTCTTTCTCAAAAATTATTCAATTTCTGTATTGTTAATTATTAGGGTACAGTACTACTGCTGTACAACAGTACCCTGTTACTTTTTATAATTTATACTTACAATACAACCAGCAAAACTTATATTCTGGTAAAATTGAATAAATCTGACCGGTTCCGCTTAAATGATCCTAAATTTACTTCTAATTCATGCAGCAAAAATTATATTATTATGAAATTAGGATTATTCTGACCTGTTCCGCTTGATTGATTCTAAATTTATTTTTTAATTCAGGCAGTAAAGATGACAAGCTCTAAGACACAACTTCCATATGAATATTACACTTTACCATTCTGTAAACCTTCTTCCATAGAGCACAAGACTGAGAATTTGGGTGAGTATTATCACTGAGTCTCTGAGGAAAATTTCACAAATTCCTCTAAAAGAGGATTTTAAAATAACGATTTTTGCAAGGTTTTTGGTGTTGGTTGACTGTTTTTCGCGGTCACAGATGAATATTTGTGTCATGCTTCGTTTGGTCTAGTTTACACTTCCTTAGAGAAACATAAATATGTCTAAAAACGTGATTGCATGCGATTGATAATACAGGGTGTCTTAAAAGTAAGTTAAGGCTGTTAAAGAGGCGATGAGTTTGCCTGATTTATATACTTCTTGCCCAACAGCAATTTTGCTCATTTATTGGTTTAATTTCCTTGTCATTCTGTAGGTTGTTGAAAAATGCAAACAATGTCTAAATTTCACTACTCATCAGTGTTAACTCTAAGCAAATTATGAGTGCGAAAGTGCTTCGCAGTCGAAAAAAAAAGTGCGAAAGTGCTTTTGCCGATTTTCACAAGTTATGTGCCCTAGCCTTTCATATAACCCATTTAAAACGGCATAGATACTCGAAAAAGCGCTCCTCCGGTTAATATTATGAATTAAAGAGAAGCCTTTTCGTTAACCGAGTTCCCTTTGGGCGAATTCATGTTTAATTAAAACAAGCGAATTCATCGGCAACGAAATAACATCTGCTAACACCTGCCGCGGACAAAACTTTCATGCAATGTATCACTGTGTCAGTTGCTTACTCGCCTAAACAGCAAAGACTTTCACATTTGTTACTCCTTCCATCTAACAGACACGAGGCAGGCTGGAAACCATATTAGTTACAGGGTGGATCGTTTGTACAAATCCCGTGCAAAATAATCCCCCAAATATAAATAGCCTAATTAGGGTTAGGTGCGCTGGAAATTCAACTTTTCGATTTATCCCTAAACCTTATCTGATAATTAATAATTTTTGATTTTGAACCACTTTGAAAGTCGCCACCCGCTGTTTTAAAAGATAGGTTAACCTACGTTCCCTCCGAAATATTATGCAGGATACTCCCCTGTTTTAGGAGATAGGTTGACCTACTTTCCTTTCAAACTTTTTTCTCCGAAATATTACACAAGATCACTTTGAAAATCCTCCCGTTTCGTGAGCTAGCGTGACCTAATTCCTCATTTACATGTATATTATACTATTTCAGAGCTTACCCAAAGACAAGTAATTTTTAAATGTCGACATGCCTTGGTTTGCGTGCGAGTTAGTTTAAATCGGGCAGAAAACATCAGATATTGGCAAAATGTTCAGTAATGTCATGTACTTTCAACATTCATAAATAGCACTCTTTGTAACGCTGCTGACCTAGTATCAAATATTCGCATCACAACGCCACTTGCGAGGTTTCCATATATTTCAATTACACTAATAGGAACGATGACACCAAAGAGTTTTCTTTTGCGAAGGTACACTAAATATAAGGAGGGTGATTCTTGAGAAAAACATGAATAAAAAAAATAAACGAATGATATGATAGTGGATCCCAAATAATTTTGACAGTGTCTCGAAATACCAATCCATTTGATAAATAATTTTTATTCGACCACATGAACGCTGATATTCTGAAAATTAATGTTGAAAGAGAATTACGCATTCTCAGATATCGGACATCCAGTCGCGATATTCAATCGTTCATATGCACAAATCTCACATTAATAGTAATTGCTACCCAAGTTTGTAAAATTTAGAAACCAACAAACAGAAAATAACTTATCCTAAAACACAATTAAAATTCAGTCGGCAATAAATTCATCGCCAAGACGATGCCATACAAAACAAAAGAGATTTGGTCGCGAGAGTTACGTGAGATGCTGCCGTTGATTTTTAAGCAGAATGAAAAATAATTTATAATTAATAAACGGGAGTTACGACGCCCTTTACACATCGTGTGTATTAAACTTCCCTGGTAAGTACTTTGGTAAGTACTAATATTATTGTACTTATACACCTGTTGGGAGTATTTCGGACAATTTCGAATTTAAAATAAATGAAAACCCGACATATAATAAAGACGCAAAAGTAAAATGAACATTTATTGAAAAAGTTATTATTTAAGAAAGACAACATGATCGTACAATTCCGCCAAAACCTCGATGTTCGCAAGTGAGATGATAAATAAATACTTCCCTGTATTCGATCAATTAACTTTAGCGTATCGTTGTTCTGCCAACAAACAAACAGCCGGGTGCAAAATATTTCAGTCCTGTGATATGCTCACAAATATTCTCGATATTAATATCATACCCTCGCGTATGTACTTTCTATTAGCTCTTTAGTGATCCCTTCCATCCTTGGCCAAGTCATGTTTCGAATATGTGAACATTTTATTCGACCATACATGGCCGGCGGGATGTTAAAATTGTAAACAAGAGAGAGGTAAAATCAATCGCGAATTTCGTTATAACGGCTCGTTTACGAATTGTTGCGCCTGTTATCGTCGAAAATGATTACATTTGTTGTATTTTGAGGCATTTAAGCAGAAATAATTAGGGCATGACATCATCAAAATCGTCAAGTGAGATCTTGAAATTGCAAATTCCGTAAATAAAATTGTGAATTATTCGGTAACGAATTCAGCTTTAATGACCGTCGGGGTATTGTTTTGTTGAAAATTATTATTAATGTGAGAGCGCCAAAAACATACAGTCCATACCGATGCGACTGCAATTTATATGGTCGCAATTGGTGTGGTGCGTTTATTAATAGTGTAAAAAAAAATTTAACGAATATCAATTATAACCAAGCCTGTCAGCGTGTTTATTTTCTGTGGGCAGGAATCGTAAAATACCATCTTGAGACAAATTCACTTCTATCATAAAATCTTAATCGTAATATATCGTATAATAAAATCGTAAAAAACCGCCCCCACACTCGTCCAAACGTGTGTCGAGCTTGAACGACAGGAACAGATTCATCGACGACCTTAATTAGGGAAAATATGTATTTTATTGGGAATGCAAAATAAATGTAACAAAACGCATTTTTTGTGATATAACTTTGTATTTTCGGAAACGGGTTGCCGTGAAAGGAAAAATTTGATCTAAATTAATCGCAAAAATGTTTTATTTTAAATGTAACAAAACACATTTTGCGATATAACCTTGTATTTTCGAAAACGGGTGTCCTGAAAAGTAAAATATGATCTAAATTAATCGCAAAAATGTTTTATTTTAAATGTAACAAAACACATTTTTCGAGATACAACTGTATTTTCGGATACCGGGTGTCATGAAGAGTAAAATATGATCTGAATTAACGGTAAATAATGTTTCATTCCAAATGTATCATAACGCTTCTTTGCGATATAACTTTGTATTTTCGAAAACGGGGCGTCACGAAAATTAATAATCTAATGTTTTATCTATCGTCTAACTAACGTCTGGAACACTTCATTTTCGGGGAGAACTCTAGCCCGCGAAACGTCATTTAATTTAAAATAAAGAATGTTTCACGCATTTCAAAACGGAAAATCACCAGTAAGTGGACAGGGATTCAACCCTCCGGATTCAGTATTCTATATCCCCGTGTCAGAACTTTCTGAAGAATAGAACAAAAAACCCGTCAAACCGCCGCGGAAGAATGGGAGTATTTTTTGC
Source organism: Styela clava (assembly GCF_964204865.1). Lineage (NCBI taxonomy): Eukaryota > Metazoa > Chordata > Ascidiacea > Stolidobranchia > Styelidae > Styela > Styela clava. The sequence goes on from NC_135257.1 coordinate 21,501,736, forward strand.
ACTAATACTTAGGGCATGACAATATCAAAATCGTCAAGAAACTGGTGAATTTGCAAATTCCATAAATAAAATTGTGAATTGCTCGGTAACATTTTAGCTATAATTATCGCCGGGGTATTGTTTTGTTGAAAACACGTTGAAACTTGAGGGAATTAGTTACAATTAGCGCCTGACCTCTATTAGGCACTCGAGCACTCGAAAAAAAAAGCACTCGAGCCCAATCTTTTTAGCATTAAGTCGCATACGTAAAATATCCTGTAAAAGAAGTGCTGTTCATTAACGCCATCTCGTCTTATGACCACGCAGAAATGCCTTTATTGCCGAATTATTCAATCACTATTTTAAATCAACATTCAGGATTGGCACAATTTCAGGTTTGCGAAGTTTATCACCATAGAAATACATGACAAAGTTAATTATCGTCTTAATAAATATCTGCATCACGGTATGGACAATAATATTACCATTCCCATAAAATTGGGACGGTAAATTTACAAATCTTGATAGGTAATATTAAAGCCAACGCAAATGTTAATTTGAGTCCTCAATGTCTTCAACAGCTGTTGCCGATGTGAACGAACGGGTAAACCCGAAATATAAAACTTTGATGACCGCCGACCCACAAGAATTCATATTTGTAAAAAGGAGAGGGCGGGAATATAGATTACCCAAAACCTGGATATCGCCGCCAAAACGATCGGTGACAAGAACAATTAGCCATTACAACGGAATTAACCAGTAAAAAGGCTTTATTGCCGATTTTTTATTGTTTCCACCACGTTTATTCGGTACTCCTTAAAAATATTCGATTCAAAAAAATATTGAATTTTGCCCACCTGTCCTCGCATATCAATGAGGAATAGTTGTGTAAATATCGCAAAATTCCGGAAAATGCCACGTCCTTTCAACATTGTGATTACAATAAAATGGCACTTAATGGTATTTTGTGAATTTGGTGATTTTGCAAATCTGTGACATGCTGCTAAAAGTTTCGTCTGATTTGAAAATGGTGCAGTTTGGTCACAATTCATCCAAAGTGACTATAACACGTTACTAACACTTTTATAGTCATTTTGAATTCATCGATATCATTGATAGTCACATGACCTTCAAAGAAACGCACTGCCTAGTATTCCAACATCTGGTTTCAAACACCCGGGAGCGTTTTTTGCGGGAGAAGCGGAATCGGTGTGCTTGTATAATAATCATATTATAAACAAGAATTTTGCCGTTAATGCAAAAGCTTTATCTCCTTTGTCTGCATCTCATAGGTTAAAATTCCGATAAATATCGTTATGATATGCAGAATTGAGTTACAAAAGTACCGTACTAGTATGTTACTTATTTGTCAACTTAATACTCGAAAATATTTGTTAACTTTGAATTTTTATTCCATTCAAAATCGGAAAAAAGTGCTTTTTCTCTTCAAAATCGGAAAAAAGTGCTATTTCGCAGTCCCTAAAAAAAGTTGCGAAAGTGTTTCGCAATTTTCGCAAAAAAGTGCGCTAATAGTGAACACTGCTACTCATCCATACTATGTTTTCTGAAGAAATGAACGCTCTATACCTGAAAAGCAAATCATAATTAGAGGTTTATACTTACTTTTGAGACACCCTATATAATCAGCATTATACATTTTCTCTCTGCATGCAAACTCGCAAATTCACAAAGGATTTGTGGTTCAATTTTTTGTGTGTTCGATTTTTTTTTGGTGTAAACTTATGTTTAAATAAATGGTAAATCTTTAATATTGTTTAGGAGCATGCATTGCCTTTGGATCGGTGATTACCAGCAAATTCGCAAATTCGAATTATGTGAGGCAGGGTTCTTTACAAAATATTCATTTGATCAAATTATTTTTCATCTCCAGGGGGGTTTTACGAGGCGACTGAATTGTCAACTCACAAATTAGAATTCTGCGAGGTGGGGTACTTTTCAAAATATTCATTTGATCGGATTTTTTGTAACCCAGGGGGGGTTTTACGAGGCGACTGAATTGTCCAATCGCAATCCAAATTCGGTGTGGCAGGGTACTTTCCAAAATATTTATTTGATCGAATTATTTTTCACCTCCAGGGGAGGTTCTACGAGGCGATCGAATTGTCAACACATTGTTCAAAGCAGTAATGAAGAAACCTACACCCTGTACTGTGATGTGCACTTCTGAAAAGTTTGACGGAAAAATGGCGAAAACTATCATTCAACGGATTAAAGATGAATATTCTGTGCATTTGTAAGTTATCTCTGAATTAAGCTTTGGTTCTTCTCTGGTGATATTGTTTTTCAAATCTATGAAAAACATGACGAAAACGATTGCAGCTTGCTTTTGTGTGAACGTTTTAGATCTTTTTCTTTGGCATCCATATGGCCATGGATAGAACTTAGGTTTCTGTATCCAAAAAGTCCAGTGATAATTGACGCATTGCACAAAAGGTATGTCTAAAATGAGCTTGGTTCTGTTTTTGAGTCCCCTGTACCTAAATATGCGGTTGGCAGTGCTTACTTCTGAGCGCTCTTAATTAGATTCACGCTTCTAGGATATGCAGGATAACAACAGCGGTACAGTACGTGACGCAATGTCGAATAGCCCACACACACATTGAAAGTTATCTGTTCTCAATTGTATAAACCTCGCTGGATTTTTTCTGTAATACAAATCACAGAGTCGTGTCGTAGAGACAATTTAACTTTATCAACATTAAATTACTTTAACGAAAAGTTTTATAACAAATGCACAATTAGTCAATGCGATAGATGAGATAGTTTTGTAAGAGATCACTAATATAATTGTTACAACAGGGTCCCCAACCTTTTGTGGTTTGTGGCCCTAGTTCCTTCTGGCGGTTTTTAGCACTCCTGGCCTCGTGTTTGTCACTCCGGAAGTATTTATAGTGTTATTATGATTGGTAGGCTCCAAATCCCATTATTTTCAAACAATTTATGCTCAACAAAGTGAAAACACCCTGTGAAATAGACTCATCAAATAATAAAAGAGAATATCGGTCAGAGACCGAAGACTTATCGATCGAAAGTTAGGGGATCCCCCAAAACAGCGCTCGTACTCCATAGTGACACCTTGTGTGTCTCATCAATAATTAATTAATAACTCGCTAATTATACGACATAATTCGCCCAAAATCAATAGGCTTCTGGTCCGAGATGAAATGATGCACATGCAAAGTCTGGAGCAGATTCAATCTTGCTTTCGTGAGATATCGTGTGCATCTAACAGACAGACAGACAGACAAATACCTATCACCATACTTACCGATTAAAATCGATAAGTAACTAGGGGGAAGGGTGAGTTTTTTTGCACTCCTCTATGGCCCTCTTGGGGGCTGGGGACTCCCATTTTATCATTACTGTCATAAATGATCGCATTGCAACTTATTAATGTCCGATATCCCCATTCGTAATTTTCTGGTTATGTTTTAACAACTTTTGTTAAACAACTACTATTCTCATGGCAGGTTGTGTGACAATCTTCCCTCTGCTACCAGATGGGCTTTGAGCCAATCAGAAGTGCAACTTGAACACGGATATAAACTTGGAATATTCGATTCTGGGAAGGCCTACATTAACAACCATCTGTCAATATTGTTGTTGTAAGTACTTTTTACCTTTTTTGTTCATGAATCGTTTTAAACAAGGGGATTTACATGCAGCCATCGGAGTTATTATTTTTTGAATATTTAAGATGTTATGTTCAGGATAGGTTAGGAGTCCGTAAGCCTTGTGTCACTGGTTGCCAGAGTTTGAGTCTTTTTAATACTGAGTTGAGCCTCATTGGCGAATTTTTGAGTACGAATCCGAGTATTTCATTTAGATGACTATGGTCACTCGGTGGCCAACTTAAGATGAGTCAATGACTAGAGCTGTTCCCGACCTCGGGGCCCCATTTCGAAGGCTTTTAGAACTCATGGCCCCTTGTTTTTCATTCCAGTGGTATTTATAGTGTGAAACTATGGAGAACGTGAAATTATCTTCTAAAGGAAAAGTATATAAACAAAATCCCATCAAAATTAATTTTGAGCTTTTCATTGTGGCCCTCCAACTCTTCCCCCTGGGGTGCCATGGGCTAGCGGTTGGGCACAGCTGGACTAGAGTATCCCCGGACTTTCAGCAGCCACTGTTAAGTAAGGAGTTTTTGGAAGTTGACAAGGATGATGAATGTTCGAAAACTACTGGCCTGACTCTGGTAAAATCCTGTTTAATATCACGTCCAAAAATCAATAAAATAACAAAGTTACCTTCCAACCCAGGTACAACGCAAATGAGGACGATTTAGACACATATCGAGTCGTTGGGTTCGAGGTTATGCCCCAGAGCGTTGATTCATCTCTGCTTGAGGAAGGAAAGAATTGTTCCGTTACCCCTAAAGGTGTGATGAAGCGACAAGAAATAACGGAAAAAACAACTTCAATCAAGTTTTCTTACGATGTCGTATGGGTGGTGAGCAGAGTTTCCAGTTTTTGCATGTGACACTTATTTGCACCTTTCAAATGCCTACTGAAGCCTTACACACCGAACGAAGGGACGCTGCACAGGCAGCCATATTTGGAACAGGGCTCCCAAACTTTTAAGCTCGCTACCTCTTCCAGTATAATATAATTTTCCACGACTCCAGTTCACGTCTAAAATGCTAAACAGTTCGATGCAAGCGCCGCTTCGCAAGTCTTGCAAACAAGGCTGGCATTGTTATGCAACCATGCCGCTTCTTAGATCATATGTATTCCTCCAAAATTGTGAGACTTATTTTTAGAAATATGACTTTGGCTTAGAATCCTATATTATATAAAATCTTTTTCTTCAGAAAAGTAACATCCGTTGGGCATCAAGATGGGACAATTATCTTCAGATGGGAGATGTTCAGATCCATTGGTTCTCAATCATCAATTCTATCGTTGTTGTGCTGTTTTTGGCAGGTTAGTGTATATTGGATTAACTGACGGCATATCCTCGCAGATAAGCCGAGTTTGAAAGTGAAAAAAAAACGTGCTGTTTTCTCATTGGTCAGTTATTCCAAGTTGACAAATAATTGGACGCAATGTAGATCACAACACAAGGTAATAGTCACTGGCTTATTTTTAATGGATTTCTTTTATTTTCATTTATGCCGGGTCATTGAATCTTTTTCTTTTTCACACTTTTTGATTAATCATTTAAAATATGTAGGAGAGATGTCTTGCTATCGACTAGGTAAAAAAAATTATTTAGCGCTATTGATTAGGTCTTTTATCAGAATCGTTTTGGAAATTCCAGCTAGATCTTATTTTTGGGGAAACACGGTAATAAACCAATATTCTAGAATTGCTTATAAATAATATTACCATTTCGTAACCAAAGTTCTTGTTTTACAGGTATTCTTACAATGATCATTGTTCGAACTCTGCGTCGCGACATCGCAAATTATAATCGAGAAGATGATGAATTAGATGATGCAATTGAAGAAACAGGGTGGAAATTGGTCCATGGTGATGTTTTTCGCCCTCCGAAAAATGTAAGTGACTGTTAAACATGCAATGTAACTGTGGACAGATTCGCCAAATGCTTGAAATTATTGTCAACAGCACATTTTCTACCTTATGTTAAAGGCTGGGGGCTTGCTTTCAGTTGACTTATATTAAATGCTCATGGCAGCTCATTGGCTAGAGCAGTGGTTCTCAAACGGTGGGGACGGGCCCCAGAATGGGAGCGAAGGCAATTTTTTGAAATCATTTGTTGGATTTGATCTTGCCTGCCTTATTTTGGATATTTACATTCTTTTATTGTTCAGAAATTGCAATTCCACACACATATTTTCAACCTGTTTTTTAAATTAAACATACTTCCGCTTTCGTTATTTTTAGGTTGGGGCATGAGCGTTGACAAATTCTAGAAAGGGTGCGCCAACGGATTGAAAAGTTATCATTTATTTCAATATTTATGTTCCATCCACCAGGGTTGTCCAAAACGAATCGAATATTCGAATATATTCGAATATCATAGTATTCGAATACCTTTTCGGCTGATTTTCGAATAATTCCGAATAGTAGCCACTTTTTGCCGTAAACGCGGTGTTTCGTTTTACGGGAATCTTCAAACGACTTTTTACGCTGTCTCACGTATTGTAATGACGATGAAATAGAATCGGCACTTTGATTGTTTATATTCTGTGCGATCGTACGTCGCATAGTGTTGCGACACATTTGCACGTTTGCGTGGGTGGACATTGCCGACATTCGTCTACAAGGCTTTTAATTTACAAATTCATTTCCATCACGTCGAAAAATTGACAATTACCGCTTTTCTAGGCCCAATTTTTCGGCCTGATTTTTTTTTTTGGGGCGTCTAATTGAGAAAGTATGTTTATTTCATTTCTATGTGGCCTGCTAGTCTTCTCAAGCATGATTTGTGTAACCTTATATTTGGGTCTTAGGGTCTGCCAATCATGATATTTGATCGCAGGCCGGTTATCGTTACTTTAAAGAGAAACATGGCCACCGAGTGAAAGTGATTTGTGAGCCTTTCGTTTTGCCGATTCAGCAGAACACGACAGGGACAGGAAAACACAGCTGTGAAATAACCCGTGTGGACGTACAGTGTAGTATTTATCACATTCCAAAATTATTTTAACATTCCGGTTAATAGGTTGTCCAAAATGATTGCCGCTTTACAACTTAAATTTACCGCTCAATTGTTAAAAATAGTTAATTCTGTGAGTATGATTCTACCAAACTAACATGATCTGGTTCTAAACATATAAAATTATTAGCGCATATCACACAATTTTTCTACCAGTCTTATTGGAGGCCTATATGGAAAAAACTCTTTTTTGAGTGCTAAAAATAGACATCGTCCTATTTGCCATGTGGACTTATTAGCCGGGAAATACGATATTTATAGCCGTTATTGTTACGATATCCAATAAATTGGCACAAGTTGATTTATTAGAAAATAATTTCTGGCAAATAATTTTGATAACGATAGTTAAAAGTATCGTAATTTTTATCGTAAGTAGTAATTTTTGTTGCGCAAAATAATCCAATCCATGACTGGTACCAGCATTTGAAATGTCATGTCATATTAATTTAATTCCGTTCCACATAACTCATGGTTGTATGGACATAAATTGTGTGGCAAACTCGCGATTAATATTAATTTTTGATTCCTATTTTTGTATTTACAAAATACAACGGCGATCTGTGGACTTAGAATGTGTGGTAAACTACCCGATTATAAATAGTTTTTGCTTCCTATTTTCATATTTATAAAATAATAAAAGTATTATTACTCAAACATACAACGGCGATCTGCGGACTTAAAATGTGTGGTAAAGTTTCCAAATATAAAAAATTTTTGATTCGTATAAAAAATTGTCACAAGTCGGAAAAATAACTCATACTTTATCCCGCTTTTTGGCAAATAATTTGGATAATGGTTGATATTTAAAAGTATGGGCGTTTTACTAGGATGATTTTGTGTTGCGCGATTATTCAAATCCATCACCGATACCACTATTGTCGTATAATTTAATTCTGTTAACAAGACTCAAGGTATATAAAATATATAGCTACTGCAATAATCTGCAAATATGAAATGCCTGGTAATATAACTAGGTTGTAACTTGTAGACAGCAGTTATTCCATTGCTTATTGTATGGAAATTCCTACATACATTTAGATAAGCTTCAATTAGTGAATTTCATTTTCGAAGTATTCGAAATTTCATATTCGAAAAAAATAATTTCGAATGTATTCGAAATAGTGAACTATTCGGTATTGGCCATCCCTGCCATCCACATATTTTCAATGTGTTTTTTCACATAAAACATACTTTTTTTAAAAAGGAACGGATTGGCATTGCAAGTCATCCGTATCCTTCCAAAAGCCAAAGTAGCTCAACCGCTTGTTCAAAATAAAAATGTGAAAAAAAACTCATAATAATATGGACTGAGACTCCTTATTATCTCCTCCACATTATGGACTCTCTCTCTTCAGAGTGGTTTAAAACTTAAAAACTGTAAATTTGCAGTTTCTTATGTATCTGTAACTGCTTGCTTTAAACCTTGTTTGGAGTCAAAATAATAGATAAATACCAATTCCTTATTCACTCTTCCAGATTATGCTTCTAGTCTCACTCATTGGTGCAGGAGTCCAATTATTTGGGATGGCAATCATCACGATATGTGTGGCCATGCTAGGTATGCTGAGTCCATCAAGCAGAGGGGGATTACTGTCAGCATCTTTCCTGCTTTATGTATTCTTAGGGTGAGTATGTTTTACTGAATTTTCATTATCTCGCAGCTAGAATGCCATGTCCGGTCGCTTAAATATTCATTCGCCAACTTAGCCAACAAGTTAGTTGGCAGTAAAAATTTGTTGAAAAATTACATTTTATTCGATCGTTTTGTTTTTGGCCAAATTCAAGGATTCAGAGTTTCGGGTGTTTTAAAACTTTCAAAAGTAGTCCAAATTCTGAATTTGTTGGGGTTTTACTTTCGATAATGGTAATCGAAGTCAAAATTTTTGACATGATCTCATCAATCATTCAGTTTATTAGGTGTTCTAACAGTCTATCAAAAAAGGCTTGCATGTACCGAAGGTTCTATTATTATAGAGATAAATTGATTCATCAGGAGCCTGGCTTGAGAATACTTACAACCCATTCCTGAAGCCATTTTTTTTCTAGATTCGGAACTCCAACTCCTTAGAACCCCTTTTAGAAGTAAGGTCACATGTCATAACCGATATATAATTTTTTTCTTTCCTATGATTCTAGGGTATTCGGTGGTTACTTCTCTGGCCGTCTTTACAAAAGTTTGAAAGGTCAGCTATGGAAGCGAGCTGCGATCCAAACAGCTACAATATATCCCGGTGTTGGGTTTGGGATTGCGTTTTTACTCAACTTTTTTATCTGGGGAAAACACTCGTCTGGCGCTGTGAGTATTTTTTGCAATGTTTTAAAAAGTCCTGAGTTTCGTTTTGTTTTTTATATGTGAAACTTATTTTGCATATTTTGCTCTGAATGAGGTCCTGTATTAGCAGCCACCTTCATGTGAGAATCTAACAGTAGTAACTGACTAGCTAATCCCATACCCGACTAGCTAATCCCATGGACTGGTAACCGGACGATAGGCCGCGGTTCGCCATACGATTAAGCCGTCTTTCCAGCTTCTTTCTTCAGATAAGTATGAAAATCATAACTTTATGTCTATTATAACCTCATTTTATTTCCCATAGGTTCCATTCTCTACGATGATTGCGATTTTGGCGTTATGGTTTGGAGTATCACTCCCTCTAGTGTTTATTGGATATTACTTTGGATATCGCAAGCAACCATACGACTACCCTGTACGAACCAATCAAATTCCACGACAAGTTCCAGAACAATTAGTCTACATGAATCCGTTTATCAGGTAGAGTGTTATTCAAGGTTTTTCAAAACAGATGGTTCTGGGGTATTTGCACCAAAATACAGGGTGTTAAAAAAGTTACGCAAAATAAAGGTAAAATTTTTTGTCATGGCAACATTAAAAAAGTCAATCGTGGAATGTTTAAATGGCATTTTACCGTAATTCAATATTGTTAAAAGGTGTCAGTCGTGAAATGTTTGAATGGCATTTTACCGTAATTCAATACTGTTAAAAGGTGTCAGTCGTTAAATGTTTCAAGTAGCATTTCATCTTAACTTCTGTTAATTTTGTGCTACTTTTTTAACACCCTGTACAAGTCCTTTCTTTTTGTCCTTTCTCCTTACTTCCTACTTCGGTTCCGTATGTGTTGCCACAAGGGTGTTTGAACGAGACGAGTATTGAAAATATGATTCGCTATTATTATGTTATGTTATAATAATATTCATAGTTTAATTCAAGATCTTTTGGCAAAAATTGACTTTTACTCTAATAATTAGAATGAATATTACCACTCATTAGCATTCTCATTTATTGCAATTACAATTACTAATTAACTACAGCAATACAAATGAAACCAACGATTTTTGATAGGTCTGTGGCCCACCCAGTGGCATAGCCAAAGGGGTGGTTGTGCGGGTCGAACCCCCTCCCCACCCTCCCTTTTGAAATGTAAAAAAAAATAAAATCATTTTTCTGTATCATAGATAGCAATTTTTCGTAGCTTGAAATGCTTTTTAGACCCCAAGACTAATGAAAACACGCGTATTCCAGCGTTCGTTCGATCAGACGCCCTAGATGTTTCGATCTAACTTGCCAAATAAAAATTTCAGAACCCCCCCTTCGAAAATTTCTGGCTACGCCCCTGGACCCTCCTCAAAACTTTTTCGTGGCCCATGGCCCACTTGTTGATAACCAGTGGTCTAGGCCCCCCTTTGAAAATTTCTGGCTACCCCCCTGGACCTACCTCAAAAATTTTTGTGGCCCAGCAGTGGCCCATGGCACACTTGTTGATAATCGATGGTCTAGGCCAGGGCTACTCAACTGGCGGACCGTGGTCTGAATCCGAACCTTTCGAGTATTTGCTTCGAAGCGCACCTGATTATTTATTTTGGATCGTTGGCCTCACTCTGGAAGTGAAGGTTTCCTTTCATCAAATGCGATTATAAACAATGTGAATAGCGCTATCTTTATTGCTGAATAATCAGCAGCCGGCAGAGAAAATGCGTGTTTTAGGCGGTCGAGATATAATTTCTTGAAAGACCGGACGGCCCACAGTATTTTGAAATTTTGTATACGGATCTTCGGTAAAAATATTGAGTACCGTATTTGCTCGTTTTGTAGCCCGGGCCCATATTTTTTCCACCAACTCACTAACCGGGCCCTTATTCAAGCACGGGCGCTTGTTATTTTCGATCGTTACAATAATTAATATATTGTTATTTCCAGTTCTCAGGTATGTTTTAAACGATAATAACGAAAGTTTTGACTTTTTCTACGCATCGCAGGTACAAATCCGCAAAAGAAGAAAAGTTTTGCGACAGCCTATCAATATTGAAACGACGCACTTGGGCGTCAACAGCGTTGTGACAAAAGCGCTTCTTATTTCATATTGTTCTCTACCACTGAAAATTTAGCTCTTACATCGGGCGGGTAGTTAAGCACCGGCCCTTATTTATTTTTATGTTCTGTTCACACGGGCGGCTAATCAAACGGGCCCTTAATCAAGATCGGGCGGTAAAACGAGCATATACGTTAAACCTGGTCTAGGCATTCGATCCCACTTGAGGGCCACAGGAAGGTTCTCATGGAGCCGCGAGCAAAGCTCTTAAATAGATAAAAAATTGCAATTATCGTATTTATTTGAAAGAAATTGAGTGATTTGGTAAATTCTTTGACTGTGATGCAATATTTCTTGTACTTTCATTTGTTTGTAGTAATATTATTAAACATGCAGTGTGAAGTAACTGATAAAATCATGTTATATTATTTTTTATCTTCACAGTGTACTCATGGCTGGCATTCTACCATTCGGAGCAGTTTTCATTGAATTGTTCTTCATATTTACGGTGAGGACTTTATTTTTACAAGTAATTTCACTAAAAACAAGGCTTTAGACAAGCGGTTATGTAGGGAGATACTAAAAAAATGGAATCTTTCGGCGTGGGACCAAAGCAGGAGCATAGCCAGTAATTTTCAAAAGGGGGGGTTTTGAAATTACTCTTTGCCAAGTTAGACCATAACAGCCAGTCAGAAACGAGGATTTTACGATTCTTGAGGTTTCAGAAAACGATTCATGCTATGACAAAATGCTATGTATGACTTAAAAAAATGGGGTCTCATGTAGTTTCGTACCTAACATACTTCTAGTGGGCGTAGCATGAAGATTTTTTCACGTATCAATCCTAACCCCCACCTGACTACGGCATCCAAAAATTACGTCAACACGACGTCACAGTGACGTAATAGAGCCCTTCAAACTATACGAACTGCCATCCAAGACACGCAAACGAGCTCCCGAAATCGAACAGTTATTTCTTTCGTTTTCTCGTCGCAACGATTCCAATAGGAGAGAGATCGATAATGTTAGTCAGTTCTTTATCGTCCGCGCCAGTGCCATTTCTGGCGATTGTACGTATATTTGGCAAGCTCTATGACATGATTTTTGGATGGCGTAGTCAGATGGGGGTTAGGATTGACATCAAAAAATTATTGTGCTACGCCCACTAGAAGTACGATAGGTACGAAACTACACGAGACCCAAAAAATGTCCTTTTTTTAAAAGGGGGGGGTTCCAACCTTCAAAATTCTTATATAGGTTGAAGTTAACACGTGAAAAGTTCACAAACATTCATTACTACCCTGAGGGCATTAAATCATTATTTATACAAAGTCTCATCTGTGAATTAGAGATACTTGAATTTCATGCCCTGAGGGTTAAGAGTATTTAGATATTTCATTCAAAATGACTTCTAAATATTTGTAATGTACGATTATGGCAGTTGCGGTAACACTCATTACATTATTATCTTGGTTTTATTATTGACATCGCGGTGTGGTGCATCGTGCTAGTCGTTAGAAATAGCCCTGTGCAGTATTTTAATTACATGAACTTGACTATGACTACTGTCTGAATTGTATAAATTAGGGTGGTCCAAGGTTGTCGGCCTCGCGGGCCGCGGCCTTCGCGGGCCACAATAGTGTCAAGAATAGGTAAACAGTGCAATACAAAACATCTTTTCAATATTTGTCATTTATCAAGCTAAAACATGCAAAAACCCCACTAAAACGTGCAAAAAAATTATTTTTGTGACGAAACAACGCCAAATGTCTTTTTTTTACTCTTCCGACAATGCGACGCGGGCCACAGATAATGTAGCGGCGGGGGCACATAAGGCCCGCGGGCCTGGGTTTGGACCACCCTGGTATAAATTATAAATATATTTCGCACCAATCTGAGCCTATTTTGACACCCTTAATTAAAACAGTCATTTATCTTTGTTTAAACATGCTTAATAATAACATCACTTAATAGGTATTTTATTATATTCAAACAATATTATACGTATATAAATACAGACTCTTGAATTTGAATGGAAACTGGCCTTGTGCCTTGTTCTATCCCCACAACTCAATCCAAATTATTAAATCTACTTGATCAAAAATAACTGAATCTTCGTTTTTCAACTAAAGATTGGTATTTTATGGTTGATAGAGGAGTATTGACAAGTGCCACACTAAATGGCTTGGCGAACCGAGTTGCTTGGCACACCACTATGCTAAAAAGCACTTTTTCAACGTAAACTGTCAGATTAGAAGTTTATGCTTGATGGGGAAAAACCTGAGTGTTGATAAGTGCCACACTAGAAGGCTTGGCGGGCCGAGTTGGGGCCCAGGGCCACCTCTCTCACACCCCTGAGCTAAAAATCATTATTTTTGCGAATGTGAACTCCTTTTTAATAAAACTGTTAGATTAATATTTTACGCTTAAGATAAAGGGAAATCTGAGTGTTGACAAGGGCCACACTAAAAGGCTTAGCGAACCGAGTTGTGGCCCGGGGGCCGCCTGTTGCACACCACTAAGCTAAATCATCTAAAACTCGACATTTCAGGCGATATGGGAGAATCAGTTCTACTATCTGTTCGGATTCCTGTTCTTGGTTTTCGTTATTTTGATCATCGCTTGCAGTCAGATATCCATTGTGATGGTCTACTTCCAACTGTGCTCCGAGGTAAGATACTTTACAGCCTAGATGTGGGACAAGGAGAAATATTTATCTAATCTAAATTCTTGGCGTGATGGCCCATCAAGTGGTTCCTAAACATTTCGTCTGTGCAGCACCAATTCATCAAGACAGAAACTCACTGTGCAATTACACAATAAAAACATTATATTAACACAGCTGATAATAACAAACTATGCAAGGATTGAAATTTCAATTGTCCTGCTAAAATGCTAAACAAGGATATCGGTCAGACCGAAGACTTATTGATCGAAAGTTATTGGATCCCCCAAAACATCGCTCTTACTCCATAGTGACATCTTGTGTCCCATCACTAATTGATTGATAATTCGCTAATTATACGGCATAATTCGCCCAAAATTAATAGGCGTCTGGTCCGAAGAATGATGAATGCACATGCAAAATCTGGAGCAAATTCAATCTCGCTTTCGTGAGATATCGCGTGCATCTAACAGACATACATACATACAGACAGACAGACAAATACCTATCAACACAATAACCAATACTTTGCATTGTGGGAATTTTCTAATTGTTTTTGTACATAAAAAACTAAATTTTTTATGTGGCCTAAATAGATGTCTGAAGTTGGTTGTTGCACACCCCTAACATAAACTCTATCAATTTCTCGTTTCCAGGACTACCATTGGTGGTGGCGTTCCTTCATTGTATCTGGAGGATCGGCTTTCTATGTTTTCATCTACTCAATCTTCTATTTCTGTACCCAGGTGAGTGGCAAGGATTATAATCTTTGATGTAAATCATATGTTCATTGTGTTTCTGGCAACTAGCGTTTTCCCAGATGGCTGAGCATAATGGTTAGCAGATAGATCATGATGAGAGTTAGCTTGTCATCACACTTTTGTTTACTTTGTGTGGGTTGTTTAGTGTGAATTCTGTATAGCTATAGTGTTATGCACGAGTCTCACTCCTGCTTTTGTACAGTCTAAGTAGTTTATTATATTTGCGCAATTAAGCATCACAGAAATAATATTGAAAAATATTAGTAATTGTGCTACAAATACAAGCCAAAATTTTTCCCTAGTTGCGGAACATGGCATAACACTCTCCCCTTCAGAACTTTGCTGAATAAAAACGGGTTACTAGCCCGAATATTACTCTCTAAAATTTTGCATAACTTATGATTTTTTGCACAATGAAACTTGCAAATTTTACAGAAAATCACAGTGCCTTTTATCCACATATTTTTTTTAATTTAATAAAAATCGTGACTTTACAATAGAAGTTTCCAATTTCACAGAACACATGGAAAACCATGCTTGAACCATAAACTCCCTTTTTTTCACAGATAAATGATGATTTTGGAGTTGATTTCGTTTATCTAAATCAGTGATTCTCACTTTTTGAGCTGTCCCCTTTTTTAGAATTTGTCAAGTTTGGCGCCCCATCTCAAATATAACTAGCTAACAATAAGCTACAAATAACAGATGGTATGGGGAAAGTATGTTTTATTCGAAAAACACATTGATGATCGTTAATATCCGAAATAAAGAAATGTAAATATCCAAAATAAGGCGGGAAAAATCAGAATCTCACAAATATTTTTATTTTGAATTAGCTTCATGTCCTGTCAAAAACTTGTTTATGCCCCCCTTGTGGGCGCACCCCACCGTCCCCTCTAGTGGGCGCACCCCACCGTCTGAAAACACTGGATGAAACCATCTCTTCTTTTACAGCTTGAAATCACTGCATTCATCCCAACACTTCTCTACTTCGGCTACACATTCATTATCGTACTCACATTCTGGATTCTCACCGGCACAATTGGATTCTATGCTTCTTTTATGTTCATTAGGAAAATATACGGCCAAGTCAAAATCGATTAAAAGAAGCAAGATTGCTGGCAAAAGTGACTTAAGTCAAGCCAGTGACTTTTGGCTATAAATACTGACTGATATATATGACTCAAGTATACTCATTAGCTTTTTAGTGACTTCTATATAGCTGTTAAGTTATTACAAATTGACTCCTGTCTACATGCTGTTGTGGAAATGGCTTAAATTTAGCCACTGATGACACAAATGGCTTAAGTTCAGTCAATAACTTGGCCAACCTAACTACGAGCATAATATGATTGACTTTCTATCAGTTGACTTGTTAAAATTGACTTTTAATGACCTCCATTTGGTGCAAAATGGCTTATATCTAGCCACAGAAAGCACAAATGGCTCAAATGTAGCCACCATTGTGAAAATGGTTTGAATTCAGTCATTCACCAATATAACTATTAGCTAATGATTGACTTTCTTCTAGGTGTTTGCTTGTATAAAATTGACTTCAAGTGACTTCTATCTAATGCCAAACGGTCCACAGCTGAAATTGTTTTTGCATTTTGATTCCCTTAGTCTTTCGCATAACATAAACATAGATTATGATTGACTTGTTCTAGTCATTAACATGACTAATATTTTATAAAATTGACTTCGAATGGCTTCTATTTTGTGATAAATGGCTTAAGTTCAGACATTTTGAAAGTGGATTAAATTTAGTCATTGACCCAACCAACATAACTAGTATATATTTGATTCGTGCCTAGCTATTACCTTTTATAAAATTAACTTGAAATGGCTTCGATACAGATACTGTTGTGAAAATGGCTAAAATTCAGTCATTGGATTGGCCAACAAAACCTTTATCTGATACTTTTGGATACTCAATCTAGCCTTTTTGCGTAATGACTTTTCAAAATGACTTTTATCAGGCTTTTGAAGCCTATTCCCCTAAATAACAACTTGAAGAATCCTTTTTCATGTATTTTCTCCATTACAAATATCCTTATTATGTAGCAAATCAAGATTCCTCGTAATATTTTCGCTTATCGGCTTAAAAATGTTTTTTGAGTTCTATACTTGTTGCCATGAAAATATGATCCCCATGTTCATGGAAATATGGCTCCTATTACCATAGAAATATGGTCACAGTTGCCATGGAAGTATGGTTTGGGATATATGATCTCAATCATTATCCAAATTACACTCACCGTATTTGCTCGTTTTGTAGCCCACATTTTTTTAACCGAACTCACTAACCGGGCCCTTATTTAAACCGGCCCGCTTGTTATTTTTAAAGTAGGATTATACACAAAAATTATGTTATCTTTGAAGACAAATATTTGACGACATTAATCCTTTTTCATGTCAATTTATTCACGTCAAACGCAAATTATTCTTGTCTTAAGAGTAATTCCCTCATATTGAGATCCACGGTGTTACGCAATCAATGCTATCTGTTATGTAATGGACGCCTAAGGCGTGAGTGTTATCTACCAGCGCTTAAAATTCAACAGCGCTGTGACAAAAGCGCTTCTTATTTCCTATTGTTCTCTACCACTGAAAAATCAGCTTTTACATCGGAGGGGGGGGGGGTATTCAAGCACCGGCCCTTATTTATTTTTATGTTTTGTTCACACGGGCGGCTATTCAAACGGGCCCTTAATCAAGATCGGGCGGTAAAACGAGCATAAACGGTATGCTATAATTATTAAAATTCTCCCCACGATTTCTCATAATCTACAGATTTATCCACTCTTTTTTATATCTTATTATTCTTATTTTAAAAGCTTTAGATCAGGGGGTTCCCAAACCACGGCCCGTGGGCCAAATCCGGTTCGTTTATCGATTTTAAATGGCCCGCCGAGCTTAAGTGAAATGGTGTTCAACAGATTTTGTTTCTACCTTTTTGCGATCTAGATACCGCCAATTGTTATGTCATTATCACTGTTTAAGCACGTGTTTATCGTAACAATCCAATTATACCGGTATCTCAATCATTTGTACCGGTATTAGGATTACACAGGGCAGAAATTTAGTTATTATTCACATATGAAAGCTTAGAGGTGTCAAAAAGCAAACGGAAACTAGACGCTGAAAAGTTGTTCTTTGGTTAAAATATCAACGTTCGCATTTCTGCATTGAAGAGATGAGTCAAACAAACATGCTTTCTAAAAATGTCAAATGAAAGTTACCCCGGCTAAACCGTCGTGCACTTTCGGGTGCTACACTCTTCCGGCCCGCGAACATCCTTCCGATTGTAATTTTGGCCCTCAGCCGATAAAGTTTGGGAACCCCTGCTTTAGATGAAGCAGAATACTGTTGTATATAGTATAACATGGTGTTTGTTTATGTTTGTATTAAGTATTTCCCAGAATATTTCTAATTTAATTTGTTAAATTTCCTGAGGTTTCAAAGAATACTGGGGACTTGAAAACCCTGGCCCTATGCTGTGAGGGATATAATATACAATTTTAAGTTTATTAAATATTCTGGTCTTTCAAGTATGTCCATAAGTAACTTCTTGTGCAAAGTTAGGCACGTCATTAAAAGCTCATCAAAATATACTCAGCATATTCGGCTCCGATACACTAATTTTAAACAAGATATTTTTTGATGGATGGAAAAAACTTGAGTTCCATATCTAACCCTATTCAGGGGATAAACTTGACTGTAGCGAGAGCACTGTTAAATTCAATTTCCTCAAGGGTTTCAAAAATACTTAGAAAATAAATAAATACAATGTTATAATATCAAACATATTTAGTTTGAATATTTATCCATTTTTCATGTCTGTGCTTTCAATTCACAAATGAAGAAAATTTGACTTGATAATCTAAAATTTGTTTTCTTTATTTCAGACGGAATTAAAGTTGTTGTATGGTAGTTACTGTAAACTTTAATTTCTTATTTATTTCAAAACCTATACACGATTTAATTTATCACACAATTGTATTCTAGAAAATTTTCACGTTCAAGATTATTATATCGCAATTTAATACTGATACCACTCCCCTACTTTCCACAATTACCGGTATTCCCCCTCCCTATTTATGGGTCGTTTTTGTGGATGAAAATAAGTGAACATTGTTATATACCGTAACCTGTTATTTTATCAGCAAAAATCTTTGGAATAACGCAAGTTTGAAAATTTTATTTTCTACAAATTTGTTTTGCCTGTCAGTGGTATCGATCCAGATTTTCACCGGATATTTTTCAACTTCGAGGGGTAAACAAGCAAGACGAGTCTTTAAAAAAACAGGGATTAGAAAATCTTACAACATATTCAATTAAGTTTTCCACCGGGCTTATTCAGATTAACTTATTGCCTGACCCAATAACGATCTGCTTTCTACCAGGTAACTCTGGCAATATAAAGGAAACTGCGATACATAGGTTTATATACATAGATGGAATAGAGCAGGGCTACTCAACTATTTTTACCGAAGATCCGCATACAAAACTTCAAAAATATTTGGGTCCGGACTTTCCAGAAATTATATTTCGTCATCCCTAAACACGCACTTCCTCGACAGACTAATGATTATTAGCTACCGGTATATAAGATTGTTTATTATGGCGTTATTGTTCTTTTCATATATATTCAAAACTATAAAAGTGGGGCCAATGATCCAAAATGAAGAATTAGTCGCGGTCCGAATCGAATACCCGAAAAGTCCGAATTCGGACCGCCAGTTGAGTAGCCCTGGAATAGAGTACATGCTGGTCTCTTTAACATTTCACCTTGGGCTGTGCTGCCAGGTTCTACCTATGTAAGAGCGAATATTATATAGCGACTGAATATATTACGAATTTTTAATATTAGTACCTGCATGTTCTTGTTTAAAAGGAAGACATTCAAAACGCAACTTTGAGAAGAATCACTGTTAAAGTGTTTTTTCCCTTGAATGAGTGTTACCTGGCAACCATAGTTTGTCCCGAATTACATTTATCACTAAAAGTACCAGTTATGCAAACGTAGGTATTTAATGTGAAAATCTTGTGTTAAACCAGTGGTTCTCTAACTTTTTAAGCCGCGCCCCCTTTTTAGAATTTGTCAAGTCCCGCGCCCCACCTTAGAAATAACTAGGTAACAATAAACTACAAATAACAGATAGTAAGGCGAAAGTATATTTTATTAAAAAAAAACTTAAAAAACATGTGGATGTTATCACAATCTCTAAACAATAAAGAAAAGTAAATATCCAAAATAAGGCGAACAAGATCAAATCTAACAAATATTTCAATTTTTAATCAGCTTCACGCTTCCTTAAAAAATTGTCTACGGCCCCAAACTACCCCTCCGCACACTTGTGGGTGCCGCAACGTTTGAGAACCACTGTTTTAAAGACTCTTGTGTGTATATATATATATAGGAAGTAGATGTAATTGATGGAAATGCTCTTTAATTTTTTGGGGTGATATTTGCTGTTTTTACTATTTTTATGGCTGAAATAAAAGATGGTAAAAATTTATTTTTTGTGTGCTCATTTATTACTTATCGATCTTAAGATCGGTAAGTATGTTGATAGGTATTTGTCTGTTAGATGAACGCGATATCTCACAAAGGCGAGGTTGAATCTGCTCCAAATTTTGCATGAGCATTCATCATATCTCGGACCAGAAGCCTATTGATTTTGGATGAATTATGCCGTATAATTAGAGAGTTATTAATTAATTAGCGATGGTACACGCGGTGTCACTATAGAGTCATGCATCGAAACTGCAGTTTCGATCGATAAGTCTCCGACCGATATTCTCGTTTGTTTAAGGAGGAAAAATGGGTTAGGTGGTTCATTGATGGGCTTTGTCGTGGATGGCGAATGTGGTTTGAATACATTCAACTGTCGACGGGGCTGAGCAAATCGAATCAATTAATAGAGTGGAAGTGGTGACTCCTCTGCGACCCATGGGCCGAGGCCATCAGGCAATGGGCCGCGACCTATCGAGTTGTGTAAAGGGACTATTCACATGACTAACACAGACAGTCCCTGAACTCATAATAGAACTATAATGTGAAAAATCTGAACAAAATATTTTGTCCTAACCCTGACCTGGTACACATACTACAGGAGTACAATATTTTTTTTGGTTTAAATATTGACAATATTGTAAAAATTGAAAATTTTAGTAAGATAATTGAATTTTTCCTGATGGGCCACAACCCATGTGGCCCACTTAGATGGGCTGTGGCCCCGACCCATGGGCCTTAGAGGAGTCACCACTCCTGTAGAATTAATAAGGCCATATTTTCAAAACGATAATTCTGACATATGACTCCTATTGATGATACATCATGTGTGACAACCCAACAATTCTATTTTATATTTTCAGTAATTTTTGTGTATGGAGAACCAATTGCAGTTGAAAATATACATCTTTCCAGTATTTGATTTGAAATTTATTGACCAAAAACGCCAACATATTCATCTCTTCTCTGGACAAGCATAAAAATCCACAGCCACACAATTTCAGCCAAAGAGATTAAAATTTATAGCAATATACATTTCTGTAATCAACCATAGGCATCTCAAATAAAACACCTTTTTCACATATACAGATGATAGTTAGAATAAAAATGATGGCCGAGAGAGGATTTACGCTTTATGTTGAACCAAGGTTTGAAAGTTGACTTGACAAGTTGATAATTAGTCTGGTCATGACACTTTTACTGTATTGTTTTATTATTAAAATGTTCATGATATTGAGGTTTTAGTAAAAGTTTAGTGGGTCTAAGATTCCTTCTCAGGCTGAAAATAGGCCACAAGAAGAAATAGATTGGGAAATCGATGGGCTAACCGCTGCCAAATTTTAAGGCTATAATGAAGTAAAACAGTGATTCCAAACTTTTTTTTTTAACAACCCAAGTTTTTTTAAAACAAATTTTGGTGCTCCCGAAGTATGCGAACCAAGATGGCGGACATCGGAACGTTACATGGGTAACAGGTTAGGGTTAGGCGATAATTTTTTTCCAATTTTCCTTATTTTAGTCCAATTATCAGTTCGAAGACTAGCCAAAAGCCTCCCGTAGTATTTATACCTAAAATTATGGCCTAACCCTAACCTAGTACACATATTACATTCAGATGTCCGCCATCTTGGTTCGCATACTTCGGGAGCCCCCAAATTTTATAAAATCTCACACAACCTCTGATCAAATACGAAACACCATGTTGTACTTTTCAAACTTAATGATTATTATAAAACAATCATTATCACATTAGATTTATTTCGTCAGAAATTATCCCGAAGTGAGAAGGCAGTGTGCTTGCTTGCGTTCAGTGAGTTTTTAATTATATATTTACAATTACTATTTAGAAACATTTAATATTGAATATAAAATTAATTAGAAAATAAAATTAGTAATTTTAAGATTTTTGTTGAAAAAACGAAGCGACGCAAGAAAATTTGCAGGGGCCCCAGTTTTGAGTCACACCCATATGTTCGGAAACACACAGAAGTAAAACACATTGCCCATAATCGTACAAATCAGGAACTGCTACCAAATTAGAACTGTCCATCAGCCTTTCCACCAATCCTGACAAATCTAATCTTAATAACTTCAAATGCCTGTTGAAAGTTTATAATATCTGACCAACCCTCTTCGAGAAAACAAAAATGAAGCAAAATTTTCACATCTTACGATTTTTTCATATATATAGATGATAGAATTAGAATTAAAATGATGAAACAATAAAGTGTAATATAACTTCAGACATTCATTGCTAAGGATTCTGATCAGACATTTTTTCATTTGCTTTGTATCATGCAAGGATTGAGAACTCTGGTCTTTCCAAGACTACTCCAGTCGGAGACAGGTTTTTGCCCAAGAAGTACAGACAAGAGGATTGCTGGATTCCACTCTTTCTTCCGGGATATGTTGAATATTTCTTTAATCTCGCATTTGTTTACTACAGCACTTATAGCAATATACATTTCTGTAATCAACCATAGGCATCTCAAATAAAACACCTTTTTCACATATACAGATGATAGTTAGAATAAAAATGATGGCCGAGAGAAGATTTACGCTTTAAGTTGAACCAAGGTTTGAAAGTTGACTTGACAAGCTGATAATTAGTCTGGTCATCAACACTTTTACTGTATTGTTTTATTATTAAAATTTTCATGATATTGAGGTTTTAGTAAAAGTTTAGTGGGTCTAAGATTTCTTCTAAGGCTGAAAATAGGCCACAAGAAGAAATAGGTTGGGAACCCATGGGCTAACCGCCGCCAAATTTTAAGGCTATGATGAAGTAAAACTGTGATTCCAAACTTTTTTTTTTAACAACCCCAGTTTTTTAAAACTAATTTTGGTGCTCCCGAAGTATGCGAACCAAGATGGCGGACATCGGAACGTAACAGGTTAGGGTTAGGCGATAATTTTTTTCCAATTTTCCTTATTCCTTATTGCCCATAATCGTACAAATCATAGCTACCAAATTAAAACTGTCCATCAGCCTTTCCACCAATCCTCAAATCTAATCTTAATAACTTCAAATGCCTGTGAAAGTTTATAATATCTGACCAGCCCCCTTCAAGAAAACAAAAATGAAGCAAAATTTTCACATCTTACGATTTTTTAATATATATAGATGATAGAATTAGAATAAAAATGATGAAACATTAAAGTGTAATACAACATCAGACATTCATTGCTAAGGATTCTGATCAGACATTTTTTCATTTGCTTTGTATCATGCAAGGATTGAGAACTCTGGCCATTCCACGACTACTCCAGTCGGAGACAGGTTTTTGCCCAAGAAGTACAGGCGAGAGGATTGCTGGATTCCACTCTTTCGCCCGGGATATGTTGAATATTTCTTTAATCTCGCATGTGTTTACTACAGCACTTATAGTTAAAACTAATTTTCCGAAAAGATTTTCGAATTTTTCTCCTACCCTCGCCTTAGAATGAGAAAAAAATGCGCTGTGTGTCTCTATCGATAATTAATGGAAAGCGGCCAAAACAAGCTTTCCAATGATAGCTGACAGAAGTTTCTTGCAGGTTTGAACAAAGAGATGTAACATTTCTTGTGAGGAAGGGGGCCTTTTTTATCAAAAGTTACTCATGATCATCAGAAGAGAAAGGTAAACAATCTGTTTATATTAGCATAATAGCTTCAAATTGCGAGTTCAAATGCCATGTCAAGCAGAAAAATTCCATCTTGTCCACCTGTTCCCAATGGGCCACTGAAATATTTCCGCATATATAATATTTCCACAAACCTATCAAGTATTACTAGAAAAATATTACTCTCATGAAAGACTATTTTGAGTTGGGAGTTCAAATCCTTAAGGTAAAGATTACGAGTGAGAATTTTGGCTGTACATATTAGGATAGAAAAAAATTCAAGGTTCAGGTTGGAAATATTTTGAAATTAGTCGCACATACAGAGTGCTTGAGTTGCATGTGAGGATAATTAAGTGTTAGTAAACCTCAGGGCTACGCATTGTTACACTGTGACCAGTGGGTATTGCTTCCACAAACATCCGGTTCCATGCACTCAACATTAATAACACGATAAGTATAAATGAAATTGAATGTTGTTAAATCGGAAACCACTTCTCTGTGGAGTATAATTATTTCAATTCACCACGTAAAGAGTTTTAAAGATTTCTTGTTTGTTCATCAAAATTGGTGACTACGTAATTCGTTTTATCGAAGCCACAATTTTAAAATGCAATCCTGATATATAAAGTTGAGACAAAGTATAAATTTACTCTATTAGGATCATGACTGGTATGCCACAAGAAATCAGTGAAGCATAACTAGTCAAAATAAATCTCACTACAAACAGTATGAGTGATTCTGCTTGGCCACGCCCCACTTCTTTTACTTTTAAATTCCATTTTAAAAGACATATTCAGCAGTTTGATAAATTAGACAAAACAAGGCACAAAACACATATACTGTTTTCTACATTACATCGATAATTGCAAACTGAAGTGGTAATTGCAATCGTGATATGAAATTAATCAAGCATGACTTGGCAGAATAATGGCATTGTTATGGGGTTCAAAGTATTCTGCCAACAGAAACCAATGAAGCATGACTGATCAAAACAACTTTGATTGAAAGACTTGAGTAACCAAGTGCAGTTTTTTGTGGCGTCTGAAGCTGTCGCAAAACCATGGCGGGATTTCCAAACTATGGCCTCTATGGTCAAACCATGGCAGCTGACTTCTTAGCTGCCACAAACCAATGGCGTGAGGAGGATACCATGGCAGCAAAATTAAAACCAATGACAGGTTAAATTTCGCCGCCACAAACCAAGGCATGTTGACTGTAATGGCAGGACTGCCCCTGATGGTGACAATTTTTGGATAAGTTGGAACATTTTCCTTATGGATACAGTTTTGATGGATTTAGGGTTAGGTTTGAGGTTAACTAGATATAATTTCGCATGATAAACTGAAAACTCTCATACATGACTTTGTGAATATACCGATGCCACTGCCATAAAACTATGGCAAGAGACGACGCGTTCGTGGCAGGAGCCACCATGAAGTGGTAAGAACTGCGCCTCTGAGAAGCAGTGCGATTGCATAACAATGCCAACGAAGTCGCAGAAATCTTGATATATTGGAGGGGGTAGCGAGCCCAAAAGTTTGGAAAGCCCCGGACTGGATAACTCCACATGGCTTGGGGTTTAGGGACTTTCACCCAACGTCAAACTCTTCTGTCATCAGGTATAATCTGTCATGCCGATTCTGTACGTTGGATTCTCCAGCCGGGAATACTATGAAATGCTTTGAAGGTAGACCCACTCCACAAAAGTCCACAATCATTATAATCCTCTGCTCAATCATGCCTCATTTACTCTGTAGAAGAAATTTCAATTCGAGCATGACTGGCCAGAGCAATTCAATCAAATTTAGCAAATGCTAATTCTGCCAGGTCGCAGTTCACTGATTCCCTGCCCAGGGCAAGTAGCTTTAACATGAACTTTATTTGAAATATAATTTGTGTGAAACTTGATTACGATATGAAATTTAATATTTTTACGAGTCTTGCATTGTTAGGTCTTCAGCTTCCAATTTCGCCGTGTCATCATTCGCTGACTCATTCTCATCGGCGAGATTCGCTTGAGCGAGTAATTTACTTTGCTCTTCTAAATCGCTCTCTAGCTCCTTCTGGCGTTCAATCTCATCATGCTCTATTAAACTTCGAACCATGACCTATAACATTTAAAATAGTTTTTGGAAAGGATTAGGGCTGAATATAAAAGTTTTGTGAAGATTCCACTAAATGAAACGACTGAGTGATCAACATATTGAAACTATCAACTTTGATTTAAACCAGGGGTGTGCAACCTTTTTTATTGGCGGGCCAAATACAAGTAACTGGGTGAAGCCGCGGGCCGCACCTTTATTTAATTTAGACTTTCTGGTAGTTGCAAGCACAAAAATTGCCTATATTTGCTATGGATCTTACGGCATTATTAGGGGTTCTTGCAGAAATAGTAGATTTAAAACGCATAAACTTCTGAAGAAACTGCTATTTAAATTTTTTGTCACACCGACTTCAAACGAATGCAGTGAGAAACACGTTTTTGTAATATAAATTGTGTATTTTGCAATAGAATTTTGCTAGCTTGTTTTGCTAATATGACTGGTATGGGCTTTGCGACGAAAAAGAATAAATACTCGTTTTGCGGGTACACCATTCGAAATTGGTATTTCTCTGCGGGCCGCACAACTTCTTCTTGCGGGCCGCACTTGGCCTGCGGGCCGCAGTTCGCACACCCCTGATTTAAACAGAAAATTGAGCAAAACAGGAAAAAAATTTGGCAATAAGCCTGATCAGTTGAAATAGGCAACCAAAATGCAGAACTTCTGTACTTTTTATATGCAATTGTGCAATACCTGTGCAGAGAAGTAACAATTGCGTAGTCTTTACCAGGACTGTAGCCCTACAAATATTTGCAACGCCAGACAAGCAAAAATCCTAGCACAATACTGAGCAACAATTGCGCACTATTTCAATGCCATATGCATAATAAACAGTAGCAATTGTGCAATACATAACTATTGTGCAATACACAGTAACAATTACGCAATACACAGCAAAAATTACGCAATCCTCACCTGGGCTGTAGCAATTGCACAGCAGACATCGGCACCATCAGAGTTGCTTTCGAACGCGTAACACATATTCACAACTCCTGTGTTGACAGACATTGAACGAGAAATGAAGCCAAACAGTCTCGTATTCTCACGATGGTGTGCGGCTTGCAGGATTTCTTTGATAGGAAAGGTTTCCCGGCAAAGTTGAGTTGCTGAAAGTCAGTTAGTAGTTTATTTTTTCACACAACCGAAAATACTGAGTGTACAAACAGTGAGGAAAAATAAAAATAATGCATTTCAGACGATAAAATAGTAATGGTTATCGAGCGTGTCACCAATAAGGGTGTGTATTTGAGTTAAGTAAGTTCCTGAGACCATTATATGGTATGATTCCAGATTTATATAGATGACATATGCTAGCATGATCCACATCCATAATTCTATAAAGTTTCAGCTTTCCTATCCCCCGGTATCAATATGTGAATCCCATACTTATAAAAAAAAAACATCTTAATCATACATTGATTTATAGTAAACCCACTGTAAACATTCAATATTTTTGCCATACATGGCAATTTAATTTATTATGATCCATCTCAGAGTAGGGTAAGATTTCATATACATCTCTTGGAGACATAAATCCAACAAGACAACATAATCTTATGGCTAATGATAATCTCTTGTATCATTCATACAGCCATCAAAAGATATTCGATGATGATTAAGCGTTTTCGCAAATTTACCATGTCAGCACACTGGACCTAGTTGTTGCGGTCTAACTTAGCAATTAAAATATTTCAGACTTCCCCTCCCCTTGCAAATCCCTGGCTACGCAAACTACCCATCTTTCGTTTATTGTGCGTTAGCGCTACCCTACGAGCTATTATTGTGCGTTTAGATTTTAGACACCCTTGTTAAAACGCAACAACCCATCTACGCTACGGCCTGAAGGTAAGTAACTATAGAAAGTTGGAACGCTATGTACTCAGATTTATGGTAAAATTGGTGATTTGCATAAGATACCAACACCAAGTTTTATTTTACCTGGATCAACCAATCGTATTGCACCATCAGTAACCACTAGGTGGAGCTCATTCATTGAAAAAATGTTGTGAAGAGCTCGGGCTGCCATTATTGAACGAATTGAATCAGAGATGATTGCGTAACCATTGTGAATCTCGCTCTCAACCTGCGAAAAAATAATTTTAAAAGGCATTTATAAGCCAATAACTTTTAATGTGTATTGACAAGGATGTTTGAATCTGGCAAGTGTTTTTTGAAATCTAAGTTGGAGTCGTATTTTCGAATCCCACAGAGTCACAATTTTAAATTGTTCGAAGTTGGATGACAGAATTGCAGAAGTTTCATAGTGACAATCATGACAGAATTTTCAACAAACAGTCAAAAATACACTAAGATTTCTCAGATTTCTTAAGGAAGAGTTGCATATGCTAAGTTATTACTTATCGATCTTGATCGGTAAGTATGTTGATAGGTATTTGACTGTTTGTTTGTCTGTGTGTTGGATGCACGCGATATCTCACGAAAGCTAGGTTCAATCTGCTCCAAATTTTGCATGTGCATTCATCTTAGCTCGGATCAGGAGCCTATTGATTTTGGATGGATTATGTCGTATATTTAGTGAGTTATTAATTAATTAGTGATGGGACACACAGTGTCACTATGGAGTAAGACCACTGTTTCGGGGGATCCCCTAACCTTCGAACAATAAGTTTTCGGTTTCCAACCGAATTCTAGTTTTTATATCAAAATTTGCTTTTTTGGGATTTGAATTCGTAGTCGGAGCCTAAATTCGTTTCGATTTTCGAATGGCTTTGAGCTTGGGAGTCAAGAATAAGTAAGAAGAACAGTTCTCTTCTTACACATCAACCTATCCTTCTGGTTTAAATCAGCTTAACCGCTGGAGCTCATAATGCTTAGCAAAATGGATATTCCTTTTTCCGGATATTATGTATGGATTTTCATAGTATTCAAGTTACATACCTGTTTGCAGCCAATAAATCTCACAACATACATTGCACGAAAGCTTGAGTCAGGTCCAGGGTTGCCAGATTTTGTAGCAGGTGCTTCTTCGTCTCCTTCCTCACCTAGAAAAGGTTATAGGTCAGGCCGATAGCCAAGATGGTTTCAATGGTTTAGACAAGGGAGGACTCTAGTGAGAGTTGTGAAGTGAAGAGCTTCTGCATATAGCCTATTCTGATTCTTCTAAAAATGAAGCGGCATACGTATCAGAAGACTGGGTGGCAGTGGAAGCCATAAACCAAGGGTGTGGAACATTTTTTGTCCGTGGGTCATATAAGATAAAACCAACTTCAGACATCTAGCTGGGCAACACAAAAAATATAGTTTTTCCATATTCAAAACGGATTAAAATTTATCACAGAGCAAGATTTAACGCAGCGAAAAGAGTATATGAACATTATGTAATATACTTATGTGAGCGCCTCTTTAAACATAAATGGAGAGTGCTCACATAAAATCCCTGTAACAAAAAGGGAATCCAGCAATCCTCAGAAGTGTGAAATTTTATTATGTAACTATATTCTTTTATTTTCATGAAAAATTCGGACCTCGAGAAGTATGCGCACCAAGATGGCGCACAACCTGAACATAGAATGTGTGTACCGGTTGGGATTCAGGTTGAGCGACATCTTGGTGCGCATACTTCTGGAGCACCGAAAATTCGATCAAAGAGCAAGGCCACAAACACATTCTCTAAGAATTTAAGAAGACGCACCATTGCGCAACTTTGCAGGAAACCACTAAGACAGCTGTTCTCAACTGGAGATTGGGACTCCCCAACGTTGGCATAACTAAAGAGAGGATCTTTTTGCTTAAAAATGGGCCCAGTGGACGAACACATATTTCAGAATTACACCTTTTCTCACCTCCAAAAGGATTCTCTCTTGTGGGAGACATGGACCCTTCTTGAGTGGCGTTATCCTGGCTTTCAGCTGGTTTCTGTCCATCATCTTGTTGCTGTGTTGTTTGAGACGCAGGTGACGGCAGATCGAATAGAACTGGGAACCCAGAATTTACTACAGCTTCTAAATCAGAGTCTGTGGTGTCTCGTGATATCTGGTCTCCTGATGTATAGAATTCTTTGTTATAAGACATATTCATACAGTAGCGTATTTATGCAGAACGACGCCCATGGCAAAGTTTACGAATGTGCCCCTTTGATTATTGGTTGACAATTTTTAATGACTGTTATTAAAATAGGATGCTTGTCTGTTATTATTTCAGTAAAAATACAAGTTTCAATTTTTACTAATTTTGAAATTATTCAATTGAAACAATTTACGATTGGAACCTTTCACTGTGTGTATAACAGAATATAAAAAAATACTTTACCATCACCAGAAGGTTGTCTGCTGCCGCCTGTTCCGGTCTGTTCGTTTTTACTCAAAGGCTGCATCAAGGATGTTGCCGCATTTTTCAATCTTTCAAACATACCTGACAAGAAGGATAATAGTGTGCTAACTACAAATAAGGGTGAAGTGGTGGAGTGGAAGTGGTGACTCCTCTGCGGCCCATGGGCCGGAGCCACGGCCCATCAAATTGTGTAAAGGGACTATTCACATGGCTAACACAGACAGTCCCCGAACTCATAATAGAACTATAATGTGAAAAATCTGAAATTTTATTTGTCCTAACCCCAACCTGGTACACATACTACAGGAGTATATTTTTTTTGTTCGAATATTGACAATTTTGTGAAAATTGAAAATTTTGGTAAGATAATTGAATTTTTCCTGAAAGGACTGCGACCAGTGTTCCCTCTAAGGTGTGTGCGCGCACACAGCTTTCAGAGGCTGCGCACACGCATAGATTTACTGCGCACAGACGTATTTCGATGTAATGTAACAATGTTCTTTTGTTCTTTTTTCACCCTTTATTTGAATTCAAATAAAACCATCTGTTACAATCAATTTCATTTATTATTTTCCATGTATGTTCATTGTTATCTACTGATACATATAGCCTTCACTAAAGCATTTACAATATATAGAAAAACTTGAATAACCAAAATTTTCTTAATAAGCCCACTCATTACCCGGTTAGAATGCCAAAATTTCTTCATTGATTTTTGCACAAATATTAGTCATTACCAAAAAAGTGCGCACACACCAAAATTACTGCACACACATACTACAAAAATTAGAGGGAACATTGGCCGCGACCCATACCCTGATGGGCCACGGCCCATGTGGCTCAATTAGATGGGCCGTGGCCCCGGCCCATGGGCCGTAGAGGAGTCACCACTCCTGTAGAGGTGGTGGCAAGAAAATTGTATCAGAAACCTTAACCTGTGATTATGGCTGGGAATTTTCAAATACCTGATAATTTCAGAATTGAATCGAATATTGTTTTAAATCAATTCGAATCCCGAATACTTCGAAGATATTTAATTGTGAGTGAATTTTTTATTCTGATGTGTCCCTCCAGAAATATAAACTATAACTGGAAACATGGAATCCACTACTAAAAGAAGTTTGCTGAGCGTTCACATACAAAAAATAACATGTTTTATCAATAATAGAAAAGATAAGACATGCGTCAGAATTCCGTTGTAGAAAATTTAGCTTCAATAAAAAAATTGAGGAATCCACCCTGACTTTGGCGGCCAAATAAAAAACAAGATGGCAGCAATTTGAATTTTTTGTCTGAAATGGTCCGAATAATTTACTATTCGATTTATAATGCCCAGTCCTACCTGTAATGTTATCATAGTTGGGTGTAAGTTGTAACGCTTTATTCACTAGGCAACAGGTTCTCAAACACTCCGTGTTCTGAAGCCAGCGAAGAGGCTGACTAATATTTACGGAGCCTCGCAAAAATTTATAAAATTAAAAACACATTGCTACCCACCGATTAATGTTTCTGAGTAAACTAAAATGACTTTATTTAGACTCGGATGTAACAGCTGCCTTGTATTTAAAAAATATTCTTTTTAATAAGCAAACAAATTGCACGTGGATCCTCTAGGTTTCTCTCGCACGGCTCTGGGGCTTCTTTTAGAGAATCTATACACACGGCCACCTTGCTCCAAGTAACGGCATTGGCAATTTAATCTCGATTAGTCAGCACCGTAATATATATATAAGTAGAAAAATGCAAAGCTAGAGTCCAAACCTGCTGGTTTAAATGCTTCATGTTTTGCTTCGAAGTCGCTTGACTGAGACGAAGTCCGTTCATTTTTCGGTTGCGCTTGAGCGACTTCAGGCTCAACATTGGCAGCAGGAGTTGCAGCAGGCTGAGAAACAGGCTCAGGAGATTGGCTTGCTGCTTGCATTAGCTAGATAGAAAAATATAAATGTGAAATATCAGTGCCTTTTTGAGAAAAAAAATTATGAATTTAAAAAAATACACTCACTTCAGCTGCTTTGCTCGGATCGTTAGCAAGATACAATCCTTTAGAAATATTACTGATAGTGGCGACCCACTGCGCACAGTTGTGTTTACTCTCAGCTTGTAATATCACATTCTGTTTGCCATCTTGTGATGTTATCTGTAATTGAAAATGCATCACGAATACAAGTGAAAAGATTTTTAATAGGGTACATATTCCCCAGAAACCATGCCAAATAATACTTAATAATGGGGGTATCTATGTTTACCGATTGTGGCTTTACAAGTCTTCCAAGTTACGGGTTAGAAACTACAGAAAAGGGTTACAGTGCCAAGGGATACCAAATAAGTGTCCATCAGAGGGACACATTACGAAATATTGAATAAAGGGTCGAAGGAACATATCAAGGCCAAAGGTGCACATGTAGAAAGTTTGAGGGATACTATGCATCTACTTCCCAGTTTCAGAATGAGGGCCACCTAATAGGGTATATATATGCCCCAGTAAAAGATAGCATGACCACTAAATAGTAAAATAGTAAGCCCAGATAGGAATGTTAAGTAATACTGGATAGAGGAATGTGTGACTGGTAATCAGTAATTACTTATCGATCTTAAGATCGGTAAGTATGTTGATAGGTATTTGTCTGTCTGTATGTCTGTCTGTGTGTTAGATGCACGCGATATCTCACGGAAGCGAGGTTGAATCTGCTCCAAATTTTGCATGTGCATCCATCATAGCTCGGATCAGAAGCCTATTGACTTTGAATGGATTATGTCTCAAAATTAGCGAGTTATTAATAAATTAGTGATGGGACACACGGTGTCACTATGGAGTAAGACCACTGTTTTGGGGATCCCCTAACCCTCGATCGATAAGTCTACGGTTTCTAACCGATATTCTAGTTTATTTTATCACCATATAAGAAATACACATTGTACATACAGAACGAGATAAGAAAAGATAGGAAAATAATGCATTTCAGGGTGAATGGGGACGCGATAAACCAGCATTGGTTATCAAGCAACGACACCTATGAATAGTCTAACATTGGGTCCAACAAGATTAAAAATCAAACTAAATATAGTACTAAAGTGAGGAGTACTAAAGTGAGGAGTGAATGGGGGAGATGTTCCTAGGAAACGCCTGAATAGAAGTACATTAATGTTGAGGGTTACAGAATAGGTACATATTGGAGTCACATTATACAGTTTTTACACTCGATGCAACATTCAAGAACTTGTATCCTCACACAAGCAAACTTGCAACAAAATTTTCCTTTCATTGACATCAAAAATTCTCTAGCATGCCTCACCTGGAACACATATCTTCTATCATCTGCTTCAATAGGAACAATGGTGCAGCCATCCAGGTCCATCACTAATCCACCGGCCACCTCATTACTCCCTTGTTGCATTAGGTTTCCCCCCTGCATAGAACAGAATTCTAACATTGAATAAAATGAGTTTGGGGGAAAGGAGAACTGATTAAATGACTTGAACCAGTGGTTCCCGGACTGCCATTCGCAGACCAGAAGCGAGTTAATATGACCTGTCGAACATATCAACCCCTTGCAGGCACCCGTCTCCCCGTCTGCAAATATCCTTCTGCTTCTAATTTGGTCAATTAGAATGTTTAATTGAAAATCAATCAACTTTGGGAACTACATACTTAAACCTATCTGCCACCACATTTCGCCCTTGTTGCATTAGATTTCTTCACTTGAAAAAAGGATTCCATCGTTGAACGAGCTGATGGCAGGAATTTCAAAATTATTAAGGTGGAGAGGAAAGCTGATAAAATGGTTTAAGCCAAGGTACTTCCCTCACCCTGCATTGGGTTTCCTCCTTAGAGTAAAAATTTTATAATTTTATTTGGTATGACCGTCGTATGAGAGATAGAAAAACTGATATAAAGTTTTTCTTTGCCTTTTACAGGTTTTCTATGTTAAGATAAAGATGGCTTCCATATTTATATCATGGAAGAGAAAATGTGAATATGATGAATGACATGCCATCTGGCAGTGAAATTTAACTTTTAGTCCTATCAGGTCATGATAAAACTGATAGGTAAACTTCCAGCATGTTCAAAATGGCCAATTTTTCGAATAGATATGTGATGTTACCTGCGTGAAATAGTATCTCTGGTTCCATTGATTCATGAAGACACCGTGACTTCTGGCAAATAAATATCTGAAAAGAATGAAAGACATAGAATCAAAGTCGGTCTGAGTAGCGAATCATGTTTTAAACTACTTTACTGCTAATAGTCCAGTGCGGGGCTTCTTTAAGTAAGCGATTGGGACCCCTGGCGCAGCCATATAAAGGCATGGGCGCTCCAAAGGTGTGTGTACGGTAACTAATTTTGTTTGCATATTTTACATTAAGTTGTGTGAAGGGACTGAAACCTATGGAGTACAGACAGAAGGTATATTCACTTGGCTAACACAGACAGTCCTCGAACTCCCGATAGAACTAAAAGCGAAATACAATTATAGCCTAACCATACACTACTGGAGTACCAAGGCATGTAACAAATCACAAAAACAGTCATCCGCTTGTTGCAGTTGACGAGGGATCGCGAAATCTAGTCAACGACACCTTGCAACTGAAATGAAGCAGCTGATAAAGCAACAGACTAACTCAACTCAAACATTTACTTAAATCTAGTTTGGACTAGATTTAATTTGGGCATCCCTCACTATAGTCGACAGGATTACTTGTTTGGGGACTCTTTCAACTCACTGTAACGAACAAAATGATTTTTCTACCCACCCACTTATCTGTGTCAGTTTATTTGATACCGGTAGTTCAGGGAAGTCCATTGCAGGTGGAGGGTCCGGAATATAAGCTCTCGTGCTCTCTCCGTCTATTCGATCGATTAATAAAACGTTTTCTTGTTCCTGAAATAGAAGAATATCGTTTATAATGGTCAAGGCGTTAGGCCTGAAGAGGTACAGAGACCGGGTTCTATTCCAAGGTTCATCCTTTCAGTCAAACTCTGGTAAATTCAGAAATTCGACTCCAAATTCAACTTCTAACTCCAGGGAGTTTGAATACCCGACTCCGTCTCCGCAGACCTGGTTCAAATAACAAACACTCAAATTCTCTTAGTTTGATTCTAAGCAAAAACATTCATACTTCTGCACATAATTCTTTAGCCCCAAACTGGAACTTGCGAACTTTCTCAGGCATGACATTTTAGAACTCTGGTAACGTGATCAGAGATGCAATGAGAGGGAGAGACTTTATTATTGCAAACAAAGTCAATACTGTGATATATTTTAAAGCAACAGAAAATAATGATTTAACAATAATTAATTGATCATTATTTGTGAGTGTGAGTATGCAACACCAGTTAGACGAGAATATCGGTCAGAGACCGAAGACTTATCGATCGAAAGTTAGGGGATCCCCCAAAACAGTGCTCTTACTCCATAGTGACACCTTGTGTCCCATCACTAATTAATTAATAACTCGCTAATTATACTACATAATTCATCCAAAATCAATAGGCTTCTGGTCCGAGATATGATGAATGCACATGCAAAATCTGGAGCCGATCCAATCTCGCTTTCATGAGATATCGCATTCATCTAACAGACATACATACAGACAGACAGACAGACAAACACCTATCAACATACTTACCGATTAAAATTGATAAGTAATAACCAAGCCTCCTGACCCATGTGTGTATACTACATATAAGTAATCATACAGACAATAATTTTCAGATTACCAGTCCATATCGGGTATAGGAAAAGTTAATGAGTTATAAGATACCGATAGGTAAGATATGATTTCATTTTCATCATAATTCTTTTTAGATGCATGGATTGTCATGGAGGCCATAACATATGAAGCGCATCGCCACTAAGAAGAAAGCAGCGATCCAGTCACAAAAAACAACTCGAGAAGGGACGTGAACCAGAGAATCAATGTACCAGCACTTACAGCTGTAACAGTGTCCTTTTCAACTTCTTGTAAATTTTCCGTTAATTTTGATAAATATTCTTCGAGTTCAGGTTGACAGAATTCCGCCCCCATTTTGAAAAACCCTACTTGTGATTGAACGTAACCAACCAGTGGTGTAAGGAGTCCAGTTTTCTTGCGAGCCTGGTAATTGAAAATAATGTACATAATAAAAAAAATTGAGGTCCTCAAAAACAACAATAATTTTTTTTTTCCTAATTTTTTTTGTGGGGGGGGGGGGGTGTTCACACATTAGAACTCCAAACCCCTAAACAAGGCACAAGACAAAAAATTAAAAGAATGGCAACCAGGGATAAGAGCATGGGCATAGCCAGGAATTCTCAAAGGGGTGAGGCACTGAAATTTCTAATTGCCAAGTTTGAACGTAACAGCGGGTCCGTTGGAAAATGTGGGTTCTTAAGTCTTGAGGGTCTAAAATGCTTTCAAGCTACGAAACATTGCTATGCTTTTTTGTCCAATGCTTTTTTTTTACATTTCAAATAGGGGGGGTTTCGACCCTCTTGGCTACATGGATAAGGATAAAAATGATAAATTTAGTTTCCAGGAAGAGCTTGTAAAGAGTTGTAAAAAGCTTTGTTCAGAGTGCAACTTAGGGTGTATGTAAATTTTCATTATTGTTACAAAACAACTGACCTGTAACAGATTCATTGTTGCACAATAATTCATTGAAGTTTCATGGAAAGCTTTCCTTGCAATGTGTAAATGATCAGTCGATTCCTGCCACGATGACTCACTGATTCGTTTCTTGGATAACTTCGCTGCCCTGTAACAATTTTGCTTAGTTGGAAAACACTTTATCATTTATGTATGTATCTTACAATAGTTTGCTCAATCAGTGGATAGAAGAGAAGTGTAAGATGAGGTGCCGTGTCCTGAGATCCCCAAGGACTGTGGTCGCAACGTTTTCTAAGTGAGGCCCATATAGTATAATGGTAAAGGCCCCACAATTTCGTTGAAAATTTTAAATTTAACCACGCAATAAACTTGTTGATGGACATTCAATTTGCTTTGTTGAAATGAACGTAGCCTAATGTATGATCGTTTGATATGTAAACAAAAACCATACCAATTCTTGCCAAATGGCAAAAAATTTATATCTCATGTTAAATTTATACAACGAAAAACGAGGGTCTAAAGAGACTACAGAAAATTATCATGTTTGATATATAAAAACGCTTTTTTTTTTACATTTCAAAATGAGTCTGCTCCAAGTGGCTATGCCCTTGTGTTTGATCATAATTCTCTCTTTTCAGAATACTGTATATTAGAATAAATAGTAAATATTGGGTACTCCCGAAGTATGTGAACCAAGATGGCGGACACCGGAACGTAAGTGTACCACGTTAGGGTTAGGCCATAATTCCAGATATAAATACTACTGGGTTCACTAGGATAATCACTGAACTCGTAATAGAACTAAAATGAGGAAAATTGGAATAAAATTATGACTAACCCTAACCTGGTACATATACTACGTTCCCACGTCCGACATATCTTGGTTCACATACATCGGGAGTACTGAATATTAAATTATTTAAATTCTAAAACAAAAATCTTACCTCTTCATCGCCTCCTGGTGGATTTTATCTTGTGACTCAAATTGCGCTTTCAACTTTTGATATTGCATTAAATATTTTTCGACAAATCTACCACTGTGGTACGTCGCATTCTCCACTAGCTGTGTTTGGAGCACGGCGTTAAAGGTTGAGACTTGATCGATTTCCGACGCAAGCTGTTGCATTGTTGAACTAATATAATCATTATCCGTGGTAAGAGTGAATTTTTGTGAATCGAATTCTCGTAAATGTTGCGCTAACGCTTGCGTCGCTGCTGTTAACTCGTTCTGAGCATACGCGATACGCTGGAACGCATACTCAAGTCCGCGTGCATAATTTGTTAGAGCCTCTGCATCTTCTTGAAATACTCCAATAAGGGCCCGAGTCTGTGGGCTATCAGCCAGACAATCTGCTAGTTCTAGTTTAATTGAAGCCATACATGAAGATAACAATATAATTAAAACCTGCAAGAACATAAACAAAGACATAATTTGACAGCATATTTACACACACAGTAAATGGAGATTATTCTGGCAAAGAACCTTCAAAAATGTAAACCATGCTCAGAGTTGGCAGAATATCTACACTCAAAACAAATGAAAATTATTCTGGCAGTGAAACTAAGAAATTGGGAAAAAAATATATTTGGCAGAATATTTATACACAAAATAAATGAAAATTATTCTGGCAAGGAACCTTCAAGAATGTGATCGAAGCACAGAGTTGGCAGAATATCTACACTGAGAATAAATGAAAATTATTCTGACAGTGAACTTACATGGATTTGAATAAAGCATGAATTTGGCAGAATATTTACACACAAAATGAATGAAAATTATTACGACAAGAAACTTTCAAGAATATGAAAAAAGTATAGCCTAGGCAGAATATTTACACACGAAATAAATGAAGATAATTCTGGCAGGGAACTTTCAAGATTGTCAACAAAGCAAAAATTTGGCAGAATATTCACGCACAAAACAGATGAAGATTATACTGGCAGTGAACTTTCAAGAATGTGAGTAAAGTATAAATTTGGCAGAATATTCACACAATACAAATAACAATTAATTTGACAAGTCTGCAAATGAAGTGGATTATGAAACTTTATTTTACACGAGAAACTTGAACATTTCAAGAAAAGATTGCCAGGGAAGCTGCTACATTGTAATGGAGAAAATTATAAAAATTTAAAGCAGCATAGAATAAGTTAACAACCAGAAATCATTTACGTCAAGAGGGAAATAAAAAATAAATGCTCAGAACCCTGACATATCATGTAGCAATTTAGATGATTGTTTATGGTTTCGTGTGTCAAGGGTGTGGCCTGCTGCGTGATCATAAATATTATCATGATGAGTGATATGCCACCCATGCATGGTATAAAAAAAAATGCATTGGATACCAAAAATCAACAAACAAAATCAAATAACCTCAGAATTGAATTCCTTATCATAATTGCAATATTTTGCACAGAATTTACTACAGAATACTTTCCCACAGCTAGCATAGCAAAAAAACTGCAAGTTATTCCCACAAGTGATGACTATTTTAAGTGATATTCCAATGACTCGATTAAGCAACAGCCAACAGTAGAATCAAAATTGCGAAAATTTGCACAGAATTTTCCTCAGCGTACTTTTCTAAAGTCAAATGGCATAGCAAAAACTTTAATTTTATCCCACAAAGTATTGACTCATCTTAATTTATGTCACAATAACTGGATAAAGCCATAATGGCACCAGAATTGCAAAATTCAGCTCAGTATTTTTTTAGCATTCGCTATATAAATATACAGTTTACAGATATTAATGAAAAATATATTAATGAATCACAGTTGAATAGCAAACTACATATTCACAGCATATATATAGGGTGTCCATAGGGTCTTGAAATTTTCTAAAATTGCAAAGAGCATTTATCTATTCGATATATTGTTTTGTCCTTCACAGATGTATTAAATGAAGTGAAAATACCTTAACAATTACTAATTAAAAAACAACAAAACCTGGTTAGGATATATTGAAAACTGCCTTTATAATAAAATTGAAATTGTAAAGGGACTTTATGGACATCCAGTATATAAATATTGAACTTTTTATCAAAAAATGAAACAAAAATTACAAAATTTAGCACAGTACTTTTTTTTAGCATTTGTCATACTAATATAGTTAACAGTTAGCAATGAAGAATATATTAATGATTCACAGTTAAATGGCTACATATTCACAGCATATATAAATATTGAACATTTTTTATCATGGGGGGGGGGGGGGGATATTGTTAGATCATAATAGTGGATTTGACAAGACACTTAGGAAGCTGGCCTAGCAGAAGTAAACAGTTTGAATTATGTTACATTAACATCTTAAATTCTGCACAAGGCTAAGAGGGCTGAAATTGAACTTACTGCATACAATAGGGAAAGATTTACGGTACCGGATATACTCACCTATACGTTGCGCCACCGTATAGGTCGCACTATTAGTTTTGTGTTTAAAAAAGTTTAATTTAGAGTTGACTCGCACATAAGTCGCACTGAAAATTTAGGGATTAAAAGGCCCTTTCTCTAGCATTTTTGCATAGATAACTCCCTATTTTGTTTTTTACGACATCACAATCACGTCATAGAGCTTGCCAAATATACATAAAATCACCCAAAATGACATCGGCGCCGACAATAAAGAACTTACTAACGTCAGCGATCTCTCTCATATTGGGATTGCCGCGACGAGAAAACGAGAGAAATAGCCGTTCAATTTTGTGTGCGCGCGTGCGGGCGTCTTGGATGACAGTTTGTATCGTTTGAACATTGTTGACTTGTGCAACGCTGAGCGGTCGCGCATTGGTAAAAAGTTGTATATACGGTGTTGTAAAGTTGGCGAGTATATACGATACATATCTATTCCTGAGGAGCGGAAAGTTGATAAGATGGCTTGATCATATGGTGAACCCCGGCCTCTCTTACGGTTACCAGTCCATGTCCGGTATGGGATTAGTTAGCCAGTTATTTGTTCCAGATGCATGGACTTGAATTTATTTATTTATTTAGATGTTCTATTTGTTTATCTCCGATTGTAGCTATCCTTAAACCTAAATATATTTCACATCGATACAAACTTTTATGAGAAATCTTCTGAATATTGGACTGAAAAAGTAAACAACATTAAATATTGATACACAGAGGTGAACGCATTTTCTGAAATAATGGTTCGCAAATAATGACGCAATGGCTGTTGGAATGTGTATTAGTCTGCAAAATTTAGCCTAAAGGCAAAAAAACTATATCAAAATCCATACAATTGAAACTATTATTTCTGCTGCCAACAATTTCCTCTATTTCATACACTTTTTTAAAATTACATGAAGTCATTTGTATTGTTATTGGCATGCTTCTGAAAACAATAACTGGCTATCTAATCTCATACCCGACATGGACTGGTAAACGGACGAGAGGCCGTGGTTCTCCATATGCTTAAGCCATCCTTACGGCTTTCCTCTCCCCCGAAATGAATATGCAAATCCTATCTTTTTGTGAGACTACTATTTCAACTGCACTTTCGAATTATGCCTAAATTTAAAAACACCTATTTTTAATTTATTCGATTCATTTTGAAAGTCCCTGCTTTTTAAGCCAATTCTTGGCGCTAATACATTGAGCATTTCGGACACAGTCATTTCAGTGTTGTTTGTTTCCCAGCCCTAGGGCATGAGACAAATATTTGGAATAATTTGTTCACTGGTAATAAAAACAAATACGTCATGCATGTTTGGGAGTTTTGACTTCAAATAAATTTTTGACAATCGAACTCCCTGTTCAAATTTTTCAAAAGAGATTTCATGTATACTATAATTTTTGAATAAGATAGTTTCCTCTCTTGGTCTATACTTACAGCTGGGGTTGCTAGTTAATGCCAAGGACAGTTTTTTAAAACTTAGGAAAGTCAAATTTATAGTTTCTTATTTTTTTTTAGGGCAGACTGGGCTGCCAGGTTACAGCTTTATTTGGAAAGATGACATGAAAACACTTCAAAATATTTTAACACTTTTAGGCAATATATTTTAGGAAGTCAGCGCTATTTTAAGATGAGAGAGTGCATTTTCATATTTCTAATACCGATGCCGAGCGCAACCACGGAACAAAACGCTAATAACTAAATATCTACTGAAGAGTATACCATTTGATCTGGGTTTATCAATGCATTGTCCATCTATCTTCACAGTGGGACATATCGTAATAATGGAACAAAAGGATCTCTTATCACTCAACAATTGGTGAACAATGGTGGTTTATGATATAATAAACAAACCATAAGACAGTGTATGACCTAATAATAACAAAAACATAA
Organism: Styela clava; assembly: GCF_964204865.1. Lineage (NCBI taxonomy): Eukaryota > Metazoa > Chordata > Ascidiacea > Stolidobranchia > Styelidae > Styela > Styela clava. Next base: position 21,543,505 of record NC_135257.1, read on the forward strand.
ACCATTGAATAACAGTTATTCCGATATAGACATTACTATTCAATAACGCAGAGTGGCAACCTGACAATGTTTAAACTCAGGATGCATTTAGTTTCCGTAATACAAATGCTGACTCATCGCAAGGAAAAACTCACTTCGTTAACATTAAATTACGCCAAAGAAAAGTTTTTATGATATAACAATGTAGTTTGTTTTTCGATTGTCACTCTGTGTCTCCTTTTATTGAACCAAATCCTCCTACCTTAATATTGCATAAGTTTTATGTAGTTATTTCTATTGCCGCTCATATCTTTCACAGTGGGTATGTCTGGTGATACTAACCATTCTCCGTCAACCACAAATTTCATTTCTATGTCCTTCAAATTTTTGTCTAAATCCAAATTCACAGACCAGAGATTTTCATCCGTTTTTCGTAGAGCGACTTTATCTTTCCAATCTAACCATGATCCGGTGATAAGTACTTCGTTAGCTTTTCCGGTCCATTGCACACAGACTTGCTTCGTTTTTGTGTTAATTTTTGGTTGAATATTCGGGTCAATATTTTCGTCGTTTTCTGAAATGAACTTATCTTGCTCTTGAGAGCCATCGAGTTGTGGTTGTTTGGGGTCGACATTATCGAAGTTGTTGGATTCGATCTGTTGTTGGTTACTATCGCCCAACGCCAAGTTTTGCTCAATTTGCTCTTTGGAGACTTCGAGTGGCGATCCTTTATGGTCGACATATTCAAAGTTATTAGATACAAGCTGCTCTTGGTTATTATCTCTTAACGGCAATTTTTGCTCTCTTTGAAAGAGGTTTTCCTGCTCTCCACTGCCATTGGTGGTAATGATTTGTTCCGCTTGCTCATGGTTGTCCAATTTATTGTGCTCATCATCTACGCCTGGAGAGATTTCACAACCAACATTAGTCATGTTATCATGGTTTTTAATTTCCAAAATATCTCCTTTTTCAGAAGATACCATTTCCTCTTCATCTGAATAATCAACCAATTTCGAAACCCCTTTGGGGCCGAAATATTCAACAGATACTGGTTCTTCTTTGTTTATGTTCAAATCCATTTCATCATGCCCAGTGGAGGATTCCCCTACTAAATCACTCCCTTGTTTGTTCTTTATTTCATCGTCGACAGCAACAATCTCATCATTAATAGATACATTGCCTTCTGCAGAATGTTCAAATATTGCCCCGTCAACTTTTTTGCCAATTTCTATCAGCGCCTCAGCAGCATAAATCTCTGAGGTCTCAATTTCACTTTTTTGCATTTCTTTTAGCATTTCTGACTCCCCATTGATGTTTTCCAAACCTTTTTTGCCTTCATTTGTCTCTTCGTTCGATATTTTGTATGCAACTGCTTTATTTTCCATATCCTCCGCAGGTTTCTGTTCATCACTTTCGTTAGTTTTATCTGTGTCAGCATCACTGGCCTCAATGAGATATTCTTTCACCCCTAATGGGACACTTACGCCGATTTTTGTAGCTGATTTGGCATCACATATTTCAACCCCACCTTCCGTTTCGATTTTAGAATTTTGGCTCAAAACTGTGTTACTGAGATCATGAACTATACCTCCTGCTATTTTGTCTCCTGTTTGAGGAAACTGGGTGCTTTCTGTGCTGTTTTTTTCCTCAATCAGGACTTTCACAACACAGTCAGGGGCCCCTGCGTTGCTTGTTAGGTTGATTTGGTCAGCCTGTCCCTGAATGCGGGGATTTTTCTTCCAATTGGACCCTTTTGATTGATCAGGGTCGACTAACATAGCTACTTGTGATTCCAATTCATTATCTAGCAGTGCTTTTTCACTTCCATCAGCTTCTGTAAATGTAGTGGCGTCAGCATTATCTTCAAAACTTTCCTGAGCATTTCGGTCATCATTATTTGCTCCATGGGTATCTTGCATGATCTCAATGACATTATTCGCAGTAGGAACTTCGTGATTAAGTGAATCTGACCCAGCTTCTTCAGAAGTGCCATTTCCATCTTTTTGAATTGTTTTTACAAGATCAGGTGGCACACTATCGGTCATATCGCTTTCAAAACTTTTCTGTTTTACTTGGTCATCAATTTTCGAATCATCAGTAATATTGGTCATCTCAGTGCTTTCTGCATTTTCCACAACCTCTAATGAAGCCTTATAACCAGAGTTGGCATCCATTTCTCTCGATTCTGGAATTCCTCTTGGCATAACAGAATCAGGGGATAATGTTTCGGGGCAAAAATTCCCATCCGCATTACCAAAATGTAAATCAGGAACAGATTCAAAATGCATTTTTTCTGTCACCTCCAATGAAGTTGGAACTTTTCTGTCTACGTCAGTTTTAGTTTTTTTAGTTGGAGGAGCAACGTTGAGTTTCGAGTCTCGTTCATCCAAATCTTCAACCAAATGAGATTTTAAAGGTGATGACGGTTTTGTTCTGGGAGGTTTCTGACTATGACTATCCGAAATTGGAGATTTTGAAGAAGATTCTTCTAATTCAGTAGACATTTTTTCAACCTTCTTGCTTGAATCTTCAACAAATCCTGGATTTGAGGGTCTCGTCCCTGATTCGGGAGACAATCCCTTATTTCCAAGATCCGGATCCATTTCAACATTAATTGCATGTAATTCATCTTCACTTTTAGTTTTTGTCTCGTTTTCAGATAAAACTATAGCTTTTTGACCTTCAGAACAACCTTCGAAACTTTGAGTGATTTTGTAATCTTTTTTTTCATCCTCACTGGTTTCTGACGAAACGCTACTTTCAGAACTACTTTCGAAATTCTGAGTGGTGCTAGTATCAGCATTTTCAGGGCCAAGACTGTCGGGCACTTTTTCTGATATAACAGAATCTGGAGAAAGAGATTTAGGCATTTCATCCTGATCACCAAAATGCAGGTTCGGAACAGTTTTGAATTCCACTTTTGTCGCCTTCTCTTCGTTTTCAGTTTTTGATTTCTTATTTGGAGGCGCAACATCTAGTTTTGGTTTTGGATGTTCTGCACTTTCATTCCAATCAGATTTCAACGGAGAAGTCGATTCAGATTTTGATGATGACCTTTCAACTTTAGGATCAGGGTCAGTCGTAGATGTCATTCGTCTTCGTAGTTCAGTTCCATCAGAAGGCTCTTCAACGTCCTGGCTTCGTTCGTCCTCAACATCCATGTTTTCGTCAGTCCAATCGTAGTAAACTTCGGAATCAGCTCCAGAAGAGCCAGCTCTATATCCGGTCGGAACCGATCGTAATCCAGTAATAAATCTTACAAGATTGGACCATGCGTGACTTAGCCAGGCACCCATTTTGAATTCTTGGGAGTATTTTTAATAAGAAAAAGTTAATTTAAGTTTAGGAATGCTGTAACATAATAAATACAAATATATCAAAACTTTAAGATCTGGGATTCACTAAAACCTGAAAATTCCAGTCTTTGGAAAATTCAACGGTGTGGCGCATCTCGCTAAGCGTTAGGAATACGCTCGTCACCGCATCTCTGATTACCCTTCGTGGGATCGCAGGTTCGAATCCCATGTGAGGATGATCATGTGCGAGAGGATTGCTGGACTCCTCGCTTTTCTCTCCCCCGGGATAAATATGTATATCCTGTCCTAATATCCTGACTAAACCAGACACTCATTTTGAATTCTTGGAGTACCGGTACTTTTATCCAGGAACAATCAATTTAAGTTCAGCAAGCTGTAACAGAATGAATACTGGATAAACATTTGTTATTAAGAGTTAAGATCTCGGGTAAGATTTGGAATTGGATAAAATTGGGAAGATCCAAGTCAAGAAAAATAACATCCTTCTTCATATCAGTAATTGCCTGCATAGTTACTTGCTCCGAGGGGATGAGAGAGAAATCACTGAAAATTCAGTCACTAATGCAACAGGATTTCTTATCCACCAATGTGAATGTTTTATTTTGGTCAATTTATTATGCAAACTAATGTTCCAAATTGAATTTTTATTTAAATCATTGTATGTTCCCAACTGCCATTTTTTATATTTTTTGCAGTAAGAATTGTAAAATATATTTCATTATTATCCATGAGAGAAAAGCCAATAAGACAGGTTTATCATAGAAAAACCAACAAATCAAAACTGTGGATTTTTGCTGAATTTCGATTGCTCCTTTGGTAAATAAAATTATTTTTTTTCGAGGAATCTAATGGTTAAGTTTGCGGATTGCCCTTACTTTTCAGTTTTGCTGCGCAGTGCCGATATAGAGGCTCAGACTTGTAAAGAAGGGTTTGCAATGCAACTGTTATAAATGATGTCTTCTACTGTAAAGGCTCAATGGAATCGGAGAAAAGTGCAGTATGGGTTCGGCAATACAGTAGGGCACACTATCCAAATTCCAAGAATTTCCCTTCATTTGGTTCAATAAAACAAATACTCCATGTGTCTCACAAAACGAGGGACGTCTAGCATCACGTCAGATGTGTCATATACTGCCATGCTTGTCTTAATAATAATCTAAATTAATCGTGGCCATTGCCGATTCTTGTTTAAAACTTTCGAATGCGATTTCTCTTGTGATTTCTCTCGTTTTCTCGTCCCTACGATCTCAGCTCGAGTTGCGGTGACGCAGGGAGGTGATTCCCCTATCCGAAGTTAGATATTTATTGGTGTAGTGAAAAATGAGACAATTAGGATATGAAAAATGATCCAATTGACGCAAAAATTAAATGCATGTACAGAGAATTACATCAATGTAATATATTTCAAGTTTGACGCGAATCGGACAAAAAATGGCTGAGTAATTGATTAGAGCAGGGCTACTCAACTATTTTCATCGAAGGTTCGCAAACAAAACTTCAAAATTATTTGGGTCCGGTCATTCCATAAATGATATTTCGTCATCCTTAAACGAGCACTTCCTCGACCGACTAATGATTAGTAGCAAATTAAAATTGTTTATTATGGGGTTATTGTTCTTTTCGTATATATTCAAAACTATGAAAGTCATTTTATAATAGTAAATTCAAAAAGTGGGGCTAATGATCCAAAATAAATAATTAGGTGCGGTCCAAATCCAATACTCGAAAGGTCCGGATTCGGACCGCGGTCCGCCAGTTGAGTAGCCCTGAATTAGAGTATTATGAAATCATCCGAAGTTAGGAAGTTTTACGGTATATGTGATTAGTTTAATATTGACTGAAAAATTTCAGAAATCACAGATTTGGAAAACAAATATTCGTGAATGAAAGCAACTGGATCACTGGTCATCTTTAATTGGAGGCTGTGCCATACATACTTAATATTTACTGTTTTCTTATTAGCAATTTTAATATTCTAGAATAAAATACATTTCTATATCTTTATATGGTAGCTAGGGCTGTCCAAAATCGAATAATTTTTTGATTCGAATCGAATATTTTCGCCGAATCGAACCGAATAATCGAATATTATTGCACAATAGTAAATCTGTCTCTATTATACAATAAACGCCTGCCCTTCGATGTTGTGGTAACGTATGTGCATCAAAGGAGATCACACGCTTGTATGAACTGGTCAAAAAAATTGGAGAACTCCAAAATTTGGGTCTCGAAAACTGTTGAGTGTTAAGAGTAAAAATTGCACTATTCAAAAATTGCAATCTCAATTTTGATTGATTCAGTTTTAGTAGGACATATAGAGCCTGTAGATGCTATTTTAATCCTATTCACTAGTCTTTATGTTTTTTTGTGTAAATTTCAGCAAAATAATAACAACCATCAATATAGATAAAACTGTTGCTCAAGTTCAAAATTGCATTTAAAAATTCCAAGCTAGTTTGATGACAATATTATTTGAGGACTATAATATTGTTAGTGTACAACAGCCATCAAAATGCAAGAGTGCAATTATTTGTCTTGGTATACAGATGGATAATACAGTAATGCCATCATGAGAAATTACAAATTCCATTTAAAGAAGGTATTGCCATCATAAGGATCCCAAAACATCTGTTTCAGCTTTGAGTTGCCTGTACCATGTTCCTATGATAACTAACTCAACAGATTCAAATCGATTCTATTTATAGAACTATCGTTTTCTAAATTGTCTCCTTTTTCTCCTTGTTCTCTCTCAAAAACGTCACGATCGACTATACCTTGTTATGATGACCACGCATGAAATGGCTAATCATGTGCCACCGGGCGGGCATTAGTAATGACATGTTTATCACAAAATGAAGGCGAGAGAAATATCGGGAAACCAATTAAGCAAGCCGGGAGTGAGGGTAGTCTGAGCTCGGAGCGCCGCCGCTTGCCCGATGAAAAACATCCCGTAAAGGTGGTTTCCGCTTTATGTACCGTACCTAATTTTAGCGATTCGAAAATTAGCCGAAAAACGATTCGAATAATTTGCGATTCGATTCGATTTCGAATATTTGGTTCGCTTGGACAGCCCTAATGGTAGCACACTTTGTAATAAGACGTTAAACTTGTGATAATACATGAATATAAACGAAAAATTATCGGTGCCAATCAAGCTTCAATATACAGATATAGTGCTCACTGTGGCACACACAAAGCAGCAGTGAAACACACAAACAATGAAGTGGCTAGCTGGGACACCCCAGGCCAAGGGCCGGCAACCAACTTGCCTAATGTTAAACAGGTTCATGGACGCCATCTTGTGCCATATTGGAAAAACGCGAAATAATGGAGTCTTATGGGAAATGTTCGTCGTGTTGTTGTACCGAATCCAATAAGTCAACTGTTATAAGAGCTAGAATAAAGCCGAAAGGTGGATTTTGAACTTTAAGCTATATGCTACCTAAATATATAACGCAATTCAAAATAAAAAACTATCTAATGCGTTAAATTTGGCCACAAACACAACGTAGAACCATTTTTGGTCATCTTTTTGGAAACTTTTATAGTGATACGCCGATTTGACGGAGTATAATGCCGCCGCAACAATCCTACAACGTCATTTGGTCTTCTAGCGCAGCTCGGAGCTGAGCAGACGGGCTTTAGGGAGCTTGGCAGGCGAGAAAATGTTGACCCGAAAATAGAAACGGCCATAGAAGCAAATTTGAGTCCCGAGGTAATTTCGACGAATAAATACAACTGTCCATCTGTGACATCACAAAGAACACCATTGTCAAATGGTCAATTATGACGATGAGAATGGGCAACTTACTTCGGAAGCAACTCGAAACTGGCATACTTGTACCGTAAACGCAGGTAACTTCGGATGGTTTGTAACTTCGGATGAAATTTTCAATCGTTTATATCTTGACCAAATTACGTCATATTTTGCTTCTGGCAGTTTCTATAGAGAGTCCTTAAATATCTAAATCTGTTATCATATTTGATCGCCTAATCTTATTTATTTTTTGACACAAAAAATCACATTTTAGCCAAAAATTAACACCTTGTTTTTGAGCGGCTAACATAGCGATTTCTGCCGACGCTAACTTCACTAAAAGACCGTCAATCGCTAGAGGGCATACACAATGTACAAGGAAAATTACAGTGATCACGAGATGTCGCGTGCGATTCAAGTAAAATATATTATTTTGATTTAAAAATTTCGTCAAAATATCGACGTTACGATGCTTACGCTGAACGTGACGTCAACAACGTGATTCAATTTCGCTCCATTTAACGCCGACGTCACATTGCGTAACTCGCTGCGACATTTGAACGCCAGACTCTGTGGCGCCACGTGTAGTTAAATATAAAGTGAAAGCTCCTACCTGATCCCAGTCACCAAATCCTACAAAAACTTCATTATAGCCCCAGTCATATGCTGTTTATTCATTGTGAATCCGTTTAAAGCACATCAAATTTGTGCGTTAATATTTTTGCATTCATTCTCCGAACGTATAGATGTTGTTGATACGTAAGGCTAATGAACAGCCAGTTACGCGTATCTATACTATCACACAATGATAAAGTATGTATGTTTACGATGATAATATCTTTAAGCGTAGCATGTTGCACAGGTGAGCATGAAACTCAGGTGCACTCAGTAGGAGGTTGGACCACATACGAGTAAGTCGCAAAATGAAGAAAAGAGTATCAAAGTTTCTATTTGGCGTTTTATCCGTTTCATGTCATTTGACTTTGTCTATCTGCCTGTGAATACATTATATCTGAATTATGAACACGAGCCACAAGCTCCACTGTTCCTTATTGTTTTCCATTTCCACTGCCATTTTTTACTACCTATCGTAATTCATCATTCTTTTTTTTATTACTTTCATTCGTTTCATTTTTGTTTCGTATTAAAAATTGTTGTTTGTTTTTTTATTTTCATTTGTCCCATGTTGTCTCATTTTTGTTTTGTATTAAAACGATCATATTAGCAAAATCTAGCACTTTCATGAAATTAAGAATAGTCAGAAGTAAATGGTTTAGTTTTGCGAAATGTCAGAAATAGCGATGGGCAAAATTATCATAAATTATTACATGCGTTGCATTTTGAAGCATTTTAGCGGTAATAATTATGGCGTGACACTGTCAAAATCGTCGAGTAAAGTGCTGAGTTCGCAAATTCCGTAGCTAAAATTGTGAGTTAGTCGGTAACGATTTTAGCTATAATAACCGTCGGGTTATTGTTTTGTCCTAAAAAAAAACGTTAAAACTTGAGGGAAATAGTTATATATAATTAGCGTCCGACCCGATATTAGGACCAAAAGCCTTATGACAAGTATAAATGCATAACGGCCGATTTATTCAATTATTATAATAAATAAAAATTCAGGATTCGTGCAATCGCAGGTGCAAAGCATAAGAACGTCAATCATCGTCTTAATAAATATCTCCATCCCGGTGTCGATAATAATATCACCATTCTCTTTAAACTCGAACGATTAATAATATACAAAGAGTGATAATATCAAAGCCAACACATAAGATAAAAATCAGAATAAAATTAATTTGGGTTTTGAAATCAGTCCTTCTTGTCTTCAAGAGCTGTTGCCGATGTAAACGCACGGGTATACCAGATCAATGACATTAAGCATGCTGCTAATGTCATTGACCAGATATATAAAACTTCAATGTCCGCCGACCCGAAAGAATTAACAATCGGAAAAAAATAAAACGGCCCTCATAGATGAACGTCAGTTTGCGACACGCAAAACGGATCACGGCATCGTAAGTTCTACGCAGCGACGTTATCACGCGTCACTGATCACGCAGACATTTCTCTCTCACGACGAAGTGACGCAAAGCGAAAAGTGGCCATCCGAAGTTAGAAACATTTGGAATACAGATCTGCTGACAAATAAAGTCAATAATTTGAATGAAAAAAGGTATTGACTGATATGAAACCGAGTTTATCGTGAAGAGAAAGGCCTCATTGTATTATATTCCAAGTTTGGCTTCAATTGAACAATAAACGGCGGAGAAATTGTTCATAATATAGTGAAATCATCCGAAGTTATCTGCTTTTACGGTATTTAAAGACAATTTAATGTACTATAAATGCAATTTGGCAAACATCAAAGTATATCACCATGTTCGCCTAAGCTTCTACTTCAAAATGCTTGTAAATCTTTCTATCTAAAATATTAATGAAAATAATAGGTATGTTCCAATAATTGTATGAGAACTTCATATAAGGCGCCGTGTTATATGGCCGAGAACAATAGGCACAAGACGGCGTCCATTGTCTGAGCGTTGCCTCGCTTGTATTATATATACGCTTTGCCCCAGGCTACTTATATTTTCTGGCTTTCCATATTATATAAATAAATAAATGTCTGGCTATTTAAAGAACTGCATTCATATTCGAATATACTTAATGCAAAACCCCAGAGCAACTTAATTTATCTACTGATCGATTCATGCTTGATCGTAAAAGCAACTGTAAATGGAATATTGATCCTACGCGGAAAAATTATGAATATAAACGAAAAATTATCGGCGCCAATCAAGTTTCAATATACGGATATAGTGCTCACTGTGGCACACACAAAGCAGCAGTGAAAACACAAACAATGCAGTGGCTAACACCGTCACAGACTGGCTGGGACACCCCAGGCTAGGGTACTTTACTTTTCTGGCTTTGCATATTATATAAATCAATGCCTGGCTATTTAAAGAACTGATCTTTTTTTTTTTAAAAAAACAAGATTTTAAAAGGATTAGACGCCCTAGGTCAGGGCTACTCAACTGGCACAGAAGACGATTCATGCCTGATCGCAAAAGCAACTGTAATGAAATATTGATCTTACGCGGAAAAATTACATTGCGATTAAACAAAAAAAGTATTTAAAAGACGTGTTTCTTCTGCTTTTGGAATTAAAACAAACGATAAGTCAATGGATCTTATATATATATATATATATATAGCAGTATTATCGATAAAATTTCATTTTTTCAACTGTTATTGTATGATTATGTTAATTAACCCTTCTACAGCCGGAACGCCCATATGGGTGTACTTTTAGATAAATTGTAAAATTTATGTACTTATAGAGTCAATATTGCTCTTAGCTGTTTATCGACGTAATGCCCTGATATGAGAGAAGCGATAAAACCTTCCAGCCGTGACGCAAAGTGCGAATCGTATAGATATCCTGGATTTCAAAATCACCTGTCAGGAAATACTCCTTTATAACGACTTATTATTGTTTTAGCATGTATTTTCAGTCATACTAACTATCCCTGACCATCCCTGGCGCTGTGTTGTTTTGATAAATATGATTTCGAATGCTCCATAGTTGGCAGAGGTATGGAGATTTTTTGTATGTAAAAAAAACGTAAAATTAATGGTAATTTTAACGCGTAAATGCGCGTATGAGATTGGTTACGCCGTTCTACGCGCATTTCCGTCGAAAAAATTTAATTTTTTTGCATTGGGGGTGGTCTGTGCAGTAATAATAAGAGCTGTGACGTCATCAGTATCGGTAATTTGACCTTGAACTTGACAATACTGTAAATACAATTGTGAATTTCAGAGTGATAACCATTTATGCTATAATAGTCGTTTTGGTATTGTTATGTTAGGAAAAACTTGACGAAAACGTTGAAGAAAAAATTAATTAATTAGGAATTAATTATTAACCCTCTACTGTACACAGAATATCTCAAAGTCCAATTTTTTTTTTAGAAATTTTTGAAAATTTTTTGCAAAAATTTTTTTCGAGGGGTATGTTTTAAAGATATATTGCTGAATAGAACTCTAGCAGACGCTTTTAAAAACCCATGAATAAAGCTTTAGGAATTAATGGTTGACATAAAAAAATAAGTTTAAAAATACCCATAAAATGGGCAGGGCTTGAGGCTTAAAAAGGGTTAAGTAAATGTGTGAAGATAATATTGAGTTATTTTAATTTTCTATTTGCTGCTTACATTCAGCTGCAGGGTGTCGTTGACTAGAAAAAAACATTGGGATAACACATGCAATTGCCTTCTGCTAAAATCGCCGTTTGGTTTCATCAACGCGGCGTGTTATTTAGGCCGTAAACGCTTTTACGTCGGTATTTATTCTCTCTAAATCACAAATTTGTGCCACGATAAACATGATGATTGGTATGGGGGCGGCGGTGTGGCTCAACGGGCTAAGCGTTAGGAATACGCTCGCCCCCGCACCTCTAATTACTCTGCGTGGGTTCGCAGGTTCGAATCCCATGCAGGGATGGTTATGTGCGAGAGGATTGCTGGACTCCTCGCCGTCGTTGGGTGGTTTACGTAACCGCTGGTCGGTTACGGCTTCCTCCACCACCAAGTCCATGCTTCCGAAAACAAACAATACAGTAAAACTAATCCCATACCCGACTTGGAATGGTAACCGGACGAGAGGCCGTGGTTCGCCATATGGATAAGCCGTCTTATCGGCTTTCCTCTCCCCCGGGATAAATATGTAAATCCTATCCTATCATACTTATTTTTGTACTTTGCACGGAATTGAGAATTCGGTGAGAGTTATTATACGTTCATCGGCGGCGTGGTTCTAAAGACAAATGGAGGAGTAAATCCGCGATCTATCTGGATTATATGGAATATTATATCTGATGGAATTATCTTGATATTACTGATATATATGTTTGTTCGCTTGCGGTACACAATATATCTTTATTTATATTTAATTTATTTATTATTTACATATTGAATAATCCACATTGTGGATCCATAAAAAAAAAATCCGCGATCTAAATTTGATTGAAAAGTAAAATACTGAAAATAAAAGCGTAAACAATATAAGTTTTGTTTGAGTCCCGCGACAGTCTAAAAACGCTTTTCTAGTCATTGAAAATTGCAAAATTTCGTGTGCCGTTATATTTCCTCGCCGTTTAGGAACATACCGCCATTAAAATCAAAACAAGGTTTCGATTTTTCGAAAGTTTTTTTTTTAAAATATATTCAAAGTGGCAGCATTGGGATTGAACGGAGTCAATGTTACAAGCACATCTCAAATTTGTCAAATTCGCAAAATAGAAGAAATACGGATCAAAACAATATATAATAAGGCAGTTTACCACACATTTTTAGGTCCACGGAATTCGGTGGTGTTTTGGAGCGGCTCTTGTTTTGTCGGCAACTGTTCGGCGTGGATTTCGAGGCGGTGAATTTGTATTTTTGATTTACTGGTATACTTTATATCTGTTTTCATTGTATGAAGTAAAATTGTACTAAACGTGATTTTATATCAGATATCGAGATTTTACTAACGGCGATAACGAGGTCACAAGATTGCAAAAGTACGTATCAAAATTAAATATATCAGGAAGCTCATCTCATTGTTTTATGTCCACAGATCGCCGTGGTATTTTAATGCAGTAATGTTTTTTTTTATTTTGACGTAGAAAGTCGAGACCGCGAGTTGCGTTGGACACAATTAAATTAATATACGAGGACAATTAAGAATCTCGTAGTTGTCATGAATTGAATATTTTACACGACAGAAGCTGAAAAGGCGGCTCTATTTGACTGTTACAGACGGCGCTGGATTGATAATACTGTAAAATATTCATTAACTAGGCCGCGAGCCGAGGCCATTTATCTTTCAGTTTCGTAGCGCACATCAGGTAACTACCTGAAAATGATTTCAAAATGTTCCTTAGAAATTTAGTAACAAATATTGCCTTGTTCCCACTTCCAAAAGTTGCACGTTTTACAGAAAAGACGCTTTTACTACAATAAATATGTGTTACCATCTGTCCTATTTTCTCTGCTTTTCCGGTATCATGGGCCAGTGAACGCAGACTTCTGCAAGACGTAACAGTCAAGTTAGTCAGCTGTAGGTGGATCCCCAGTGGTCGGATGAATATCAGATGTACTACAACTGCTCGCTTTTGGGTTGAGTAGCCTTTCCATAGTTTTTTTCAGTTATCGGTAATATTAGTTCAGTTATTCTAAGGAGGTGTTGAAAAGTATAGGTAAGATATCAAACACTTGCATATCCTTACCATAAATAGCAATTTTAGTTGAGCACTAGCTCATAAGACGTTGTTAAATAGGTACGGTGCGGTAACTCCAAGGAAGGCTAGACCTAGAATAATATGTCACAAACAACGATATTTTCTGGCTTGCATGAAATGTTTATGATTAATTTAATGACTCTTCTTGACTATTCAGCAGACTTATACTACTATATACAGATATAGGCCACAGCATATTTGGAAATAGAAATGAATGGCTGTTTCTGTAATGCACGGTTGTGTAAAAGAGAAGAAAATCAATTTTACTAATGTCGGTTGGTCTAAATCTAAATTCATAGAGTCGACAAGAACCTGGGAAGCAATGATAAGTTATGCCGGAGTGGAAAGAAAGGTAGGATTGGAAACGATTGAGAGGTGAGAAATCAAGTTGTAGACAAACAGTTGATGTTTTAAAATATAGTCTATAGTCCATACTCATACTGTCATAGGACATTTCAGACTGTGATATATCAAAATTTAGTGTAGATATAGTCTAGTACCGGTAATGGTATGCAAACACTGCTGGACTGTAGAACATGCAATGAGCATATATACGCTCATTTAGTACATCAGATAAAATGCATTATGTATTCAAGGTATTAGTTAGTATTTAGGGATATTTTTAAACTCATGCTGCTCCAAATATTATTTTCTTCCTTATTTTAGATACTGTACTACAAAAGAAAACGGCAATGTTCCACCAATCCGACCTAACGCAGGCTCTGATCCCTGCTGCTATCAGTGCTGGATTAATCAAGAAGTCTTGAAGCTTAAAGGTATATGAGAATCATAATAGTTGCAAACAGCTTAGATGGGCTATTCATATTGAAATACTTTAGCACTTTTCTGCAATTGGAACTGCCCATCAAATTCATGTTGGAGACTTCATTGAGATTTTCAATTCATTTTTTTCCCTCGACTATGAAGATCTTTTGAAGTTAACAAGGCATTAATAAATAAAGCTGAGGAATTTGAAGAGGATATGAAGAATGTAAATGATACCAGGGCACGTCTATTTAACACTGTCAAACATAAGGATTATACTCTCCACCCAACAATGATTCACTGAAGAAGCATGTGGCCCTCAAATCAGTTCTTGAGTTGGCAAACTGCAAGTGTAAGAAAAATAGTCAAAATAATTTATGAAAGTGTGCCAAAATCAACTTAAATTGCACAGATTTTTGTTTTTGTATTGACTGCAAAATCACAGTACACTTATAGAGGAAAAGTCGATTTTTGAGATAGTGGATTTCGAAAACAATTCAGAAGAAAGTGAATTAGATATTACTGTTGATTTAATAAGTATCATTTATTTGTTTTGTTTTTCGGACATTTGTTAGTGTCGTGGTCCTGTTTCTAGAAATATTATTGCCTTTGTTCAAATACATAACCACATAAACTAAAAAAAGATTAATTGTAAATTGTAATATTTCTGTTCACTATGTTATGTACATTATGTTAATTTTCTTGACTTTTGCGGTAAATTTCTAAGTGAGAAATAACTGATTTATTTGTGTTTTCGTGCTCACGATGTTAATTTGTGACTTCATTGCTTAAAAATGAATACGTTTGATAGCTTCTATAAAACGGATGTAGCTTTTTATGCTGTTCTTGTTGTAAACTGCTTGTGGTTATTACATAAAATTTATTTATGTGAATCAGCGTTGTTGGTGTCGCTGCTTTCGAGGTCACTCCCGATTCCTGTCACACAATTAAAGTATTTTTTGTTGTTGGTTACATGTATGTCATATTTTTCGTAATCTACCTAATAAATTATGATTGACTGAGGAAGTCCGATTTTGGTCAGGCAAAACATTACAGGAATACATTTGTGTTAGTGTGCTGTAGGGCTCTCGAATTGCATAGTTCTTATGTATGTGTTGTAAACTTATGGTTATTGAATTTCCGGGAACCTCTTATATTCAATTTCGCACTAGAATTGTGGAACAAGCTGTAATGCGTTCATTATGTTCGTTTTCACACAAAACTGAAGAATTTATTTAGTTACCAGATGTGCGCTACGAAACTCATTTTCTGGGCGTTTTCATGGCTTCGTCTCACGGCCCATATCCGTGGTAAGGATCTACAAGTGTTTAATAACTTACTTATACATTTTTCAACAACGTCTTAGCATAACTTAACTAATAATAACTAAACAGGGCTATGGAAAGCCTGCCCAACTCAGCGCAAGGTCAAGCAGTAATAACTAATATTCATCCGCTCGCTAACAGCTGGTTTAATTCAATTGTTACGTCATGCTGAAGTCATTGTTCCTTGCCGAAAATGTAGAGAATATAGGACAGATCGTAGCACATATTTCTTGTAGTAAAAGCGTCTTTTCCGTAAAACGTGCAACTTTTGGGAGTGGAAACAAGGCAATATTTGTTACTAAATTTTTAGGAAACATTTTAAAATCATTTTTAGGTAGTTACCTGATGTGCGCTACGAAACTCACTTTCAAGGCGTTTTTCAGGGCCTCGGCTCGCGGCCTAAACTGATCGTTATCTTTCGTTTCGAAATTAATTAAATACTGTTAGATATTTTATCCAGATGTAATTTTTCCGCGTAGGATTCATTTAAAAATAATTCTGGGCATTTGCTGCAGTGACCAAGGTATTCCGCTGCTTTTTGATTCGATAAGATCACCGGTACCGATAGGATAGGATTTACATATTTATCCCGGGGGAGAGGAAAGCCGATAAGACGGCTTATCCATATGGCGAACCACGGCCTCTCGTCCGGTTACCGTTCCAAGTCGGGTATGGGATTAGTTATATTGTTTGTTTTCGGAAGCATGGACTTGGTGGTGGAGGAAGCCGTAACCGACCAGCGGTTACGTGAACCACCCAACGACGGCGAGGAGTCAGCAATCCTCTCGCACATAACCATCCCTGCATGGGATTCGAACCTGCGAACCCACACAGAGTAATTAGAGGTGCGGTGGCGAGCGTATTCCTAACGCTCAGCCCGTTGAGCCACACCGCTGCGTCGCTACCGTAAAACTGGCTAACTTCAGATGGTTTCACTATACTTCAATCAATATCTCTGCCGTTTGTTGTCCAATTCGCGTCAAATTTGGAATATATTACATTGATGCAATTCTCTGCACATGCATTCAATTTTCTCGCCGATCGGATCATTTTTTCTATCTTAATTGTCTCATTACACGCTACACCACTAAATATCTAACTTCGGATGGGGGAATCACCTCCGTGCGTGACCGCAACTCGAGCGAAAACTGCGTGCGCGAAGACAAAACACGCTTTACGTCGTTGCGAAAATGCCAGATGTTCAATTCACGTCGCGAGTGGCGATGATAATGATGACCGTAGGATTTTTGGTGCTGCACTTTCAAGTTGTTTTTATAATAAAATGTCTCGTTTCATTTTCTCTTATCGTACTTTAGATCCGAATATTCACCGATCATAGCCGATAATGTTTGGATAGCGTTTGTATATTCCACATCGTATATAGTCGCACGATAAATATTATTGAGCATGCATATGACTGGATTCTTTACTAAATTGACCTATTAAAATGTCCGCCGTGCATAAATCACTTTAGTTAAATTCTTTAAACGGAACTCACTTGCAAGTGTTGCAACAATGATTCTTGTTATTTATCGCTGATTATATATTTTTATATTTACGCAACATTTCTTGACTGCTTACAATTTTTCCATTTTAAACCATGCTGCCGTTCCAAATGGTGAAATTTGAATCGACAAATCGAACGAAAATATTTTTCGTTAATTGCCGTTTTAATAAATTAAATTTCCAACATTTGACGGCATGAATTTAAGATCCACCGGAAACTGTTGATGTGTATATTTTAGCCGATATTGATCCAACCGAACAAAATATCGCTGCTATTTTCAAATATACGCCAACTCGTCGGCGCCCGAATGTCTTCGAAGCGAGCGACGTCAGGGTGACGTCGGTTCAATGTGTGCGTCAGATGCTATTATTTTGATGTAAAAAGACAATTTTAATTTTAATTGTTTCTCGAGTCTCCTACGACATCTCGCGATCAGTCTAATTTTGTAATACATAGGTAACGCCCTCTATCGAATGACGGTGTTTTGACGAAGTTAGCGCAGTTAGAAGTCACGATTTAAGCCGCTCGAAAACGGAGTGTCAATTTTTTGCTAAAACGTGATTTTTCAATCAAATAATAAATAAAACTGCGCGATTGATCATGATAACAGATTCAGATATATAAGGACTCTTTAGAGAAACTGCCAGAAGCACAATACGACGCAATTTAGTCGAGATTTAAACAATTGAAAATTTCATCCGAAGTTACAAGGCATCCGAAGTTAGCCCGTTTTACGGTACCGTAAAAGCAGGTAACTTCGGATGAAATTTTTAATCGTTTATATCTCGACTAAATTTCGTCATATTGTGCTTATGGCAGTTTCTATAGTGAAGACTTATATATCTAATTCTGTTATCATATTCAATCGCGCAGTTCAATTAATTTTTTACCCAAAAAAATCACGTTTTAGCATAAAATTGACGGATCGTGACTTCAACTGATTCTAACTTCGTCAAAATAGCGTCATTCGATAGAGGGCGTTATCAATGTATATAGAAAATTAGACTGATCGCGAGATGTCGTAGGAGACCCGATAAAAAGTTAAAATTCGAATAATTTTTTTTATCACAATAATAGCATCTGACGCACACGTTGAACCTGACGTCGCTCACTTCGAAGACGACGTCATGTTGCGTCGCCGTTACATATTTGACGCCAGACATTCGGGCGCTGACGAGTTGGCGTAGTTTTGAAAATAACAACAATATTTTGTTCGATTGATAAATATCGACTAAAATATACGCATCAACAATTTTCTATTGATCGTGAATTCATGGCGTCAAATGCTGGAAATGTAATTCAAATAAATTTATTAAAAATGGCAATTAACGAAAAGCATATTCATTCGATTTGACGATTTCAAAATGGCAACATGGTTCAAAATAGAAAATTTGTAAGCAGTCGAGAAATATTGCGTAAACATAAAAATATATAACCAGCGATAAATAACAGCAATCATTGTTGCAAGTGAGTTCCGTTTCGTGAATTTAACGAAAGTAATTTTAATAAAGTTGCCAATTGCCAAATCAATGTTTTGTCGTGGTTTATGCACGACCGACATTTAAGTGGGTCAATTCTATAAAGAATCCGGTCATGTACATGCTCAATAAAATACATGGTGTGGAGTGTAAAAAACGCCATCAAAACATTATCGGCTATAACAAAATCGACTATGATCGGTGAATATTCGGATCTAAAATTACGATAAGAGAAAATAAAACGAGACATTTTAGTATAAAAACAACTTGAAAGTGCAGCGCCGTAAATCCTACGATCGACATTATCATCGTCATTCGCGACGTGGATTGAACATCTGGCATTTACGCAACGACGTAAAGCGTGTTTTGTCTTCACGCACGCACTTTTCGCTCTAGTTGCGGTGACGCAGGAAGGGGATACACCCATCCGAAGTTAGATATTTATTTGCTTCGTTACAGATCACAGAAAATGAGACAATTAAGTCAGAAAAAATGATCCGATCGTCGAGAAAATTATATGCAGATGCAGAGAATTACATCAATGTAATATATTTCAAGTTTGACGCGAATTGGACAACAAACGGCAGAGTTATTGATTAAAATATAGTGAAATCATCCGAAGTTAGCTGCTTTTACGGTACCGGTGCGCGTTCTGGTTTTAATTTTTGCAATGTAGAACGCTAGAGAAGATAACTCTGATTTTTACTTGTATTCCATATAATAATCTGAGATTGTCTCTGTCATGGCTTGGCGCTGTGTCGCATCGTGCTAGGCAGCTAGGATACGGTACCTTGTGTCTGTGTATGATTCTGCAGGTTCGAACCATCAAGTCCATGCGTCCATGAAATAAATAACTGGCTATCGTTACCACAATGTGAAACCGGATAAATTCAGAAGGTTTCACTACCGCGGTAACAAGACAAGTGGCTTTGGTGATTAAGAGACTGAATTTATTGCTGTATTGTCTTTCCCCTCGGATGAATATGTGAAATCCTTGATGTATGAACTGACTTTTGTTCATGTCCATGGCATAGGTGAAAATGAGTAACACCATAATATGATGACATTGAGGAGGGCTTTATTGACTTGAATTTGTAAGCAGTTTACAGGATAATTTGTAAGCAACATAAATTATTTCTAATGAAGTTTTCATAAACCAATATTCTGTTGGGCCATAATTTTTTGCAAAAGATGAAAGTTTATACTAATATTGTTAGGGCTAATGGTTAGGTATATATGGTGTGGCCTTCTATCAAGATGTCCTATCACAATACCAGTGATCCAGTTGTTTTCATTCATGAATATTTGTTAATCACATAATTGTGTGCAAATCTATTTAACCTATATATATACCAACACCAGATCAAGTTTACAAACTAACATTGGAAAATGGAGATGAACGATTTTTTCTGCCAGCAATGTGGAAAGAACTTCAAATTAAAATGGAATTTAAAAGAGCATATGAGAACTGATACCGAAGAAATAACTTATACTTGTGAGCAATGCGAAAAGGATTCCTCGCGATTATTTCAATCACAAGAGCATGATCGAACTGATACCGGACAAAAGCCTTATATTTGTAAACGATGTGGGAAGGGTTTTTCACGATCATCTGATTTACGAGTACATGAGCGAACTCATACTGGAGAAAAACCGTATATTTGTAAACAATGTGGAAAGCGTTTTTCAGCATTATCTAATTTACGAGTACATGAGCGAATTCATACTGGAGAAAAACCGTATTATTGTAAACAATGTGGGAAGTGTTTTTCGGCATCATCTGTTTTACGAGCACATGAGCGAACTCATACTGGAAAAAAACCGTATATTTGTAAACAATGTGGGAAGTGTTTATCACGATCATCTGATTTACGAGTACATGAGCGAACTCATACTGGAGAAAAACCGTATGTTTGTAAACAATGTGGGAAGCGTTTTCCACGATCATCTGATTTACGAGTACATGAGCGAACTCATACTGGAGAAAAACCGTATGTTTGTAAACAATGTGGGAAGCGTTTTTCAGATTCATCTAATTTACGAGTACATGAGCAAACTCATACTGGAGAAAAACCATATGTTTGTAAACAATGCAAAAAGAGTTTTTCGCGATTATCTCATCTAAAATCGCATGAGCTAACTCATACAGGAGAGAAACCATACGTTTGTAAACAATGTGGAAAGGGTTTTTCGCGATTATCTTCTCTAAAATCGCATAAGCTAACTCATACAGGAGAAAAACCATACGTATGTGAACAATGTGGGAAGGGATTTTCACGATTATCTCGTCTAAAATCGCATGCGCGTACTCATACTGGAGAGAAACCGTACGTTTGTAAACATTGCGGGAAGGGCTTTTCACAATCGTTCAATCTAAAAGTGCATGAGTCAACTCATACAGAAGAAAAACCGTACGTTTGTAACCAATGTGGAAAATGTTTTTCACAATCCTCTTATCTAAAAGTGCATAAGTCAATTCATACAGAAGAAAAACCATACGTTTGTAAACAATGTGGGAAGAGTTTTTCACGATTATGTCATCTAAAAGTGCATAAGATAACTCATACAGGAGAAAAACCTTTTGCTTGTGAACAATGTGGAAAATATTTCTCATCAAAATCAAATTTACAAAGACATCTGCTAATCCATACAGGCAAGAAGTCTTGTTTGTAAACATGGAAAGTGTTCTTGACATTTACACACTTCGCAAAGCTTACCCAGGGGGAAAATCCTTCTACTTGGCAACAACGTGAAATAGTGATTTGAACCCACAATAGGAAAGATCTTGGGAAATAAAACAACAATCCTGCCTTCAACCGTTCTTCAGAAATACTATCAGTCGCGGGAGAACAAGATTCTTCACATTCATAAGATTGAACCGGAACAGCAAAGTGAATGCACCCACCAGAATTTAATCACACAAGAACATTCAAGTATCCAGTGTATAAATTGCCTCATCTCAAGTTTCAGCATCTTCCCTGCAATCCCGAATTGTATACGTATTCCAACTCCATAATCAGCATATCAGAATTGATAAAACTGATCACAAATATCGAAACCTTGGACAAGGTTTTTATGTTTCATACTGCTTTCGGTAGATTATGAACTAATATGATAGTGCTATTGTTGTCAGATTATTTGAAGGCCGAATTCTTTATCATCGCAATGTAACCAATTCAAAATAAGATGGCATCTAACTTTGTAGAACTCGTTCAATCAAAATGATTCATTTTACTTCTCGTTCAGCTTGAAAAGGCTTAGTTTTTTGCATATTTTCATCCTTGATATTTGGCTTACAAATAATATCAAAAAAATTACGGGAAAGAAAAATTTTGCTCTAGTAACATTATCCAACATAATGTTCGTTTATTGTATTTTGTTCTCGTCATGACTGTTTTCTGTTCAACAAAACAATAACAGTGGATGATTTCACGGTTTTTGACCACTATCAAATTCTTCCTATACTTTACCACTGCAAAATTATTTATGGTAAAACTGGTGTTTCGGGATTATGTATGTCAGTTTATTGTTCATGTTTTTATTGTCCCTGCTTGAGTGTCACAATGCTCACAAGCTTCGGGTATCTAATCTTTTTTGTTTTTCATTTATATTGTATGTATAGGACTGATTGGAGCGGCAGAGAATGTGGTACAGCTATTTCACTGTGTTTTGTTCACTTACAATATATTATCACAGTGCTATAGAGCTTAATCCCAGTTAGAGAATCTTTGCTCCCCCATTTAAATTTCCTTACTATGTTTAGTGGCGTGTAGCAATATTACCATGGCCAAATTCAAATCAATTGTTTACTCAGATACGTCAGCTGCTATTCATTTTTAAAAACATTGAGAAATCATTTTATTTCTGATAACTGTATAATTTGTCCTGAACTTTAAACTTGTGAGAGAAAATAAAATATTTCATGGAAATGGCTGATAGTAAAATTGAACGCACTCTTTGGGAACCACTGCTATATGGTATTGATCGATTTGGGTCCCTGTTAATAAGTTACGATTTTATGCAGAAGATAAGAAATTCTCCAATGTATCTACAAAAATATAAATTAGGCTCCGGGCCAATCGGTGTTTGTCATAGTGACGGGTGTGCTTTCACAGAAACTCAAATAAATACAAATAATCTGCAGGCATCCATTAGCCTTCAATAAAATTTAATCACCCAACCCATCCGACACAAAGATGAAGATGAGGCATCAACCATTCGAAGGTTAAATTAAAGAACTCTAAATGAACAACATATAATTTCACTCATTTATTTTTTGTGGATCATGAACAAATTTTCAAAACCATTCCATCATGCAGATAGTAATACCTTTTGGATGAAATGAGGGTGATCTCTTCGATAAATCCCCCTTTAAGGCTTCGTATTTTCTAATCCGTGGTGAAAGTGCGTTGCAAATGGCTATTCTTCTAATTCCAGATGTGGTAAATTTAGCTCTCATACATTACGCTGGTTGCACACCTTAGTTGTAAGTACAGTTCCTTTACTGCCAAGTAAGCAGGAATAGAGAGTACTCATTTGGCAGCCTAAGAATCACCAATACCTTCTGAGGTGAATGTACAAGTTATGCCATTTAGTTCGCCTCCAGTAGCACATGATATGTGTATATCGCAACGAGCAAAGCAAGCATCGAGGAAAACTTATTCAGTATAATACTAATAGCCCTCTTTGGGCACGTAGTGGACATAACGATCGAATGCTGGACCAATTGCTTTTCTCCAGAAGGTTATTATTTTTTTTCTCGCTGTGACGTCATCAAAATTATTGCCACTGGGTGGCTCTGCGTGTCCATATATTTGAGCATAGCTCTCTTGCTTCATTGATAAACTGACGGAAATTACAATTTGTTTTCAGTTGGTAGCAAAAGTTGCAATCTAGAACAGATTAGATTTACTCTTGAATTGCGGGTAAATTCAGGTATCTCTTCTGTAACTTTTTAATAACATATGTAATTTAAAATTCACTACGATTTCTTTATAAATGGAATATTACGCGATGTTATTGTTTATTTCATACTGAACGTCACGCAACACCATAAATCCGATTAGGATTTGAAATTGCGTCACGACCAGGGATGGCCAATACCGAATAGTTCACTATATCGAATACATTCGAAATTAAAATCCAGTAATAGAATCTATGTGTATGAAGGAATTTTCATACAATAAACAATGGGAAAACTTCTATTTACAACCTGGCTATATTACCAGGCATTTCATGTTTGCAGATTATTGCGATATATATTTTATATAACATGAGTTGTGTTGATTAACAGAATTAAAATAATACGACAAGGCATTTTAAATAGTGGTATCGGTGATGGATTTGAATGCTTGCGCAACACAAAATAATCCTAGTAAAACGCCCATACTTTTAAATACCAACCATTATCCAAATTATTTGTCAAAAAGCGGGATAAAGTATGAGTTCTTTTTCAGACTTGTGACAATTTTTTCGTGAGTACAAAAATACGAATCAAAAAGTAATTATATTCGGGAACTTTACCACACATTTTAAGTCCGCAGATCGCCGTTGTATGTTTGTGTAATAATACTTTTATTATTTTATAAATACGAAAACTATTTATAATCGGGTAGTTTACCACACATTCAATGTCCACAGATCCCCGTTGTATTTTGTAAATACGAAAATACGAATCAAAAATTAATATCAATCGCGAGTTTGCCTCACAATTTATGTCCACAGAATGCCGTGATATTGTGCCCGAATATAATTAATTTTTGATTCTTATTTTCGTACTCACGAAAAAATTGTCAGAAGTCGGAAAAATAATTTATACTTCATTACACATTCAAGTCCACAAATCGCCGTTGTATTTTTGAGTTCTAATAGTTTTAATATTTTGTAAATACGAATCCGAAATTAATTATAATTGGGCAGTTTACCACACATTTCATGCCCACAAATACCCGTGGTATTTGGTATTAATACTTTCATTATCGATACTTTTGACCATCATTATCAAAATTATTTGCAAGAAAGCGGGTGAAAGTATTTTTCTAATAAATCAACTTGTTTCCCAACTTGTGACAATTTATTGGATATCGTAACAATTACGGCTATAAATACCGTATTTCCCGGCTAATAAGTCTACATGGCAAATAGGACGATGTATATTTTTAGCATTCAAAAAAAGGGGTTTTTCCATATAGGCCTCCAAGAAGACGGGTAGAAAAATTGTTCCCTGTTGTTCAGTTATGCTAATACGCTCTAATAATAATGTTTAGAACCAGATCACGTTTGTTTAGTAGAATCATACTCACAGAATTAACTATTTTTAACAATAAAGCGGTAATTTTAAGTTAAAAATCACAACCATTTTGAACAATCTATAATTTTATAGGGTCAGAACAGAACCAGATCATGTTTGTTTGGTAGAACCATACTCACGGAATTAACTATTCTCAACAACGAAGCGGTAAATTTTAATTATAAAGCGGCAATCATTTTGGACAACCTATCAACCCGAATGTTGAAATAATTTTGGAATGTGATAAGTTCCACACGGTACGTCCACGGGTTATTTCACAGCTGTGTTTCATGTCCCTGTCATTTTCTGCTGAATCGGCAAAACCAAAGGGTCATAAATCACTTACTTTATCTCGGTGGCGGTGGCCATGTTTTCTCTTTTAAGTAACGATAACCGGCCTACGATTAAATATCATGATTGGCAGACCCATAAGAACCAAATATAAGGTTAACACAAATTATGCTTGAGAAGACTAATGCGAAAAATAAGCAGGCCACATAAAAATAAAATAAACATGCTTTCTCAATAAGGCGCCCCACCCCCCAAAAAACCAAGCCAAAATTGGGTCTAGAAAAGCAAAAGCGACTTATTAGCCGGGAAATACGGTGATTGTCGATTTTTCGACTAATGGAAATGATTTTGTGAATTAAAAGACGAATGTCGGCAATGTCCACCAACGCAAACGTGCAAATGTGTCGCAACACTATGCGACGTACATTCGCGCTGAATATAAACAATCAAAATGCCGACTCTATTTCATCGTCATTACAATACGCGAGAAAGCGTAAAAAGTCGTTTGAAGATTCCGGTAGAACGAAACACCGTGTTTACGGCGAAAAGTGACTACTATTCGTAATTATTCGGAAATGAGCCGAAAAGGTATTCGAATACTTTGATATTCGAATAATTTCGAATATTCGATTCGTTTTGGACAACCCTGGTCACGACATGAATACGCGCAAGTTTCTGAATATTCGATTGCGGATAATTCTCATGTATATAAGATACGCGATGGAACTATATTAGTTAAATTAAGTCTCGATTGTATGAAGGCAGTCCGCTGATAGGATAGTTGTATAGAAGCTCATGATTTGGAAGTAAGAACTCAATTATAAAACTTGTTTGAAAACTTGGTTCAGTACAGGTTGCTGAATTTTAAACCAGATAGTGTCGAAGAGAGGGTTAATTGATGATTCCAGAAGTGAAAACAAACAAGACTATTGGTTAATTGTACGTTATTATATGACAGGACACATTTGAAACAAGAGAGCTATGCTCAAATATATGGACACGTATAGTCACATAATTTTGATGGCGTCATAGCAAAAAAAAAGTAATACCCTTCTGGAACAAAATTTTATCTTCAACTCCTGAAAATTTCAAAGCAGTTGGTCCAGTATTCGAAGAGAAAAACAATTTTTTAATAATGACGAAGACAAATAACAACAATCACAACAAAATTTTGAAACGATCGTTATGTCCACTACGTGTCCAATAACCATAAAATCTTTATTTCAGTTCGCATTTGGTTAACGAGAGTAGCGATCAAGAATTTATTTAACAAATGCTTCACGCGTCTATATGCCTATTTGAAATGCTATGCCGTTCCTAAAAACGTCTTTAACCTTTATAGTCCGGCAGAATCGGTCCTCAACATTGTTTTGGGACATTAAATTTTTTTTATTGTTTAGATATAATGTCGATGACATAAATAACGATACCCAGGTGGGTGTGGAGTATATCATGTTGAACAATTTTTTTAAGTGGATTTTGAGTATTTGTACCAAGATGACGCACATCCTGAACCCTAGCCTGGTAAACATACAAAGTTCAGGTTGTGCGCCATCTTGGTCGAATTCTTCAAGAGCACCTTTTTGTTAAAAACAATTATTTAATAAATACGTAACATGGCCGAAATTCAATTTTAGTAGAATAAATGGTAGTTTATTTCACTAATACAAGCCAAGATCCATCGACAGCATCTAGCCACTTTCTTTTGCGCTCTTCAAGCTACATTTGCGTTGCCGCGAGCATTTCGTTTTCCTACTTTAAGCTTAGGGAATTGGGAAATATTTTATTAGTTGAATTGAATTGAAATATTTGACCTCGCTGCAAACAAGGCCATGTAAAACCATCCACTGGTATCTAACGATGTGTAAAGTGTTTTCTTCTGGAATAACCGGAACCTTTCAGGTGCAGCATTGACTTTGGCAGGATTAATATATCTTTGTGGAGACAGAAGGTATACGTATGCCAGGGGTCGGCAACCTACGGCCCACGAGTCTTCGCTGAATTTAGTGACGATTATAGTCTTTACGTAACAGAATTTATTGTGAGACACGTGTATAGACTAAATTATATTATACCCTAACAAGTATATAATTTACAATTACTCGTTTAATGAGCCTATAAGTAGACAAATGGCAACCAAACACAAAAAAGTTGGTGCTAACTGCAAATGGTTTAATAGCGCAGAAAATATTTAAATGTTCAATCTTCGCGCGCATCTTAAAATTTAACTTCTGGCCTGTATGAAAAATGTGATTCGTCGGCCATCTGTTCGGTTTCTAACTTTCTCAGAATGTGCGCGGCCCGCCAATGACTTGCAAACTTTCATTTTGGTCCGCAAGTGACAAAAGGTTGCCGCCCCTGACGTATGCAAAACCGAGATGTGCACCTGTTATGCCAACTTAGTTGAGTCAAACATTTTGAACACTAGAACATCACACACATTTTGCTGCGTGCTTCGGTTGTAGGTAAAAACGCGCACATTTTTGCGTACATGCATTAAATTTCACTTGTTTATTGAGCTATAGGTTTTTGACGAGCTTCAATTATAAAACAAAATTTGATTCGAAATAGGTTGTTCAATTTTGAAAACTAGGTTTAGTATAGGTTGCTGAATTTTTGAACCAGATACCGATCTTAAGATCGATAAGTAACAACTGATAATAATCATTCAGGTAGATTGAAGTGCAAATTCAAAATCATTCTGACTGGATAATTACTAATTTGATATTTAAAAAGGCGACAGAGATGTTTCTTTTCTTAAAATCTTACATTTTTTTTGCATTAGTGGCGGGGGCCTTGTACACAAGATACCAGTTTAAATATTTCATCACACGTTCTTGGATAGAAGTTTAGCTCCAGAAGTATGTGCACCAAGAAGACGCACAACTTGAACATAGTATGTGTACTGGGTTAAGGTTCAGGTTGTGTGACATCTTGGTGCACATACCAGTGGCGGCGCGTCAATAGGGCCAACCGGGGCAATGCCCCGGTTGTTTTTTCGGTATAATAAAAAAGATTCGAAAAATACCTCAATATCGGTTGCACAGACTGTCTACACTAGCCATATTCTCCCGACATGGTTCATTTTTCGCTCGCAACGCGTTCGCTGAACGTCGACGGGGCGCCGCCGATTTTGCCCCGGTTGCTCATTGTATATCGTATTCTCTCTTTTATCTTCCACTCGTCGCGTTTGTCTCGTTTGTTTTCTGTTTCTTTTACTAAATCATCGGGGCCGATCGGGGCTAGTCCCGAAATTATGACGACACAATGCCGACGTTTCTTACAACAACGTTTTGACATATTCACGCATTCCTTCTCGTTCGTTGGTTGCTTGAAGAGTTGATAGTTTCCTCGCCTTCGTTTTTGTCGCTTGTTTCGCTATTTGAATCAGTTAGAGACCTTTAGTCCATTTGCTTTCGATTTTCCATATTCCTTTTGAGCTCCTCACTTCTTTCCGGCCTCGCATTTCTTAGCCTTAGACCTCATAATGAATAAGGTTGATGCACTACTTCGCACTCCGTTTTCGCAGCTGCCGCTGGAACAAAAGTTAGAGGTACAACGTCTTGGGCCTTGTCAACCAAAAAATTGTTCACTGGAACAATCCCATGACGGAGGAAAGCGTCGGCGTAAATTCTGCGCAGAAACTTGGTATAAAAAACACGAATGGTTGTGTTACAGCGAGGACAAAAGTGCACTTTTTTGTTTTTATTGCCTACTTTTTGCTGCCGCCCGTGACTCACGTTGGTGTAAATTTGGTTTTAGAGATCTTAAACATCTTTCCGAGCGTGCCAGGGATCATCAATCTTCTATGGAGCATCTGGACAATGCAGTAAAATACCGAACATTCGGAAATGTTAATATTGCAGCACAGTTGGATGAAGGACGCGCGGTTTCTATTCGTCGGCACAACCAAAACGTCGAGAAAAACCGCCATGTTCTCGGTCGATTGATAGATGTTTTGAAGTTCATTGGTTGTCACGAGCTGTCCCTCCGTGGGCACGATGAACGGACTGGCTCTTCTAATAGAGGGGTATTTTTGGATATGGTGGAATACAACGCATCCCTAGATACAGTATTGAGAGATCATCTTGATGCCGCAACTGTTTCGAAAGGGACATCTAAGGATATCCAAAATGATTTGCTCGACTCAATGTATAAAATTTATTTACAACATTTGGCTCTGAAAATTGAGAATTGCCAGTTCCTTTCGATTCAGTCTGACGAGGCAACTGACATCACGTGCGTTTCCCAACTGGCTGTGATTTTTCGGTTTGTGAAAGATGGTAAACCTACCGAGAGCTTTCACAGCTTTGTAGCAATCGTTGATCGCACGGCTTGCGGGATATCGGCTGTACTGAAAGAAGTGTTACAGCCTTACAACGTGAAGTCAAAATTGATAGCTCAAACTTATGACGGCGCGGCAGTCATGAGTGGGTCGAAACATGGTGTTCAAGTTTATATAAAAGAAGATTTTTCTCATGC
The DNA here is from genome assembly GCF_964204865.1 of Styela clava. Lineage (NCBI taxonomy): Eukaryota > Metazoa > Chordata > Ascidiacea > Stolidobranchia > Styelidae > Styela > Styela clava. The sequence goes on from NC_135257.1 coordinate 21,572,984, forward strand.
GCATTTTTTACATTGTTATGCACACCAATTTAACCTCGTTATTAAAAATATGTGTCTTGATACCCCTCTTGTCCGTATATTTTTTGCAAATGTTTCGGGGTTTTCTTCATTTTTTTCCGTTTCGCCGAAGCGCTCTGACCTCCTTCGCCAGATATGTAGCCGCCGTCTCCCAGCTTGTGCACCAACACGTTGGAACTTCCAATCACGCGTGGTGCAGGGCGTGTCCAAAATTAGGTCTGAGCTCATTGAGTGTTTCAATGGCATTCAGAGCTCTCCGGTTTGGGACGAACGCTCTGTGAGGGAGGCGGCAGGTCTAAAGCGTCTGCTAGAAGATGGTGAGTTTTCATTTTTTCTCCACAATATTCTATCACGTGGATGTATTATGCGGCGCATTGCAGTCAAGGCTAATGGATGGAGCGTCTGTGCAGTCGTGTATTTCAGACTTCTGCGATGCTGTATCTCGTATCCGGGAAACAATACAATACGACGACACATGGAGTGTTTCTTTACGCCCTGCAAAGAAATGCTGTGACATTCTGGTGAATCAAATAGGCGATCGTCTGCGCACGGAACACCTTGCCGCGAACCCCAAAAAATTTTCAAAATTTGCACGTCAATTTCCCATCCATTTGTTGGCTACTGTCTCCAAATTTTACCCCATGATAAACGTGGGTAAATTGGAAAATGAATTGCGATGTATATACACCAATCAAACTTTTTTGAACATCACATCAACTTGCGCGCTCTATGGGTTCCTCATAGATAACACTCTAGTAACTACCTTTGCGGCGTCTGCAAAATTTCTGGACATCATTTTGACGACGCCTATTTCTTCCGCCGACGCAGAGCGAACATTCAGCACGCTGAAGCGTATTAAAACGTATCTCAGAAACACAATGAAGCAAGATAGATTAAATTCCTTGGCTGTTTTATCCATTCACAGAGACGTTATTCCTGGGATGCATGACTTTAATCAGCGCGTTATTGAGCATTTTGCTTCCAAGAAACCGCGGCGTGTTGCATATATGTTCAAGCAGTAGAAGTCTAGCAGCATATATATCTATGAGTGAGCGACGCATGTCCTTATCTTTGCATAACTTTCCTTTCTTCATAGTAACGTTTTAAACCTTATTTTAGGTTTTGTCTGCTTTCCCGAAGTTTCTGTTAATATGTCATTGTATTTATCTGGGTAAATATTGCCTTTCCTTTTGAAAGAGGTTTCAAAATAAACTATGTCTATATTTATTGATCCCTTGACTTGGACCGGTTTTAAAGACACTTTCTTATCGTTAAAAATTGTCGCTTTTGCCGATTGGTTGTTACCGATGGAATGGTTTTTATACTCATAAAATGATGGGAGAACTTACAGCGCTCATCCTGTCCCCGTAGATGGGGGTGACTTGGTCCCGCAGTAGCTTGCCCCGGTTGTCAAAATGACCACGCGCCGCCACTGGCACATACTATGGTGCGCCGAAGTTTCATAATAATATTAATCATACTACAGCAATCATAATTCCTTCCCAAATTGAGCAAAATTCTTCCCTGGTTGGGAAATGTTGACGCAATGATAAAAACTATCATTACTACATGAAGCACAAAAAACGAGTAATTATGCGCCTCACAAAATGGGAATAAAAAAGGGGTAAATGCTAGGGCTGGGAATTTCTGGGGAAACACTTTAACCGAATGTTATTTGAGACAACCATAAGAGGTACATGACAGCATCACTAATCGAACCCACCGGATAACTTATGGGAATTCCCCGATTGACAGGCACTGAAGTGTGTAAATTGATTGAGGTATACTAGTTGCTATGGTCATGTGTCATTTAAATCGATTAGTGGAGCAGTACAGGCTGGGCATTGATATACACATGATGAAATGATAAAGAAAATAAGACAAGTATTAATATAATTCTAATTGCATGAATAAAATAACCAGATCTATGTTCACATCATTTACAAATATAAAGTCTCTCACATATGAAATGCTGTTTACAACGTACTGTCCTTTCCGTATTGCTCACATGTATGATACTTATAACAAGAATAGATAATTATCTTTAATTGTATAATTGTGATGAAATGCTTTACATATTGTTTATAAATCTAATATTTCTCTTCCGTATGACTTTGCTCGTACACATAAAAACTGCACAATTACACGAAAACATCTGCGAAATGCTAAAAAACCTACATACATTGATTTCAAGTATGCGGAAGAGTTTGTTCATGTCTATATAAACGAGATAATTGCAAAAAACTTTCCACATTAGTTACAAACATGAGGTTTTCTCCAGTTCATACATGCAGAGCGGATGATAGTCCGCTTTTTTTATGCACCTGTGAATAATGCGACTTTGAAAAACTTTATTGCATCATTCACAAGAATACTGCTTCTCTTCACTATGACTTCGCTTATGTGCACGAGAACTGGATAAATGCAAAACACTTTTTGGAAAAGACTAACATTTGTGCGAACGTCCGTGTCGTGTTGTAAATATATTACATTCCGATATGATTTAGTTCATTGGACAATTGGAAAACTCTTTCCACATCGTTTACGAACATGTTTCTCTCTGGTATGAGTTTGTTCCTGCATTTTTAAACTACCGGTAAATGATTGTGAAAAACCGTTTACAAAAATAACGTTTCTTCTCATTATGAGTTTGTTCATGCACATGTAAAGTAGATAATTGTGAAAAACACTTTCCACATTTATTACAAATAAAAGGCTTGTCACCTTGTATGACTTCGCTCATGCCTACGTAAATGGGATAATTGTGAAAAATCTTTTCCACATTGTTTACAAACATGAGGTTTCTCTTTAGTATGGGTCCGTTCATGCATTTGTAAATTAAATAACTGCAAAAAACTGCTTCCACAATGTTCACAAACATGAGGTTTCTCTCCGGTATGACTTCGCTCATGCCTACATAAATGGGATATACACGAGAAACTCTTTCCACATTGTTTACAAATATGAGGTTTCTCTCCGATATGAATTCGCCCATGCATTTGTAAACTGAATATTTGTGAAAAACCCTTTCCACATTGTTTACAAACATAAGGTTTCTCTCCGGTATGAGTTCGTTCATGCCTTTTTAAATCAGATAATTGTGAAAAACCCTTTTCACATCGTTTACAAACATGGGGTTTCTCTCCGCTATGAGTTCGTTCATGCATTTGTAAACTAAATAATTGTGAAAAACTTTTTCCACATTGTTTACAAACATAAGGTTTCTTATCAGTATGAATTCGTTCATGCCTATGTAAATTGGATAATTGTGAAAAACCTTTTCCCCATTGTTTACAAACATAAGGTTTCTCTCCGGTATGAGCTCGTTCATGACTTTTTAAATCAGATAGTCGTAAAAAACCCTCTCCACATCATTTACAAACATATGGTTTCTCTTTAGTATGGGTTCGCTCATGCACATGTAAACTGGATAATTGTGAAAAACGCTTCCCAAATTGTTTACAAACGTAAGGTTTCTCTCTAGTATGGGTTCGTTGATGCATTTGTAAATTAAAAAACTGCAAAAAACTCTTTCCACATTGTTCACAAACATGAGGTTTCTCACCGGTATGACTTCGTTCATGCCTATGTAAATTAGATGATTGTGAAAAACTTCTTCCACATTGTTTACAAATACAAGGCCTGTCACCTGTATGAGTTCGCTCATGCATACGTAAATTGGATATACACGAGAAACTCTTTTCACATTGTTCACAAACATGAGGTTTCTCTTTAGCATGAGTTCGATCATGCAATCGTAAACTAAATAATTGTGAAAAACTCTTTCCACATTGTTTACAACCATAAGGTTTCTCTCCGGTATGAGTTCGTTCATGCCTTTTCAAACTGGATAATCGTGAAAAACCCTTTCCACATTGTTTACAAACATAAGGTTTCTCTTTAGTATGGGTTCGTTCATGCATTTGTAAATTAAATAACTGCAAAAAACTCTTTCAACAATGTTCACAAACATGAGGTTTCTCTCCGGTATGACTTCGTTCATGCCTATGTAAATTATCTAATCGTGAAAAACTTTTCCACATTGTTCACAAACATGAGATTTCTCTCCATTTTGCAAACACTGGCCATTGTCATATAATAAATGCAAATCAGCTAAAGACCGTAAAAGCGGCCAACTTCGGATGCCTTGTAACTTCGGATTAAATTTATTTTCAATCGTTTATATCTCGCCTAATTTATGTCATATTGTGCTTCTAGCAGTTTCTATAGTGAGTCCTTATATATTTAAATCTGTTATCATATTCAATTGCGCAATCCGTTTTCAAGCGTTGCGACTTCTACTGATGCTAACTTCCTTAAACTACCGTCATTCGATAGAGGGCGATAACAATGTAAATAGAAAATTAGACTGATAACGAGATATCGCAGGAGACTCGTGAAAGAATTGATATTCGAATAATTTTCATTTATTAAAATAATAGCATCTGACGCACACGTTGAACTTGATGTCACACAGACGTCGCTCACTTCGAAGACGACGTCATGTTGCGTCGCCGTTATAGATTTGACGCCAGACATTCGGGCGCCGACGAGTTGCCGTGGATTTGAAAATAGCAACGATATTCTGTTTGGTTGGATCAATATTGGCTAACATATACATCAACAGTTTTCTGTGAATCATAAATTCATGACATTAAATGTTGGAAATGTAATTTAATTAAATTCCTTGAAAATGACAATTAACTAAAAGTATTTTCGCTCGATTTGACTATTTCAAATTCCTCCATTTGGAACGGCAATATGGTTCGAAATAGAAAAATAGTGAGCGGTCGTGGAATACTGCGTAATTATAAAATATACAAGAGAGCAATGCTCAAATATATGGACACGCAGAACAATTCCCCAAAAATCATATGCGGTGACCAACGACTAACATACCGGCGGTGACTTACCAGTACCTGTATCGGGGTACCGTGACGGTACAGGGACTGTTATAGATATTTTAGGTCCTGTGACAATTGAAACATCAGTTGAAATATCTCGTGATATGAGTCAATTATGTACCGTATTATCGGATCAGGTACCGAACCACAGTCAAACATTTCACATAAAAACGTTACTAAATAACATGCGTCAACTTAACACCAGCCGAATCGGGGTACAATTTTTGGTACAGTGACTGTCATAGCCGTTTAGGGCTGATGGACAATTCGACTACACGGACAACTCACCAGGCCAACGGTGGTGTAGCCAGTCTGCGGACAATTTCATTCAAACCGCTATAAAACAAAAACCAATATATCTAACCCGTTAATTTTTTCACCGTGGGTGCATTGGCGGCATTTATTCTACACGCTAAACCTCGTATTAACTTTCTACGACAAAGGGTTAAAGCTATACAAATCCCCAAAGTACGGCACTCGAAAGACGTATTTGCGACCGAACGACCAGTGTGCGACCACGGATTTCAAGCCTTGATCATCGTTTCTGCTGCGTCGAGACTATCGCATACGCAGCCATACAGCAATCAAACAGACAAAACACGGTGGTCGCAAATTGGTTGACAATTGTTGGTATTGTGACAGCGTGAAAACATTGGGCTTCTAATTGCATTTCTGACCGTCATATATTTCAAGAACACGGTTATTTCGAACAAAACTCGTTAAATTATAAACAAAGCACCCCATCACAGCAATCAAACAGACGAAAACACGGTGGCCGCAAATTGGTTGACAAAGATATTATCGACGTATCGGAAATGCACACCCCCTATTCCCCCTCCTTCAAATGTAGAAACGCGAAACTTTCAAATATGGTTAAAAGAAACACAACTCTACCCACCTGCCAAGTTTCATCTTTTTATTTCTCATATTTGTATGGATTTTCAAGCTTTTGACAGCTACGAGTTAGTTCAGTGTCACCGCGCTGTGTTACGGTACCAGAACTTCTCTATCTTTAGAAGGTCCTGTCTTGTGACAGCGTGAATTGAAATTGCAAGATGGTCCGTTGGACACAAAATGGCGTCCGATATCCGCAGAACGTTTAATGACGTCTATTACGGCCGCTGTTCACGATGCTACGAATCTAACAGTCTATTTAACCCTTTTGTCGCAGACTCGCAGTCGTATGTTCCGCCGTGTAGGTATAACCGTCGTTTAACTCACTGCTGCACTCACTGAAACCTGGAAACCCCAAGAAACTGTCCAACACAATGTTTTGATGTTACATCCAAATCGTGTTCAAAGATGACCAAATGAAATAACTTAGATGTTATGAAGCGTTCCAAAATAGTGTCTCAGTGGACTGATGAAATGTTCCAATATAAAGTCTCAATGAATTGAAGAAGTGTGTAAACTGCAATTAAAATAAGAGTAAAACTTATAAGCAAAACACAACAGTGATGATCTAAAAATACCAGAGACATTGGCAAAATACAGTATAGGCTACCGGTACTTGATCACACGATAAAGAAGGCATGAATAACTTATGAATAAAGAGCAGTGTTTTACTTATTCTATACTAATATGAATTTGGAATGAAAATCATATATTAAGCAAGTAGGAACACTCAGCAAATGAATTCCTAAATACAGAAATATCTTCACATAAAATATGACTTACCGATTTTTTCGGCTAATAATATCACAAACAAGCAGGTACTTCAATATTTAACATTAAACAATCTTAACTGTATGGAAAAGAATAGTATATTAGACCAAATCAGAGAAGCACAAACCCTGTCAGCCTGTTCAACAAAATCCTGAAAATGGCGCAACCACGAGACAAACTTGCGCAACAATCTAAAGTACCACAATGAGGCGACAAAGGGCAATAAATAAAATGACGGCTGAGCCATCATTTACATGGCTCCCCTAGAAATGCTATTTCTATACTAAAATAAAATTACAATTTCACAATGTCTATTTCTGGCTCCCTCGTCGGGAATCTTCTCCCGTATCTCCACTCTCCAAGAAAAGAATCAACTTTTGGATTGGACGATCAAGAAAGAGAACATCCTTTATACGCTTTCCTCTCTCATCGAGTGTTGAATCTCCTATGTGAACTCGAACTCTTCGAACATGACCATCTGCATCAGGATAGACATCAACAATTCTTGCCATCTTCCACTGATTTCTTGGTGTATTTTCGTCAACGACTATGACAATATCACCAATTTTGAGGTCACGTTGAACTTTGTTCCACTTTTGACGAACTTGGAGTGATTGTAAATATTCTTTACGAAATCGAATCCAAAATTCATTGGCTAAATGCTGTACTCTCCTCCATCTTTTACGCGAGTACAAATCTTCCCTTCCAAATACACCTGGTGGTGGTAATACAAGTCTTGTCTTCGCAGTCAACAAATGATTAGGCGTCAGAGGCAGTGGTGAATCAGGACATGACAAATTATCCACAACTAGAGGACGTCCATTGACAACTGCTTCAGCCTCTGCCATCAGAGTGCGAAGAGAATCCTCATCTAGTTGCCTTCCATTTTTTTCCAGGATGGATGAAAGAACTGCTCTAACACTACGAATTTGACGTTCCCAAACACCTCCCTGATAACTTGCAGCGCTGACATTGAACTTGAATGGGAAATAATCACAATTTTCTCGAAGTAAAACTTCTTGAATTTTTGAATGATTCATTGCCTGTAGACCCTCTTTTAATTCTCTTGATGCTCCAACCATGTTGGTTCCACGGTCACATCTCAGTTGTCTGATTGGCCCATTTCTGCAAATAAATCTTCTTAGAGCATTTATAAAGCTGTCGGTTTCTAAACTTGGGGCGATTTCAACACGAACAGCACGCGATGCCATACATGTAAATAAAACTCCATATCTCTTGAGTTCTTTTCTCCTTTCTTTGATAATGAAGGGGCCAAATAAATCTGTAGCACAAAATGAAAAACACGGACTATCATCCATTCTGTCTTTTGGTAAATCAGCCATTTTCTGTTCTTGAAATGTTCCTCTAAGTCTCCTACATTTTGTGCAGTGATGTATGAAACTTGAGACAGCTGCAATGCCAGAAACTATCCAAAATCCAGCAGATCTTATTTCATTGAGTGTAATTCCACGTCCTTGATGTTTCACAACTTCATGATAATGCTTGATTATCAGAGTTGTAATATGATGAGTCTTGGGCAATATGACAGGATGCTTCAATTCTTCAGGCAAACTTGAATCTTTCAATCTTCCCCCAATTCTCAACAATCCATCAGATCTTATACATGGATCAAGCTTGAATAATGATGAAGATTTCTTTACAGTATCGAATTTCTTAGGTTTGTTCAATATTTCGATTTCATCTGGATACACTTGACACTGCATAAGTTTTAAAATTATCTTCTTAGCATCTTCCATCTCTTATACAGTTATTGAATCAAAAGATGATGTCAAATTCTTGTTTCTACGATTTTGAAGAATTTTCAGCCATCGGCATAAAATGACAACAAATCTCTGAGCTTTGTATAAACTTGAAAACATTGACAATCTTTCCAAAAAACTTGGGAAGGATTGCTCTTTTACTTCAGTCAAAAATGTCACAGAATTACGTATTTCTGGATCCGAAGCATCAAGCTCTTCGAATTCATGTGAAAACTCTTTTTCCACTGTAAGTGGTTTCCACAGAAAATCAGGTCCCTTTAGATATCGATCATGTTTGGTCAGTAGATCTTTTGGACACAAACCTCTTGAGGCATCATCAGCTGGGTTGTTCTTTGTATCCACATAAAACCATTGATTTGGCTCACTATGATCACGAATCTCTTGAACACGGTTTGCCACATATATGTGAAATCGACGAGAATCATTTGAAACATAACCAAGAACAACTTTACTGTCTGTCCAATATGTTTCCTTGATGTTGACAAAATTCAATTCTTGTCTCAACATGACTCCAACCCGAACAGATACAAGTGCCGCAGTCAATTCCAATCGAGGTATCGTGATAGGTTTCAATGGTGCTACTCTAGACTTTCCCATCACGAATGAACAATGAATTTGATTTTTCTGATTGGTCAGTCTTAAATAGGTGCACTGGCCATATCCACGAGTCGAGGCATCACTAAAGTGATGTAATTCAGTTTCCTTGATTTCACCAAAATTACTTGGCTTGAAACATCGTCGAATTTTTAATTCGGCAAGATGATGAAGATCATTTCTCCATCGCTCCCATCTTGGTTTCAAATTATCTGGAACGGGTTCATCCCATTTGCACTTATCACGACACAACTCCTGAAGAATGCGTTTTCCTTCTAAGACAACAGGAGCAATAAATCCGAACGGATCATAGATTGAACATACTGTTGACAGAATTCCACGCCTTGTGAAAGGACGATCTTTCAAAGTAATACGAAAAGTGAAACTGTCATCCACAATACACCATTGAACACCCAATGCTCTTTCAACTGGTATTGGGTTACTTCCAAGATCTAAATTCTTGAACTTTGTCGAGCGATCATTCTCATCAACAGCTTGTAAAACTTCATTATTATTAGACACAAATTTTGTCAAATTGAAGCCACCTTTAGCACACATTTTCTTACTTGCTTTGATCAACGATGTTGCTTCTTCAACACTATCAACTGACTTTAAACCATCATCAACGTAGAAATTCTTTCTCAAGAATTGAGCTGCTTCTTCACCAAATTCCTTTTCATAGTCATCTGCATCTCTTTTTGAGGACAAAATTACAGCACGATGGACTCGACGTAGAACCAAACACCATGACTCGCATCCTGTAACAACTAGGTTTTTTCGTGCAATCTCCATTGTCCCACCACAGAAATCTGACAAAATCTCTGTCTTCTTCGTTAATTCGAACTTGATAAAACATTGATTCGATGTCTGCCATGAACGCAATTTCCTTTTCACGAAATCGAGCAAGTACTGATATCAGTGAGTTGGTAAGATCTGGTCCTTGTAGCAAATGCCCATTTAAACTTTGACCTTCAAATTCAGAACTGCAATTAAATACAACTCTGATCTTGTTTGGCTTACAAGGATGAAACACTCCATGATGTGGAATATACCATACATATCCATGATTACCATTGTCACCATCGGACAATCTCTCAGCATATCCCTTTTCAATTGCATCTTTCATGAATGCACAATAAAGCTCTTTAAACCTTTCATCTTTCTCAAAACGCTTCTTAATTCCTTGTAAGCATCTGAGAGCTAATTGCTTGTTGTTTGAAAGCTTCACTTCTTTGTTTCGAAAAGGGAGAGACATCTCATAATGACCATCCTGTGTCCTGTGAATACTTGATTGACACTTCTGCAAAAATCTACGATCTTCGATAGAAATAGGTTTGTTCGATGTACCATCAATTTCTTGCTTTTTGATATTATTCTTGTGCATGCATTCAATGAAATCTTGTTCGAAACTTCTCAAAATCATGCAAGGGTTAATGACTTCTTTAACTTGATTTATAGGTACAAATTGAGGAGAAATGATGTCAGGTGCATACAGGTCATGTGATATCACTTTGTTACAAGTTTTGGTAGCATATCCACCAACACATACTGCATCAATCATTCCAACAACTCCCCATCCTAATGCTGTTTTGATAGCATAACTTTCTGTGTCGGCATCTGATATAATTTGCAACGGACGCAATGCTTGCATACAATCAGTGCCAATGAGTATACCAATATCAATATTAGGATCACAGTCCGGGATTTCATCTAGAATATCTTGGAACTTTGTATACTTGTTCAGAACCCTCTTGTCTATAATTTGATTACGATATACTGGGATGGAATCTCTTGTGTAACATGGAGGCAAATTTATCTTGTGGCCATTACAACCTAAAATTTGTTAAAAAGCCCATAATCTTGTATGAATCCACCACAGTCGAACTGGTCATAGTAGAAAGGTTCAATCTCACCTTAAATCCATTTGATTCCAAGCTTCGTCTGACATCATCCGAAATGAATGTGGTATCAGATTGTTCATCTAAAATTGCATAAATTTTTAATTTCTTGCTTGGTCGATTAGCACAAAGTATTTGTATTGGTACAATCCTTGTAGTTCGAATAACTTCTCGAGCTTCTGATGCATGACAGATTATACTTTTCTTACAATCAGCATTCGTTAAACTATTTTCTTCATTTGAATCTATCTTCGTCTTGACCTTGCGAACGAATTCTTCTGAATGTATGGCAGTAGGGTGACCTTTACCACAAGTTTTGCAAGTCTTTCTTTTGGTGCATCCTTTCGAACGATGACCTTTTCTTAGACATGCAAAACATATGCCATTTGACTTGATAAATTCGATTCGGTCATTGTAAGATTTCTTGAGAAAAGCTGTACAATCATTCAGATCATGTGATCCTTTACAACACACACACGAATCTGAGAAATGGGTAGTTTTCGACTTAGCTGTTTGTCGAGAACTGTGAACTTCTTCGCTTGCATCAATAGAGTACGAGTGAGAACCTCTATTATAAGTCCTTCTTCTAACGGGTACATTTGCAGCTTTCTTATTGTTAGCCACAAGTTCATCAAGTACTCCAGTTCCATACAGAGGAAGTGTAGTTACTTTCGATATTTTCTTGACATGATCACAGAATTCAGAAAATGGTGGAAAGCTTCCATGTTTTCTGTGATATTCACATGCATTTGACGACCATCTATCTCTTGCCGACTTTGGCAATTTCAAAACAAGAACTTGGATTAAGTCTTCATCATCCAATTTCTTCAGTAACGTAGAATTTTTTACCAATAGCTTACAACTAGTAAGAAAATGACAAAACTCACGCATTCCTTTTCCGCCATCATTCATAGGTATGATAGGCCATTGCTTCAGTCTTTGCTTGTAAGCTCTGGATATTGTAGCCGAGTCGCCATACCACTCCATTAGTGTCGCTTTTGCTTCATTATATGCGTTTTCATCATCTATGCCCATGAAACCTTCAATAGCCTTTCTTGCATCTCCAGTTGTATACTTCAAAAGATAACGAAGACGCCTGTTAGGGTTTCGAACATTTCTTTCAATAAGATCTTCAAAATCTCCAAGCCATATAGGAAATCTCAATAAATCACCATCAAAAACTTCTGGTTCTTCATTTGGCAATGAAGCCCTTTGTTGAATATCAACAACTGTTTCAACTAGTCTTTTAATTTCTGAACTACTAGCGCCATCTGCCGATGGGTTTTGTGGTGCAGTAGACAAATTCAATGGATTTGAAACTTCGTTTTCAGCAGTGTTCGAATAAGCAGGATTTGCATTCATATGATTTGTAACAAATGGTACAGCTGTATTTTCAGGTGCCGGTACCAAATTTTCATTCGTTAAAGCAGTTTGTTCAGCAGTATGGAATTGATGCGGACTTACTACAAAAGGTTCGTTCGGTGCAAAATGTGTCACATCACGTCTACTAAAGCTATCATTTTCACAATCAATTTGAGCAAAAATATTCTCTTCTGCTTCTGCTTTAGCAATTTCCTTTTGCAGATTCAGTCTTCTCTTGTCAGCTTGTAATTGTATTTCAGCTTGTTGTACGTTTGCTTGTAGCCTTACAGCTTCAGCTTTGAGTTTTGCTTCTGTTTGTGCTAATTCTGATTTCAATTTTGCCTCCTCTTGTGCAATTTTTACTTCAGTTTCAGCAAAACTAGCTTCTGCTTGTAATGAGGCTTTCTTGGCAGCTATTTCAGCCAGCCTAAACGCCACAGATGAACTCGATGATGAAGAATAAGATCTATGAGAATATCTTGAAAGACTGGTATGTACAGAACTGACATCTTTATCAGTCTCGATGCTTCTAATTTCTTCAATCGCTTTAGCACGAAATTCTTCAAACAAATGTTGAGCATTTATGAAAATATCATTTTCTTCATTAATAGCATTGGCATCAACTAACAATGCTACATACTCCTTATGTGCTGTACGATAGCCATGAAAACATAATTCGAAGGTTTTCAAATCGTCTTTTATAGTACGCAATGAGACACCATCATCAATACTTTTCAGGAGCTTCATTCTTATTTTTGAAAACAATTCAAATTTCGACTTACACCTTTCCAGAAGCATATTAACTTGATATTCTTGTCCTTTTTCTGTAAGTGTTCTGCTACGTTCAGACCTTCTGGGATTTTCTCTCATATCATTACCAGAATTAGAGTCCACGTCATAACTTGCATTTGTAGATCTTGCTGTAGCCATGATTTATAATGTATATTCCCTTATAAATATCTTGTATTCACTGATACTGTGATAGGGTGAAGTTTCGCAAAATTACAATAACATGTTTATTGATCATCAATATTCTGATATTGTTCTACTGACTTGCTTAGTAGATCTTGAAATCTTTTACCAACTTGTTTGCAATAATGTAAAATTGTTTACTAACTTGGTTAGCAATCGACAAAATCGTTTACTATTACGGCCGCTGTTCACGATGCTACGAATCTAACAGTCTATTTAACCCTTTTGTCGCAGACTCGCAGTCGTATGTTACGCCGTGTAGGTATAACCGTCGTTTAACTCACTGCTGCACTCACTGAAACCTGGAAACCCCAAGAAACTGTCCAACACAATGTTTTGATGTTACTTCCAAATCGTGTTCAAAGATGACCAAATGAAATAACTTAGATGTTATGAAGCGTTCCAAAATAGTGTCTCAGTGGACTGATGAAATGTTCCAATATAAAGTCTCAATGAATTGAAGAAGTGTGTAAACTGCAATTAAAATAAGAGTAAAACTTATAAGCAAAACACAACAGTGATGATCTAAAAATACCAGAGACATTGGCAAAATACAGTATAGGCTACCGGTACTTGATCACACGATAAAGAAGGCATGAATAACTTATGAATAAAGAGCAGTGTTTTACTTATTCTATACTAATATGAATTTGGAATGAAAATCATATATTAAGCAAGTAGGAACACTCAGCAAATGAATTCCTAAATACAGAAATATCTTCACATAAAATATGACTTACCGATTTTTTCGGCTAATAATATCACAAACAAGCAGGTACTTCAATATTTAACATTAAACAATCTTAACTGTATGGAAAAGAATAATATATTAGACCAAATCAGAGAAGCACAAACCCTGTCAGCCTGTTCAACAAAATCCTGAAAATGGCGCAACCACGAGACAAACTTGCGCAACAATCTAAAGTACCACAATGAGGCGACAAAGGGCAATAAATAAAATGACGGCTGAGCCATCATTTACAACGTCATAGCAAACAAAAACAAATCTTACAGAGCTAACAGAAATATTTGAAATAAATAAAAGTAATAGCCTTCTGGAGAAAAATTTCATCTTCAACCACTGAAAATTTCGAAGCAATTAGTCCAGTAATCAAAGAGAAAAGCGACTTTTTAAAAACGTGTCAAAGAACAAGAACAACATAATATTTAAACGATCGTTATGTCCACTACGTGTCCAATAACCAGGGATGAATTGTCGTAAATGAGTTCGGTGTTGTGAATCTAACATTAAATCAAAGTTGCCTATTGCCAAATCAGTGTTTTGTCGTGATTTATACGCGACCAACATTTAAATAGGTCATTTTAATAAAGAAACCGTCATATGAATGATGGAAATACTGCGTAATTATAAAATATTAAAATGAGTTCGGTTCTGTGAATTTAACAAAAGTGATTTAAGTCAAAGTTGCCTATTGCCAAATCGGTGTTTTGTCGTGATTTATACGCGACCAACATTTAAATGGGTCAACCGTCATATGAATGCTGAAAAACGTTTATCGTGCGACTATTTACGACATGGAGTGTGACAGACGGTATCAAAACATCGGCTATAACAAAATCAACTTTGATCGGTGAATATTCGGATTTAATTACGATAATAGAAAATAAAACAAGACGTTTAAGATTGAAAACAACTTGAAAGTGAAAATTACATCAATGTAATATATTTCAAGTTTGACGGGAATCGGACAAAAAATGGCTGAGTAATTGATTAGAGTATTATGAAATCATCCGAAGTTAGCCGGTTTTACGGTACCAATGCAATATTAGCATATATTGTTTTTAATATCATAACCTAAACATGTACGGTAGAGTCAAGGGTTGGGCGGTGTATGAATGTTAGGAATAACATAGGCAAAATTGGTTATGACACGCCCACTAGAAGTACTAAACTGATACAGTCTACCGTCCCGGGGGTCTGGTATAGTTTAGTACCACATGTACTTCTAGTTCCGCCCCCGTCCCCGCAACTTCTGAAATTGCAATGCACAAGCGAAACACCACAACTCACGTAAGTACCGTGCTCTATAAAATCGTCACCTCTTCCAGTCTTACTTATATATGATGACGTAATAGTGCTGCAATTCACAGTAATTATTAATTAATAATAATTCAACATTGAGGAGTTTCCAAAGTCCTCATAAACTGACAACAATTCTATGAAACGCTGCTAACGTAGAATTCCCAAAACCTGCAAGGAAACTTGGTAGAGTTAAAATATAAAATCCGGATCTGGATACAAGTTTCAATTTTTTGGATTCATATATTTATTTTCCGTCATGGAGAGAGAGAGAGAGAGATTTATTGTTTTGTCAACCAGAAAAAAAACGAAAAAATATATACAATTAGGCCGCGAGCCGAGGCCCTGAAAAACGCCTAGAAAGTGAGTTTCGTAGCGCACATCAGGTAACTACCTGAAAATGATTTTAAAATGTTCCTTAAAAATTTAGTAACAAATTTTGCCTTGTTCCCACTTCCAAAAGTTGCACGTTTTACGGAAAAGACGCTTCTACTACAAGAAATATGTGCTACGATCTGTCCTATATTCTCTACATTTTCGGCACTGAACAATGACTTCTGCATGACGTAACAATTGAATTAAACCAGCTGTTAGCGAGCGGATGAATATTAGTTATTTCTGCTCGACCTTGCGCTGAGTTGGGCAGGCTTTCCATAGCCCTGTTTAGTTATTATTAGTTAAGTTACGCTAAGACGTTGTTGAAAAATGTATAAGTAAATTATTAAACACTTGTAGATCCTTACCACGGATATGGGCCGTGAGACGAAACCATGAAAACGCCCAGAAAATGAGTTTCGTAGCGCACATCTGGTAACTAAATGAATTCTTCAGTTTTGTGTGAAAACGAACATAATGAACGCATTACAGCTTGTTCCACAATCCTGGTGCGAAATTGAATATAAGAGGTTCCCGGAAATTCAATAACCATAAGTTTACAACGCATACATAAGAACTATACAATTCGAGAGCCCTACAGCACACTAACACAAATGTATTCCTGTAATGTTTTGCCTGACCAAAATCGGACTTCCTCAGTCAATCATAATTTATTAGGTAGATTACGAAAAATATGGCATACATGTAACCAACAACAAAAAATACTTTAATTGTGTGACAGGAGTCGGGAGTGACCTCGAAAGCAGCGACACCAACAACGCTGATTCACATTTGAGAATAAATTTTATGTAATAACCACAAGCAGTTTACAACAAGAACAGCATAAAAAGCTACATCCATTTTATAGAAGCTATCAAGTATCAAACGTATTTATTTTTAAGCAATGAAGTCACAAATTAACATCGTGAGCACGAAAACACAAATAAATCAGTTATTTCTCACTTAGAAATTTACCGCAAAAGTCAAGAAAATTAAATGAATGTACAATATGTACATAACATAGTGAACAGAAATATTACAATTTACAATTAATCTTTTTTTAGTTTATGTGGTTATGTATTTGAACAAAGGCAATAATATTTCTAGAAACAGGACTACGACACTAACAAATGTCCGAAAAAAACAACAAATGTATGATACTTATTAAATCAACTGTAATATCTAATTCACTTTCTTCTGAATTGTTTTCGAAATCCACTATCTCAAAAATCGACTTTTCCTCTATAGGTGTACTGTGATTTCTGCAGTCAATACAAAAACAAAAATCTGTGCAATTTAAGTTGATTTTGGCACACTTTCATAAATTATTTTGACTATTTTTCGTTGCAGTTTGCCAACTCAAGAACTGATTTGAGGGCCACATGCTTCTTCAGTGAATCATTGTTGGGTGGAGAGTATAATCCTTATGTTTGACAGTGTTAAATAGACGTGCCCTGGTATCATTTACATTCTTCATATCCTCTTCAAATTCCTCAGCTTTATTTATTAATACCTCGTTAACCTCGAAAGATCTTCATAGTCGAGGGAAAAAAATGAATTGAAAATCTCAATGAAGTCTCCAACATGAATTTGATGGGCAGTTCCAATTGCAGAAAAGTGCTAAAGTATTTCAATATGAATAGCCCATCTAAGCTGTTTGCAACTATTATGATTCTCATATACCTTTAAGCTTCAAGACTTCTTGTTTAATCCATTTTATAGCACTGATAGCAGCAGGGATCAGAGCCTGCGTTAGGTCGGATTGGTGGAACATTGCCGTTTTCTTTTGTAGTACAGTATCTAAAATAAGGAAGAAAATAATATTTGGAGCAGCATGATTTTAAAAATACCCCTAAATACTAACTAATACCTTGAATACATAATGCATTTTATCTGATGTACTAAATGAGCGTATATATGCTCATTGCATGTTCTACAGTCCAGCAGTGTTTGCATACCATTACTAGACTATATCTACACTAAATTTTGATATATCACAGTCTGAAATGTCCTATGACAGTATGAGTATGGACTATAGACTATATTTTGAAACATCAACTGTTTGTCTACAACTTCATTTCTCACCTCTCAATCATTTCCAATGCTACCTTTCTTTCCACTCCAGCATAACTTATCATTGCTTCCCAGGTTCTTGTCGACTCGATGAATTTAGATTTAGACCAACCGACATTAGTAAAATTGATTAATTTCTTCTCTTTCACACAACCGTGCATTACAGAAACAGCCATTCATTTCTATTTCCAAATATGCTGTGGCCTATATAGTAGTATAAGTCTGCTGAATAGTCAAGAAGAGTCATTAAATAAATCATAAACATTTCATGCAAGCCAGAAAATATCGTTGTTTGTGACATATTATTCTAGGTCTAGCCTTCCTTGGAGTTACCGCACCGTACCTATTTAACAACGTCTTATGAGCTAGTGCTCAACTAAAATTGCTATTTTTGGCAAGGATATACAAGTGTTTAATATCTTACCTATACTTTTCAACACCTCCTTAGAATAACTGGACTAATATTACCGGTAACTGAAAAAAACTATGGAAAGGCTACTCAACGCAAAAGCGAGCAGTTGAGTACATCTGATATTCATCCGACCCTGGGGATCCACCTACAGCTGACTAACTTGACTGTTACGTCGTGCAGAAGTCTGCGTTCATTGGCCCATGATACCGGAAAAGCAGAGAAAATAGGAGAGAGAGAGAGAGAGAATTTATTATTTCGTCAACCAGAAAACACATAATATTAAATATAATAATAACATAATAAGTGAAACAAAAGTTTTCGGTATGACTGGGAGGTAACGATACGACCAGTTACGGTCATCTGAGTCAGTTACCACCCAATACAACACATGAATAAATACATAAATTGACACAGGTTCTTTTTTTTTAACTCTCAGTTTATAGAGAACTATTTACACTATTTACAAAACGAGGATAAATTTTGGATTCATCTAATCAGGGTTGGGAATTTATTGTGAAAAATGACACATTTATAACAGTAACATAATGTGGTTTTTGTTTTAAGTTAATTTAATGGTAGAAAAAGAGGAGTGCATTTCCAAAATAGATACTTAATTCTAAATGAGCCTATATATGAGAATTAATTAGTACATCATATTAACACTATGAAAAAATAAAAAAAATAATACTACAATAGTACATAAATAGACATATGCAAATTTAAGCAGATATGATTTATTAAAGACAAAGATGAGACAGTTACAATAGTCCAAAAACCATTTCGATCTTACAAAAATTCATAGTCTACCCCAAACGAAAACTTTGGTAGTAGTAGTGTAAAAAAATGGTTAAATTTATTAAGATATCGCATATCGATAAATTTTAATCACACTCACAGTTAATTAAATAATCCATAACAACCGCTTAGCAGTAATTGACAATGTAATTATATTGAGGAGCATCACATGAATTTAAAAAGTCACTTAGCGGAGCAGTTTTGGGTTACTAGGGTGGTATAACACCAGACCTAATGTTGTGCATAGATAGGATAGCAGAAAATGAATGGAAATGTTTGCAGAATGATAAATGATAATGCATGAGATATATATAAAACAGTGGATTAATTTGGTTACTCCCAAACGTAAACTTTGGTGGTAGGGGTATCAAAAAATTGCCAAATTTAATAATTTATTGCAATATCGATAAATGTGATTAAATAAACCATAACAACCACATAATGGTAATTGAAACAGTAATTATATTATATCAAACCTATTGTTGAGCATAGGTGGGATATCAGAAAATGATTAGAATTGTTTGCAGAATAATAAATGACAGGAATGAAATATACATAAAACGATGGATTAATTTGGCAGGATAGACCAAGAATAATACATACAAGTACACTTTAATCTATTTGTAGGGCCAAAAGAGGCCAGTTTCCAGCCATTGTAGCATGAACCGCAATTAAGGAGTGGAGGAATATATTAGAATGTAGCAAGTGAGTTTTATGATTAGAGAATAAAAAATTTATATAACAATTATATTAATGCAATTAAACAAGTTATGAATATCAATTTTAGACAAACCATGAATGCTTGAATCGTCAAAAGTAAACTGGTTGTTATAATGAAATGGTATTGTGATTCACATTCAACAGTGCATGCTTTTTTAACTATAACATATGAGATTTAATATGAAATTCACAATATGAAATTCTGATTACACTACACATCTAATTATTAAAATGAATTTGAAATACTGGATTGTATAATGAAATTCATTTAGGTTCTCACCTTCAGATTTACCCAGTTAGCCCAGGTCATTGACTACTGAAAAGCATAATAACCACATATTTAAAATTTGCACATGTATGTGTACATCTCAGGAATGTCTAGTCCACTATGTAAATATATATGATGCCGTACATGAAGAGCATGTAGCAAGTATTGATAAATCTTGAACCTTGGTTTGGAAAGAAGAATAGAGTGAATAAATATCACAAAATGCTACAAAAATGTATCCTACATAATTCCAAGGTCTAGCTAGGTTTCAAAACATATTGACTTGCAATTTGTTAGCCATATAGTTGGACTATACAATGACACATACAGGGTGGCCCAAAAGTAGGTATACAGTTATTAAATTAATAACTATGAACTATCAGGCACTAGTCATATGTGTAAATCCACTAAACCAATACATGGAGAACAAGTTAAAATAAGCATATTATACACATGTCCACATCAGTATCCCATTGAAATTGGAGGACTTAAACTTTGCATTTAATATTTGGATATGATGTATTTCATGAACTCAAATTTGAATTTTTTGTACGAGAATGTTTTTAGAATGTCTGGGATATCATTCCAAATTTTAGGGCCTATGAATTTGATAGAATTTTGAGCAAATTTTGAATTTGTTCGTGAAATAAAAAATGCTCCCTTAGAAGCGGAACGAGTACCATAAGAATGCACAGAACTACAATCACTAAAATACAAGTCAAAGGCCTCTGGCAACATACTATGCCTGAATTGAAACATTAATTTAGCAATTTCATAGATATAAACATCATTTAATTTTAGGAGGTTCATACGCTTGTAAATTCGGCTCATACTATGATGCAAAGGAGTATTGGTCATAACCCGAAGAGCTCTATTTTGTAATACAGTTATAGCATTAAGTCTAGTTTTATCAGCGGAACCCCATGCCACAATTCCATACTGCAAGTGCGAATAAAAGAGAGAAAAGTAAACAGTTCGCATGATTTTTTTAGGAATCAAATTTTTTATCCTTGTCATTATTCCTACAGACCTAGATAGTTTCAATTTCAGGGAGTTGATGTGTCGGTCCCATTTGAGCTTGTTATCTATGAATATTCCAAGGTATTTAACTGCGTCATGCACGTTTAGTCTAACACCACTTAGAGTAAAATCAGGACAATGTGGATACTTGATATTTTTATTATAGGGATGATTTATTAGTAGTACCTGTGTTTTCTCAGGATTTATAGTTAACTTATTAGATTTCATCCATTTAGAAATATTTTGTAAGTTTATTTTGACTAGATTGGACAAATCAAAGATACTGGAAGATATTGACGTTATGCTTGTGTCATCAGCGAAAAGTTTGAATATTCCTGAACTACATCATTTATATAAACAAGAAAAAGGGTTGGGCCGAGAACTGAGCCCTGGGGCACGCCAACAGAAACAAGTTCATGAGGTGATTCATTGGCAGAGACAGTGACAAATTGATTTCGACCGTGCAGGTAACTAGAAAATAGTTTACTCACAGTACCGCGGATCCCATAATGTTTCAATTTGCTTATAAGTATTTTGTGATCAACTGTGTCAAACGCCTTTTTTAAATCCAAAAATATACTACAGCCAACCAAACCCTTATCAACGATTTCATAATATTTACTAATTATATCTAAAATTGCATGTGTAGTCGAGTGATGATTTCGAAAGCCAAATTGATCGCTATTAATAATAGAGTGTTTATTAAGGAAATTTTGGAGGCGACTAAGCATCAACTTTTCAAAAACAATAGAGAAGCATGAAAGTATAGAGATGGGTCGATAATTGGATACATTATTTTTTTTTCCAGATTTATAAACGGGAACAACTCTGGCAACCTTAAGATGATCTGGAAATATACCAAAAGAAACAGAGTAATTGAAGAGTTTGCAGAGAACTGGACTAATTGTACTGCACAAAAGTTTCAGGAGATAAGCTGGAATATGGTCATACCCGGTTGCTTTGTTGGTTTTTAAAGAATTGATTATATTTACTACTTCATTCAATGAAGCATCTTCCATAAACATAGACAATTTGTTTGGAGCGCTCATGAATTTTAGATGCTCATTATTGCTCACATCCTGAAAAGCCAAAGACAACGTTTGCCCAATCTGTGAAAAATACCTATTGAACATTCTTGATATTATGCCACTGTCATGAACTACCTCCCCTGAATGCTGATCAATTAGTTTTTGAGGAACGTTATTGCTTGATTTAGAATTTATTAAGGAATTTATTGTGCTCCAAGTCTTTTTTGGATCATTTATATCATTTTCAAAGCACTTTGCAAAATATATCTCCTTAGCTTTCTTTTTTAAGTGGCACAATTTGTTGGCGTATTTCTTATAGTGCAGTTTTTGTTCAGATGATCCGTTAATAAAATGAGTCTTATGCAATTTGTCTCTGACTTTAGTCGAACGCATAATGCCACTTGTTATCCAAGGTTTTTTCTCTAGATTACGTTCTTTTCTAGTAAGTTTTCTTAATGGTGCATGCTTATCACACACGTTTAGGACTTTAGAAATAAAATCGTTAAAACATGAATTGAAATTATCAGCATTAACATTAGAAAATGGATTAGAGTTAAAAAGATTTTGGGCGTCTTGAATAAAGTTAACATCAACAAAGTTTCTCATGTCACGTTTCATTTTTTGGTGAGAGTGGGAAGATGCATGACTAAGTTGAATCTGACAAAAAATAGGGTAATGGTCTGTCATGCAATTTTGCCAAACAATAGAGGAAACACATTTTTCAGATATATTGCAATAAATATGATCTATTAAAGTAGCGGTTGAACTGGTTACTCGAGTCGGTTGGGTTATAACTGGAATTGTGGCGTGAGACATCAACATTTCAAGAAAACTTCTTGTAAATGTTGAGGAGCTTAACAAGTTAATATTAATATCACCTAATATAATAAATTTCTTTTTGTCAATTGCCAATTGGTACAGAGTATGGCTAAGCGCAGCCATAAAGTCAGATTCGCTGGATCTTGGGTGTCGATACACCACACCAAGAACTATCGAAGAAAAATTTTCAAAGTGAATAGGTATTTCAACCCAGAGATCTTCGCATGCGTTAACATTCAGAGTATATTTATGCAACACTGAAGGATTTAGATGTGACCTAACATATAATCCAACTCCACCAGCTTGCGTTTTTGTTGGAGTATGTAAAAAATCATAACCTTGAATATCTACATTAACAATTGGGTCAGTTTTAAGTTTTGTTTCAGAGAGAGCTATTACAGTTGGGAATGAATTTAGATTAAGTACAATGTTGGACAATTCATCTATATGCTTTTGTAGTGAGCGAATATTAAAATGAGCCAGAGTAAATTGATTTTTAGGTGCACCAGAACAGCCTAAGGTATCATATACATTGTCAAAAGTCTCGAACGACAAACATTGTTCAACATTTTCAAAGTTAAAATTAGATGTATCAAGTGGTTCTAATTTTTTGTCAAATACATAGGGGCAAGTATAAAATGGAAAAGTACATTTTAAACAAGTAGAGCAAAGACAATCACAGCTTGTAAGCAAATTATCAGAACAATTAAAGCAAAATCGCTGAGTAGCCATTTTACTGACCTAATATACAAAAGATATCAACAGACTATTTAGGATAGTTTTTCAAGATCTGAGAGCTCTGATATTGGAATTCTGGGACTATCTTTAGATTTGCGCATGAAAATTTTGCCATTGGTTGTCCACAGCCTCTCATACATTTTAGATTTTTTCACCAGTCTTGAGTTATATAAAAGATTATTCCTAAAAGGTGTGAGATTTTCATTTATGTAAAGTGAGACCATACCTGTTATACCAAAGTCCTTGATTTGAGAAGCACCAAACTTTTTAGCTATGAATTCATTTTTTTTATTTCTGTTAGTGAATCGAACAATGATCGGCCCAGTTTTAGAACTATCTCTCCTTGGAAGACGATGCGATACCGAAATGTCCAGTCTTTCCACAGTGATGCCCAGTTTTTTCCCAATTTCTACAACTATGTTATCTGTGTTTTCGCCTTCCCTGAAGGGAATCCCATGAAATTCAATATTTTCCCTTCTCACGTACTGTGCAAGGTCCTCAAAATCATGGTCGAATCGGTGCTGGAGAGAATTAAACATACTTAGTAAGTATTCATTTTTGGCAGACAGATCCCTCACCACCTGGTCCAGCTTAACAATGTAATCTTTCTGGATCTCAAACTCTGCATTAATAAACTCCTGGCTGGCTTTTACTGTGCAGAGATCAGTGGCAAGATTACAGTTTTTGAGACGCAGACCATCTAGTTCTTCAGTTACTTTTGAAAATTTCTCTACCAGCTGGTCACTTTGAAGAAACATAGCCTCCAATTTCTCAGTCATCTGCTGCGTGTTATTCAGGACTGATTCATTAATATGAGTTGAAATCTTTTTGTCGTGTTCACTTATTGAGTCATCTAGTAGGTCCCTTATGCTTTCTTCCACTATTGCTTTTATTTCTATTTTTAAATTTTTTGTAATTCGCGATTCCAACAACTCCATCTTTGTATTCAATTGATCAATTTTCCCCTCCATTTTATCAGATGAAATTATCAAGTAGTCTAAGTTAGTTTTAAGTATATACAAGAACCTGTGAAACCTTAATCAAACAGCGAATAATGATGGGACAGATGGTAACACATATTTATTGTAGTAAAAGCGTCTTTTCTGTAAAACGTGCAACTTTTGGAAGTGGGAACAAGGCAATATTTGTTACTAAATTTCTAAGGAACATTTTAAAATCATTTTCAGGTAGTTACCTGATGTGCGCTACGAAACTGAAAGATAAATGGCCTCGGCTCGCGGCCTAAATATACACAAAGTTAATTCGGTATAGACTGAAGGGAGCGATACGACCATATTATTTATCAGAGTCAGGTCATATTATTCATCAGGTCATCAGAGTCAGCTCCCCCAAGTTCACTATTAAGATTCACAGTTAAACGTATGTAAATAAGGAATAAATAAAAAAAGCTACTCTTGATTTGATCTCTTATGGACCTTTCCCCGACATCAAAACATCCGTATTCTCAACCAATCACAAGCGAGCAGATGTAAACAAACATTCTCCGCTGAAAAGTCGCTCAGACAACTTTGGAGGCGTTCCGCACAGGTTGCTGGCGGTTTAGGCAGATCTTTGTCCTTTTTTTTTCGCTTTTTGTTTTCTTCACAGGGCTGCGATAATTAGAAAGCTGTAGTACTGTATGTTACTTGTTGCAAATCACGTTTACGAAATCTGTATATCTATACTAAAAAGCTGTACCCGTTGCATGCACCTTACAGGTACGGTACCGTACAGGTCAACCAACTGCTATTTCGAACCAAAAAATAGTAGACAGTCATGCTGATGCAATCAAGAGTACCGGTAGCCTACTGTATGTCAGTACGGAAGAATTCGCCTTCAATACGATGTTGCATTTTTATTAAACAGAATCTATTAGTGAATTATTTTGGTAGGCTAACTATGTGTAAACGCTGCGCATATGGTATTTGCCAGTCTGACAACCTGTACGGTACCCCTGCCGTTCAAATTGAGTAAGATTTGTGCCTTTTCCGAAGCCACATATTGACCGCCAAAAAGCAATGAGGTGGATAAAGGAATGCAACAGGCCTCACAGTCAAGTCAATTCAACCTAGGAAAAATTACCTATGATATATAT
The DNA here is from genome assembly GCF_964204865.1 of Styela clava. Classification (NCBI taxonomy): domain Eukaryota; kingdom Metazoa; phylum Chordata; class Ascidiacea; order Stolidobranchia; family Styelidae; genus Styela; species Styela clava. Next base: position 21,598,562 of record NC_135257.1, read on the forward strand.
TCAATATGTTAATTCTTATATGAAATGAATTTTCATACAAGCAATGCGTTCTATCATGCATTTTCATGGAGGCGATTAACCAACTGATGAACACCCTGACCGCTGACCCTATATCAGATTCTTGTCGCCCAACAAAAGAGCACCATCAATTGTGAGGTAAGGATCACCAGATACTTCATTTGGTACAGAGACATGGGAATCTGACGAAAGTGAGAAAGGATTGTCAAGGATCCAACCAGATTTGCCCCCAGCTCTTTAGTTGAAACTACCTCAAGTGCCGCTGATATAAATGACAGCACTTTGTCAGACAGCAGAAAAATGTAAGCAAGCATCATCATCATTTTATTTTGGTTCTCTGGCATAAAACAACACAAAAAGCCAACATACAAACAAAATGCAAAGAAAACTGGAAGTCGAGCATAACTTAAATTAGATTTCAAAAAGTGCCCGGCTACCCACCAGAAAAAGAAATAATAAAAAAAAAGGGCACGAAAGAATTAACAAGATTCAGAATCGGGCAACACTTTTAACGTAATTCAAAATGAGAAAACACATACTTCTTCCAGCATTGGTGTCATATTTGCTAGCTGTAAAAATGATGAATAAAGAAGGAAAATTAATATTGAAGACTTGGGACTTCATGCAGAATCTTTTACAATCCATTGGTGATAAAATGATGTTACTTTATGGAGTATGCTCCGCATGCATGCCATGTCCGGTGTGTACTTTAGAACCGAACCAAGTGGTGGGTGTTTGCCCATCTGACTATATAACAATGAGGTAACGTTAGTGCTCAGCGAGCGCAATTCTTCCATATTATCAGGAGATGAAACCAGACAGCTTTAATAAAATAACTCAGCAGTAAAATCATTGTGATACATTATGTCTGTCAATGGAATTGTGAAATGAATTTAATACTATTATTTTGACGTTCCATTGTTGTGCCTAAAAGCATATATCTGGTGTTTACTTTTATCCTATACAACACAATATCTGGAAAACTGTATAATTTGTAGTAGTTTTCTTGGATTTACTTGCTTGTTCCTTCATCATATATTTTTTATAATCTGTTATATTCTATTTCTACACTGAATGAATAAACTATATTGTAAAACCTATCTTTCAGTAGTATATTTGCACCCATCAGGCTGAGCTAATAAATCTGTGTTTCTATGATAGGACATAAACTTAAGTACCTTCACCGTGCCTAGGCCTAGCATGTACGAATTGCATCAGAAACTTGGTGACTATCCAGCGACACCACTATTTGAAGATGATGTGGTGGCAGAGACTCCTGAACTTATCTATAGCATTTGGCTTTGAACTCCAGCGTTGAACCAAGATTGACGATTGAACGAACCATCATGAATGTATCTGAAAAAAATATTCATCTGTTCATAATTACAGATTGCTGTAGTTTGTGCAATGTTTCTAGAAAATGTATTTCAAAGACTTTTGAAACTGCCCCCGCTTTCATTTGTTTCTATACTAAACCCACAAATTCAGTCCTAACTTGGACGCTAACTATTAGTCTATGAACCATGGGATACGGTACCGGTAGTCACGCAGGTCTCTCAGTCTTGTGACATTCTTCAACCACATAAGTTTAAATATCACCTTTCAATGAAAAGTTTTGTATCCTTCTCCAGCTGATGGAAAGAAAAGTTCTTGGAGAATCAAGTCCATAGAAAAGTCATCTCTGAGTGATTCCATTTTTGTATGTTAAATAGGCTTTTGGAACTAAGTCAGGTACGGTAACGGCAATTTGGAATAAGGCGGAATAACGTTAATAATAGATCACTTGACAATATGTTATAACTTCAGAAGCACGAAAGTACCGCCATCACCAGTGAAATGCCACTCGGAGGCCTTTAAAACGAGCAACGTACCACTCTATCGCCCTACGCAAGCCTGAATATTTGCAATGTTTGTCTGAGCAATGACATTAAACAACAAGATGCGCAACTCCGTCATTTTTGGCCGAAGATCGTATTCGATAGCACGCTCCAATGCACATACTTGACGAGACGAAAACGAGCGGATGTGTGCTGCTTTCAAGGCATAGCACGAATAGTGTTCGCGCCTGCTTTGACAGTTGTTGTCGATTTTAATGATATTTTGGAAAGTTGAGGTAAAAAGAAATCGGAAAAAGGTAATTTAAATACTATTGTTGTATATCACACCCGGGCATCGCACTGTTGAGTACATGTGGGAAAGCCAGCTTTTGTCAAATACTACGAAGTTATTAATTATTATTAAGTACGGTACGTAGTTGCCCATTTGCCGAAATTGCATATTTACTTACCCCTTGTGGTTTCAAATAGTTCATGCACCTCCATTTAGATTTGTTTTTATCAGTGAGGATATATCTACTCATTGCTGATTGCTGTTCATTGTAACATACTATTGCACATTCACTTTTATTTGCGTATTGAATCAAAGTGTTGACAAGTTCACCTAACATTTCACTCATATCTATATTGTATAGTCTGATCTCTCAAGTATTTGGAGCCACCAATGCTTGTAATTTTCTGACTAAACCCTTTTATTAGCTGGTTTATATACCAAATTTAGTAAAACATTTTTTACATAAAACATGAGATATTGGATTTATTAGCTTTTCCATTCTAAATCATATAGACTGCTTTATTTATTCTTAACGAAAATTAATAAATCTCCTCTCTTTCTTTAGATGTAAAAGTTGTGGACCAACCTGTCTAAGCATTGTGAAACTCCTGCAGCACAAGAGGCAATAGCAAAAATAGTAAGTATATCAATCAAGAAATTAAGCCGACATAAAGCAAAACTTTCAACTATTCGCCTAATCTCAATTTCCCATTATTTATTCACAGGACAACTATACCAGAAGGGGAGATATATCAGTGACAGTGTGATTCCAAGAAATATAATTAGAGTACTCCATGAATGTTTGCAATAGAAAAACAACCTATGGAAGCACGCAAAGACATTCGAGATTCGACCATCCGGTAGATTTGTGTATGGCCCCCACATCCTGCAGGGCTTGAGGAAAATAACTAAAAATTCCAAAGCGTAGGATTGCATAGGCGGTCTTCTTTGTAAAAAGGCACAAAACACGCCAGACATACTTAAAACAGCTTTGGAAAATGAGGATTACGGGTAAATCACTGCACCAGTGTTATATTTGGTTCATCAACTTTTGGTAGTATTATAGAAGAAATTCCGGAAGGGGTATAATCATCATTCATGATAAAATACTGTTTATATATATATTTTGGACAACTTCAATCTAGACCAGGGATGTCAAACTCGTGTCCCAAGAAAACTTCCAGTGCGACCCTAGAACGCTTAACAATAATTGTAATAGTATTTTGGAAGTTTTTTTTTATCTAAATGTAATATATTTTTCAAACCTTTAAAAGTGAAATTGATTATTCACACAGAAAACAATTTACTGAAAGTAGTTTTGGAATATTAATTTATTTTTGTCCCCATTTTGACCCAATTAAGAATACACAACAAGCTAGCCAAAGAATACTTGAATAAAACACTTGAGTGATTAAATTAAACGCAAAGTACATGAAGAAGGTGGCATTTTCGAAGAAAATGGGAGTTGCAATATTTCTGCATTTCACAAAATTCTGAAGCACATTGTTTAATTTGTCATATTTCCATCAATACAATGAAAAAACACAATAAGCTCAGCAGTCAATATGACAAATTCGAAGACCAACTTCGAACAGAAAATTTCCATGTATTTGTATATTAATATAATTATACAACGACTTAGTTACTAAAAATCAATATCAATAATAATTCAAGCAATCCTATGCCACGCAATGTGGTGCGAAATTTCTTTTAGAAAAAATCTGTCATTTGTTTTTTTACTGATCTATACATTAAATGATAAAAGTAACTTTTTTGCATTACTGGAATTAAAAAAAACTTTCGCAAAGATCCAGATTAACCCATGATCATGTGACCTCGTTAGTTAGAGTTGGTACTATAAAATCATTTCAGCCTGGCCTTAGTATGCTGGTGACACAAAAAAGATGCCAAACGTCAGAACAAATGTAATTAAAAAAACATTGAGTATATACTGTAGTATTTTTGTTAATTTTAGGTTCATATATTTAGATTAAGTCATTTTTAGTGTATGTATTATTCTTTCCTTATCCAAAGCTTGTTCAAAAATGATTTTGATGGTTGTACATGGAATTTTATGATTTTTTATAATATATACAGTAACTTGCAAATGTTGCAATAATAGTGGAATGCAAATATTAATATGTAATTGCATTTGAAATTGAAGAAAATAATAAAACTTAATCCAACTGTTTAGTTGCATCACAATATAGGTCACAAACTAAAACTATCTTAAAAATATCTTTCAAGTATACATTATCAAAAACCGGCCCTTTTTACAATTTCCAAAATGCAATGCGGCTCTCGAAAACCCATGAGTTTGACACCACTGATCTATTCTAGAGGATTCAAGCATAGCTTTGGGAAAGAATATCACTTCAATTAAATTGAAAAAAACCTCGCTATATTAAATACAAAATCGTTGCTATCATAAAGGTAAACCAATTCAGCCACTCGAAATATATTGGCCTTCACAAAGCAATGGAGGCAAAATTGAGAGTTCATTAGCTATGAACATTTGTTCTTTTCGTTGTCTTGAACTTTTCATACTCCACAGCCCCTGTTCATTTTTTTAATTTTAATTACCATGTGATGGTCATACTTATCTTTAACTTGTATTTTCTGTCATGATGTATTATCTCAATGTGTCAATCTATTAATTAGTGTGCATATTTTGCTTCCAGATGACATAAATGTATTGTCTTGTTTATTACCTCAGCTTGGAGTATTGACAAGAAAAAGGTGCCAGTAAATTAGGTAAAAAAAATTTCAACTCTTTGTTATAATCAGAATTCACAATTAATAGGAATTATAAACAGCCAACAATCAATGAGAATTATATGCGAAATCCCTCAGAATAAAGTTGTCTAATATCGGAGGAAGGCAAAACATATAGGTAGTTTCCATTCACACAAGCATTTCAAGAAGAAAAGCTCGAGCCAAACTAAATGAGCATCGTCAAGTGATCGGTAAGGTTGCAAGTTGAATTCAGCCCTGGAACCTCCTGCATAGAAGATAATATTAATTAGTGGGCTATGAGCTAAATTTAGACACAAACCAATCTACGATGCATTATGTACCAGCAATGTTACCTACGATAAACTGAATATGTAATATGTCTAATAAATTCACCTAGTTCGATAGGTGCAAACTTTGTGTTATAGAATTGTATCACAGCATCGTTAAGAGAGTAAAAACAGTTTTGTATGACACCCTCTTTAAATGAAAATTCAATGTTTAAGCGCAAACATTAAAATTACTAACTTTGAACTTTGTCATTATCTGCAAAATGTTCCACACAAATCTTCTTAGATAACTTCTTCTTCACAAACTTCTCAGATATAGAGATTATTTTCTTTTGTTACAGGCGCAAAAAGGCAGGTACTACACGTAAAAAAGACGCCGAGTAGCAAGAGCGAGCGGAAAACGGTCGCGAAAGGCGACGAGAAATATGTGAATTGGAGCGTATCATGAAATACAATCTTTCGCCTGCAGTCTTATGGAGTGACGTCAGAGTTGCCTATCATGTTGTTTAATGTCATTGGTCACCAAAATCAAAACAATAAAGATCAAAGGTTGGGGAAAGGTCCATAGAATATTTTGGGATTTGGCTATAAGTTGGTTAAAGTAATGAATCCTATTTGGTATTTTCAGGTCTGGTAAGTCCATTTCATAACATTTTTTTTGTTTCACATGCATTGTAGGAGACTCTAATAAATACTAGCATTGTTAAATCAACATCTTATATATTAAGCTGGATGGATACCGGTATTGATTTCCACTTCGAAAATTCCTACTGAAAGATAGCAGCCAGAACATAACAGTGGATAACTGCCTGGGGCTGGAAACAGGCGATAATTGGAGCGAATGTAACGGGTAATACATGTATGATTAGGGGAAGATCGAGGACCTTGAAAATTTATCATCGAAGAATCAATATGTTGCAATACAAATTCAGATCTGGTCTGTAACAATTGACAATCGATTGTTAACAATATAATAACATGTCGTCGGCTTCAATATCAGCAAAAGTTACAAAATGTTAGAAAGGTACCGTACCGGTACGTTTTTGAAAAATCAGTTAGGGATGATGGTATACAGATTCAGTCCTCTCGCCCGATGTATGTATCTGTATGTATGTTTATTCGTCTCGTAATAGTGATACATGATTAAATGAACAATTATTATTATTTAAGACGGGATGCATGCACAAGACTGTGCTGGCCTAAAACACAAATGTGCGGCACGCACCCCTTTTGACAAATATAAAACAAAAACAGATTTAATATGTATATTATGGTCCCTAAGTCGGAATAGTTATAACGGTACGTTAGTCGTTGGTTATAACTTGACAAATCGGTTCAGATGCTTGGATTGATTGAGCCGTACGGTAACCCACAGATATTACCTGGGCCATCAAATGAGGGATATCCAGTTATATCCTACTCAACTACAATAACGCCTCAGGATTCAAATCTGCAAAGATCCTAACTCTGCACAAACCGTCGAGTCCAGCCATTAAGATAGTGTTTTTGCTAATTATCCCTGGAAATATTAAATTCAATAAGACCGTGGTACTATATGACAACCAACAGCCCCCCATGGCTGTGAAGACGACATAATCATATGGCGAACCACGGCCTCTAGTTCGGTTACCATGGTGATTAGTTAGCTATGGGATTAGTTAGCCAGTTATTTGTTTGAAAAAGCACGAACTTGATGGTAGAGGAAGCCGTAACTGACCATTGGCTACATGAACGACCTACGATGGCCCAGAATCCTCTCGCACATGACTATCCCGCATGGGATTCGAACCTGTGCATAATAGGAATACATGGGCCCTCTTATAGACCTTTGCTCCAATTGTTGGATTGTCAAACACAATTTCGAGAAACAAACTTTATTTCTTTACATTTTGGCAACAAACAAACATCTTGCAACACATAATCAAAGGTTGAAATGTGATAATGAAAATTTCGCACACTGATTGAATTCACATGCAACATGCTCGTCCCTGCGACTGTGTGTGACACGGGTGTAGGGATAAAAAAAAGCCTAGATTTCTATTAATGAGCCGTATTCAACGGGCCATGAGGCGCATTAAGAACAAGATAGCTACGCCTAAATATATGGACACGTCTGTTCGCAGTGTACCGTCAGATCACAGTCTACAAATATATTCACACAAAGCGAAGCAGTACAGTAGGACACAAAATGGCGTTCGATGTCCGCAGAACGTTCAGTGATGTCATAGCAAACAAAAACAAATCTCACAGAGCTAACAGAAATATCTGGAATAAATAAAAGAAATAGCCTTATGGAGAAAAATTTCATCTTAAACCACTAAAAATTTCAAAGCAATTGGTCCAGTGATCAAAGAGAAAAGCAAATTCCACTAGGTGTCCAAAAAGTGTCAAAGAACAATATAACAACAAAACGATCGTTATGTTCACTAACTGTGTCCAATAAATTGATTGAATTTGGATTTATTCGCACATGAGTTGCCCCCAATTATAAATACCCAATGACTGATTTTGAGTGTGTGCAATATAGGATAAGGCACAACCTCTGAGTAAGACCTGATGGCACAAGACCATTTTATTAGAAAAAAAAAAGAATTGAGACTGTGCCCTGGTACATTCATTCGATAAATAATTTACTATTTTTTACACTTTCATAAACTGGGTAAATGAAACAAAGCCTTATGTTCCGTAAAATTTATTTCTCACACTTTCAAAATTAGGCAAATTTCAACTGCTCAGACACATAAATGAAAGATTTAGACAAATACAAGTAAATTATTGCTTCAAAAGTGGTTGTTGGATTTCAGTAACAATTGTTTATTTTCATTTAAACGCCAATAAAATCTTTGCATCAGATATGAGTGATATCAGAGTTGGGCAATCTTTTCTGAGTCGGCCAGTTATAGACAATGAAAAGACTAGTTCCTGGGCCGAACTCAATCATCAATATTTTAATCGAAAATTTATATCCTTAAATATATAGTCTTGGGCATGAAACACTTCGGTTGGCCCACCCCTGGACTATATGGACAAACACCGAAAATCAAGCATAGGTTGAGTAATTATTCCTCATATAATACACAAGTTCACAGTTGAATTAGGGCCTTTGTGCAGGAAATCATTTTTCACATATATCTGTGGTGTTTTAATTTATTTTATGTGGCAAAGTCATGTTTGTTTTTGGTAAAAGGCAGCCCAAACAATAAGGTTTTTAAGTTTATTTAAAAAACACATTGAAATATGTGGATAGCATCGCAATCTTTGAACAATAAAGAAATGTAAATATCCAAATAAAGCAGGCAAGATCAAATCTAACAAATATTTTTATTTTACTTTATTGGATAGCTTCACATCACCTAAGTGTCTACCCTGGAAGCAACATGCATTATCAGTATTTAAAAATAAATCTCAAGTTGAGAGTCCGATTAAAAACCCAGCAGCGAACCCGAGCGCAGCTGGCGAGTTATTTCGGACAAATTCTTCACCCCTTCTTGCAAAGTTTGTGAATGCTGATTCATTTTGTCTCATCTCATTTCGTACCCTGCGTTCAAATCTTCTTGCATCTCTATTCAAGCGTGACGTGTTGATTGTGATGTAACCAGCTCTAAAAATAAGAAATGAATTGTATGATTTTATAATTCTCTCATGCGATATGACTTTTTCAAGTGGGGTAATTAAAACCATGATATTCAAAACCTTGAAAATTCAAATAAATGATTAATAATCATGATCTAATTCGAAAAAAATAAATTGAGAAATGAATAATGAACTTGCTCATTTTTATCCCGAATAGACGGATCAAATTGAGTTGGCACAATGGCCTGGTGCAGCAGTTTTTAACCAGGTATCCATGGCCCCCTGGGGGGGGGGGGGGGGGGGTACAATGCTCAACGCAAAACTGATTTTACTTTTCATTTCATTAGAAAAAACTGCATGTTCTTCCTAGTTCCCATGCTTGATAAGGTTATTTCACAGGGTGTTTTTACTTTGTTGAGCATGCTTTGTTTGAACATAATGGGATTTGGAATCTACCAATCAAAACACTATAAAACCACTGGAAGGATAAACAGGGGCCATGAATGCTAAAAGCCTCAGTAAGAGGGCCACAAGAGGTTGGGTACCGCTGTCCTACTGGTTGAAGTGTTGGATAACTGATGTGGAGGGTACTCCCAGAAGTATGTGCACATAGATGGCAGTCACCTGAACATCGTATGTGTACCAGATCAGAGGGTTAGGGCATAATTTCGGGTACAAATACTACGGGAATCACTTGACTAGTCACCGAACTCGTAATAGAACTAAAATATGGAAAATTGGAATAAAAGTATGGTCTAACCCTAACCTGGTTCTGGTACACATACGACGTTCCGGTGTCCACCATCTTGGTGCACATACTTCTGGAGCGCCATATGGAGATACTATTATTCTTAGACCTTTATTGTTAGGCCTAATTAAAAAAAACATGGTTAATAAGGTCGCAAATGAAATAAAATCTCAAAACTCACTTATGTGCGATTTGAATCAAAAGTAGCCCCCCTCCTACCGCACTTGCCGCTGTCTTCCCAACCTAGAAAAATGAAGTTGGAGTATGATAGTAGGCATGGAACGGAATGTCCAAGATGTATCAAATATGCATTTTACTTTGAAATTATCTATATTCACTACCAGGACAAGGCAGCCTAAAACATTTTTGAAGGGCGGGGCAAATTTTTTTCGTATAATGACGTTATACGACATTTACTCATGCCTTTTGCTCAGAAAAAGACTAGATAAAAGCAGCCACTGATATCTAAGAATATCTTGAAGAATCCCCCCCTAAAGACTTGCTTTTCTGTTAGAGTTATCCAAGGTATACAAGCTTATTTCATCAATTTCAGTTAGTTCATTCAGTGAATTTATTATTGATAGCAGTCTAGGAAAATTCACTTTTCAATAATAAAATCGTGTTTGGAAAGGCCATAACAATTTATGTCTCACTGCAATTGCCACAAAATTGCTGAAAATCTTGGGGGCCCTCCCCCAGTTACGCCTATGTACTGGGATTGTCAATCCAAGAAAATTCACAATTATATTTGGGTCCGGGCCTCGTGTTAGTCTCATTTCTCTCTCCCCCAAAATATGAAAATCTTACCGTTTTAAACACATATCCAGTAACATAACCGCCAGTGCCACCAAGAACAACTCTTGTTGTCGTCGGATATTTGTCCAAGTATTGCGTCACAGTGTTCATCACTGTGCCTGTAAAACAAGGATTTGAATCATTTTTGGGTCGTGTTGGATTTCTGCACGAAGAATTACCGGTCCTTATCCCTCTTCAATGTAAGGATTGTATACATACAATGTAAGGATATTGGAGCAAAAATGAAAATTAAATACCCTATGTTTCGGCTGACCAAGGTCATAAAACTCTTGAATCACTCATGGTATGTATGGTAACATGATATTCATCCATGTTCTTCCCAAAAAATATAGGAGTCGATAAACGAATTGAGCGTTCAAGTCTACTTGAAGTTCAAGTACTTAGTTATTATAATCCATATTTAGTGAATTTAATGATTTTTTGAATAATTTGAAATATATCTGAAAACTTGGTATTTAGAGTATTTGTATATTGGTCCATGCTTCCGGAAACAAATATCTGGCTAACTAATCCCATACCAGACATGGGCTGGTAACTGGACGAGAGGCCGTGTTTCCCATATGATCGGTTTTCCTCTCCCCCAGTATAAAAATGTAAATGATATCCTATCGTAAGCAAAAGTGAGACAAAGATTAAACTTAATTCTCACACTAACCGTAATAATTGATCGAAACAAAATTTATTTAAAAAAATTTGCATTGCCAAAATTGATCTACCATGTTTCCCCGAAAATAAGACTGGGTCTTATTTCAATTTTTTTTCCGAAAAATAACACTAGGCTCATTTTCGGGGGATGTCTTATTTTTTCATTTATAAAAAACAAAATTAAAAAGCAGAGAACTACGAGATTTTCAAATATTCAAAATATGAGAAGCGATATCCATTTACTTATAAACAACACGTTTTTATTCAAAAAACCTCAAAAACATATCTTATTAATCATTTAAAACGTGAAGAAGAGATTTCTTGCTATCGACTAGGTAAAACAAAAATTCGCATTATTGACTAAGTCTTATTTTGAGGGCTTAAATTAAAATCATTTTTAAAATTCAGGGTAAGTCTTATTTTCGGGGAAACACGGTATATAGGAATTTCAAATAATGACCAGTAATCCTATTTTCAAAAATCGAATTGCGATTATAATAATATTACTGTTAGTTCAATACCTAATGGTCCACCAGCTGTTCCACGAACGTCTAAAATTTCAAATGATTCGTCTAAACCACTGTCAGTCTCTTCTGCCATTCTGTCAAACAAAATAGTAACCCTGTATAATAGGTTAGAAGTGTGCCACCTGTGGGCCAGATGCGACCCACATAAAAAAAATTGTGCAGCCCGTGGAGAAGTGCCAATGTTAAATGGTTTGCAGCCAGGGGCGTGCCAAACTAGTCTGCTGCCAGGGGCGAGTTTATGACTAACTTCTGAAACTAGAATATCGGTTAGAAACCGAAGACTTATGATCGAAGGTTAGGGGATCCCCCAAAACAGTGGTCTTACTCCATAGTGACACCGTGTGTCCCATCACTAATTAATTAATAACTCGCTAATTATAAGACATAATCCATCCAAAATCAATAGGCTTCTGATCCGAGCTATGATGAATGCACATACTATACAATTTGGAGCAGATTCAACCTCGCTTCCGTGAGATATCGCATGCATCTAACATACAGACAGACAAATACCTATCAACATACTTACCGATCTTAAGATCGATAAGTAATAATTTGGGTGATGAACAGATTATAGATGTCGTTATACACGAGAATAAATCAAATAGTGGGTCAAATAATAAAGAAACGTTTGTTTTATTAAAATGAGCTTCAAAAATGTTGCAATTGTAAAATATAGGAAAATTTTTCTGAGTTCAAGGGTCGGGGAAGCCACCCTTGTTGAATAACCATCACCACAGAACACATAATGTTAGCTTTCAATTAAATAAGAACACATCTAGAAGAGCATGTGTAACAACCCAAACTCTACAGCTTGGTTCTGCTGCCTTCGTCCCCCTCTAGGCACGCAACTGTTTGCAGCCCACAAAAATGAGTTTTTAATTTGGTTTAATTCAAGTATGTGTGCGAGTGATTCCAATATCTTTATCTTGTGAAGCCTATACCGAAGTCCAACTTATTATCTATGCCTATGACGATACAATGCCCTAACAGCTAGCTTGTGCGAAGCGAACAATGCATGTCATAAGATCAATAATCAAAATTGTTGTGCCTGCAACTACTAGAAAGCCTATGTTAAAAAAAGTTGCAGCCCTTGGTTTCACCCAGTTATTACTTATCAATTTTAATCGGTAAGTATGTTGATAGGTATTTGTCTGTTTGTTAGATGCACGCGATATCTTACGAAAGCGAGAATCTGCTCCAGATTTTGCATGTGCATTCATCATATGTCGGACTAGGAGCCTATTGATTTTGGATGAATTATGTCGTATAATTAGCGAGTTATTAATTAATTAGTGATGGGACACAAGGTGTAACTATGGAGTAAGAGCGCTGTTTTGGGATCCCCCAACTTTTGATCAATAAGTCTTCGGTCTCTGACCGATATTCTCGTTTGTATCTTGGCCTCCTGTAATGAAGATTGCACAACCATGTTATAGGTAATAGAAAAAAGATCTCTGTATTGTGAATAGAATAGCTAGCTATTTATGGACTGTTTAATGCTAACTATCAAGATCAGGTCCCGTTTCAAGCATTTTAAACAGTAGCATTTAATAAGAAGTTCAAACAACATTAAAAAAAAACAAGCAATAAAGATGAGAAACAAGAGTATTCTTTGGGCTAGGGCTATACCCCTATGTAATGGCTTTGATGATTCCTTGGGAACCATTAAGTGGCATTAACCTCTGCTTATTAAATTCAGTATATCGACCAGAAACTTACCTACTTCTGAAGAAAATCTGCTATTGCAATGTCTTTCTGCTTGAAATCCCACTTTCTGAGCAACAATGATATCTCAGCACATAATACTACCTTTGCTATCTATTATTATATTCTGAAATAAAACACAAATTAAAGAGCATTTATGTACAATAAAAGTGATCTGGGCTACTTGACTATTTAATCAATGAAGCGTTACTGGCCAGAATAAGCTTATGCCAATTGGGAAGTGTAGATGCTGGCTTTTAAATTAAAATATTGTTTTCTTACACAAATGTAACATTAATAACCAAAACATAAGATGGACAAAAAAAAATTCAAAACACTCCCTGTTGCTGACAAACTGAAATATAGGGATGCCAGCATAGCGATGTAGCAGCGAAAAAATAACAAGTCAAATCCATCAACAACAAAAAATTACGGTAAGTACTGTCTGAATTCAGGTATGTATTCTACTAAAAATGGGATGCAAATGCTGCCAATTCATGCTTCATTGATTTCTGGACTTGGAAAAGTGAATTTGATCAATGTGGGCTTTAATAAATGAAAGTATATATAATCTATAACGTGACAATTGCAAGCATCAAATTTAAGTGCAGTAATAATAAAAGGCTGTTACGAAAATTATATCATTGCCCCACTATTACTCTGGTTTGAAATATTCAATGAACACAATAAACCGGGCAGCCAATGCTGAACCGTAAAGATTCCAGTATTCAAATTTTAAAAATAATGGTTCCTTACCCAACAATGGCAAATAAATTATCATAAAAATATTTACTTGAGCCAGAATATTGGCCGTACAGCGAGAAGGGAAATGAAAAACTAAATTCGTCAATCTACCTCTTTTATGCCGTTTTAGGCAAAATTACTGGGAAGCTAGGGACCATCACAACAGATCATTATAGACTTGAAAGGTAAGTGATGATCATAAGCTGGTCAGTATGGAAAACTGTTAAAAAGTCAACTGAAATAGACAATTACCTATAGGCTCACTATTCTTTACTCGGATTTGAAAAATTCTTGTGATAACCATCACACAATAAACTGGGAAGCCAACGCTTAACCGCAGAGATTCCAGTATTCGAAATTCAAAAATAATAGCCAACAACGGCAGCTTATTCAGCGTTCTGTTCAAATGGCATAAAAATATTTACTTGAGCCTGGAATATTGGGGGTGGGTGAGGCAAAAAATAAATTGAAAGCTGATATCTTCAATCTACCTTTTTGATCTAATTACTGTATATGGGAGTAAATATACGACATAAACAGTACAAGTCAGCCCCAGGGAAAAAATACAGTTTGCACTGTGAATGAGATTGACCATGCTCCTAGCGAATTCCAGAATGCAGAGATACTGAAGATATGGAAAAATGATAATTTTCATCAGAAAATATTAAAACGGTATATAATGTGATTACATGAACTACAATATACAATGAATTGCATGCATAGCAAAAAAATTAACAATATTCATATATATACAAATATCCATGAAGCCTGGCAGAATACAATTGCTAGCAACAAATGATTATTCTATTTACCTAATTCAAGAGTGTTGCTGTAAATTAACACAAATGTATTTATGTATTGTTTCGTCTGACCAAAGACATGTTTCTCTGAAGTTATTTACAAGTCAAAGTTGTAAAATGCTTGTTTTAAGAACGAAACGTTGCAGAAATACATTCGTGTTAGTGTGCAGCTGGACTCTTGAACTGAATAGAATTGTTAACTTTACACTTCCGATATATGCATAAGAATCCACCTGCAAAAAGGCATGGACCAAGGAAATTCCAACTGATAGTTACAAATCATTACATTTTATATGATAGTATTTGGTGCAAAAATAATAAGAAAGTTCTTTTAAGTCTCTATATAGTGTATACGGTGAAGTCTTTTAAGTCTGTATATACGATGAATACTTAATCTATTTTCAAATTAAAATGAAGGCGCCACATATCGATACAGGAAAATCTGTATTTGCAGAGCCATGAAGTTTGAGAAACGCTGCTCTAGTGATTGTTGGGTTCCCCTATGTAGCTACGTTTCAAATGAATACATCACACACACAGGTTTTAAATGAAACTATTGCTCATGTGTAAGAGGTTTTCCAAATTCATCAAGCACAATTTTATAACAGAAAAAAAAAAAAAAAAAAAAAAGCATTCTACTTGTATAACTAGTGAGACAAAATATTATATACGTAAACGGCAGCTTTTAAAATATATGGGAATAAAAAATTTATCAGAATCAGTGGTTCTGAAACTGAGCGGATTGAGATAATTTCAAGAGCTTCAAAAATATCAGATATCCCTTGAAAAATTCACTTATATAACCTGCCCTTGTTTAGAATTTGACATAAATTGGTCAAATCTGTTATAATAAACGACTATAGACATTTAACTATATACTTCAGAGCGGTCCAAACTCTGGCTTGTTCACATTTCATGCGTCCGCAGACCTGAAGCAGAAATCTAAAACAAGAATCAATAAATTGTTTTTTTTTTATGCTTCATTTATTTGCAGCTCGCAAGGCCTTCTCAAGATTTTTGCTGCACTTCAATCTCAGAACCTTGGACCCCCCTGGCCCTGATATACTTCATTTATTGAAAAATATGCCATTTTCACAAACAAATGTATAAGGAACTGCCTATCTAGTAACTGTTCCTGTTCCGAACTTTTACTGAAAAGGCATCACCCAATTAGGAATTTTGTGAATTTCGAGATTAAGATTATACTTTATAACTTAAATCTAATTCAGCTAATCTTTGCAAATCCATATGAACTTCATTGAAGTCCAACAAGAGTAAAATGACACGAAAAATAAGAAAAAAATTGAAAATATTGTGCTCGTTAGTTAATTATTCATTGAACGCAAGAACTATAATATATACAACGTGGATTATATATTGTGCCATCAAATACCAAATTTGAATCTAAAAAAGCATTTTTCAACGTTTTTGTCCCAATATTGACTTGCCAATTTTTTTGGTAAGTAAATGGTTAGAGAAAGTATATGAAGTAGAAATCCAGAAAAGCTGATGTTTCACTCTTATTAAATAACAAAATTTGAACAAGGAAATTTTTTTTTGTTTACGATTTTTTTTCTGCTGCAAGTCTATTTTCACCAAAATCATTCAACTTAATTATTACAAACGAGACATAATATGATATTTCAAAAAACTCAGATAATTGCCTTCTACAAAGATCAGAAATTTAACTAAAAAAGATAAAATATTGATTCGATTTTTTAAATTCATAAGTATCAAACAATAAACAATCAAAAACATTTTTTGATGAAGTTTATGATATAGTACAGTCACTTCCTCTGGTTACTTTGATATCTGGTTCTTTCACTGGCACGACGTCAACATCCTTTTGGGGTTTCTTTCCTTTTTTATTGTTTTCCACATTTTTGCTGACATTAAATCCAGTGTAGATTGTTGACGTCCATGAAGGGTTAATATCTGGGACTGAATAAACCTCTGGTTCTACGAGACCATATGTTGCTTTGAGATCCATATCTGGTACAACTTCCGGCACTTTTTGAAAGTAAATGAAACTATTTTCCCGCTTCAATTTATCCAGTGTAAAACGGATTTGGCGCTGCAGTCTTTGGTAGAAATTATGCTCATGCGGACGGACCGTCGAACCGGCACCTTTGGTCGACATGTACTCTTTACATAAGCTGAAACATTTTTCACTTAGAGCTTCACTTTCAGTCAAGCATTTTATGGCGTCGCCACATTTTTCTTTTCCAAGGAGTGTTTCGCCGTGGTAGCAATAAGCATAAGCTTTATAGAAAGCCTGTTTTAATTGGAGGTACTTCCTCCATTTTAGTACCACCTCTTGGTCAAGAGCTTTGAGATGACCATCCGCACGTTGAAAAAACGATGCCGTATCATTCGAAAGAGACGAAATCAAGTGATGACTATGTTTCATTTCGACTGCTCGTGCAAGCGTGACTTCTTGCGCTTCCGCTTGGCAGCATGTGATGTAACAATCGAGAATTCTTGGGTCCAAATCTGACGTTTTATCACCTTCGACAAGTAGCCGTCCTACTCTATTATCTTTGAATTCTTTGAATATACCGGCAGCAATTTTCAAACTTCTTAAAACCTCCTTAGCGTCATCCATATTTATATCTTGTTTGTCTGAAATTCGAGCGGCATGTTTCGTGTACCATATTCCTACATTAACGCCCATATTCACAAGCTCATATTCAGCATCCTCTTGCACCACTGGTGGTCTAGAAATCCAAAGCGATTGTGACCATTTGAAGCGAAAAAAAGTTTTCAGCTTTTGATCGACCTCTCCACTAAGAGTCTCTGTTTTATCACCATCCGTTTTGTCACCGCTTTGACTTTCCGAAGCATTTTCTTTTTTAGGCGTTTCTGCCGATTTTGGAGAGGGTGCATTTATAAGTCCCAATAAAAGAGAGAAATATGCTCCACTTGCTTTTTCCATTGTTTCAGTTGAAGCTGATGGGTCTGTGAATGTAGCCAGTAGTGTTCTTCTAGCTTGCCTTAAATCCCCCATAATTTTACTGAAATCTGATTTCATAGCTACTTTCCGAACATCAAAATCCTGTGGAGCAGTCGCTTTAAGCGGGTTTCTATGGAACCAATGTGTCATGATGTAGGTTTATATGATAATTTCCTTGTTAAGTGTCTAAATCTGGTAAAATTAATGGAGAATGGTTAAGCGGTTGAGTCGAGTGCAGTTTTAAGTATTCTGTGGCGTCTGCAGCTGCCGCAAAACCATGGCGGTATTTCCATACCATAGCCGCTACGGCCAAACCTATGGCGACTGACTTTTTAGCTGCCACAAACAAATGACAGGCTGCCGTTACCGCGACAGCAAATTGAAAACTAATGGCAGGTAACATTTTGCTGCAGTAACCGCGGCAGGTGAGCAGTGAAGACAGGGCTTTCCCTTATGGCAGTATGGTGATAAATATTGGGTAAGTTGGAACGTCTTTCTTATGGATACAGTTTTGATGGATTTGGGTTTAGGGTTAGGGTTCAGGTATTATAATTCCACATGATCAATTGAAATCGAGTACATTAATTTGTGAATATACCGTTAATAATGATTACTGAATAGCGCTATAAAACCATGGCAAGAGCTGCTGCGGTTCGTTTGTGGCAGAAGCTGCCATGAAGTGGTAAGAACTGCGACTCAGTTGAGTAGGTCCAATAGGACTCGGATAAAATTTAAAAAGAAACTAAAAACAAAAACCTTAGAAACATAGCAACTATAGATCTCTCTCTAATTAAATTACAACTAGAGACTCGAAAGCATTATTAGAAGATTAACATAATCTTTTATTAACAAAAGAACTTATTTGAACTTCGCTTTGTACAAAATATGACAAATCAAAGTACGAAAATTCAGGAAAGTTCTAAAAAAAACAAATTAGGTTTAAACATGTGACAAAAGTAGTGAAAAACCACAATGCAGCAATGTGATATTATCTAATCCTGTAATCTGAGTTTAAAATTCTGACCCATGTGCTAATTATTAAAACCATTTTCACAGAACAAAATCAAAAGTTATCAATACTGTATTTTTCAAAAACTATAAGCCCTGGTCACTGCTTGCCGATTGAGAGGCCGTGGTTCGCCATGTGCTGATATGATTAAGCCGTCTTATCGGGGTTCATCTCCTCGGGATAAATATGTAAATCCTAACTAAAAGGCTACGGTACGGTACCAGTACAGTAATAGGGTATGGGTACCGTAAATCCGTCTTAAGTCGCATTCTAGTTTTATACAGTTTGTAATCTGTCCATAAATATTTATTACAATAACACTAACTAACAAAACAATATTACTGAAATTACATCAACTACAAAGTAATAAAGTCCTCCACATAAACAATGTAATTCCTCCCCATTTTGCGACTGGGAAACGCTACACCGAAAACCCCATGTATGATTGATACGAGCGTCAGTGTTCACATTGCATCATAAAGTTAGAATGCAGTTTGATTATTATTTTAATTTACGAGATTCCAAAATCTGAATTATTCGTAGAAGTAGCTTGCTTCAAGCATTGTTTTTGGATGAATAATATTATGCATACCAGTTTTATCTAAAATTAGTGTAACGTTTGTAATTTAAATATGCTGCTTATGGATCTTGATTATAAATTGTTTCGTTAGATTATGGTGACGTTAGTAAGTAATAACTTAATGTGCAAAATACAAAATGGTGAGATCTGTTCCATTAACAAACAGCCTGTTGGTTTTAAAGTTTTATCTGTTTAATAAAATTCATTTCATTATACTTCAACTGATGCCTCAGGTCTTGTCGTCATAGTATCTATACGAGATACATCCTATTTTATTCCGTGTATATTTAAAACGCGTCGGATAGTTTTTATTCTACTCACGTGAGCGAACCCAAACAAATCGAATCTTGTGATTTTGACGAATTATGACGTCACCAATAAACATTTTTGAGTCGTCATCGAAGGCGACACCCAGAAGACATATTTGCAAGATTTTTGCAGCGTTGTTGCATAGCTACCGTAATTGTTGGTTGCGGATTTGGGTACCGTATTCCACATCTTTATCATTACTTATCGATTTTAATCGGTAAATATATTGATAGGTATATGTCTGTCTGTATGTCTGTTAGATGCACGCGATATCTCACGAAAGCGAGATTGAATCTGCTCCAGATTTCGCATGTGCATTCATCTTATCTCGGACCAGAAGCCTATTGATTTTAGGCGAATTATGTCGTATAATTAGCGAGGTATTAATTAATTATTGACGGGACACAAGGTGTCACTATGGAGTAAGAGCGCTGTTTTGCGGGATCCCCTAACTTTCGATCGATAAGTCTTCGGTCTCTGACCGATATTCTCGTGTTTTTGTATTATTCTGTGGTTCTTGATTGTCGCTAGAACGAGAACAGCAGCAATAGGAAAGTACCGTAAAGGAAACTGAAATACCGTACTGTATTAAAAAGGTTTCCGCCCTTCAGGCAGTCAGTTGCTGGGATTTGTAGGTACAACTATCAATGTCATTCCTATTTAGATATGAACGGGAGAACCGACATCTGCAAAAATAATAAGTTTAATGAATTTTATGAATTCAATAAAATTGGTTTTAATTCGTGTTAACTTGACGTCGTAATAAAATCACATTACTGCATTATGGAAGTTTTCCTTCGGGCATTGGGATTTATTTGACCGATTTTTTTTAACAGGCTAGTCCCACAGTTTTGATGGGAATATATTGTTGCTTAATTTGTGATTACCGGTAGTTATCCTTATTGTTTTGGTACCGTATCTTGTGACTGTGTGGGGTGGGGTGGATTTTACTTTGTTTTGGAATTTTCTTAATTTATCTCACTACCGGTATTGTACCGGTATGATAAGGAGTGTCATTAGGAAGGGAAATATTTCTTTGGTGAATTAGATTCTTTTTCTTTTTTACTGAATCACTTGAATTTTTTCCATGTTTATTATTAGACAGCCAGTATTTTATGTATTTGTTAATAATATAACATAACAAATTGTTTACGAAGATATGCTGCTAGAATTTTAAAGTTCTGGGTTGTCTGAATGACCATGGCTGAAAGATTAGAGGATGCATTTACTGAAGTCGTGAAAAAGTTTGCCACAACTGCGGATTTTATATCATTTGCACAATCTGGGAATGGACTTGCTCTCAGTGTGCAAGATGTCACTACAATTATTGAAAACTACAGATTCTCTGTTGGAGAACAGAAAAAGAAAATACTCTGGCTTTGGGTAGAAAAAAATGGCACAAACGCAACTGCACAAAAAATAAGAGAACTTGTGACACAATATTATACAGCAGAACATCAGGCTGCTGCCTCACCTGTTGGAAGACTTGAAGATACTTTCCAGCAGGTTTTGAAGGACCTATCAAAACAATTTAGAAGATTTGCAAGATCAGGTCAGGGATTATCTCTCACTGAACAGGAGGTTGAGACTATCACAGAAAATAATAAATTCTCTGTAGAGGAACGCAACCTAAAAATGTTGTGGAAATGGAGACATTCCAGACATCCAAATACCCAAGATGCAGCTGTGATAGAAAAAATAGGACTATTAATTGATGTTTTTATACATGGAGAGGGAGAGAATCAGGCAGAGGAAGGACAAGTCATCCATGAGCAAAATCCAGCAGAAAATCAACAAAACTTTCAGCCAAAGATAATTGTGACATCTGTTGTGTCTGAAAGTTTGACCGATTCAACATTGCCTATTGAAGATGGTGAAACAACAATCTTAAGAAGGATGAAGCGAAGGGCGATAGAATTTTTTTCGAAGAGATCAACCAGTCCGGGCAGATCTTCCAAAGTACTGGAAGATGCAAAGAGTACTGAAGAATTCCTTGGGATTGTGGAAAATTACACTGAGCAGATGTTGGAATTTGCTTTAAAATCTGTCAGAAAAAAAACAAAAATGGAGAATTTCATACTCCCCAAATTGACAGAGTTTAAGCAATCGAAATCCAACAAACAGACTAATTTACAATCAGTGAATGTTACAAATATTCATTCTGACAAACTAGTCAACCATGTCATGTTGCTAGGGGACACAGGTTCTGGAAAAACAATTTTCCCCCTGAGATATACAATGCTGGCTTCAGAAAAGAAGTTAGTTTTTTCAGAACAAATAAAAATGATCTATTTTGTTGATATTTCCAAATTACAATGTGACTATCAATCAACGGCTTTCGATCTTCTATTCATCCAACAGCTTGGATCGAAACTTCCAAAAAGTCTTCATAAGATCGGAAAAGAATGGTTCGAGCGAAATTCTCAACATATTTTACTTGTAGTTGATGGTTTGGATCAAATTAAAAAGCCTTTTGAGAATGAATATCCTAGAATTGGAGTGGAAACTCCAGCAGAAACCAACACAATTATTGCCAATATTTTATCCGGCCACATCTATCCAAGAATGAAGATTCTTTCTACGTCACGGTGGCATGTTTATTGGAAGCTACCTCCCGGTCTCAAAGCAAAGAAAACTCTTGCCTTATGGGGATTAGATGATGAAACCCTAAATCTTCTTGCTGAAAAGTTATTTGGTTCTGGAGCTAAAAGAATCATTGGTGAGCTGAGGCAGAAAGCACCAGGCCTCGTTTCGAACCCAATGTTCTTTTTCTACATGGTCAGAGTGTTGAAAGATTCTAAAGAAACTGATGTTGACACTTTAACAAATCTGATGATATCTGTACTCAGATGTTTCTCAGGATCTCGCCATGGACGACGTGTAGATCGTCTTGTTCCAAAACTCATGAAGTTATCCTTCCAAGGAATTGAAGAGAATTTATTTGTTTTCACAGCAAGCTATATTGAGTCACTCAACCTAGACATGAAGGGCATGCGTGGTCTTGTTGAGATGGATGCTGACACCAGATTTGTTGAGTATGTTGTGGATGACGATGACATGAGAATAAGGTTCCCACACATGAGTTTACAAGAGATACTTGCTGCTCTCTATGCCTGCACTCTTGATTTGGATAAATTTAAAAAGTTCATTGCGGAAAATTATGAGAAATCAGGAATGGAAGTCGTTATAAAACATATTTTTGGAATTGTTCTCAACAAATCAACTTCAGGAAAAGCGGCAAAATATATTTCTGGTAACTTACATACCAAGGCTGAATACCTGATGGGCTACTTGGATAGATTATTAGAAGGAAAAGTCATTTCAGATAAACAAGTCGTGACCTTATTAAACGAATGTGGTCCTGATGTGATCGAGAAAGTTTGCTCAAAAATAGAAGAAATGAAGTTTGGTGGTTTATTTGACTTTTTGAAACCAAGGGAACAGCAAGCAGTGATGGCTGCCGCAGAGCATATGCCATCACTAAGATCATTGAAACCATACCAATTGGAAATTCATCCAGAAAATCATCTGTCTTTGCAACATGCTCTAAGTTCTGTACAGAACATTCATGTGGAATTCTTCTATCTTATTAACTGTGATCCTGAGGCTGAGAAACTCAGATTTCTAAATGAATCCATGATGAAAGGAAATTTTAAAGTTGGATGGTTTACAATAAGAGAAAGTCCAGCATTAGAACCTCTTGGATTTTATTACTTAATTGGCTTCATCATGGCAGCTCAAAAAGGCTCGGACTGAATGACTGTGACCTGAACGCTGAGAAAATAAGTAAGATGAATGAAGCAGCTGCTGATTATGGTGTCAAACTGATTTCATTGATCATTGGTGGAAATCCCAACATGGATAAAGAGGCATTTCAAGAACTGGCAAAGTTACTTAGAAATACCGGTGCAGAATATCTGTTTGCAAAAGATTGTACTCCTACAACTGAGCAGTTATCAGCTCTTTGCACAAGTTTAGAAAATGAAAATATCAAATTATCTGGCTTAGACTTGCAAAAATCAACTACAGAATCTCTCACAGATGATGAACTGATGATTGTTTCTCGACTGTTTCAGAGGGTGAGGAAACTCAACTTCTATGACCAAATGCTGAACGTATTACAAATGAAGTTTCTAACCGAGGAAATAAAGAAATATAGTCCGGGAGCTAAGATAGAATGTGGATCGTGGGGATTTGAGATCGCCAAATCGAATTCTGACAAATAATGTACGAATGGGATGGGTATTTCAATTCGAACCAATAGCAATTTTTCAAATCGCTCAAGATGAAAGGTCTATGTGTGGTTACCTCAATTTTTTGTAAAGCCATATATTCAGAATGCATTCTGACTCCTTTTTCGTAGCGAATTATTTCTTAAACATGTTCTTTATTAGGTATGAAAACGCAGCTAACTGACTAACTTATTGATTTCGTGTTTTCAATTTTAAGATAATCTTATGTTTAAAGTATGGTATCAGAAGTTAAATGCAATTTAAATCCCTTCTTAATGATACCAATAGTCTAAAATCGATTCTAAATTGCTGTAATAATTCAGTATGTTTTGATTATAAACACTGCCTTTCAATGGAACAGCTGCTTGATATATACTCTCAAAGTTCTTTAAAGTTTCATATATTCCTAATTACTGTAATAATTACAGTGTATTCCTATAGTCATAGTCAACTATTTTTAGTAAATGTATTTTGTAATTTTTATGCAATTAATGGTGCGCAGTAGTAATTTCATATTTAGTATTCTGTAATAATTTTCATATATTAGAGAATTTAATTAGTGCCTAGTTATTTGCCAAAGCCAGTGCTCAACAGTTTTTAATTTTGCTGTGCAATTTTTTGTGTTGCTCTTTCATGCTGCCGTATAATCCTTGTATTAGTTAGTACCGGTATATCCAATACATATCTTTTATTTTTGCTGAGTATAGCTGATCATTGTTTTTTGTGTAATTTTAGCCTTGGTTTATTGTAGGCAATAATATGTGAGTCACATTTCTACTTTGAAATTTATGGCTTTTATAAAGATGAAAATTGTCTGGAAGTTCCGTGCACTTGCCTGCTCATCGCAGCTGAACAGTTCACTAAATGAATAAGGTAGGTTCCTTCCTTTTTCATCTTATCATGGGTCCAATAATATTTATAATGAGAGAAACAATAAAAATGTCCTCAGATATTAATTTGAATGACCGAATTCAATTTTAGTTTTAGTAACTACATTAGGTGTCAGTGACATCATTTAAACAGTATTTTTCATTAGCCCACTAGCACTACTAATAAGCCCGGGCATTTTCAAATATCTGACGATTTCATAATCGAATCGATATTTTTTTTAATCTAATCTCGAATACTTGAAAGATATTCAGTTGTATGTGACTTTCATAAATTACTGACTTCAATAAAAAAAATTGAGGAATTCATCTCAACCTTTAATAATTTACTATCCTATTTGAAATGCCCAGTTCTACTGCTAACACATAGCTACTATACTTTGTATGCGCATCAGCAATCAGTGCTTCTCTATTAATGACATGAGGTATCTGGCATGATAGTTTGACTGATTGCAGTAATAATTAAACTCTCTCATTGAATGTTCAGAATGAAAATTTAATGCAAGATAGAATGATTTAATGGAAAATAAATATCCATAGAGCAGGAGTGCAACAGGGGGCCCGCGAGTCACAACCTGGCCCTCCATTCCATTTAGTGTGGCCCTTATCAACACTCAGATTTTCCCAATCGAGCATAAAATCTGAATCCGACAGTCAGGGATGGCCAATACCGAATAATTCACTATTACGAATACATTAGAAATTATTATTTTCGAATATGAAATTTCGAATACTTCGAAAATGAATTCAAGCTTATCTTAATGTATGGCGAAATTAGCATACATTAAACAATGGAATAACCGTTACCCACGAGCTGGCTACCAGAAAATTGCTGTGATTGTTTAAAAAGTCGCTCATGTGGGTGAAAATTCATGTTTTTGCTCCATTATCCCTGGTGCCTCCATTACTGCAAGGCTAAGCAATAGCCGCATTCTCTTCTCTTGCATTGCATGGAAAAACTATTTTGTTTGTGTGTGGCCCAGCTAGATGTCTGAAGTTGGTTTTATGGCCCACCGACAAAACATGTCGCACACCTCTGCCATAGACCGTTGTGCAGATTATTAATTGCCTCAGTAATTTAAATTCTTAGTGTCATCCCTCAGTGCAAAGTTGTTTGATTTTAATATTTAATCAGTTCCTGTTACGGGGATTCCGGCAATAAAACATTGTGTAAATATGGCTCGCCTTATTAAGTAAACATGGCAAGTACTTTACAACTTTGTGACTCATTTAAAGAGGCATCAGCAGAACACAAAATATTCATTGCTACAAGCACAACAAGAAATAATATTAAACAAAGACAAAGTAATTTTTAATTAGAGGAACTTCGATATTGTGTATTGAACTGCAGGTCCTTTCTCCTTGATTACTCTCTACTTCGGATCCGTATGTGGCACTCACCACAAGGATGCTTGAACAAGATAGTATAAAGTGAAAAGTAAAAATAACATGAAAGAGATCATGTTATTTTTACTTTTGAATTTTTAATTGGTATTACTATAAAATCCAGGGAAATTATTTGGACATGGACCTCTATAACAATGTTATTCTATCCACAGGATATCTGAAGATGCAACAATTTTGTTCCTGAATTTGAATATCTCAAAACACCAGAAAGAAATTCTATAGGGATAGATTGATGGATTGTGCAACATAGAGGTGAATGCTTTTGTTATTTGTATTCATCTTTGGGGGAGAAAAACACTCATGAGTCATGTTTGGTTATCCTGCCAGGCTAGGTTTAGAAATAACCCTGAATTGCCCTGCATTGGAGGTGAATGCTTTTTTTTTGAGACAAAGGAGGCTGATGGGATTGTTTGATCTCATGTTCTGTAACAAGTCCAGATCGGGTTCGGAAATACCCAACAATCAATAAATTACAATCAGGGATGGCCAATACCGAATAGTTCACTATGTCGAATACATTCGAAATTATTTTTTTTCGATACTTCGAAAATAAATTCCACTAATTGAAGCTTATCTAAATGTATGTAGGCATTTCCATACAATAAGCAATGGAATAACTGCTATCTACAAGTTACAACCTAGTTATATTACCAGGCATTTCATATTTGCACATTATTGCAGTATATATTTTATATACCATGAGTCATGTTATTAACAGAATTAAATTATAACGGCAATAGTGGTATCGATGATGGATTTGATTATTTGCGCAACACAAAATCATCCTAGTAAAACGCCCATACTTTTAAATACCAACCATTATCTAAATTATTTGCCAAAAAGCGGGATAAAGTATGAGTTATTTTTCCGACTTGTGACAATTTTTTCGTGAGTACAAAAATACGAATCAAAAATTAATTATATTCGGGAACTTTACCACACATTATAAGTCCGCAGATTGCCGTTGTATGTTTGAGTAATAATACTTTTATTATTTTATAAATATGAAAATAGGAATCAAACTATTCATAATCGGGTAGTTTACCACACATTCTAAGTACACAGATCGCCGTTGTATTTTGTAAATACGAAAATAAGAATAAAAAATTAATATTAATTGCGAGTTTGTCACACAATTTATGTCCACAGATTGCCGTGATATTGTGCCGAATATAATTAGTTTTTGATTCTTATTTTCGTGCTCACGAAAAATTGTCACAAGTCGGAAAAAGAATTTATACTTTATCCCGCTCTTGGGAACTAATTTGGATAATGGTTGCCATTGGTTTGTATTTAAAAGTATGGACATTTTACTAGGATGATTTTGTGCTGCGCAAAATATTTGAATTCATGACCGATACCACTATTCAAAATGCCTTATCGTGTTAATTTAATTCTATTATCATAACTCAAATGTTGGTCAATCGGGCAGTTTACCACACATCTTAAGGCCACAGATCGCCGTTGCATTTTAGAATTATAATAGACTTATTATTTTGTAAATACGAATCCGAAATTAATTATAATTTGGCAGTTTACCACGTATTTCATGTCCAAAAATACCCGTGATATTTGGTATTAATTCTTTCATTATTTTATCAATATGAAAATAGGAATCAATATTTAATAATACCGGTCAGTTTACCACACATTTTATGTCCACAGATTGTCGATACAACCATGAGTTATGTTGAACAGAATTAAATTAAAACGGCATGGCATTTTAAATGCTGGTACCAGTCATGGATTGAATTATTATGCGCAACAAAAAATCATCCTGGTAAAGGATCGATACTTTTAACTATTATTTGCCAGAAATTATTTTCTAATAAATCAACTTGTGACAATTTATTGGATATCGTAACAATGACGGCTATAAGTCCACATGGCAAATAGGACGATGTCTATTTTTAGCACTCAAAAAAGGGGTTTTTCCATATAGGCCTTCTATAAAACGGGTAGAAAAATTGTGTCCCTGTTGTTCAGTTATGCTGATATGCGCTACTAATTTTATATGTTTAGAACCAGATCATGTTAGTTTGGTAGAATCATACTCACAGAATTAACTATTTTCAAGAATTGAGCGGTAAATTCAAGTTGTAAAGCGGCAATCATTTTGGACAACCTATTAACCCGAATGTTGAAATAATTTTGGAACGTGATAAGTACTACACTGTACGTCCACGGGTTATTTCACAGCTGTGTTTTCTTGTCCCTGTCGTGTTCTGCTGAACCGGCAAAACGAAAGGGTCACAAATCACTTCATCTCGGTGTTTCTCGGCCGTGTTTCTCTTTAAAGTAACGATAACCGGCCTGCGATTAAATATCATGATTGGCAGACCCTAAGACCCAAATATAAGGTTACACAAATCATGCTTGAGAAGACTCATGCGAATAATAAGCAGGCCACATAGAAATAAAATAAACATACTTTCTCAATTAAACGCCCCCCCAAAAAAATAAAAATAATCAGGCCGAAAATTGGGCCTAGAAAAGCGACTTATTAGCCGGGAAATACGGCGATTGTCAATTTTTTGACGTAATGGAAATGAATTTGTAAATTAAAAGCCTCGTAGACGAATGTCTGCAATGTCCATCAACGCAAACGTGTTGCAACACTATGCGACATACAGGCGCACAGAGTATAAATAATCAAAGTGCCGATTCTATTTCATCGTCATTACAATACATGAGACGGCGTGAAAAGTCGTTTGAAGATTCCCATAAAACGAAACACCACGTTTACGGCGAAAAGTGGCTACTATTCGAAATTATTCGAAAATCAGCCGATAAGGTATTCGAATACATTCGAATATTCGATTCGTTTTGGACAACCCTGATTATAATCGTGCTAGTCAAATTCCTTTGAGAATATCACCTCAAACAGCCATAGTGTAAATATTCCTCACTTTATGTAAACAGGACAAATACCTCATGACTCATGTGACCCATATGAGAAGGCATCAGTCGAACACAGTATATCATTCATTGCTCGTTCCGCCCACCATAAGAGGTGAGTGCTTTTGTTATTGTTATTATTTTTTATTTTTTTGGGGTGGGTGGGGATGATGGTTCCATTGGCTCTTCGAATTTCGGTAATTGCCCATAACTTTGCCCCGAGATAAGTTTCTTTGCATTGAACTGTACTGTTATATGGTGGCCCATCATTGTCACGTGTAAAATTGAAAAAAAAAATGAAAAAGCGAAAATAAAAAAATAGTTGTGAAAAAACATAAAAATAATTGAAAAAAAAGAAATAAAAAAAAAAATTAAAATTAAAAAAAAAAAATTGAAAAAAAAAAAAAAAAAACATTAAAAAAAAAAAATTGGATAAAAAGAAAATAAAAAGGTTGACAACGATAGTCCGCCTCGTGGCCCATCGTTGTCACACGTTTTTATTTTTGAAAAATTTGATGCTGCTTGGGACCAACGTTGTCAGGCTTAATCCTACACGCACAAATGTGTTTCCTGGGTTTCTAACTCACTACTGATTTTCATGAGCAATAACCAATAAATTCGACATGAAAATGTTCTATAAATTCTCCATGCTCCAAGTTCAACCACAAGCAATATATTTATAATAATGATAAGAGAATATAGAATTGGATACGAAAATTTGTTTTTACGTGTAGAAGGTAATTTAATGGGAAAATGCTGCTTAACTGCTCAGTTGTCTGGACACTCGTGCGATGCCGGTACGGTACCGTCTGATCGTACCGGTACCCATGCAATCACTCATGAAAAAATGGGAGATACGGATAGTCTCGTAGAATATAGTCTAATGAAACACTCTCTGCGCCTGCCCCATACCGTACAGCCATAACGTACCGATCCAGACAAATGATAAATCGCCCGTGCTCAACCATTTATTTCAATCCATACCTCGACTCACTATATTCAACTAGGATCGAGGTATGGATTAAAATAAATGGTTGAGCACGGGCGATTTATCATTTGTCTGGATCGGTACGTTACGGCTGTACGGTATGGGGCAGGCGCAGAGAGTGTTTCAGTAGTCTATATTCTACGAGACTATCCGTATCTCCCATTCTTTCATGAGTGATTGTATGGCTACCGGTACGGTCAGACGCAAAGCGACTATAACCGACTACCGGTAATTGGTAAGACCAGTGGTCGGCAACCTTTTTCAAGTGACGGACCGGTAATGCCCGACCAAAATTTTGGCGAACCACCTTTATACAAACGAACTAAGCTAATGAAATAAATTATACGCATTAGGAAATTTATGTTGACAATATTCTAAAAAAGACGGCCATGCTATTTAATGCGATTTCTGTACGTGTTAGCTGGTCATTAACTGTTCACACGTTGGAGATGTGGTAGACATTAACACACGTATTGTGTTTCCTGCATCTCGCCTACTTCGATATTTCGTTTTTGTAGTTGTCAATATTGAAAACCAGGCCTCACATTAATAAGATTTCGGGAAAGGTAACAATGCATGTAAACCTTCCGACTTTAGTCTGGGCATTGATTGATGTTTGTTTTTCCCAAACTAATTTTTTTACCCGATGTGCTAATTTTGTGATTATCCTGATTCTGAAGTATAGAATTAGCACTGACTAGGTATGGCCGCCAGTAGTGGAGTGAGTAGTCACGTTTTCAGCGAGAATTATTTTGTTGGAAAGATCTTATTCGACCGATGAGAGACATTCTTATATGGGTGTAGAGAAAACAATTGATCCAGCATTATTGCGACATACTGACAATTGTCAATTGTTTGTGGAGTCAGACATGATGCTCAATAGTGTTGTGTTTGCTGTTGGGGCTGTTTTTAGTCTCATAGGATTTGTAGTTAGATTGTAGAGGTTTTATTGCAGCCTTGTCTGTTTTTGTGTGACTTCTCTGCGGACCGGCAGTAAACTTTCCGTGGACCGGCGATGGGCCGTGGCCCGGTGGTTGCCGACCACTGGGTAAGACTGTACGGCACCGGCATCGTGAGTGTCCAGACAACTGAGTAGTTAAGCAGCATTCTCCAATTAAATTACCTTATACACGTAAAAACAAATTTTCCGAATTTTCGTATTCAATTCTATATTCTCTTATCATTATTACTTATCGATCTTAAGATCGGTAAGTATATTGATAGGTATTTGTCTGTATGTATGTATGTATGTATGTCTGTCTGTCTGTGTGTCTGTTAGATGCACGCGATATCTCACGAAAGCGAGATTGAATCTGCTCCAGATTTTGCATTTGCATTCATCTTATCTCGGACCAGAAGCCTATTGATTTTGGGCGAATTATGTCGTATAATTAGCGAGTTATCAATCAATTATTGATATAGTGATCTAGATTTTTGTAAAGCGAGAAAATTTTGAAACCCGCCGAGTGTGTGTGTGCGATGCGCAGTGCGCAAGTTACAAGAGCAGATGAATCGAAACTGCAGTTTCTGTTTTGGGGGATCCCCTAACTATCGATCGATAAGTCTTCGGTTTCCAACCGATATTCTCGTTATAAATATTACTTCTTGTTGAACTTGTAGCATGGAGAATTTATAGAACATTTTCATATTGAATATTGCTCAAGAAAATCAGTAGTGAGTTGGAAACCAAGGGAACACATTTGCGCTCGTAGGATTATGCCTGACAATGTTGGTCCCAAGCAGAAGCAAATTTTCTAAAAATAAAAACGCGTGACAACGATGGGCCACGAGGCGGACCATCGTTGTCCAACTTTTTATTTTCTTTTTATTCAATTTTTTTATTTTTTTTTCATTTTTTAGTTATTTTTATGTTTTTTTACAATTATTTTTTTATTTTCGGTTTTTCATTTTCAATTTTACGCGTGACAACGATGGGCCACCATCAATGTTCTCTCTAATTTTTTGTAGTATGTGTGCGCAGAAATTTTGGTGTGTGCGCACTTTTTTGAAAATGACTAATATTTGTGCAAAAACAAATGAAGAAATTTTGGCGTTCTAACCGGGTAATAACTGGGCCAACAACAAACTTTCTCAACCTGCCAACCGAGCACATTGTTACATTACATCGAAATACGTCTGTGCGCAGTAAATCTATGCGTGTGCGCAGCCTTTGAAAGCTGTGTGCGCGCGCACATGCGCACACCTTAGAGGGAACACTGGCCACCATACTGTTAAAAATATAGTTTGTAGAATTAAAACCTCTTTATCATCCCATGTACCATCTATATACTTTCTATTACAGGTTCTCTTATCTCCAAAAGAAGCGACAAATCACTCAAGAACTGACATCTTCTTGTAAACGAGAGATGATGAGAAAACTTATAAAACATTGGAAATGAATGTGAAAGTTGTTCCAATAAATACCTAGAGAATATCTTTCTGATATTGAAGAATTTCTTACTTTCAGCAAAACCTGAATGACCCTTGGCATTGCCTATTCAATTATTTACACCCTTGGTGAGGTGGTGGACATGGGAATTGGACCCGAGATATTTAACCAACATAGTGAAGACAAACGCTCTAACTATCAGGCCCATTTATTACGTCATTATTGAAGTGGTGGTCATGAGGTTTGAGCTGTCTGTAACCTGCAATGCCAACATGCCAACTGAGATAAGTCAATGTTTTGGCGACTGTACCTATTTGTTACAATTTCTGTCTAATACATTACTGAACAACTTGGACATGGTTATTTTAGTTGCCCTTACTATGTTGGAATCTGGCCATTGGGGTAATCCAGCTCGCCTGATGCTGCTAAAACCAAATTTTGATGTTTAACCTAAAAATTAACCCAAGGAACTTACGATTATATTTAGTTTTGACATGAGGCCTATTGTTTCCCTCTTTTGCCTTTGTAACACTGAATATTGTTCATGAAATTTAACCTTTTATGTCACACTTACATGGCCTGTCGGTCTGGGTGAATTATTAGCCCCTGGTTCAAAAACCTTGTCCACTCGTGTAGTAGTAGATAGTATCTGCTCGTATTAAGACTTGGTTGAAGAAGTATTGCCCTAATGTCCATGCAAATAACTTAACGGCTGTATAGTAAAATTTGCATAAATAATTTTCCCAGATCCTCCAATGATCTTTGAAGTCTGATTTTTTTCTCTGGTATTACACTGGTAATTCTTAGTAAAACTTAAATTAAGATTTTAAATAAACATAGAATACAAAAATCCTGGCATGCAGCATTTCACGCTTTCATTCCAAAAAAAAAACATCTTTGTATAGGCAGCCACTTTATTATCAGCTACCAAATTTGAAAGTAAAAAATGTCTTTCGATTAGACATTGCCAACCCAATTTTACCTTGGGTGGTAGTTGTGGAATTTTCAACTCAAGATCTTTAATCTGCAATGCTGATATATACCTTATATCCTCACATATAAGCCAAGTTTAGAATTAAAAAAAAAATCTTGCCAAACTGAGGGGTCGACGTATAAGTGCTAAGTTGTATCAGTAAGAGCTGCGAGATCATATATGGGTAGGTCGAACATTTTGACAACATTTCATAGATATCATGTTAATCCACCATAGTTTTTTAGACTTTGTTTCAATTTATAGTTGGTTTCATGAATTTTCTCAATTCGGACTTTCTTGTATTTTCATCTATCTGTTGTCACTTTGATTAATGAGTTAATTTAGTTACATTTTCAATTTCGCCACAAATGAAATAAAAGTATATTTTTGAAGTCAAAACTGTGGTGCTTATCTTAGCTTACAGTTGGAAAATGTGAAGAAGCTTTACAGCAAATGGGATGTATTGGGATACATACATACACAAACAAGAGAGCTATGCTCAAATGTATGGACACGTAGCGCCACCTAACGGCAATAATTTTGATGACGTCATAGCAACAAAAAAAGTAGTAGCCTTCTGAAGAAATTTTTTATCTTTAACCACTGAAAATTTCACAGCAATTGGTCCAGTAATCAAAGAGAAAAGCGATTTCTTCAAAACGTGTCAAAGAACAACTTAACAACAAAACGATCGTTATGTCCCCTAAACGTGTCCAATAAGCCTTCAAATATGAACAAGGCTTCTTGTTCAAAGTGTAGGTGTGGTATAGTCCTATATACAACCAAATAAACTAAAATCGGAAAGTTCCTGTTCAAAGAGAGAGGTCCCGCCCAAACAGGCCTTGTTTTCCACCAATAATTTTCTGATCTGTTTCTTTGATTATTAAGTTCCACTTTCAGGTCATCTTGATTTCAATACATTTGCGTAGAACCACACTTTTGTCTTATTATATTTGGGGGCAATAACAGAATAGTGGACATGCTGACCCTTGTCCATACTCCGAAATGCTTTGAGCCTAAATACCTGGTACACCCAGTGGTGAGCTGTAGCCGGAACGCACCGGAACGGAGTTCCGTTTGTTGGACATTTTATTGCATTTGCGTTCTTGTTGTTAAAATAGAATTATTGTACAAAAATTCTAATTCCTCTGGTGAATCCAGTTATTAATTTATGTTTTGTTATACCATAATTCGTAATTCTTTTTACATCGCATCACGCAAATAATTATATATTAGTACATCAGTAACGATGTTCCCCCGATCTTTGACTTCATGGTAATTCATCTCATATCTTTTTAATAATAATATTTGTATTGAATCGCTATGAATATTATTGTAATTTTACACAGACGTAGTTCAGATAATTTCTTCATATTTCATTGTAGTTTTTCGGCTCTATCTTAGGCCAGACAAAAATTTCTGTAAACGTCCGCGTCGTGTTGTAAATATATTATATTTTTGCGAATTAGGTACGTTCCGGTTGTTACGATTTTTCCAGCTCATCACTGGGTACACCCCATAAAGGAAATTTGCTTGCAAAGAGGACAAATTCCATGTTGTAAGACGGCAAGTTATTTATTCCGCGTGATACGCTTTCTTTTATTATTATCAATTTTAATCGGTAAGTACGTTGATAGGTATTTGTATGTCTGTTAGATGCACGCGATATCTCACGAAAGCGAGATTGAATCTGCTCCAGATTTCGCTTGTGCATTCATCTTATCTCGGACCAGAAGCCTATTGATTTTGGGCGAATTATGTCGTATAATTAGCGAGTTATTGATTAATTAGTGATGTGACGCAAGGTGTCACTATGGAGTAAGAGCGCTGTTTTGGAGGATCCCCTAACTTTCGATCGATAAGTCTTCGGTGTCTGACCGATATTCTCGTTTATAATTTGTTGTCATCTTGTCAATTGTTTTACCCACGTGACCGATTCCAACGAGGATCCATTGATAGACAAATTATGACGTCATTATCAATATTACATTGTTTGACCAGGAAAAACGATACTGATTGTCAACTAATGACCTGTTTACAAAATATTAGCAGAGTCGATCGCTGATTGATGCATTTGTCTGGCTTCCAATAAGTTGATTCGCTTGCGATGAGGTTACCGCTGGAGCGATAAAAGCGTTGTCACCATGGAGACGTCAGTTGTTAAACAGATATTTTAGACAGTTCAAAAATAGCAAATACAAGTTTCAGTGGTCCACTTCACGTGAACGATTAGATAGATAGATAGATAGTTTATTTCGAAAACTCCATAACAAACCTAAATTTAAAATGGAGAATTCTGGAGGGCAAGCAAAACCTACAAAAAAGTTTAAAACATGAAGTATCTCATGTGCCTGCCCACCAGCACGCACACAAAAACACAAGCCCAATTAAATGAGGCTTGGGCCAAACTTAAAAAACAAAATACACGATAGTAATAAACTTTCGGGCTGTTGTACTCTCTTTCAACAATTACGTTGATAATGACCAATACCTACAACCTCATGCAAAGATAATGTGGGAAGGGGAATGTAATAAATTTGCGACGATAGTCGTACTCATGAAGCCATGAAAGCTTTAAGAAAAACCAAGCCATGAAAAACTACACTGATTGCTAGATTGGGCATTGCGGAAAAGGTGATAAGTGGTTTAATATACAAACAAACGCAAAACCATGGCGGCAAATTCGGTGTGCGGACACTCATAAAAGCAATTATTAGGAAAAACACTAATCACACGTGAGCAGGTCTGTAGCCTAATTGATACATTGACGTGGCCAACATTGTTAAAACAGTACCGGTATACACACAGAGAGAATAGATCAAAAATATGCCACTAAATGAATGTTTAAAAATGTTACACTGCAAACTATTTACACATATATAGTTGAATACTCAGTATTCAAGCGGAATTTCTAGAAATAGCAGTATATCATACTCTTTGTCACAAAATAAAATATCTGAATCAATCCCTGTTGTATTCATCTTTCGATTCTGTTATGATGTCCGTATGTTGCCTTTATGCTGCCATGTAATTTCATATTTCGGCCTTTACTTGTTGATATTCCTTAAGTGCTGGTTCATTGTTGTCAATCTAATCTTTCTGCGCCGTTCAAAAATGCGACCCCACCCGACGATTGCCAAACACAAACTTCAAATCCAATCTTTTATCCATAAACTTCTTTAATTCCGGTGGATGGGCCTTGATCATGTTGATATCACGAGATACAAATCTAATAGTAAATACCGAAACACACAGCGCGTAGCATTCTCAGTCCAACCAAACATAGCCTACATAGTGTTTGCCTCTAATTTTACGTCTAATGGAGATAGACAGGCTTGTCCACGGGACATATTTTTCTGGCCCATTCCCATCCATTCGCAACATAGCAATTATGCCAGTCCCATCTCCTCAATACAACCAAATACTCAAATATTTTGTTGGTAAGAAGACAAATCGCTGAAGTTTGATTCTTTTCAATAAAGAAATAAAAACGCTGTCATTCATCTAAAAATCGTCTGTTTTCAGTGCCTAGTTTTTCGTTTTGTGACATCTTTAAGCTTTCTTAATATACGGCAAATATCTAAAATACTGAAGTGTGTAATTCTAATACCCATTAATACGAACTTTAGTGCGAAAAGTTTGGGATATTTCCATAGCAGCGGGATAGAGCTCTCCATTGATTTACTAGTTCAGTCCCTACCGTACGGTGGGTAGTAGCTATTCCGCACCGATATCGTAATATAGGATAGGATTTACATATTTATCCCGGGGGAGAGGAAAGCCGATAGGACGGCTTATCCATATGGCGAACCACGGCCTCTCGTCCGGTTACCATTCCAAGTCGGGTATTGGATTAGTTTTTGCTGTATTGTTTGTTTTCGGAAGCATGGACTTGGTGGTGGAGGAAGCCGTAACCGACCAGCGGTTACGTGAACCACCCAACGACGGCGAGGAGTCCAGCAATCCTCTCGCACATAACCATCCCTGCATGGGATTCGAACCTGCGAACCCACGCAGAGTAATTAGAGGTGCGGTGGCGAGCGTATTCCTAACGCTTAGCCCGTTGAGCCACACCGCCGCGCCTATTCAGTCATTAAACAGTTATAGATGAGTTTTTCCTTTTGTTAAGAATGAATTATTTACTTGTAATATATGCAGTTGCTTATAACTCGTGTGGGTTCTTAGGTTAGAGTTCCAAAGGAAAGATTTGCCTTCTCAACTTTTGACTTAGGGTGGGCGGTTTATGTACATCTGACCTGTGATCGGTTATGGCTTCCTTCACCATGAAGTTTGAGCATCTGAAATAAATAACTGGCTAGTTGATCCCATACTTGACATGACTGGCAACTGGAAGAGGCCAGAGGTTTGCCATACGATTAAGCCGTCTTGTCGGCTATCTCCTCCGAAATAAAAATGATAACTTACCCTATTATGCAATATTTAGTTTTGCAGGATATAATGTTACTGGTCTTTATGTTTTCTAATATCTGAATATACTAATTTCTTCTTTTAATAATATTTAATAATAACACTTTTTTAATATCTTAAATGCTTATTACTGGACTTCTATCTGCAAACATGGATATAACAGGATAAAGCAACCTGGGATTTAAATGTATTGCAGTATTGGATAATTTTAAGTTGGATTTACAATTTTAGTTTTGAAAAAAAAAACTTAGGACAGTCTGATATGGATATCTCTTCATTTTACGGATTTGAGTATGTCTGTTGTTTGTAGCAATTTTTAACCAGTAGCTCAGTAAACAGGCTTGGGATGTGAATAAAATTGAAATTGGGTTTTAGTATCATTTGCACTTTTTTACTGTCTACATTTTTCAGTACCAGTCTGTAAAGATTTTTTCTCAATTTAACTTATTCTAATACATAGGTTGGGAGATTAAAATGGAAAGTGTTGAGCTTATACTTAGCTCGTTTATGTACACTCACATGACTTGGATTTACTTTGAAAAATTTGGTTATTCATTTGTTTTCTTTGTATTATATTTGTATGTTATTGAGCCAGTGAACATTTTATAGTGAATTTTTTTGCCTCTTTAGTCAAAGTTAGATGGCACTCAGAGTATGTCCATAGATGATATACAGAAATAAGGTTTGGAACCTCTAAATTAGACTAATTTTTAATGACATGTGCGATTTCCAATACTTGACTGACGGAATTACTGCTTGTTGTTGTCGTTGAATGTCTTCATTAATGTTTTTTTCCAAATGAAATTTCGAATCTCTGTTCCAAACAGGGCTCTGTACAAACAGTCAATGATACTGTGTTGCTGTCTTTAGGTTGACCGAAATATTTCCAATTTTGCATTGCTAACCCGATTTATCACTTTCTGACTAAGGTGATGAACCTGGTGCTTGTTGTGGATATTTTAATCCACAACACTATTACAACTACATACAGGGCTTTGAATATTAGGCTGTTAAAATAGACTTTTTACTATTGGTCAAAGCACTTATCTAGTAAGAATTCTGCCATACCAACCTGAGTGTCATTACAATTGAGGTGGCTTATTTCACAAAAGCAGTAATTTTAAGCAAAAACCTTATGAGCTGATATGCAGCATTGTGCTTGTAGGTAAATGGAATTCGATGATTTGTTTTAGATTAAGCGAGTTGTTACGGTAGTATAGACATCGAAACTTCAATTCATATTATTGAGTCAGTTTGTTTATCCTCTTTTAACATTTTGGTTGTTGAAGATTCATGTACTTTCCCATTGACAAGTCCGTAATCTTACTATTTTTCTCTGTCCCATTTACATAGTGTAGCTTGCAATACAAATATAGTTGAAGATATGAGTGACTGATTCTTGCTTGTTTTTTTTTGTTCCCCCAATTATTCAATGTGGTTTGCGATACAGAAATAATATAGTAGTTTCCCCAAGTATCTGAGATATGAGTGACCGACTAGAAGATGTGATAAGAGGATGTGTGAAACAATTTGCTTCAACTTCAGATTTCTTTACCTTCGCACAATCTGGGAACGGACTCTCCCTCAGTGTGCAAGACGTCACTACGATTATTGAAAACCACAGATTCTCAGTTGAAGAGCAGAAGAAGAAATTGTTGTGGCTTTGGGTTGAAAGAAATGCAGCAAATGCAACTCCAGAAAAAATAAGAGATCTTGTGAGGCAATATTATGTGGCTGAACAACGAGATCCTGCTGCGCATGTTGGCAGAATTGAGAATGTTTTTCAAGATGTTATAATGCAATTTACATCCAAGAAATTTGAACAGTTTGCAAGATCAGAGCAGGGATTATCCCTTACTGAGCATGAAGTTGACACTATCACAGAAAATAATAGATTCTCAGTGGAGGAGCGCAACCTTAAATTACTGTTTAAATGGAGACAGTCCAGATATCCAAATACTGATGATGCAGCTGTGATAGAAAAAATAAAAATGGTGGTTGGGCTTTATATTCAAGATGCAAATCAAGTTGAGAAAGAGCAGATTATCCAAGAGCAAGATGAGGCAGAAAACGAACAATTAAGGGGATCTGTTGGATCTATATCGGAAATATCTGAAAATTTGAAGAAACCAACGCCACCTGAAACATCTGCCAAAGCAATGGCGAATGTAAAGAGTAATCATGAATATCTTGGAATGATGGCAAATTATGTGAAGCAGTTATTTGAATCAGTTAAAGAATTTTCAGTGAAACCACCTGACCCAACTAGAGTTTCAGCAGTAACACCAACTCAAACAACTGAAGTTTCAGAAGCAAAAGAGTTTCTTGAAGTCGTGGAGAATTCTATGAAGCAGATGTTGGAATCTAGATTGAAACCTGCCATGGAAAAAACAAAAATGGAATATTTCATACTACCCAAGGTGACTGAGTTCAAGGAATTGGAATTCAACGAACAGACTAGTTTGCAATCGGTGGATATTACAGAGATTTATTCTGATAGCTCAGTCAACCATGTCATGTTGCTAGGCGACACAGGTTCTGGAAAAACAACATTTTCAATGAGATATACAATGCTGGCTTTGGAGAAAAGGTTGGTATTTTTAGAGCAAATTAAGATGGTTTATTTTGTTGATGTTTCTAAATTACAATGTGGCTATCCCACGACTGCTTTTGATCTTCTATTCATCCAACAGCTTAGATTGGAACTTTCAAAACGCCTCCATAAAGTTGGACAAGAATGGTTCAAGCAAAATTCAAAACATATCTTACTTGTAGTTGATGGCTTGGATGAAATGAAAAAGCCTTTTGAAAATGAATATCCGAGAATTGGACCTGAAACACTTTCAGAAACGAATACCATTATCGCCAATATTTTATCTGACCATCTCTATCCAGGAATGAAGATCTTGTCAACAACACGGTGGCATGTTTATTGGAAGTTACCATCGGATCTCAAAGCCACTTCAAATCTCGCCCTAGGGGGATGGGATAATGAAACATTGAATCTTCTTGCTGGAAAATTATTCGGTCCCGAAGCAAAAAGAATCGTTGGTGAGCTGAGACAGAAAGTACCATTTCTTATTTCGAACCCAATGTTCTTTTTCTACCTGGTACAAGTGCTGAAGGATTCCAAAGCAAGTGATATTGACACTTTAACAAATCTGATGGTTTCTGTTCTGAGATGCTTTTCGGAATCTCGTCACGGAAGAACTGTCAAAAGTGCACGAAAACTCATGAAGTTGGCTTTCCATGGAATGAAAGATAATTTATTTGTTTTCACAACAAGCTATATTGAGTCACTCAACCTGGATATGAAGGACGTGCGTGGTCTTGTTGAGATGGATGCTGACGCTCGATTTGTTGAATATGTTGCGGATGACGATGACATGATAATAAGATTCTCTCATCAGACTTTACATGAGATACTTGCTTCTCTGTATGCCTGCACTCTTGATTTGGATGAATTTAAAAGGTTTTTTGAAAATAGTTGTCAGAAGCCAGGGATGGAAGTTGTTATAAAACATATATTTGGAATTGTTCTCAACAAAGCAACTTCAGAAAAAGCAGCGAAATATATTTCTGTTAACTTAAACATCAAGTTCGAAGAATACCTGATGGGTTACTTGGAAAAATTATTGGAAGGAAAATTCATTTCAGATATAGAAGTTGTGAACTTATTACATGAATGTGGCCCTGATGTGATCAAGGAAGTTTGCTCACAAATAGAAGTAATGGATTTACGGATTTACAAGGCTGGAGAACAGCACACACTCTTGACAGTTGGAGAGAATATTGGTTCTCTCCGTACTTTGAATCTATTCAACTTGGATATACGTCCTGAAAATTATTCCTCTCTGCAACATGTTCTTGGTTCCGTGCAGAATATTCAAGTCAATTTCTTCAATCTTATCAATTGTGATCCTGATGCAGAGAAACTGCGAATCCTGTATGAAGCCATGACGAAGATAAATTTTAAGATTGAGTTTGAGATTGCAATAACAGAAAGTCCATCCCTGGAACCCCTTGGATATTATTATCTAATTGGGTTGGTTAATCATGGTGGTTCGAAATGGCTTAGCCTGAAAGGAGGCGACTTGAATACAGAGAAAATAAGTAAGATGAATGAGGCAGTCATTAATTATGGTATCAAGTTGGATTTATTGAATATTGATGAGAATCCGAACATGGATGCAGAAGCATTTCAACAACTGGAAGAGTTTCTGAAAAATACTGAGGTAAAGCGTCTGCATGCAGAATATTGCACTCCAACAAGTGAGCAGTTATCAGCTATTTGCACAAGTTTAGAAAATAAAAATGTCAAAGTATCTGAATTATTGCTTGCAAGATCAACTACAGAATCTCCAACGTATGATGAACTGTTGACTGTTTCTAGATTAGTTCAGAGGATGAAAAAGTTCAAATTCAGGTTTGAAAATTTAAATGCATCACAGATTGAAGATCTAGCTAAGAAAACCCATAAACTTTGCCCAAAAGTTGAGATAAAGCATGGATCATGGGGATGTTTTATTCGCAAAATAACAGATTAATCTTTTTCTGTTTATATTCTCAACATGAATACACACACCCTTGTACATCTCAAAAATATACAATCGTGTTTCTTTTTAGACAAATATCGGAACATACTATTGATAAGCGACAATTGTATGGGCCTACTTTGTTTTTGACTTCTTCTATTTGAATCCCTGAATTGATATTCATTCACTCTAAATTCTATTGTGAAATGTTAATTTAATGAATGTAAACTGTTCTATTCAATGCGTTATGGGTCTAATTAAAGCTCTTTATTATAATTGGAATTAAATTTAACAAAGATCTATATATCCTCAACTACTGTGTGTTTTTATATTCAAAATGTTCAACTATTTAAGGTAGCTCATGGTGTTGGGCTTAAGAATAATCCAAATTTAATAAATGAATTCTGAGGACAAATTGTTCTCTTATTGATATCTGAGGCTTCTCTTCCATATTCCCATGTCCTTATCAATGAGTACATTTTCCAAGCGTTTTCGCAACTTTTGGGAACTAATGTCATATAATCATGCATTCTCTGCATGCATCATTCATATATGCATCATTCATATATGATGCCTCATAACAATGTCCGACTCCTAGACGGTATGAGCAACACTGATATTTACACTGATTTAACCACTAAGCCATTTGCTTTAATAATAGTATTTCCAGGAATAAATTTGTATTTAATATTCTATATTTCAAGATACTTTTAGACTCTGTATTCATCTTAACATTTGCACAGCATTGCGTTTTTGTTAAAATTGTTGCAATTTTCCTATTATTTTGGTCATATATTTTTGCAAAGCATTTATATTGTTTCCTATATTTTGTTCTTGCTATTCACCTTGTTTTCTACTGTCCTGACATAAGTTGATGATACTATAGTTTCCCAAAAATTTGTTATTATTCAATTATGAACTGTGTCAAGTCAATCATGATTTATTGATGTCAACTGTAGTTTTATATAACTTTGCCAATATGGTAATAAAATTAGATTTTAGTGTTGTGAAGTTTTCATTAGTTAATTTTAGGAATTGTATGCAATGATTTCAAGTTTTAAATAATCAGAAAGTTATACTTTTTGTAAATACTTAAATTTCTCATTCCCAATGTGAAATGTCTTGAATATTTTGTATTTCAACATAAAACATCAAAGATATACTTTAAAACTTCTACTATTTTTCTCCAAAATTAAAATATTGAGACAATGTCTTCAGTAGGTTGCTTTTAATCTTGAAGAATGTATTTTGCTACGTAGTTTTCCTATTCTTGAATCAAACTTAAATAATTTCTACTTTGCAAGGTTTTCCAACAATACAAAAATGTCCCTTGACTTGCGATACTTCTTTGACAGCCACAGACCATTAAATGATCAATCTAATAATTCTATATTGTATCATTTTTTAGTTAATTGGAAATTTATTTTCAAATAAAAAAATTTTGGAATGCAGCGAAATTGGTTGACTCAGAATGTATAATATTCAGATCACATTAAAAACAGGGAATTTTCAACTTTATATAATTTTGGAGATTTGGAATTTGATTTTTCATTTACTTGAAATGCTGACTTGACATTTCTCCATCATGGCCCAGAGAAAATAAAGATGGTATTTATATTTTGCCTTGAATAGTTTTTGGTACTCCCGTAGGTGTGTACCAGGTTAGGGTTAGGCCATAATTTTTCTTATTTTAGTTCTATTAAGAGTTTGGGAGCTCTTTGTCTTAGCAAAGTGAATATACACCCTGCCCATAGGCTTTCGTTTCTTTACATGTATAGGCGAAAAAATTACTCCCATATTGGTACACACACTTCTGGAGCACCATTTGTTTTTACATTTCATCATATAATTTTGTTATCTTCAATCAGAAAATATAATCAATTATGTTTTTTTTAAATTAGGTTAAATTGCAGGTTTAAGTATGTAAAGTATATTTTCATATAAACACTGTGAAAGCTGCAAAAGTAATTTGAGATTTTTTGCTTCTCAAACTGTCAAAGGATTGTACTTATAACCTTAGATATACAAATGCTGATGATGCAAATGCTCATAGATTGAAATACGATTCAACTATTTCAA
The DNA here is from genome assembly GCF_964204865.1 of Styela clava. Lineage (NCBI taxonomy): Eukaryota > Metazoa > Chordata > Ascidiacea > Stolidobranchia > Styelidae > Styela > Styela clava. Next base: position 21,642,939 of record NC_135257.1, read on the forward strand.
GGTAAAATATAAATTATATAATACGCTGATTACTTTTTTTATTTATGCCTTTTTTGAACAAGGCATATATAATCAACCGTTGATATTTGACTACATGTAAGGAATAAGAAGTTACTATTGTTTGGAAGAACAGAATGTTTCGTATTCAATTTATTATACCCTGGGTGAGGGCATGGGATTTGTTAGAACCGAAAATGTTTAATTTGCGATGCTAACAAGTTTAATTGTGGAGTAACCCGATGCAGACTCGCACCTTTCACTCGGATTTAATCCACCCTTCAGAGTTGAGATAAAACTTTCTCCGATCCATTTTATATTCTTATAATATCCAAGCTTATTCTTTGTATTGGGCATCAGATGTTATTTGCTAAAAATGAAAATATTATGTATTATTTCCATAGTCAAGAATTAATTAAATTTGAAATGTACAGTGAATATTCGATTCAGTCCAGTTATTTTTGAAGTCTCTGTATGTGACTTGGTGTAATACATTGCCAAACTTTTGATCTGGCTTTGTAACTTGGTCAATGTGACAAAATAAGCTACATCCCGTGCCACATATTAATGATATTCAGAGTATTTTCTGTTTGTTATTTGTCAAACCAGGTCATTTTCATTTATGTGGTAATTTTCGAGCCAGCTCTCTAAATATTTTAGCCTATTTTTAAGGCCATACAGCGTAAAGTGTAGCTAGTATTTATTGTTGACTACTGCCATTTATTTCTTACATTTGTACATTTCACAAACACTGATATTTTACAAGCCTCAATATATGGTTATGAATTATAAATAAAGCAAATTTTTTTATGAATTTTCCTCTTCTCATTACGTCTCGATACAGTGAATTTTTAATCAATTCATACTGAATCATCTTCAACCAAACTTTTGGCAAAAACTTTTGAAATATCTCACTGTACCCTTTGTCAAGCCTGCCTAGCCTATTTTAGAGATATTTGTGTGAAACATCCCATAAGTATACAATAAGTTTATAAGATACTTGAGATATGGAGATACTTTTCATAAATTTTAGATCGAATCGACACTATTTCTGTTTCATAATAAGTTGTGATAGTGTTCGACTGACCCAGTTCAAATGTAGCTTGTTATATAGCTTTCTTGCAGATTATCCCAATACATCTTGGTAGTTTTGTATCCATGCAAACTTCAATAAATAAAAATCATCTCTCATACACAGGAAACTTCAAGATGAATTCTACAACTGGTTTCCAATGTAAAATGTCTCGTTACTGCCTGAGAAGTTTCATCATGAACAATGGACAGGTCTCCTAGGTTGGACTTCGTACTGTCAAAAATAAGGTAAAGTTGAGTTATATTTTTCACATTCCAAGATTCAGTTTCCACTTTGAGACTCTGCTTACTTAGAGATGCTCTTTTATTATTTCCTGTTGAGTATATCCTTAATAAGCTATTCATTCCAAATTAACTTATTCCTTCCACTCTGAACAAGGCTTTGTATAAGCATTCACTGACATGTTAGGAGATTCTATATTTTAGAATGATTGAAATCTTTACGGTTTAGTGTTGTTGATTCAGTTTATTACACCCAGGATTGGGTGGTGGCTTGAGGTTTGAACCTGACTTTCTACGAAGTCAATATAATTAGGTCCAACACAATATTGTTCCCCAGAAGTATGCAACATTTTTTGTCCTCAAAATAATATTTCATGTTATTCTCTTGATGTAGCTGAGTCATGGTACAATCAAGTTAAACAGAAACCGAATTGCTTGAATACTGAGATTATTTCTAAGTTAATTGTTTCTACTCCCACTCTGTATGATTTGTACAGACAGCCAGTGATATATCAGGAGATGTTTTTTCTATTTCTACCAAACCACTCAAATGTTTATAGAATGTTTATTTTTCTCTGGCCACTGAAATGCTACTAAGCGTCTAAAAAGGCCTTCCATATTGGCATCTCCAAGTATAAGCATTGGATAAATTCTAATGAAACAAAAGTTTAATTTTTATCAGTCAAAACAGCCTGCGCGATTGCTTTTACAATGTCTTGTTTGGAGTGAATAATAAATATAACAATGCTTTTCCATCCACAGGATATTTGAAAATGTTGTCAATCAACAATTCCTGGACTAGAAAATCTCAAACCACAAGGAAGAAGTTTAATCATAATAGATTGCCCAGCCCAGTATAAGAGGTGAATTATTTTTCTATTTGTTTTATTTATTCCGAAGAGGAAGGGAAGTTGATAAGACAGTGTAACCTCACACCCAGCTAATTAAATTACAATGGCGCTGTCAAAGTCTTCCAAGAATTAATACTACTACTCTTTCTAGAACAGCCATCACTGATCATCAGTCATTGCTGCCGATATTTGAAGACATTTTCTCAATCCTCTTCCATCTCAAACTATATTCAAACTATTTTTTTTTTAAATTTCAACTCTGACTATGAGGAAATTTTGACTCTTCAAATTTCACGAATTTCTTAATATAACTGAAATACTACTTTCTCTCCAAAATTAGCCCAAAAATGCAGAGGCAACCCATTAAATCTCTTCTAAACCTTCAAAATTTCTTATTTTAGTTTAATATGAAAATCTGTGTGATTAGTACTAATCAAAGCACACAGACGCCCAAGGAATGCTAAATGGCATTTGGGCTTTTACGGCCGCATTGTTAAATTAGTCACTTTACTTGCAAAATAAATACTTTCAAGTTCTTATGCTGTGATGAAGCAATAAAATTTACTGAAGATTGAAATCTGTATTACTTATTTGTTGAAACCAAGAGACACAATAAATGTGGCCCAGTTCTGGGTCGCAAGCCATGGTATTACAAAATTAGTTACTTCCATATTTGTACTAGAGATGTACCAATACCACTTTTGTCGCCGATACCAATCCGCCAATATTCCAAAACGTCCGATAATACCAATAATACATAATTATTACCTCAAGTGTGCAGAGCAGACGCTTTAAAACAAATCGTTGAGTCTTATTAATAGTGCACAATATTTTGAATAAAAAAAAGTAATATATCACACACATATATATATTAAGAAGTAGATGTCTGGTATCCAAATGCGATAATTAATTCAGATGCATTGAGCACTGCGCTAGTAATCTCGGTCTTCCATCAGAAAACTAATAGAATTTGGCTACAGTTGGTGGTAAAATAAATAAATGTTTCGCCTACTTATCGTATGAAACTGATACATTGAGTTACGTGCGCAGGATTTTGGACCAATATAACGTCATATTTTATATCTTACTCATCGGAAATCCACTGATATTCGATTGATATATTTCTTCATAATTATCATGTAATATATATTAAAATTTGTAATATAAAAATTTGGCAGCAAAATTACTCGAATTGATTGAGCCAGTTTGGCTGATAAATGGCTAAAAACAGATCAGAATCCGATTCCCGTTTCTACTAGCGGGGTTGGGGACGTGCATGGCTCATAGTTCACGATCTATCCAAGCAAAAAATAATTTCAAGATTAGTATTCTAACCTATTTTTCAAAACATCCTGGATCATATTGAGAAGCTAAATATATCGGAAATATCGGTCTAAATGTAGCCGATACCAATACATTACCGATACCGAAAAATTGTCCGATATTGCCGATACCGATACATTGGTACATCTCTAATTTGTACACATACTTCTGAAGCGCCTTTTGCAGATTATGCTGAGTTGTTTCGTGCACCTATGCAAACTTCAATAAATAAAAATCATCTTTTATACTCAGGAAACTTCAGGATGAAATCTACAACTGGTTTCCAATGTAAAATGTCTCGTTACCGCCTGGGAAGTTTCATCATGAACGATGGACAGGTTTCCTAGGTTGGACTTCGTACTGTCAAAAATAAGGTAAAATTGAGTTGAGAATTTTCTGATTCCAGGATTCTGTTGCCACTTTGTATATTCGTTAAATAAGAAGCTTGAAATATTTTTGGCCCAGCATTGTCTACTGGATTTATTACACCATGGGTTAGCTGGCGGACTTGGGTTTAAATTTGAACCCGAGTCCAATTCTTTACCCACTATAAATCATGCCCACATGCAACAATTAATTCTACTATCGGACTCTAGCAGGCGTAATCAACAATGGCATGTCAATTGTTCTGACCCAAAATCTCAGTACAATGCTCCAACAATTAGCAACCACCAGGATTCAACCATTGAAACAACTGCGTTATCAGTGAAATGACCTCTGTTCTACAAAGTCATATTTCATGGTATTCTCATGATTTAGCTGAGTCATGGTACGCTCAAGTTAAACAGAAACTAGATTGCTATGGAAATGCTGGATTAACATTTTGAGATATTTTTTTGTGTTTGCTCTCTGCTGGAAATTATTGAGAAAAATGCTAGGATATCAAGTTAATGAAATTCATATATGTGCGTATTTTTAACTCTGCTCAAATATTTGGGCTCTGTATAGCAGCTACTGATACACTACTATGCTTTTGAAATGTCCTGACATATTAGCATACCATTGGGGAACTCTGATAAAACACAAGTTCAATCTTTAACAGGTAAAAACAGCTTGGGTGGTTGCTATTGTAATGTAATGCCTTGAGTGGAATTGAAATATCTTTTTTTCTACCCACAGGATATCTGAAGATGTTTTCAATCAGCAATTTCGTTCTTGAATTAGAAAATCTCAAACTACCAGGAAGAAGTCTCATCAGGATGGAATGCTGGATTGCCCAACATAAAGAGGTGGATGCTTTTGATATATACTTGACATAAGAGGTTGATGCTTTTGTTATTTGTTTTGGTATGGAAGTCCATGGGACCTTTTGTCTGATTACTTTCGAAGCCGGTTATGAAAATAGTTAACCAGGTAGTTCAATGTGCTGGTCAGAGTTCCGAGTATTATTTTTTGCATCTTTCAAAAAATCCTATGTCTACACATCCCTGCAAATTTATAAATATTTGTCAGTTTGCATCAAGACTAAAGCATTTTTCATTCGGTCTAAAGATTCAATTTCGGATCTCAGTTAAAATTTCAATCCTGACGTAAGTCGCAATGCCACTAGGTGTCGCCCCAGTGTCTGAAACACGATAAATTGCTCCTGGTTAATAGGGAGACGCCATCGATTAAATCCCAGCGTTTCGCTTGCCTTGTCCTCGTTCATTAACGGCGCTTCGCTATATCTTGCACCTTATGGTTAGCAATACGCCGCCATTCCTTACATTCCAGAGAATTGCTCACAAACAGCTGTTACTTATTTTCAACGTTTCCCTCGCCTTGCGCCCTGTGGATAGTGAAATGGCTTGAATAAATTCCATCGTTCGCTCGTTGGTTGAATTCGTCAAGACTAAAAACGAAATGCACTTCTAGCAAATGGACCTTTCCCCGACCCTTGACCCCAGAAAAATTATAATGAAAACTGAAGCTTATCGGGAGACAAAACGACAATTAAAATACTTTATTTACAACTAATTTTGGGGAACACAGTTAAAAACTGACTAATTTAATGCAGGAATGTCCAATTCGAATTTAAAATTCAAATATCGCAAACTTCAAATACTGTTTTTCTGTGTTTATAAGAATCCCTAATATAGCGCACATATTCTAGCGTCGTCGTCCATGTGTGGTTCGGCAATATATTACAGCCGACATGAGAGAATTTCTATAAGCGCCGCGCGGACTTGAAGAACTTACAAGACATCGAGGACGTTTTTGATTGAAAATATTTTCTTATCGTATATTTTAACTTAGTGGAGATGGTTTAGGGGTCCTCAACAAATCATGTCCTATAACTGAAATACTATATTTGCTTTGGCTCTAAAATAAGCCCAAAAATGAAAAGTCTCAATCCAACTCTAGAGCCCCAGTTTCTATATTACTTCTTCTACCGTGAAAATTTGCGCAAAGATACTCATAAGATCTAGTATTTCGTCGTTTGCACCAAAGGCAGCCACTGATATTTAACGATATGTGAATAGCTGATATTTTTGGAAGGATATGAATTTTCTCGTTTTCGGCATTGGCTACCCAATTTATGACACCCTGGCGAGGTGGGAGAAAATTTTGTGCCTGAGATGTGTAATCTTCGATTACCAAACTGTTTAACACCAAGCCATTAGAGAAAGGGGAATTTCCTACAAATCTTTCGCTGTTCTCCCTGGTGCCTCCATTACGGGGAGGCTTTCCTGTATGGATTTTTGTGTGATCCAGCTAGATGTCTGAAGTCATACGGCCCACTGACAAATAATGCTGTACTCGCCAGAACTATATACCGTACTTTTCATTACAGATTCCTTCATCCGCAGACAAGAAGACTAATCACTCAAGAACAGACATATTTGAAAGTGTGGAACTGTCCGAAGAATCATTGTCTGACACAGTGGTTCCCAAACTTTTTCAAAAAAATTCCATGACGGACCCCTTTCAATTTTTTTAATGATTCGCGGCCCTATGCGCTTAAATAAAACATTAAAAGATCACAACAAAATAAATAAATGCGTCGTACGGTATAGTGAAAATACTTCTCTTCACCCGTGTTTATCACAATAAACTAACATCACAATTTTAAAAGACATTTTGAAATTGATATTACAGAGCGAAAAACGTAAAAATATATGCATACCGTTACCGTGTGTCATAGACTAAATTTGACAGCTAAAAACTAAACGTAGTGCCTATCTGACTACTCAGTCAGTGCGAATTTAAAAAAGTTTGAAATGACATTTCACGGTGAAGGGTTGCGCAAAAAACCAAAGTTGGTTAACGCTACCTACCGTTCACTACAAAAGCGTAAAACAGCGTTTCGAAGCGGACTGGCATACTTTATAAACTACCTATACCAATAGACGTGCAAAGGCAGCGTCAGCTACACCTCGGCAGTTAGTTAACTTATAGTGGCAGCAACTGAACTTTCTCTGTGATGTCATAGATCCGCTGCTTTGTGACATCACAATGGGACAACGTGATCGAAACAAAAAGTGAACTATCAGTGATTGTGGAGCTCAAAAGGCATCAAGTTTTCAGATTTAAGCACTTCATTTTTGCATTATTTCACTATGAGGCATAAAACAGATTCCTTTCGCAGACCTTTCGAAAGTGCTTCGCGGACCCTAGTTTGGGGACCACTGGTCTAACACCTTGCAAACAAATTGCAGCCATTCTGTGAAAAAGTGATATGTTAGCATAGGATATTTATCCCGGGTCCGATTACTGATAAAGAAAAGTGTCTTTACACTTTTAAAATATCCGAAATAGTAAAATGATAATAATTTTTGCAAATATACATAATAATTCTTTTAATAAAATTTAAGTAATTCTTTACGATAAAAAAAGGTACAGAACAGTAAAAATGTAATAATTCTTAGAATCGTTGTTCAGATCAATTTTTTATCTTTTTCAAAAAATAAAGCCATTATTTTGGTAAAAACTATGCAAAAAATTATATCCACAAATTTTGTTTTTGAGATTGAAGGGGTGATGTATTTTTTCATATTTAGACAAGTTCTTTTTAACGTTTCAAACCGTTAATCTTTCGGATAATATTTTAACCTGATTAAGGAATCAAACCAATATCAGTTTTATAAAATGTCCAGCAAGTTTCATTCTGGAACAAGCCTTTACAAATCTATAAAAAAGTTAGTACATAATAATAGTTACTGTGTATTTCAATACTTTTCACCACTCATTGTTAATAGTGGGCGCTCCAGAAGTGTGCGTACCAATATGAAGGTAGTAACTAACTTTGTTTGCCTACTTTACGCCAAGTTGTAAACCTATTGACAGGGGGTATATTTACTTGGCTGTCACAAACAATCCCCTCGTAATAGAACTAAAATAAGGAAAATCGGAATAAAATTATGGACTAACCCTAACCTGGTACACATACTACACGAGAACCTAATAGTGAAATATTAGTCTGAAACAAGGTCATTGCCCGATTTCATTACCTTTATGACATTTTTGTGCAACGATTCATGCGAAAAAGTTGATGTATTTCCCACACTCACTCAAGGGTACTCCCATAGTACGTGTACCAGATTACGGTTAGACAAATTTAGTGAATATACCCCCTTCCCAAATTTCTCAGTCCCTTCACACAACTTAATGTAAAGTAGGCAAACAAAATTAGTTATCTACATATTAGTACACATACTTTTTGAGGGCCCGCTAAAGTGTTGTTTGTCTTTTTTTTTATTTCTTTTAGTTAGTTGGAAATTCTGCTATTTGGATTCATGGATTGTGTTAATGCGATTGTGCAATCTTATAAAATATAAATATTTGGCATCATAATCATAATTGTGTGCTTTATTGACCGTTGGAGGAGTTCACTCCGCGAGAGTACATCCCTTACATCTGTAGTTCGAAACAGATAGGTTTAATCTGGTCCGCCTGATGCTGCCTCAACTAAGCAAAGCCAAATTTTGAGATTACGATTAAATTTAGTTTTGGCACGAGGATTATTGTATTCCACGTTTTCATTTGCACCACTGAATATACCGTATTTGCTCGTTTTGTAGCCCGGGCCCATATTTTTATCAACTAACTCACTAACCGGGCCCTTATTCAAGCACGGGCGCTTGTTATTTTCGATCATGTTAATTCCAGTTCTCAAGTATGATTTAAACTAGAATAACGAAAATTTTGACTTCTTCTACGCACCGCAGGTACAAATCATCAAAAGAAGAAACGTTTTGCGACGCCCTATCAATATTGAAACGACGCACTAGTTTGAGAACTATGTTGTGGTACGTAATAAATGCTATCTGTTATGTACCTGGATGCCCAAGGCGTGAGTGTTATCTATTCAACAGCGTTGTGACAAAAGCACTTCTTATCTCCTATTGTTCTCTACCAATGAAAAGTCAGCTTTTACATCGGGCGGGTATTCAAGCACCGGCCCTTATTTATTTATTTTTATGTTCTGTTCACACGGGCCCTTAATCAAGATCGGATGGTAAAACGAGCATATACAGTTATAGTTCACAGAATGTAGGCTACTTTGTTACGTCACACTTACATGGCCGGCCAGTCCAGGTGAGAAAATTTTTTTGGCCCCTGGTACAAAAGCCTTGACCACCCCTGGCATAACCCTTACATTCACCTCAGAAGGCATTGGTGATTACTTGACTGCCAAGCAAGTAGTTTACTTCTGCATACTTGGAAACAAAGGAGTTGTAACCAAAGGGGCGATCCGAGTAGCTGAATATACCACTTCTGGAATTAGTAGAATAGCCATTGCAACACACTTTTTGGACACGTAGTGGACATAACGATCGTTTCAATATTATGTTGTTGTTCTTGTTCTTTGACACGTTTTTAAAAAGTCGCTTTTCTCTTCGAATACTGGACCAATTGCTTTGAAATTTTCAGTGGTTAAAGATAAAAATTTTCTCCAGAAGGCTATTACTTTTTTATTTCCCTATGACGTCATCAAAATTATGTGACTCTACGTGTCCATATATTTGAGCATAGCTCTCTTGTTTTCTAATAGTTTCGCCACGGATGACAAAACACTAAACTTTATAGGAGGATTTATGGAAGAGATCACCCGCACTTTATCCAAAAGTTATGACTATCTGCATGAACATTTTGTTCATGATCCACAAAAAAAGGAAATGAGAGAAACATGTTGTTCATTTAAAGTTTTAAAGCTAAGCGTTTTTCAGCTTAACTAGAAGTGAAATAAAAAATTATAAGAAGATTTGGATGAATTTTGATTAAACAGGTTCTACAAACTGTTATGATGATCTTCCAAATCACAATTAATTGCAAGAAAAACGGTCTAGCATTGCAATGATAAAGATGAAATGAAGGATAAATTGAAACAACATCGTGGTACAATAAATGGAAACAGGATTGCAGAGAAGATACTAAAACCTGAAATGAAGCAATTTAAACACTGAATACATGAACGTTCTCCCGACATTAAATTCGCTGTTTTCGTCCAACCCCCCAACGCCCCGGTTGTTTTTTCGGTATAATAAAAAATATTCGAAAAATACCTCAATATCGGTTGCACAGACTGTCTACACTAGCCATATTCTCCCGACATGGTTCATTTTTCGCTCGCAAAGCCTTCGCCGAACGTCGACGGGGCGACGCCGATTTTGCCCCGGTTGCTCATTGTGTATCGTATTCTCTCTTTTTTCTTCCACTCGCCGCGTGTGTCTCGTTTGTTTTCTGTTTCTTTTACTAAATCATCGGGGCTAGCCCCGAAATTATGACGACACAATGCCGACGTTTCTTACAACAACGTGTTGACATATTCACGCATTCCTTCTCGTTCGTTGGTTGCTTGAAGAGTTGATAGTTTCCTCGCCTTCGTTTTTGTCGCTTGTTTCGCTATTTGAATCAGTTAGAGACCTTTAGTCCATTTGCTTTCGATTTTCCACATTCCTTTTGAGCTCCTCACTTCTTTCCGGCTTCGCATTTCTTAGCCTCAGACCTCATAATGAATAAGGTTGATGCACTACTTCGCACTCCGTTTTCGCAGTTGCCGCTGGAACAAAAATTAGAGGTACAACGTCTTGGGCCTTATCCACCAAAAAATTGTTCACTGGAACAATCCCATGACGGAGGAAAGCGTCGGCGTACATTCTGCGCAGAAACTTGGTATAAAATACACGAAGGGTTGTGTTACAGCGAGGACAAAAATGCACTTTTTTGTTTTTATTGCCTACTTTTTGCTACCGCCCGTGACTCACGTTGGTGTAAATTTGGTTTTAGAGATCTTAAACAGCTTTCCGAGCGTGCCAGGGATCATCAATCTTCTATGGAGCATCTGGACAATGCAGTAAAATACCGAACATTCGGAAATGTTAATATTGCAGCACAGTTGGATGAAGGACGCGCGGTTTCTATTCGTCGGCACAACCAAAACGTCGAGAAAAACCGCCATGATTTCGGTCGATTGATAGATGTTTTGAAGTTCATTGGTTGTCACGAGCTGTCCCTCCGTGGGCACGATGAACGGGCTGGCGCTTCTAATAGAGGGGTATTTCTGGATATGGTGGAATACACCGCATCCCTAGATACAGTATTGAGAGATCATCTTGATGCCGCAACTGTTTCGAAAGGGACATCTAAGGATATCCAAAATGATTTGCTCGACTCAATGTATAAAATTTATTTACAACATTTGGCTCTGGAAATTGAGAATTGCCAGTTCCTTTCGATTCAGTCTGACGAGACAACTGACATCACGTGCGTTTCCCAACTGGCTGTGATTTTTCGGTTTGTGAAAGATGGTAAACCTACCGAGAGATTTCACAGCTTTGTACCAATCGTTGATCGCACGGCTTGCGGGATATCGGCTGTACTGAAAGAAATGTTACAGCCTTACAACGCAAAGTCAAAATTGATAGCTCAAACTTATGACGGCGCGGCAGTCATGAGTGGGTCGAAACGTGGTGTTCAAGTTTATATAAAAGAAGATTTTCCTCATGCGCATTTTTTACATTGTTATGCACACCAATTTAACCTCGTTATTAAAAATATGTGTTCTGATACCCCTCTCGTCCGTATATTTTTTGCAAATGTTTCGGGGTTTTCTTCATTTTTTTCCGTTTCGCCGAAGCGCTCTGACCTCCTTCGCCAGATATGTAGCCGCCGTCTCCCAGCTTGTGCACCAACACGTTGGAACTTCCAATCACGCGTGGTGCAGGGCGTGTCCGAAATTAGGTCTGAGCCATTGTATCTCGTATGTATCTCGCTGTATCTCGTATCCGGGAAACAATAAAATACGACGACACATGGAGTGCTTCTTTACGCCGCGGGCAAACAACGCAGCGTTTGATTTTGTCTGCAAAGGAATGCTGTGACATTCTGGTGAATCAAATAGGCGATCGTCTGCGCACTGAACACCTTGCCGCGTTCTCTTTGATGAACCCCAAAAAATTTTCAAAATTTGAACGTCAATTTCCCATCCATTTGTTGGCTACTGTTTCCAAATTTTACCCCATGATAAACGTGGGTAAATTGGAAAATGAATTGCGATGTATATACAACAATCAAACTTTTTTGAACATCACATCAACTTGCGCGCTCTATGGGTTCCTCATAGATAACACTCTAGTAACTACCTTTGCGGCGTCTGCAAAATTTCTGGACACCATTTTGACGACGCATTTCTTCCGCCGTCGCAGAGCGAACATTTAGCACGCTGAAGCGTATTAAAACGTATCTCAGAAACACAATGAAGCAAGATAGATTAAATTCCTTGGCTGTTTTATCCATTCACAGAGACTTTATTTCTGGGATGCATGACTTTAATCAGCGCGTTATTGAACATTTTGCTTCCAAGAAATCGCGGCGTGTTGCATATATGTTCAAGCAGTAGAAGTCTAGCAGCATATATATCTATGAGTGAGCGACGCATGTCCTTATCTTTGCATAATCTCTCCTTTCTTCATAGTAACGTTTTAAACCTTATTTTAGGTTTTGTCTGCTTTCCCGAAGTTTCTGTTAATATGTCATTGTATTTAGCTGGGTAAATATTGCCTTTCCTTTTAAAAGAGGTTTCAAAATAAACTATGTCTATATTTATTAATCCCTTGACTTGGACCGGTTTTAAAGACACTTTCTTATCGTTAAAAATTGTCGCTTTTGCCGATTGGTTGTTACCGATGGAATGGTTTTTATACTCATAAAATGATGGGAGAACTCACAGCGCTCATCCTGTCCCCGTAGATGGGGGTGACTTCGTCCCGCAGTAGCTTGCCCCGGTTGTCAAAATGACCACGCGCCGCCACTGCTTTTTTGAGCCAAGATTAGAATCGTCTTATGAGTATAAGTCTTGCTATTGTGAAGTATGTAAATGTGAAAAACACTTTCCACATTTTTGATTTCATTGGGAAATATTTTTTACATCGTTTGCATATACTGTACGAGGTTTCTATTCAGTATAAGTTTGCTCAATAATGTTCATGAAATGTAGCTTTTACGTCACACTTACATGACCCGCCAGTCCAGATGGGCAAAATTTTTGGCCCAAGGTCAAAAAACCTTGCCCACCCCTGGGTTACAACCATGAGGTTTTCCTCTGATATGAATGAGATTGCTCTTGCGATTGCAAATCATGTAAATATTAACAAACATGTTACTTTTCTCAAGTATAGATTAGCAGGATGATTGTGACAAACCCTTGTTTACAATGTACGTTTTTTTTTCTGTATGAGTTGACTTATGCACTTTTAGATTGGATGATCAATTATATAAAGTTATAAAAAAAAAAAACTTCACCAGAAATATTTCATGCTGCTTACAAGTTCAAGTTAATAAATCCCTCCTCAATGTTATCGTATTATGGTGTCAATAGATACGCCAATCACTCATTTTCACCTCTGCCATGGACATGCACAAAATGCAGTTCAAAAATCAAGAATTTCACATATTCATCCAAGGGGAAAGACAATACAGCAATAAGGTCTGTCTCTTAATCATAAGGCGAACCAGTGCCTCTTGTCTTGTTACCGGTAGTGAAACCATTCGAATTTATCCCGTTTCACATTGTGGTAACAATAGTCAGTTATTTATTTCATGGATCCATGTGACTTGATGGTTCGAACCTGCAAATCCACACACAGACACAGGGTACCGAATTTAAAATTTTATTTTTACAAATGTAATTCATTGTATTCATGTTAAAAACGTTGACTTTCTTAATTCTTGCCGTAACAATGGCTGATCAGCCACAACCAGTTATCACCAATTTATTTCTTCACCAGGCTGGAAGTACGAACGATACATACACAAAGTGAAGAAAATATGAAAAAATTGCATTTCAGGGTGAAACAAGACGCCGAAAACCATTATGTTAATTTTAGAAGCCGTTCGAGCATTTTTCCAAATAGAGGAATTTAATTTGACGAACTTGTTGAGCAAGATCCATTACACACACATAGAGGGAATAATCAAATTCGGCAGCTCACAGGATACTCCACAATGTACAGAAACCCATATAGAAGTATCCCATCGTCTTTTGGACGCCAATTAGACTGATGGATCGTTCTGATATTATACTGTTGTTGAGAAAAATAAATCTGTGAGCTCTATGGGATTAATTTTGCGAAGTTTTGAGCATTCGGTACTAAACATAAATTGCGAAAACGGAAATCGGCTTGTTGTAGTTGACGATGGGTCGCGAAAGACTCAATGCGTCATCTAGTCAGCGACATCATGCTGTTGAATTTATGCAGAAAATAGATCATAAGAACAACCCAATATTATGTTAACACATGTACTTAATTAAACACAATCATACGAAGAAAGAATAACAAAAAATCGGAACTCTTTCCTCAAATCAATGACAGTTGCAAAAATTGAAGTTTTATTGACAGTACTACCGTATATTTACATCAACTATCGTTTTTTTTTTGTTTGATTCCTGATTCGAAAAGCAGAAGAAATACACAAAGAAGCCGATACACCTATTTTGAATATGGACCTTTCCCCGACATCAAAACATCCGTATTCTCAACCAATCACAAGCGAGCAGATGTAAACAAACATTCTCCGCTGAAAAGTCGCTCAGACAACTTTGGACGCGTTCCACACAGGTTGCTGGCGGTTTAGGCAGATCATTGTCCCCTTTTTTCTCGCTTTTTGTGTTCTTCACACGGCTGCGAGAATTAGAAAGCTGTAATACTGTATGTTACTTGTTGCAAGTCTCGTTCACGAAATCTATATATCGATACTAAAAAGGATGTACCCGTTGCAGGCACCTTACAGTTAAGATACCGTACAGGTCAACCAACTGCAATTTCGAACCAAATAATAGTAGACAGTCATACCGGTACTGATGCAATCAAGGTTACCGGTAGCCTACCGTATGTCAGTACGGAAGAATTCGCCTTCGATACAATGTTGCATTTTTATTAAACAGAATCTATTAGTGAATTATTTTCGTAACTATGTTTAATCGCTGCGCATATGGTATTTGCCGGTCTGACAACCTGTACGGTACCCCTGCCGTTCAAATGGAGTAAGATTTGTGCCTTTTCTGAAGCCACATATTGACCGCCAAAAAGCAATGAGATGGATAAAGGAATGCCACAGGCCTCACAGTCGATTCAACCTAGGAAAAATCACCAGAAATACCTACGTGTGTACCAAGGTAGGCCAACATAAATATTGTTTTCGATACCTATGATATATTCAATATGTTAATTTTTATATGAAATAAATTTTCATACAAGCATTGCGTTCCATCATGCATTTTCATGGAGGCGATAGACCAAGTGATGAATACCTTGACCCTATATCAGATTCTTGTCGCCCAAAGCACCATCAAATAGTGAGGTAAGGATATCTTATACCATAATTTAACTTTGAATCATAACTTAACAGGATCTGTCACCAGATACTTCATTTGATACAGAGACATGCGAATCTGACGAAAGTGAGAAAGGATTGTCAGGGATCCAACCAGATCTGCCCCCAGACTCTTCAGTTGAAACTACCTCAAGTGCCGCTAATGAAAATGACAGTGCTTTGTCAGACAGCAGAAAAATGTAAGCAAGCATCATCATCATTTTATTTTGGTTCTCTGGCATAAAACAACACAAAAAGTCAACATACAAACAAAATGCAGAGAAAACTGGAAGTCGAGCATAACTTTAAATTGATTTCAAAAAGTAGGCGGCTACCTACAAGAAAACGAAATAATGAGAATAAAAGGGCACGAAAGAATTAACAAGATTCAGAATCGGGCACCATTTTAACGTAATTCAAAATGAGAAAACACATACTTCTTCCAGCATTGGTGTCATATTTGCTAACCGTAAAAATGATGAATAAAGAAGGAAAATTAATATTGAAGACTTGGGACTTCATGCAGAATTTTTTTCAATCTATTGGTGATAAAATGATGTTACTTTATGGAGGATGCTTCGCATGCAAGCCATGTCCGGTGTGACCCTGGTGATTGCAATATTATTTTTATGCGGACTGCAAAGTCACACAATGCTGCTTCTGATACCAGAAGTTGGCCCGGCACTTGGCAGTATCTGTGGTGTGTGATAAATATCCTTATTTTGTTAGGTTGTTTTGCTTTATCACTGTCATATAAATTACAACTTGTTCATAATCCCTGATAACTTTAGAACCGAACCAAGTGGTGGGTGTTTGCCCATCTGACTATGGGCTGACAATATAACAATGAGGTAGTGCTCAGTGAGCGCAGTTCTCCCATATTATCAGGAGATGAAACCAGGCAGCTTGAATAAAATAACTCAGCAGTAAAATCTTTGTGATGCATTAAGTCTGTGAATGGAATTGTGAAATGAATTCAATTCTATTATTTTGATGTTCCATTGCTTCCATGGTTCTAGTTTGTTGTGCCTAAAAGCATATATCTGGTGTGTATTTTTATCCTATACAACACAATATCTGGAAAACTGTATAATTTGTAGTAATTTTCTTGGATTTTTTTTTCTTGCTTGTTCCTTCATCATATATTTTTCATAATCTGTTATATTCTATTTCTACACTGAATGAATAAACTATAATGTAAAACCTATCAGATACCCGACTGTTTCTGGTTGAAACGGTATGATTGGAACTCTGGCTCGATCTAACTTTGTGGGCTTAGCACCAACTACAGACGACAAAACTGTTGGATCTATTTTGTTCCCTCCATATAGGTTGTTACCAATGCTGGGGAAGGCTTGTACATGCTTGGCTCGGCGGAAAATCTTTTATCCCCCCAATTTCATCTGTCGAATAGTCTTGGTTAGTCCAACGATATGGCAACAAGCACCAGTAGTCTAGTTCTGATGAATATGTAACAATTTTCAAACCATGTTCATCACTATAACATTATTGGTCTTGTAATTTTATGTGGTATGTAATCAATCATAATACCTCAATAAACCTGTTGAATCTAATCTTTCGATAGTATATTTGCACCCATCTTACTGAGCTAATAAATCTGTGTTTCTATGATACGGCACCGTGCCTAGCATGTACAAATTGCACCAGAGACTTTCCAGCGACACCTCTTTTTGAAAATGATGTGGTGGCAGAGCCTCCTGAACTTATCTATAGCACTTGGCTGAACTCCAGCGTTGAACCAGGATTGACGACTGAACCATCATGAATGTATCTGAAAAAGTATTCATCTGTTCATAATTACAGATTGCTGTAGTTTGTGCAATTTTTCCAAAAATGTATTTAGAGGACTTTTTATACTGCCCCTGCATTTCATTTGTTTCTATACTAAACCCATCACTTTAATCCTAACTTGGACGCTACATATCTATTAGTCTATGAACCATGGGATACGGTACCGGTAGTATCGCAGGTCTCACAGTCCCTCTGATATTCTTCAACCATATAAGTTTAAATATCACCTTTCAATGAAAAGTTTTGTATCCTTCTCCAGCTGGTGGAAAGAAAAGTTCTTGGAGAACCACGTCATAGAAAAGTCATCTCTGAGTGATTCCATTTTTGTACGTTAATGAAGCTTTTGGAACTACGTTAGGTACGGTAACGGCAATGTGAAGGCGGAATAACGTTAATAATAGATCACTAGACAATATCTTATAACTTTAGAAGCACGAAAATACCGCCATCACCAGTGAAATGCCATTCGAAGGCCTTTAAAACGAGCAACTTACCATTCTATCGCCCTACACAAGCCTGAATATTTGCAATGTTTGTCTGAGCGAGCAAAATCAAAACAATAAAGGTCAGAGGTCGGGGAAAGGTCCACGTAATTTTTCCGCGTAGGATTAAAATAAAAAATCTATGACAGTTGCTTCAGCGATCAGGCAAAATCGACTTCCCCGGTGTTCTGCATTCAGGAAGCTCGAGTACAGGGCTGCCACTTTAGATGTTTTAGATCTAGATGTTTTTTTTTCAAGATCTAGATGTAAATTTGGAGCCTAGATGTTAGCTATAAAATCTAGAATTTTTTTTTTCAAGGTTCTGAATATAATTCAGTGGGAAATAAATAAAGAAATGTGTGTAATACCTGAATACTGTAATACCGGTAGGGGTAGGTGGATGAATATTATTTCATTATTTAGAAGTATCGATGTAAGATTGATAAAACAGTATATATTTACGATAAAACTCATTCATATTGTATTCGTCCACCGGTACCATACAGTCATATGTACTTGAAATATTTGAATAACGAATTAAACATGTGACGTTTTAATTAACGTTAAGTAGAAAGGACGACGACGTTGGTCCGATGATGATGTTGCCAAGGGTAGGGATGGGCAATATAGAAAACCGAATCCGGAGGATTCGAATCCCAAAGTATTCGAATCCAATGGGATCCGATATCAGGATTCGGTTTCCGCCTTTCCGACGCCATGCGTCAATTTTTGTATTTCAGGTTTTTCATTTATCAATTATAGACGAGCGTTTTTCTCGCGGGGAAATCTCTCTCGTTTAATTAAACTTACGTCTGCTCGCAAAGAGCCCGTAAATCGGTAAACATCAAACACTGTAATTTCAATCGGCATATTCAGGACAGTCGGCAATATAACCTCAAGGCGAAGACTCGTTATTGCACCATTTTTGCGTTTTCCTGCTTTGCTATCTAGCTAGCGTATGATAATGATAATTATCTGTGCCGACTTACTGGTGATATTCCGATGATCTGAAATCTGAATGCAACAATCTTTAATTGTTTACAGACGTGCATTGCTTCATTTTAAATTAAATGATTTTTCGCGACCTACGAGTTTTCCCAAAAAATGATGCACGTAAAGCAAAAGCCAGGCGTTAAATGTTATAATAACATCACTTGCGATTAATTTAGATCAAATATTATTTCAAATAATTTTATTATATCATTTTCCGAAATACAAAGTTATATCGCAAAACGCGAACATCTGTCACATTTAAATTTCACTCTCAAAAGATTACATATTTTGCGGTCGGTTTCTATCGTTTAAGATAGACGCACGTTTGATCGAGTGTCTGTAGTATTTTAGTCGCCGATAAATTTTGAAAAAAGTTGCCGCATCTGGCGAAGATAGTGACATATTGAATTTGAGTAGGGCTAAGTCTGGGTAGATAATGATTAATGAGAACATTTCTATCGTTCAAGATAGATGCACGTTTGATCGAGTGTCTGTAGTATTTTAGTCGCCGATGAATTTAGAAAAAAGTTGCCTCATCTGGCGAAGATAGTGACGTATTGAATTTGAGTAGGGCCAAGTCTGGGTAGATAATGATATGTAACGATATTCATAGAAAATGAATTCTTCTTTAGATGTTATTACCTAATAACTAAGTACGAAATCACGTTTACGGGAACTTGGTTTTACGTGTCTTGCTCGCACAGAATAAAAAGTTGATTTTAATTGATAGTGGTTAAATTTAATATTTTACAACGGCGCATAGGTTGCAGCGGCCACACGCTGGTTATGCATCTAATTAATTCAGCCGGTATGTTTTAGTACACTCGACATACTTACAGTAATAATGATTTAAAGCCGTTTCATGTCTATTTTTGTATTTAACAGCCTACTATTAAAGCGTGTCTTAATTTAACATATCAGTATTTATTAGTATTTAGGGATTACATACATTTGGAACAATTGAAGGCAAAAAATATTGTGATATTCATAAATTTTATTGTCCTGGGAACTGCCTGTTTAGTATCAAATGAAATCCAATGTTCAGGACATAAAATAATACATTTATAGTAAGTAATACATTTGCAATTTTTTAACATCTAAAACTAGCAATGTGGAAATTCCCACTATTTGAATAAGTATGAAAATAGAATAGGATTCGGTATTCTGGATTCGATTTAACTATTCTAGAATAGTAAATTATTCTACATTGCCCATCCCTAGCCAAGGGTTTTAAAATTATTAAGTTATTTAAGTCTATATGTGCTATTGAATGTGTCTCTCTTTAAACATCAACCTTTCAAAATGCCAAAGTGTATACACTACCAGCAAAAATTTAGAAAAGATTGGCTTAAGGAATGGTTGGCTCCTTCAGATGACTGGATGATAAGAACAACTGAACAAGGTCTTTTGTAAATTCTGCGGGTGGGAATTGAATTCTAGGTTATGATGTTAGCTTCTTCGACATCTAATAATACTGTATTATGGTTACTTTTCAATAAATTCAATGACTTCATATCTAGATGTATTTTCTAGATGTTTTTCGAGGTCAATCTAGATGTTTTATTCAGGCAAAAGTGGCAGCCCTGCTCGAATATGAAAGCGGCCCTCCAAAGCATTGCATTATACAATATGAATTGCCTTGATAGATATGAGCCTGGGGTGTCCGAGATAGGCTGTTGGGCACTTATTGTTTGTGTTTTCACTGTTGCTTTGTGTGTGTCGTAGTGACATACCGTACAGCTATACCGGCTCGATTGGTGATTTTCTTAATTTTTCAATCATATTCATGTATTATCACAAGTTTAACACCCTTTGCAATTTGCAGTGTATCTGTGTATGGCACCGGTATCTCGTCGTTCATTAAATTAGGTATATCAAGCATTATCAAGTCCATGCCTCTGAAAACAAATAACTGGCTAACTAACCCCATACCGTACCAGACATGGACTGGTGACCTGAAGAGAGGCCGTGGTTCACCATATGATTAAGACGCTTATCGCCTCTCCTCTCCTGTATTCAAGCTTTATCAAAATTTGATCCAAGGCCTATGGATTTATCTCGTTCTGTCCCACAAGCTGAGACTGTTGTGATAAGTTTGTCTCTGCTCATGTAGATTTATGTACTGTGCCATAGACTTCACAGGTAGAGTTCAGAATAGATAATTCGGCTATCCATTAATAACATGATAAACAATTGGGCAGGAAAATTAAATATGGCGAAAATTTGGCCATAGAAGTTATTTCCAACTAGGGCTGTCCAAAATCGAATTTTTTTGATTCAAATTGAACTGAATAATCGAATTTTATTGCGCAATCCTAAATTCATCTCTAATGTACAATAAAAAACTTCTTTTTCAATATCGTGATAACGTATGTGCAGTTATATCTAAATTATTACAAATACTTTGCATAACTATGTTTCCAGAGTTATAAAACGAGACCACAAGCCTCCTTGAACTGGTCAAAAAATTGGGGTTTCGAAAACTTTCAAGTGTTAAGAGTTGGACTCTTTTAATGCCCGTAGTTGATATTTTATTCTTATCATCATTGGTATTATTAACTCAATATTTTTTGTGAAATTTTCAGTAAAATGAAAAACAACTATTAATATAGATATAACTGTTGCCCAAAAAATTTAAAACTGCATTTCGGGAACTCACGCGGGAAATTTAAAGCTAGTTTGATGACATTATTATTAGGGATGCGACAAGATTCGGACTCGTGCTCGGATTCGGCCCGAGCCTTTGATGATTTTACCGAGTCCGTGACGTCATACGTCACGCGATAGTCAATCGCAGACTGAAGGCGCTTTCGACGAGAAATTCAATATTTTCGTTCTGTTTTGCCACGAGACTGTCCAGCCGGTTTTCTCTCACTATTTCTCTCTTTTATCCAACTATCTAACAGGGGGCTTGCCTAAGTGAAATTAAAAGATTGCGTCAAATGTGAAATTCACAACAACGTAAGGCGTTTAACGAACTAAAAAGTATGCCTCGTTGACAGCGAAAATCCGCCTGACGGTGTTTAGTGAATATTTTGCCAAGTCCTATTTCGAACATCTACTGATCATCGACCATTAATCCGTAGTCAGCGAGTACTCACATTTATAAATAAAAATTGCGTTGATTTTTGACAGAAGTGCAACTCGGAAATGTCCGTGGCGTTATAATCATTTACACGCTCGCATTCAGCGCCGATCAAATGCATGAATTATGAAACTATTACTTAATGTTAATCTGAGTCGATTTTTTTTATCGTAATTTAATCAGTATTTACATATGCCATCATTATTGGTGGGTTAAATCGACTTATTCGATTTACGAATACCGGAATGTGAAATATTGTCAAAACTATTTTTGAAATGTTCTATAAGACTGAAAACTCGGTAATAACATGGCGTTTTTATTTCATAATTTTGTCATAATCGCTGATTATTTTTTGTCACCGCTATCGTTTCGGCGGCCGACGTTCCAGTTAATGCTGGTAAACTAAATTTAAGGCACTTTGTTATTAACAAATAAATATTGATTCTCACGCCACGGCGTAAAACGTTGTTTGGTTTTTATATTTCGGACATAAATGTGAGTTCACATCGGCGAAAATGTTAAAGATCTATTAAGGAGTGAATACACAACACAAATTAATTTTCTTTTCTATCTTCTGTGTAGGATTTGATCCTCCATATCACAATTTGTAAATTAAGATCCCAATTTTAAGCGAACAATATTATCATTACTGTCTCCGGGATGTGATATATGACTTTTTTATGCTTTTAATTTTATATCGTCTCCGTGTTATTTTTGTAATATAATAATAATTGAACACTGAGAATTCACGCAACTCAGCTTTGGGTTAAAACAGTTATACTAAATACTTAAATAAATCGGCAATTATGGCCTTCCTTAGTGATCAAAATAATATTTTTCCCTAAAATATTGGATTTCCATGGATTATTTACTAATCTGTTACGCTGTTTCTAAATTAAAAAAGCGGTGTTTACCAGCTTTATGAAAAATTTGAAATTGAAAAGATATGATAGTCGCAGAAAGAAAACAGAAAAACAACAACACAAGATTTGTCACCTTCGTCGTTTCCGTCTGTTAGCGAGAGCGGTAGGTGAATTCTTACTCGTAATTCGTTGTGAATAAATGTTAATAAATTTTCTTTTGCTTTTCAATGCGTCCTGATTTGTATTATTAAAAGTGGTTGCGTCGGAAAAAGAGAGTCATTCTCTCCTTTTGAGCGTCCATTCGTTACTTATCTGTTTCACTTTCTGTTTCAATCAACAATTGCTCATTCCTCTTCATCATTATCAGCGCCAACTAAGAAAAATGATTGTCCCGAAAGCAAAACACTATGTGCAACGATATGAATTACCGATACATAGTCTCATTTTACACAATGTTTAATTTACGACCAATATACGCGAACAACAGCTTCACGTTAGGCATTTATTTCGTAGCTAATGAAAAAGTATTGGACTCGGAGACGAGTCCAGCTCAAATACTCGGATTCGGCCGAGCCGAACCTTTTTGGATTCGTCGCATCCCTAATTATTATTAGTTAATGACCATATTGTTGTTGTACAACAGCCATCAACTCGCAAGGATGAATTATTTGTCATAGTAATAAATGGATGATACAAAGTATTGCCATTAGAAGAAATTACAAATTCTATTGAAAAAGGGCATGTACCTCCAAAATGTGTTACAGTCCTGTACCATGTTCCTATAACTACTGACTCAACAGCTACAAATCGATTTTATTTATAGAACTGGCGTTTTTGCTGATACTAAATTTGCCTTTTTCTCCTTGGGTTCTCTCAAAAAACGTCATCTTTAAATCATTATTACCGATTACTTTTCATTTATGAGCATGCATGGAATGGATAATTGCATGTCATCGGGCAATAGGAGAGACCTTTTTACAGCAAAGAAAGCGATAGAAACATGTTTTTGCTTGCCCGGTGAAAAAAGATCAGATTTCGAACATTCGGTTCGCTTGGACAGCCCTATTTCTAGGGATGGGCAATGTAGAATAATTTACTATTCTAGAATAATATTCTATTTTCATACTTATTCAAAAAGTGAGAATTTCCACAATGCTGGATTTAGATGTTAAAAAGTTTTAAATGTATAACTATAAATGTAATATTTATTTGGAAATGTCCTGAGCATTGAATTTCATTTGATACTAAACAGGCATTTCTCAGGACAATAAAACTTATTATAGGATTATTATTTTTTTTTGCCTTCAATTTGTTCCAAATGTATGTAATCCCTAAATACTGAAATGCTAAATTAAGACACGCTTTACACACTATAATAGTAAGCGGTTAAATACAAAAATAGATATGAAACGGCGTTAAATCATTTTTAATGTTAGTCTGCCGAGTGTACTAACTAAAACATACCCGCTGAGAATTAATTAGATGCAGGACCAGCGTGTGGCCACTGCAACCTATGCGGCCGTTGTAAAGTATTAAATTTAACCATTATCAATTAAAATCAACTTTTTATTCTGTGCGAGCAAGACTCGTAAAACCAAGTTCCCGTAAACGTGATTTCGTACTTAGTTATTAGGTAATAACATCTAAAGACTAATTCATTTTCTATGATTATCGTTACATATCATTATCTACACAGACTTGGCCCTAATTATACTCAATACGTCACTACCTTCGCCAGCTGCGGCAACTTTTTTTAAAATATACCAGCGACAAAATTACTGCAGACACTCGATCAAACGTGCGTCTATCTTGAACAATAGAAACGGACCGAAACAAATGTAATGTTTTGAGAGTGGAGTTTGAATGTAACAGATTTTCGCGTATTGCGATATAACTTTGTATTTCGGAAAATGGTGTATTAAATTATTCGTAAATAATATTTGATCTAAATCAATCGCAAGCAATGTTATAACATTTAACGCCTGGCTTTTGGTTTACATGCATCTTTTTTTGGTAAAACTCGCAGGTCTCGAGATATCTTAATGTAAAATGAAGCAAGGCACGTCTGTAAACAATTGAAGATTGTTGCAATCAGATTATCGGAATATCGCTAGTAAGTCGGCACAAATAATTATTATTATACGTTAGCTATATAGCAAATCAGTAGAACGCAAAAACGGTGCCATAACGAGTCTTCGCCGTGAGGTGTACTTCGCCGACTTCTTGTTCTGAGTATGCAGATTGAGATTACAGTGTTTGACGTTTACCGATTTTACGAGCAGACGCAAGTTATGTTAAACGAGAGAGATTTCGACGCGAGAAAAAACGTGATTGATAAATTAGAAACTCGAAATACAAAAGGCGCGGAGAGGCGGAAACCAAATCCTGTTATCGGATCTCGTGGGATTCGAATCCTCCGGATTCGGTATTCTATATTGCCCATCCCTACCTGTTTCCAACCAAGAATTAATTGTTTTGATGATAATTATATATATTTGAATATTATGTTGGGCTGTATATTCAATGAAATTGTATTGTTTCTAAAATATTAGAATTGTTGAAGAAACAGTAGTACTGACAAAGCAACACAGATTCAAATATGAAGTATAAATGACACAGCCTCCAATTAAGGTGTCTTATCACAATACCAGTGATCTAGTTGCTTTCATTCACGAATATTTGTTAATCACGTAGTTTTCCAAATCTGTGATTGGGCTTCTGAAATTTTTCAGTCAGTATCAAACTAATCACATACATTCAGCTGCATTTTTGCATTTATTATATGGCAATGGTCAGTGTTTGCGAAACGTAAAAAAAATTATTATCATTATATAGATATTCTGCATTATGGAAAATTATACCAAAATCATAGAATCCACCAAGGTTGTCTTTAATGAACACTTTTCATCGGGACTCGATTTGGAAAAGCATTTTCATGATGAAAATCATTATGGCACAGGAGATTTAAACCAATATCCATCTGATAACGATGTGGGAACTAGTCAGCATACCAACACCGGCGATAATTGTGGAAAGGGTTGTTTACTAAGTGGTGATGAAGAGAACTCTGATGTTCATGCACAAAGTAGAAAAAGTGGTTTGGCTGTTCCAACTGGAAAATCCGATAAGTTACAAACCAACAGGGGAGATAAACCATATGTTTGCCAACAATATGAGGAGAACCTAAAATGGAAGAGAAATTTAAGTGTGCATATGAGATCTCATACTTGGGAGAAACCCCATGTTCATGAACAATGTGGAAAGAGTTTTTCACAATTATCTCATTTACATAGGCATGAGAGAACTCATACTAAAGAGAAACCTTATGTTTGTGAACTATGTGGAAAGAGTTTTTCGCAATTATCTCCTTTACATAGGCATGAGAGAACTCATACTAAAGAGAAACCTTATGTTTGTGAACTATGTGGAAAGAGTTTTTCGCAATTATCTCATTTACATAGGCATGAGCGAAGTCATACAGGTGACAAGCCTTATATTTGTAAACAATGTGGAAAAAGTTTTTCACATTCATCTACTTTACATGTGCATGATCGAACTCATACTGGTGAGAAACCTTATGTTTGTAAACAATGTGGGAAAGGTTTTTCACAATTATCCAGTTTACATGTGCATGAACGAACTCATAATGGAGAGAAACCATATGTTTGTAAACAATGTGGAAAGAGTTTTTCGCAATTATCTATTTTACATGGGCATGAACGAACTCATAATGGAAAGAAACCTTATGTTTGTAAACAATGTGGAAAAAGTTTTTCACATTCATCTACTTTACATGTGCATGATCGAACTCATACTGGAGAGAAACCCCATGTTTGTAAACAATGTGGGAAAGGTTTTTCACATTTATCTAATTTACATGTGCATGAACGAACTCATACTGGAGAGAAACCATATGTTTGTAAACAATGTGGGAAAGGTTTTTCACGATTATCCAGTTTACATGTGCATAAACGAACTCATAATGGAGAGAAACCCCATGTTTGTAAACAATGCGGGAAGAGTTTTTCACAATCATCCAGTTTACGTGTGCATGAAAGAACTCATACTGGAAAGAAACCTTATGTTTGTAAACAATGTGGGAAAGGTTTTTCACAATTATCCAGTTTACATGTGCATGAACGAACTCATAATGGAGAGAAACCATATGTTTGTAAACAATGTGGAAAGAGTTTTTCGCAATTATCTATTTTACATGGGCATGAACGAACTCATAATGGAAAGAAACCTTATGTTTGTAAACAATGCGGGAAGAGTTTTTCACAATTATCTAATTTACATAGGCATGAGAGAACTCATACTGGAGAGAAACCTCATGTTTGTAAACAATGTGGGAAAGGTTTTTCACATTTATCTAATTTACATGTGCATGAACGAACTCATACTGGAGAGAAACCATATGTTTGTAAACAATGTGGGAAAGGTTTTTCACGATTATCCAGTTTACATGTGCATAAACGAACTCATAATGGAGAGAAACCCCATGTTTGTAAACAATGCGGGAAGAGTTTTTCACAATCATCCAGTTTACGTGTGCATGAAAGAACTCATACTGGAAAGAAACCTTATGTTTGTAAACAATGTGGGAAAGGTTTTTCACAATTATCCAGTTTACATGTGCATGAACGAACTCATAATGGAGAGAAACCATATGTTTGTAAACAATGTGGAAAGAGTTTTTCGCAATTATCTATTTTACATGGGCATGAACGAACTCATAATGGAAAGAAACCTTATGTTTGTAAACAATGCGGGAAGAGTTTTTCACAATTATCTAATTTACATAGGCATGAGAGAACTCATACTAAGGAGAAACCTTATGTTTGTGAACTATGTGGAAAGAGTTTTTCGCAATTATTTAATTTACATAGGCATGAGCGAAGTCATACAGGTGACAAGCCTTATATTTGTAAACAATGTGGAAAGTGTTTTTCGTGTATATCCAATTTACGTATGCATGAGCGAAGTCATACAGGTGACAAGCCTTATATTTGTAAACAATGTGGAAAGTGTTTTTCGTGTATATCCAATTTACGTAGGCATGAGCGAAGTCATACAGGTGACAAGCCTTATATTTGTAAACAATGTGGAAAAAGTTTTTCAGATTCGTCTACTTTACATGTGCATGAACGAACTCATACTGGAGAGAAAAGTTATGTTTGTAAACAATGTGGAAAATGTTTTTCGCAATTATCTCATTTACATGTGCATGAAAAAACTCATACTGGAAAGAAACCCTATGTTTGTAAACAATGCGGGAAGAGTTTTCCAAAATTTTCTAATTTACATGTGCATGAAAGAACTCATACTGGAAAGAAACCTCATGTTTGTAAACAATGTGGGAAAGGTTTTTCACAATTATCCAGTTTACATGTGCATAAACGAACTCATACTGGAGAGAACGCAATTATCTATTTTAAACAGGCATGAACGAACTCATAATGGAGAGTAGCCTTTTGTTTGAAAACAATGTGGAAAGGGATTTTCACTATTATTAAATTTACATAGGCATGAACGAACTCATAATGGAGAGAAGCCTTATGTTTGTAAATGATGTGGAAGGGGCTTTTCACAATTATCTAATTTACAAATGCATAAACGAACTCATACCGGAGAGAAACCCCATGTTTGTAAACAATGTGGAAAGAGTTTTTCACGATTGTCTACTTTAAATGTGCAAGAACAAAGTCATACCAGAGATAAGCCTTATGTCTGTGAACAATGTTGAAAAGGTTTTTCGCATTTATCCAGTTCTCATGCACATAAGCGAAGTCATAGAGGAAAGAAACCCTATTTGTAAATGATTAGGACTAGACTGTTTGTAAACGATTCCTGATCATCCACTCTGCATGAACGAGCTGATACTGGAGAAAACCTCACGTTTGTAACAATGTGGAAAGAGTTTTTCGCAATTATCTCGTTTATATAGACATGAGGTAACTCATTTCGCATACTTAAAATCAATGCATGTAGGTTTTTAGCATTTCGCAGATGTTTTCGTGTCATTGTCCAGTTTTTATGTACACAAGCAAAGTCATACGAAAGAGAAATCATATATTTGTAAACAATATGGAAAGCGTTTTTTCACAATTATACTGTTTAAGACAATTATCTATTCTGGATAGCAGTATCATACATGTGAAAAATACAGAAAGGGCGCAAAGTACGTGAGAGACTTTATATTTGTAATCGTGAATATGGATATACTCAAATAAAAATATTCTTCAAAACATGCCCAAGGCTGTGAATGGCGATGCAGTATATATATATGATTGTTTACATTTGCTTTTGTGTATCCAATCTCACGTTTCTCTCTATCATTGTTAGAGTAGTAATTGTTAGATGAGGAATGGATATTTGTTTGTTTTTATGATATAAAATATTAAACAAGTGTTCTAATAATTTGTGGGCATTATTTTATTATGATGTGTGATATCGTTTTCGAACTCTATGTCATTAAGACATTGGGGCAATGTAGTTGAAGGAATCGCGATAAGTGCAACTGCAGTCTGATTCAAGAATATTATTGTAGATTGTGAATGACAATCGTATAAATAGTCCGCATATGAGAACTCGTACCGGAAATAAATCTTGGATTGAATAGTGTTTTTCAAGATTATCTCATTTACAAATGCATGAACGGACCAGGTTTTCACAACTATCCCATTTATAAATGAATGAACAAACTCACACTGGAGGAAAACCTTATGTTTGTCAACAATGTGAAATAGTCACAACTATCTCATTTACACAGGCATTTCGTCAGCAATGCGGAAAACGTTTCTTATGATTATTTGATTCACGTGAATGAGCGAAGTCATTCTGAAGAAAACTCTATGTTTGTAAAAAAGTTTTTTGTGCATGTTTAATTTACGTTGGCACGAGCGAACTTACACTGGAGAAATACCGTTTGCTTGTAAACAATGTGGAAAGAATTTTTACTTGTTTGCACGTACATGAGCGAACTCTTAGTGGATAGAATACTCATATATGCAGAAACAAAATCAAATTTACAAAAGCATCTTCTGCTAATCTATACTGGAGAGAAATCACATGTTTGTCCATATTTGCATACTTTACAATCGCATGAGCGAACTCATATCAGAGAAAAACCTCATGGTTGTAAACAATGTGGAAAATACAATCAGCTGAAGCGGAAATAGTAATGTGAATCCACAATGGGAAAGCTCCAACGACTAACATACCATGATGCGCAACTAAAGACTTGACCAATGAGGAGTGTCTGACGCGATACGCTCCATTGCGGCAACTTGATTCGTTAACGCCCACTCGAGTTCCCAGCGTTTTGCTGCAGTTTCACCATATCTGTTGGTCGCATCGGACTCAAGGGCTTTAGTTATTATATAATCAGTAGATATTATGGCTAATAAAGGTAAGTCTACCATTTCTATACTTTAGATATATACTATCAGTATGTTTTCATTAGCGGGTGACTATTCAGTGAGCTACCATGTGCTGATATATGACAGACAGAGCTGCCGAGTTTAAATCTCTGAATCAGATCCTGAATTTGATGATACATTCAGACATTACCTGTCTGCCTGTACCGTACTAGACTCATTAATGTTAGAGGATCATAAACTGACAGTATTCATAGATCTTGGCGAGGCAATGGAAGAAAAGTTTACCTTGAATGAGCAAAAGAGATTTGATGCAGGACCCCCAACAGATCATGCATTCAATTATCTTACCATCAATATATTTTCTGGATTTCATTCTATAGATAGAGTATAAGTTTATTTCGACTCCATAATCAGCATAACAATACATTCGACAGATAGAAACAAAATAAATAAAAACTGATTATGAAATCAGGGGAGCAAACAAAACCTTAGATAAGGTTTATATCGTACAAAATATAAGATGGAAGGGTTTGCCAAGAGGAAGTGGTACGTGTTTACTCACCTAAAATTATTAAGTTATTTAAGTAAGAATAAAACGCGATAAATTTAGGGTATACTATACAGTAAAAATAAATAAATACTAGAAAGAAAAAAAATTATTTGCCACACCATAATGATATTTTTGTAATAGTTGCCATTGCCAAATTGATCGATCTTCTAATCGTTAATTTAAATATAAAAGGAAAATTCTATTGAAAACATATTGCCAAGCTGATTATAGTTGGAGTCAAATGCCAAGTTGCCCAACCAAAGTTGCCATAATTGGGTGCATGAAGAGGTGGGAGAGACCATTTCATTCCTTAAATTAGAGCCTATTATTGCCAAATTATAGTCCAGATTGTAATAAGTAATTAAAGTTATCGGTAACAGTAAAATTACTATGATTAAGTAAAAAGTAGGGTGTGGAAATAAATTGGTTACAAAGGGTTTATGTGAGGTTTTTCATTCTTGGGTATTGATTTCAGACAAGGATATAGGAATAAGGTTGTTTTTTCATCGGAGGATATCGGAGTCTTTTTTTTTTTGATTTTTTCCTTATGTGTTTTACTTCATTTAATCACTTTGAAGTAACCTGAAAAACAAAAAATAAAACCGCGAGTAGATGTTTCAATGATTGGGTGAAGGAGAACGCTCTGAACTATTTTTTACAGGCAAAAAATAATTGTTTAATTAAATGGAATGTATTGTCATTATATAGCGATGGATAGATGATCTATGATGACATTCTGCTTGGGACAGA
The DNA here is from genome assembly GCF_964204865.1 of Styela clava. NCBI lineage: Eukaryota > Metazoa > Chordata > Ascidiacea > Stolidobranchia > Styelidae > Styela > Styela clava. The sequence continues at coordinate 21,674,134 of NC_135257.1, forward strand.
GAAAAATTTATCACACCATGCAAAAAACACACAAAATTTCACTATCTATACCTTGGCCAACAAGTCAACTCAAACACCATGCCTTAACATAAAATGCATGCATACATAAATAATATAAAAAACACATCCAATTACAATGACCCACAGCAAATTAAAATCTGAAAGGGAGAATCCAACATAGCTCTACTGCTCGCCTAGTTGCAATAATTAGTAACCTTGCAGGAACAATATTGTACTATCTACAACCCTTATACCACCACTCAAACATAAGACCCAGCGTGTATGATAAGGACATCACAACTAGAATAAGATAAAAACACGAGCGTGAAGTGATAGAATGTGTGCAGTTTTTTAAAGAAAATATCATCCGGGTACGTTAGCTACCTCTATATTTAAAAAAATATATATATACTCATGCATGTCACAATACCATTTCTTTGGTGCTGGACTAGTTCTGGTCAAGTCGTGGCAAGATATAACAATATTATTATAGCTGTTCAACATTTTCATTAAAACAATAATGTGCAAGTGTGGAGTGTCCCAAGTTTTTGTCATCGAATACCACCAGTAGTAATTTTTAATATTTGGGAACTAAATGAGACTTGACTTGTTTTTGAAAAGATTTTTTGGACTTTAACATCTTCAAATTTAAGGGAAGAGAATTCCAAAGTTTGGGTCCAGTAAAAGACAAGGAATGCTGACTCACGGATTTACTCATGAAAGGTACGAATAAATCAGAACTACTTCTTCGGTTGGAGGTATTTTTGACAAGTATGTCATTAAAGCAATTGGGCAGCGCATTATTATGAAAGTCGTGAGCTAGAGATAATATTTCAAATTTCATCATATCTTCAACCTTAAGTATGTATATTTAGTGATTTGAAGAAGAGTCTACACACTTTCACGTTTTCTTTTACCAAAAACTATTCTTAAAAAATTATTACAAATACTCCGCGGTTTTGAGACAAGTGTTTTATTATCATGAAGCCAGACTGAACAACAATATCGAATATGACTAAGTAGTAATGATTGAAACATTGCTAGTAGAGCTGATTGATCAACACACTGGGATACTTTGGCAGAAACTGCTAGGTTTCTTTTTGTTTTACCAATAACATGCTTTATTTGTGATTTCCATGACAGATTTTTATCAAAGATAACTCCTAGAAATTTTATTTCTTTCACTCTTTCAATTTCATTGCCATTGCGCAGTAGTTTTTTTGAACAACTCACACTTTTATGCTTGCTTGGATGGGATAATACAAATTTAGTTTTGTTAGCATTCAGAGATAATTTATTAACTAACATCCAGCTATGAATGTTGGTTAGTTCTTGGTTTGCAACTGTGAATAGATCTTGTGTCATCAGCAAACATGATCGACTCAGAGGATTTCAGACACCTGGACATGTCATTAATGTAAGCTAGAAAAAATAACGGGCCAAGTAAAGATCCTTGTGGAACTCCGTGCTTCATGACAGAAATATTTGTAGAGAATGAGTTGTCATATTACACAATTTGCTTCCTGTCTTGAAGGTAGCTCTTGATCCAATTGAATGGAACGGTCAATGGTGTCAAAAGCTTTTGTGATATCAAGAAATATTCCAATTGCATGTTGTTTGCATTCAACCGCATTGGTCAGTTTGTGTATCAAAACATTAGCAGCCATAGCAGTGGAGTGATGCTTGCGGAAACCAAATTGATGCGAGTGGAAAACATTGTTAGTTGACATTCTACTATACATTATTTTTTCAAGAATCTTAGAAAATGATGGTAAAAGACTAATAGGTCTATAGTTTCCAAGATCTGAAACACTACCCTTTTTAAAGAGAGAAAGAACTTGAAGATGAACTTAAATGTCTTGAAGCTTTCAATGAATAATCCACTAGATAGTGAAAGATAAAATATATATGTCAGGATATCAATAATATGTTCTGGAACATATTTCAATATTTTGAATGGAATACCATCGATTTCAAAACTTGACTTGGGCTTCATATCCCGTATGATATTTTTTATTTCTAATGATGTAGTTGGCCTTAAGAACATTCTTGCTTCCCAAGATATGAAATGTAATTTTTGTCACAGCCAGCTGGTTGTGGCATACAGTCGAGCAGGCTTTGTGCCACTTGGGAAAAGTGTTCATTAAATTTATTTGCAGTTTGTGTATTACTGCAATCAAGTCCAATCAAAGGATGATTGTCATTTAGATTTGTAATAATTTGATTTCTTTTTGTGGAGCAATCGAGTATAAAGGTTCCTGCATTCATTGAGCTGTAATTTGTGCTTGTCATTTATGTTTTTATTGTTTATTAATTTTTAATTTCTTATAAAGTTTTTGTTTGACTTTGTTGAGTTTGCATAACTCAATATCATACCAAGGTTTGTTTGATCTGTTTGTCTGTTTCTTGTAAGGAAAAGATTGAGAGTAAGCAGTGGAGAATTTTTCAAAAATTTTTTTAAAGCAAGTGTTGGGATCCTGGATGCTGCTGAAGTCATCAATATCAATAGAATTCAGTTCATTCATAAAAGTATTCAAGTTGGACGAAGTAAACTGGCGATAAAGCGTTTCAATTCTGGTCTGAATTTGCTTTTCTAGAAGAGAGCATTGTACAATCGGCAGATGATCAGAAACACATTCTGCTAAAACAGCACTGTTAATTTTTGTTATCATATACGTTTGTCCAAATGTGGTCTATACAGGTAGCAGAACTTGAAGTTATCCTGGTGGGGCAGTTTATCAGAGAATAATAGGCCAGGTTGTGCATAATATCAACATTATTAGAAACATACTTAAATATGATATTTTCATGACAATATTTTTGCTAATAAACAACTTATTCTGTGATTTATAAAAAATAACTTATGTTTTATTTCAAGCTGCTCAACGTGTCAAAAGTTATTTTCCAGCGTGGTATCTTTGGCTCAACATATTCACAAACAAGGTAAGATTTACATAATTATAGACTCTTACATAAATTCCATAATCACTAATACAACTTCCACAACTCAAGATAAACATGAAGAGCAAATTTTTTCTAACCACCATGGGATAAATCTGTAAAAATAATTTTGAATTTCTTTTATTTTTAGGCAGAGATATTAGTGTGGGGAGAATTGTAGTAGAAGATCATTGCAGCCAAATGTGGTCAAATACTTACAATTGTTGCTGAAGAAAAGTTCTGAGTGATTAAATGTTATCCTTCAGCTGTGATGCAGTTAGCGTTATTCCTCACACTCTAACCGAGTATTCCAGGTTTACTATACCCTCCAGTCTGTCGGGAAAATATTTGATAGATTCACAGTCCAAGAAATGATTGACATTCATGGTAATCAATGAAGCGATATTCAGCGAGGTCCATATAATCCAATACATTGCTGGGTTTATTTTACAAAAAATGCAAAAACGATGCTAAGACCCGGAAGACTGCAAAAGAATTCAGTCATTATTTAATCCCGAACCGGACTGTTTGATAACTGACTCTATGATTGCAGGATACAGAATATGGACGCCTAACCGTACCATTGCCCAGTGTCCAAGCTGCTCGAAATTGAATTTAGATTAAACTATGCTCATGAAGGTGTTACAGCCACAGTTTTTGAAAATATTAATATAGAATCATTTGGTATCGCCCAAAACGATACTAGCATGCTGGACATCTTGGAAAAATAAGGTGCCATCAAACAGAATTTATCCCTACGAAAACTGCTTGAAAATAAATGTAGATGAAGAGCATGATCTCTTTTCACTTTGTTTTGCAAGGTAGTGCGTTTAGATGTGATTCCAGTTTTATTTTTATTACTTTAGCAGTAATTAAACAAAGCAATCTATTTTTCATAACAAAATTTTCATTGCAATATAGTATATTTTCATGACAATAGGCAATGTAAGTTGCATAATAAAAATACAGCATATCTAGAACTGTTTGATTTCCAGTTGCGTATTTCTGGAATGAAAATTATTTTCAAGCCAAATCAGACGCTCATCAATGCTATGGAATGGTCGGAGCATTTTTTTAGGCGCTCCCGTAGTATGTGTACCAAGATAGCGCACAACCTGATAACCCCCACCTGGTGCACATATTACGGGAGCACCCTTTTTTATATCCAAAATTTGGCCAAGTATTCACAATATCAAACCATTCATCCATAGACCATGCTGACCAAGAGCTCTGGCCCACCTCTCTGCTGCATCAATCTTGCAGCAGTCTTAGATAGAACCTGGGCTGCATATTTGACACACACTTGTGTGTAGCTTTGTAAGCACAAGTGGGATTCCGTCAATTTGCAGGAGCGGAACTCTTGGGATGAAAAAGAAGGGTACTGCACGAAAATGGTCATCTTATTTAATAGGCGAATTCCACTCGCAAACACATTATTGCGTACTGTTTTGAGTAAATGAAATGATCAGAACCATTGAAACATGTATATGGGAAAGTTAACCTAAAATCATTCAACTCATGGAACATTTTACGGTTTGCACTAAGTCCATCTGTAATGAGCCCCAAACCCACTTCTCCAACACTTTCCCAGAAAATGCTAGCAAGATGGTCTGAGCGGATAACGTCAAGGGCTTTGAAAACTTCCCAATCAAACCATGTGCATAAACTTGTAGTGCAATGTGTGCAGAAACTTTTTCTCTGCTTTTCTCGACTCTCCCAAGTCAACAAAGCCATCATCTCCAACCATCATATCTCCTTTTGAATTGTAGACAATATTTTCTTTGACTAAAAAGATAGGTTTATCTTCAAATATGTTGAATCGACTAAGTTATGTCAGGTTTTGAACCAAATTTCGCACATTAGAGTTTGTTTACTAATAATAATTGTACAATTATAAATTTGGGCACTCCTCAACTAATTTTGTTCGCCTACTTTACATCAATTTGTGTAAAGGAACTGAAACTTATGGACAGGTGTATGTATATTCAATTGGCTACGAGTTCCTGAGCTCGTAATATAAGTGAAACAAGGGAAATCTTCAAAACACTGTTCCCATCTTTTCCCAGATGAAATAAATATTTCACAATTTAGTGATCTAAAATAATGATAAAAGAAATTTCTTATTATTGCTCAAAGGAAGTGCCCACATAGCAGTGTTGTTATGTCATTCGCAAGATGATACTGTTAATGAAAGTAAAAATAGAAGGTACTACGCTCAGACAAACAAGCTGAAGTTACTGATTCAAGTACTTTTTTAGTGAAAAAATTGTAAAATTTTCAAGGTATTAACATGATGATATCAACACCAGTGGTGAATATTGTGAATTCTTGAAACAGATGATTAGAAAAATATGTAATACCTTAAACTTAAAGCATGCAATCTAAGCTGTTGAGTCCCTTGTTCAAATTAGATCTCGAAAAGGACACTTCAAAATGTTGACTTGTTGTAGAACTGGAATTACTGCTGCCAGTTATCCCCTCACAAATGATCGATGTTCAAATAATATGCAGGATATTTGATAAAGTTGTTTCTTTTACATCAATATTATTTAGGACTTCCTATGTTACACTAGTCCAGCCATGATAAATTGCACCGATCTCCAACTCTGAATCAATGTTTATAGCTAAACTTGATTGCTCTGCAGCTGATTAGGACTTGAGAAAAAATTGAATATTGTTTTCTAAATCCTGGTATTGCCAGTTGAAAGGTGAATAAGTTGATGCACTTTTTTTCAAGTCTTGCAAATTTTTATGACATGTTTTTTCAGCTACTTTCCTCTTTTTTGGAGAAGATCTATTCAAAGTTGGCGTTCATCTTGAAAATTGCACCAATTCAAAGACGCGACTGTGAGGCTTTGTTGAATATTTCTCTTTTTATATAAAATTACAATCTTGAACATACTGAAATGCAACATCGATTACTCATGTTGATGAGTGATGTGAATAAATAGCCTATAACAGTATAATACAAATTATGCAATTCCAAAAAAAAGTAATACAAAAACGTAAAAAAGAGATAAAACGAGTTGACTTTAAAAAAAGAAATGAAATTGGTACTTTTGGTGTTTGGTAAATCTGTGAATACTATCAGACTATACTGCTATAGTGCTGGTATGTTAGTCGTAAGTTATAATAGTAGAATTATATCTCCTAGAATGGAGGGTGTGTAACTAAAAAGATCGTAACCCAGTACCAGACTCACAGAACATAAGAAATGAAGTAGCCTAGGCCCTAGGTTACGATAATCGGGTAGAATATTGCAGTATTGAGGTGTTTCATAGAACGCCAAGTTACCATACCGTACCTGCGTTGTCTTGAGGGGGAAATACTAGTTGAAGCCGAAAAGTAAATCTAATCTATCTTGAAATAAACTAAAGAGACCGAGCTTAAGATGGACAACCGGCATTTGATTAAAGTATTGAACCAACTTAATGAAATACTATAGGCTGCTGAGCTAAAAAATATACAGCAAGACATTCTGTGCACATACCACCGTCTTCACCAAGCTCCGCGCAAATCAAGTGATCGCAATGGAGCGTGAAGCTGCAGAAACTCGTAACGCGAATAACTTTGTTTGTTTTATTAATGTGGGCGTGGCTTTTTAGACTAGTTTCATCTCCCTGGGAAGATCCTACCAAATAAAACACTATTAGTCGCGGAATATATCATCTTTAAAATGAAAAGACTTTCTCAAGCAACTTATGGGATTAGTTAGTATATGACTCAGTTCATGCTTTCACACAGAAGCTTTCCTCCCACCTGTATATACCAGTTTGAATTATTAATGTTTCTGTAAATGAATTTTTCCTGAAAAGCTCATCCCACATCCTTCACTCGATTAATGTTTGTATTTTGTAAAGTAGATAATTTCACAAAAAAATTTCCACAATTTTTGCAACCAAAAAGTTTCTCCCCGGTATGAGTTCGATTATGCACATGCAAACTAGATGATTGCGAAAAACTCTTTCTACATCGTTAACAAACTTACGGTTTCTCTCCAGTATGACGTCTGTCATGCCCTCGTAAATTAGATATTGCGAATCCCTTGCCACATTGTTAATAAATATACGGTTTTTCTCCATATTGACTTTGTCGGCGTACACGTAAATTAGATAGAGAGAAACCTTTTCCTCATTGTTCACAAACAAAAAGGTTTCTCCAGTGTGAGTTCGCTCATGCATTCATTCATGTAAACCAGGTACTAGGTTAGGGTTAGGCCATAATTTTAGGTATAAATACTACGGGAGGCTCTTGGCTAGTCTTCGAACTGATAATAGGACTAAAATAAGGAAAAAATTATCGCCAAACCTGTTACTCATGTTACGTTCCGATGTCCGCCATCTTGGTTCGCATACTTCGGGAGCATCGGCAACTCTTTATTTCCTGATGACCAAGATATTCGAACACCTGTCATACTTGGTCATAACGTGGCAATAATATGTTATTTTACGTATATGTTCATGTTGTGAAGTATTTCGGCACTAACTAAAATCATTTCAAGCATCCAACTATGATCCATGCTTTATTCGGGTGTTCGTACCACGGTGAACGCATCATAATTTTTATTTTACTACAAGGTGAATTTTATTTGTGTAAGTATTTCAAAGCTCAGAAATATACAAGGAATTTGTCATTACCTCAATGAGAAGTAATTTGAACGAGCGAGAAGCAGTTTCCCGCACATAATAAACAAACAAAGATTCCAGAAGACTATGGTAAACATGCTCTCATATAACCTTGATTATTCCGCGTTTCGTTACGCTTGCGAAGCTCTAAGTCTGGGGTTTTTGAAAAGGTTACGTAACGCTTGTTCTCGTTTTACGAATCACATGTTCACCGCAGCGCTAAGATTGAGATATTTATTTTTCATCGTGCAAAAACATTGTACATTTAAACGGACGGAAAAAGGTGAATAAATTCATTGAAAGAAAAAAGTACAATATTTGAACTGCAATGAACGAAGGGTCGCGAAAAGACTATCAAAAGTCATCATGTCAGCGACATCATTATAGAAGCAGATTAAGTCAAACAATACAGAAGTAAATCAGCAAAAATAATTAAAACAATTTGGGAACTAAAAAGTACGTGAGAACGGAAAATTCGGTAAATAAAGTATTGACTAACTAGATCAACTCAACGTCATGCTCCAGGGAGCACGCCAACAACGAGGAAATTACTGACGTACGTGACGTAGCATAACGAGGTTGACTACTACGGGAATTCCCTGCAGCAGCAGTGGAACCAGCCCCGTGTAACTCCGGAAATTTGGTCCCGGTGTTGAATTCGCCGACACGCTTGACTTGGTGCTGACAGATTATTATTGCTTCGAAAATCATCGTGCGACTTTCTGCGTTTTTCTGTGTTCTGACGGCACTGTCTCGCGTCAAGATTAAGTGAGTGACTTATAAATATTCAAGTTAGTTGTGCACCTGGAATATTACACGATATACTTGACTATAGAACTGATAGAATGCAGATTACAAAACAAAATAGAAGAACAATTAATTGAGTGGGAAGGCCCTAAGACCGGTCCAGCACTCGAAAGCACATTGACAGTAAGATTTTGAATTCACTTTAAAGCTCCCATGAGTAGATGTGGTAGAGAGCCGCTATGTGCTACGATTGTTCAGCATAAGAAAGAGTAAGTTGTAAATGTTCTTATAGGTACCCAAAACAGTAATGATTTGTCAAGGAATGTAAATTTTGATAAGAGATATGTATATTTTCGGATCATAAAAAAGTTACAGTGTGAGGATTTATGCTGTGTGATCAAAGCAGTAAGCAAGAATATAAATTGACTGATGGGTGATGCTTTATCCCAAAAATCAAAATTAGCTTACACCATATCAATGAAAATATTTTTGGTGGAGCAACTAAAACTGTCAGCAAAAAAAGAAATGTGGTGAGCAATACCACCATGAAATTGTGACGTCTGCAGAAAAACATAAATTAAAAACACATATTTTAACTTCAATTAATTAGTGTTTTATGATGGAGTTCTACTAATCCTGATAATTTTTTCCCAAACTCATTCTGTCATTGTATACGAAATCACCAGCTGCATATTACAACATAAGAGGCGTTTACGTTTGCCATGATAATTCATTTTGCTTGATTTTAGGCTGGTACTAATAACCTTTTACACATAAATTTGATACCTATAATTGCTATTATCTGAACATGGCTTCAACATATATATACGTATCAATAATTTTAGATGTGCCAAAAAGTTTTGAATTATTTTGTCGAGTGTTTTTAAATTATTGATTTGTGATCAATAGCAATAACTTTTTCGCTACTGCAAAATCCACCACATTTTTTGAATGCATTAATATTTCTCCATGAACCGTTACATTTTATTAATTCCAATTTGTTTTGTGGAGTATTCACATTTTTGTTTCAAATAATACTTTGTCAAAGTGGCTGTTATACTTATATATAAACACATACATGCTTAGATGGTAGACAAGGTTCAATTGCTGTGGGCAATTTATTTCAAAATACACTAACTAAAATAAAAAATTTTGCAGATGTCTCGAAACTCACTTTTGAAGAATGATTTGCTGTCACCAAATGGGGTTTTGTTATGGAAACGCATCTAGAAGGAATTTTATGAAGATATGTCTAAAAAACGTTTTAAACAGCCATGTAAACTAACAGAATAATATGTTTAACTCAATAGCTTGATAAAAATGTCGGTTCCATTACATTTGAACCCACGTACATTTGAACCCATGACAATTGCACCTGTATGCTATTGCACCTATGGATTTTTTTTTGTTTCACGGATAGTTAAACCCATACTAACCCTAACCCATGGGTTTTAGCACCCGCATATAGATTGAACCCGTGGATATACGCATGGGTTCAAATGTACATGGGTTCAAATGTACGGTCACCAAAAATGTCTGTTAAATATTAAGCACGGGTATAGCACAAAGAATTGTTTTGGGTTTTAATTCATTTGTATTTTCTTATTATATCTATCTTCTATTGAGCATTTAAATACTTGGATCATGATTATTATTTCTAAAATTACCAACAGTATTCGGGTCATTAATAACAGATGAACCGGGGAAATTTTCTTTGTAGGTTTTTCCTGCATCTGTTGCTAGGATTTCGGAGATGTCTGAATTTGAAGCAACTGCCAAGTTTTGCAAACTGCAAAATACCTTTTTTGACATATGCAACAGCACTACTGACGTGGCTTCCCTCAAAAACGGAAATCTACTACTACTCTCTGAAACATCTGGAGACAAAAGACAGTAAATCAGCTAAAATTTCATAAATTATTTTACACACTGGAAGTCTACAACAGGTGATTAGCTCAAGGATTTTTTAACAAAATAAATGCTATACAGCTACATGCAACACATTCTGTAGTCATATTTAAAAAACAACAACATTTCATTGCTTCTCCAGCGTATGAAGGGCTCCATATACTGGTACCTTCAACATGTGATATACCATATTAGACCAAACATCATCTGTCAGACCCCCCTTTGAGTGTAAGATAAAGTCTTCTAAATTGTTTTACTATATCATACATATAAATTCTTCGTGGCTTGAAACACTTTTTAGAGTTAGACCATCGGGACTATTATAAACTAACATTTGCGATCAGACCTGATAGGTGTTTTGGTCTAACTTGGCAATTAAAGATTTCAGCCCCCCCCCCCCCCCCCCCCCTTTAAAATCTTCAGCTATGCTCGTAGGGCCTCACCCTAAATATTGAATGAATCGCCAAAAAAAAATTCAGTTTAAAAGATGCATATTTTGCATGTTGCGGGGATGGAAATCCATCTGTGCTCCAGTTTTTTCAACGGGGTGAAACAAAAACTTGCGTTTATAGGTCTGCCGATGGTGGCAAAACAACGACATGTGCAGCGCCGTGCCTCTTTCGCTTTTCTTGGCATGTCCTACTTTCATTAATCGCTGACTATTACCCCCTGGTCAGGACGATCACATTTTCATTTTAATGCGTCGTTAACTGTAATACTGATTGTGTTTAATTAAGTACATGTGTTAACATAATATTGGGTTGTTCTTATGATCTATTTTCTGCATAAATTCAACTGCATGATGTCGCTGACTAGATGACGCATAGAGTCTTTCGCGACCCATCGTCAACTGCAACAAGCCGATTTCCGTTTTCGCAATTTATGTTTAGTACCGAATGCTCAAAACTTCGCAAAATCAATCCCATAGAGCTCACAGATATATTTTTCTCAACAACAGTATAATATCAGAACGATCCATAAGTCTAATTGGCGTCCAAAAGACGATGAGATACTCCTATATGGGTTTCTGTACATTGTGGAGTATCCTGTGAGCTGCTGAATTTGATTATTCCCTCTATGTGTGTGTAATGGATCTTGCTCAACAAGTTCGTCAACTTAAATTCCCTTTATTTAGAAAAATGCTCGAACGGCTTCTAAAATCAACATAATGGTTTTCGGCGTCTTCTTTCACCCTGAAATGCAATTTTTTCATATTTTCTTCACTTTGTGTATGTATCGGTCGTACTTCCAGCCTGGTGAAGAAATAAATTGGTGATAACTGGTTATGGCTGATCAGCCATTGTTACGGCAAGAATTAAGAAAGTCAACGTTTTTAACATGAATACAATGAATTACATTTGTGAAAACAAAATTTCAAATTTTATTGATAATACTGTAAAATATTCATTAACTAATTGTTATCTTTCGTTTTGATTTCAAAAACAGAGTACGTACACAAGGAAGTCGATTCTCGAAGAAACATGTTAGGTTTTTTATGCCAGATGTAATTTTTCCGCGTAGGATTCATTTAAAAATATGTCTGGACAATGGACATATGCCTCAGTGACCGATGTATTTCACTGCTTTTTGCTTCGATAAGTTCAGTATTACCGGCAAGGTTCCCTCCAAGGTGCGCAACTGCGCTATTGCGCAGTACCACCAGACTATTTGCGCAGTAAAATCTCATTCTCGCGCACCTGTAACATTAAGTTTTCATAACGTGGCTCACCATACTTGCGTGGCGGTGTGGCTCAACGGGCTAAGCGTTAGGAATACGCTCGCCACCGCACCTCTAATTACTCTGCGTGGGTTCGCAGGTTCGAATCCCATGCAGGGATGGTTATGTGCGAGAGGATTGCTGGATTCCTCGCCGTCGTTGGGTGGTTCACGTAACCACTGGTCGGTTACGGCTTCCTCCACCACCAAGTCCATGCTTCCGCAAACAAACAATATAAACAAACAAAAATTGCATTTCAGGGTGAAAGAAGACGCCGAAAACCATTATGTTAATTTTAGAAGCCGTTCGAGCATTTTTCCAAATAAAGGGAATTTAGGTTGACGAACTTGTTGAGCAAGATCCATTACACACACATAGAGGGAATAATCAAATTCAGCAGCTCACCGGATACTCCACAATGTACAGAAACCCATATAGGAGTATCTCATCGTCTTTTGGACGCCAATTAGACTTATGGATCGTTCTGATATTATACTGTTGTTGAGAAAAATATATCTGTGAGCTCTATGGGATTAATTTTGCGAAGTTTTGAGCATTCGGTACTAAACATAAATTGCGAAAACGGAAATCGGCTTGTTGCAGTTGACGATGGGTCGCGAAAGACTCTATGCGTCATCTAGTCAGCGACATCATGCAGTTGAATTTATGCAGAAAATAGATCATAAGAACAACCCAATATTATGTTAACACATGTACTTAATTAAACACAATCATACGAAGAAAGAATAACAAAAAATCGGAACTCTTTCCTCAAATCAATGACAGTTGCAAAAATTGAAGTTTTATTGACAGTACTACCGTATATTTACATCAACTATCATTTTTTTTTGTTTGATTCCTGATTCGAAAAGCAGAAGAAATACACAAAGAAGCCGATACACCTATTTCGAATATTGATTGTTTGTTTGAAAACAAACGTAATTTTTCCGCGTAGGATTAATTTAAAAAAATCTGTGACAGTTGCTTCAGCGATCAGGCAAAATCGACTTCCCCGGTGTTCTGCATTCAGGAAGCTCGAATACAGGGCTGCCACTTTAGATGTTTTAGATCTAGATCTAGATGTTTTTTTCTCAAGATCTAGATGTAAATTTGGAGCCTAGATGTTAGCTATAAAATCTAGATATTTTTTTCAAGGTTCTAAATATTATTCAGTGGGAAATAAATAAAGAAATGTGTGTAATACCTGAATACTGTAATACCGGTAGGTGGATGAATATTATTTCATTATTTAGAAGTATCGATGTAAGATTGATAAAACAGTATATATTCACGATAAAACTCATTCATATTGTATTCGTCCACCGGTACCATACAGTCATATGCCAGTCTGGATTTCATGGCCTTTTTGAACGAGAAATCGGGCGTGCAATCAGAAATTCCCGCGTGCAAATAAGAATTCCTGGCGTGCAATTATAGCTCACGACGTGCAAAACAACTGCACTCGCGTGCAACTGACTTTGACATCAGATACCTCTCAATACATCCGCGTAAAATTACCGGTATCGGATAAAAAATACGTTGAATCAGAGAAAAAATGGACGTTTGACCTTTGACCGCAAACATTATTTCTACAGTTTGTCGCTAATTTTGAGAGTGTTTGTGCGACTTTGGATACCGATACTGTTCAGTACATCCGCGTAAAATTATTGGATAAAAAATACGTTGAACCAGAGCAAAATGGACATACTTTGTCATTAATTTTGGTAGTGTTTTTACGTAGAATTAATGGATAAAAAATACGTCAAACTAGAGCAAAATGAACGTTTGACCTTTGACCCCAAACATTATTTTCATACTTTGTCACTAATTTTGGGAGTGTTTGAGCAACTTTAGATACCGGTACTGTTCAGTACATTCGTGTAAAATTATTGTATGAAAAATACGCTGAATCAGAGCCGTACTTGGCCATTGGTGCGGAGGCGATCTTTTCGTCCATAACTATTCTCACGGGATTCCTATTTCCTATCATTCAACACGATATGGAACTTTCCCCGAGCATCGACTTCCTTGTTTATTTCATGACATTGGCCAATCAGCAAGATGCAAAAAAGGACGTAACAATGAGAGGAATTTTTCGCGGGTCAAAGGTTGGGGAAAGGTCCATGGTCTTTTTGCTTCGCAATATTTCGATCAGACCAAATCTTGCAAGCTGGTATTTGTCGACAATTGTGGAGTTTATTTTGGCATCTTTATATTACTGGATTATTGATTTTAAAACCATTTAAACCGATTTACATTGGTGAGCAATTGCAAATTTTCGGCGTGCAAAATTGATTTCGCTCGCGTGCATTTCTGCGGAGCGCTAGCGCCCTCGGGCGTGCACCTGCCATGGAATCCAGTCTGGATACTTGAAATATTTGAATAACGAATTAAACATGTGACGTTTTAATTAACGTTAAGTAGAAAGGACGACGACGTTGGTCCGATGATATTGTTGCCAAGGGTAGGGGTGGGCAATATAGAATACCGAATCCGGAGGATTCGAATCCCAAAGTATTCGAATCCAATGGGATCCGATATCAGGATTCGGTTTCCGCCTTTCCGACGCCATGCGTCAATTTTTGTATTTCAGGTTTTTAATTTATCAATTATAGACGAGCGTTTTTCTCGCGGGGAAATCTCTCTCGTTTAATTAAACTTACGTCTGCTCGCAAAGAGCCCGTAAATCGGTAAACATCAAACACTGTAATTTCAATCGGCATATTCAGGACAGTCGGCAATATAACCTCAAGGCGAAGACTCGTTATTGCCCATTTTTGCGTTTTCCTGCTTTGCTATCTAGCTAGCGTATGATAATTATCTGTGCCGATTTACTGGTGATATTCCGATGATCTGAAATCTGAATGCAACAATCTTTAAATAAATTTTGAAAAAAAGAACTGGCGTTTTTGCTGATACTAAATTTGCCTTTTTTTCTTTGGGTTCTCTCAAAAAACGTCATCTTTAAATCATTATTACCGATTACTTTTAATTTATGAGCATGCATGGAATGGATAATTGCAGGTCATCGGGCAATAGGAGAGACCTTTTTACAGCAAAGAAAGCGATAGAAACATGTTTTTGCTTGCCCAGTGAAAAAAGATCAGATTTCGAACATTCGGTTCGCTTGGACAGCCCTATTTCTAGGGATGGGCAATGTAGAATAATTTACTATTCTAGAATAGTTAAATCGAATCCAGAATACCGAATCCTATTCTATTTCCACAATGCTGGATTTAGATGTTAAAAAGTTTTAAATGTATAACTATAAATGTAATATTTATTTGGAAATGTCCTGAGCATTGAATTTCATTTGATACTAAACAGGCATTTCTCAGGACAATAAAACTTATTATAGGATTATTATTTTTTTTTGCCTTCAATTTGTTCCAAATGTATGTAATCCCTAAATACTGAAATGCTAAATTAAGACACGCTTTACACACTATAATAGTAAGCGGTTAAATACAAAAATAGATATGAAGCGGCGTTAAATCATTTTTATTGTTAGTCTGCCGAATGTACTAACTAAAACATACCCGCTGAGAATTAATTAGATGCAGGACCAGCGTGTGGCCACTGCAACCTATGCGGCCGTTGTAAAATATCAAATTTAACCACTATCAATTAAAATCAACTTTTTATTCTGTGCGAGAAAGACTCGTAAAACCAAGTTCCCGTAAACGTGATTTCGTACTTAGTTATTAGGTAATAACATCTAAAGACTAATTCCTTTTCTATGATTATCATTACATACTTTATCTACCCAGACTTGGCCGTGCATAAACTCAATACGCCACTATCTTCGCCAGATGCGGCAACTTTTTTTATTTTATTTTTTTTATTCATCGGCGACTAAAATACTACAGACACTTGATCAAACGTGCGTCTATCTTGAACGATAGGGAAGGACCGAAAAATATGTAATCTTTTGAGAGTGAAATTCAAATGTGACAGATTTTCACGTATTGCAATAACATTTTATTTCGGAAAACGGTGTACTTAGTTATTAGGTAATAACATCTAATGACTAATTCATTTTCTATGATTATCGTTACATATCATTATCTACACAGACTTGGCCCTAATTAAACTCAATACGTCACTATCTTCGCCAGATGCGGCAATTTTTTTTTAAATTTTCCTGCGACAAAATTACTGCAGACACTCGATCAAACGTGCGTCTATCTTGAACAATAGAAACGGACCGAAACAAATGTAATGTTTTGAGAGTGGAGTTTGAATGCAACAGATTTTTGCGTATTGCGATATAATTTTGTATTTCGGAAAATGGTGTAATAAATTATTCGTAAATAATATTTGATCTAAATCAATCGCAAGCAATGTTATAACATTTAACGCCTGGCTTTTGGTTTACATGCATCTTTTTTTGGTAAAACTCGCAGGTCTCGAGATATCTTAATGTAAAATGAAGCAAGGCACGTCTGTAAACAATTGAAGATTGTTGCAATCAGATTATCGGAATATCGCTAGTAAGTCGGCACAAATAATAATTATTATTATACGTTAGCTATATAGCAAATCAGTAGAACGCAAAAGCGGTGCAATAACGAGTCTTCGCCGTGAGGTGTACTTCGCCGACTTCTTGTTCTGAGTATGCAGATTGAGATTACAGTGTTTGACGTTTACCGATTTTACGAGCAGACGCAAGTTATGTTAAACGAGAGAGATTTCCATGTGAGAAAAAACGCTCGTTTTTGATTGATAAATTAGAAACTCGAAATGCAAAAGGCGCCGGAGAGGCGGAAACCAAATCCTGTTATCGGATCCTGTGGGATTCGAATCCTCCGGATTCGGTATTCTATATTGCCCATCCCTACCTATTTCCAACCAAGAATTAATTGTTTTGATGATAATTATTTATAATTGAATATTATGTTGGGCTGTATATTCAATGAAATTGTATTGTTTCTAAAATATTAGAATTGTTGAAGAAACAGTAGTACTGACAAAGCAACACAGATTCAATGACACAGCCTCCAATTGAGGTGTCTTATCACAATACCAGTGATCTAGTTGCTTTCATTCACGAATATTTGTTAATCACGTAGTTTTCCAAATCTGTGATTGGGCTTCTGAAATTTTTCAGTAAGTATTAAACTAATCACATACATTCAGCTGCATTTTTGCATTTATTATATGACAATGGTCAGTGTTTGCGAAACGTAAAAAAAATTATTATCATTATATAGATATTCTGCATTATGGAAAATTATACCAAAATCATAGAATCCACCAAGGTTGTCTTTAATGAACACTTTTCATCGGGACTCGATTTGGAAAAGCATTTTCATGATGAAAATCATTATGGCACAAGAGATTTAAACGAATATCCATCTGATAACGATGTGGGAACTAGTCAGCATACCAACACCGGCGATAATTGTGGAAAGGGTTGTTCACTGAGTGGTGATGAAGAGAACTCTGATGTTCATGCACAAAGTAGAAAAATTTGTTTGGCTGTTCCAACTGGAAAATCCGAGAATAAGTTACAAACCAACAGGGGAGATAAACCATATGTTTGCCAACAATATGAGGAGAACTTAAAATGGAAGAGATCTCATACTGGGGAGAAACCTCATGTTCTTGAACAATGTGGAAAGAGTTTTTCACAATTATCTCATTTACATAGGCATGAGCGAAGTCATACAGGTGACAAGCCTTATATTTGTAAACAATGTGGAAAGTGTTTTTCGTGTATATCTCATTTACATAGGCATGAGCGAAGTCATACAGGTGACAAGCCTTATATTTGTAAACAATGTGGAAAGTGTTTTTCGTGTATATCTCATTTACATAGGCATGAGCGAAGTCATACAGGTGACAAGCCTTATATTTGTAAACAATGTGGAAAGTGTTTTTCGTGTATATCCAATTTACGTAGGCATAAGCGAAGTCATACAGGTGAAAAGCCTTATATTTGTAAACAATGTGGAAAAAGATTTTCACATTCATCTACTTTACATGTGCATGAACGAACTCACACTGGTGAGAAACCTTTTGTTTGTAAACAATGTGGAAAGAATTTTTCGCAAATATCTTTTTTAAATAGTCATGAACGAAGTCACACTGGAGAGAAACCTTATGTTTGTAAACAATGCGGGAAGAGTTTTTCACAATTATCCAATTTACATGTGCATGAACGAACTCATAATGGAGAGAAACCATATGTTTGTAAACGATGTGGAAAAAGTTTTTCACAATTATCTCATTTACATAGGCATGAGCGGAGTCATACAGGTGACAAGCCTTATATTTGTGAACAATGTGGAAAGTGTTTTTCGTGCATATCCAATTTACGAAGGCATGAGCGGAGTCATACAGGTGACAACTGACGAGCCTTATATTTGTGAACAATGTGGAAAGTGTTTTTCGTGTATATCCAATTTACGAAGGCATGAGCGAAGTCATACAGATGATAAGCCCTATATTTGTAAACAATGTGGAAAGAGTTTTTCAGATTCGTCTACTTTACATGTGCATGAACGAACTCATACTGGAAAGAAACCATATGTTTGTAAACAATGTGGGAAAGATTTTTCACAATTATCCAGTTTACATATGCATGAACGAACTCATACTGGAGAGAAAAATTATGTTTGTAAACAATGTGGAAAAGGTTTTTCACAATTATCTAATTTACATGTGCATGAACGAACTCATAACGTAGAGAAACCATATGTTTGTAAACGATGTGGAAAAAGTTTTTCACAATTATCTAGTTTACATAGGCATGAACGAACTCATACTGGAGAGATACCTTATGTTTGTAAACAATGTGGAAAGCGTTTTTCACGATTATCCAGTTTACATGGGCATAAACGAATTCATACTGGTGACGAGCCTTATGTTTGTGAACAATGAAGAAAGAGTTTTTCACAATTATCTAATTTACATGTTGATGAACGAACTCATACTGGAGAGAAACCTTTTGTTTGTAAACAATATTCCAGAGTTTTTCAAAGTCATCCTATTTACATGTGCATGAGAAAAACTAACATTGGACTGTTTGTAAACGATACCCAATCATCCACTCTACATGAACGAACTGATACTAGAGAAAACCTCATGTTTGTAACTAATGTGGAAAGGGTTCTTCGCAATTATATCGTTTATATAGACTTTATATTTGTAAACATGAATATGGATATGCTCAAATGAAATATTTTTCGAAACGTGCCCAAGAATGGAAATGAGTGAATGGCGATGCACATCATGCAATATATTTTTATTTGTTTGCATTTGCTCTTGTGTGATATCCAATCTCTCGCCCCCTTATCATTGTTAGAATATCGTAATTGCTAGATGGGGAGTGGATATTTGTTTGGTTTCATTTTTGAAAAATATTAAATAAGAGTGATAATGTTTTGTGGGCATTATTTTATAACGATGTGAGATATAGTTATTAAACTCAATAGTCTATGTCATTGAAACGTTGTTGAAAATGCAGTTAGGGTGAATAGCGATTAGTGCAACTGCAGTCTGCTTTAAGAATATTATTGTAGAAAGCGTTATCATTTTTTAGTAGTAGATCCCAATCGTAAAAATAGTGACATTTCCTGAATGAGCAAATGATTCTCCATTTCCGAACAATTTTGCTACAGACTTCAACCTTCATCAATTTTTAAGCAATTGCGCAGGAGAATCAGCCCAAATAAGGCAGTTTTCGACTTGGCCGATTTTGAAAATGTGGGTTTGTTGGCTTTGCAATCATGAAGTCGTCAAAATGAATGTGTGTGGTTCGAATTTTGAAGAGAATTCAATAAGAACAGTGATGTTGAACAGCTTTTGGAATGCCCTAATTGGTGTTTCACTGAATATCCTATGGGTTGTTAGTATTTCTTTTCTTCTTTTTATAAAAAAAAAACTCTCTACTGGACCAATGGCTTTCAAATTTTCAGTTTTTTCATATATTTGAGCAGTTTTCCATATATTTGACTCCGAACCGTTTGTTTTGTTGCTATCTGGTAGTCAGTCGAGTGACATATTGCATACCCGTACTACTTCGTTTCGGCCTTTGCGTCCATATATTTGAGCATTACTCTCTTGTTTTTATTTATAATATTTTCTTCATTGTATAGGATGTTAAGTTAAACAGCTTTGTTTCTGGAATATTAAAATTGTTAAAGGAGAAAACAGTAGCACCGATAAAACAATGCAAGATTAAATGTGGGATATATATGGCAAAGCCTTCGGTCAAGGTATCGTGTAATACTGTAATAAGTGTCAGTTGCTTTCATTCGCGAATATTTGTTAATCACATCGTTACCGTGCTGCTAAACATTTTTATTAATCAGCATGTTGATGTATGTTGATAAATTCAATATAATTAGAAGGAGCATTACAGTATATAGCTGTGTTATTATTAAGTCCTATATTAGTAATTGCATTTCCATGAGATGAAATTCGCCTGCTAGAAGAGCAATACTGAGGAATATGGTTTCCAATCATAAGTTTCATATCACAGACAAGCTCAGATACTCATTGTGGCCAAGCTGATGATGCACAATTTCTTTGAAAAAGATTATAAAAAAATTCCAGTGCATAACTGTTTTTATTGCATTTTATTTCCAGTTGTTGTCTTATTTTTTTGATTGGCATATTTTAGGTTACAAATATAATCATGTAACCAATTTACACATATCAATTACACCGCAGTTCCTTCAGCCCCAAATGTTTTTATTGTTGTTTCTTCTCCACCATGAAAGCTGAAAACCACTGCCCAAACTTTTTAAGTTTAATGATCATAACTCACTCGCGCCACACACGATCAGCTTAAGATTGGAAAAAGTGCGATCCAAACCAAATCCGTACCTATTTCTTGAAACTTTTAATGCATGAAAGTCTTCGTTGGATCAGTGGTTCCAAGGGAAAGTAACATCAGTTTTGCGTCTAGCTAGCATTGCACCTAGCTGTTTCTCTTAATGATATTTTGAAGTAGAAGTTACGCATCGAACACTGAAAGTTTTGTCATATAAATGGTATTTAATTTCAGATTTGGTTTTTAAAATACCTCCATATGTTCGAAGTGCGCTGCATATCTCTTGCAAAAGAGCAACCATGGAAAAATTGCTGTATCTTACTGCTGAGCAATTATCGAGCAATAACAGGGCAAGATCACGTAAAATCGCTTGGAGCGAATGTGACGTAACACGCCCAAATTGTAACCTACTTCGTCAAACGCCACGCGGTGGTTAACCGGGTAAATTTACTCGATTAAAATGTTTCCCCAGAAATTCCCAGCCTTAGTATTTACCCCTTTTTTTTATTCCCATTTTTTCCTTAAGTTTTGGAGTCGCATAATTACTCGTTTTTGTGCTTCATGTAGTAATAGTTTTTATCATATACCACTGAGTCAACATGGAAGAATTTTGGGAAGGAATTATGATTCGCTGTAGTACGATTAATTTAATATTATTGGACACGTAGTGGACATAACGATCGTTTCAATATTATGTTGTTGTTGTTCTTGTTCTTTGACACGTTTTTAAAAAGTCGCTTTTCTCTTCGAATACTGGACCAATTGCTTTGAAATTTTCAGTGGTTAAGGATTAATTTTTTCGCTAGAAGGCTATTACTTTTGTTTATTCTTAAATTTTATATGAATCCTATGAGATATGATATTTCATACAAAATTTCGCGGTATTTATTTTTACTCATGGGAACACTGTTTTACACTTATTTCAAGCGGTTTCGCGATCGATTGTCTTGCTCAGTACTACAGCTACTGTAGGTCGGTACTGGTAAGTTGCCATACCGGTAACGTAACGCAGTGAAATTGACTTATTCCTTCCGCGGTATTACTAATGCTGCAATGCAAGTTTTATAGCCTATCGTATGCGGAACGGAATATCAGACCTACAGGTTCGGTACCGGTACTGGTAGCTCAGTACGTAAGTACGATACTGGTGCCGGTACCGGTGTCTTACCACAATGAAATTACCGTAACTTATTCTTTCACGGTCCTACCAGTGCAGTAATGCAAGCGTTGTAGCACTTGTAGCCTACTATATTTGTTTATTTTGATGAGAGTCTACTGGAAACAACATAAAATTTGAAAGGGAAGAATTGTTCTGTGATCAATTATCTGTCCTAAAGTGTAAACAACATAAAATTTGCAAGGGAACAACTGTTCTGTGATCAATTACCGTATATGGCCTACAGTGTACAGGTAAGATGCTGGCTGACTGCTAACCGGTACTGGTAGCTCAGTACGTAAGTACGATACTGGTACTGGTGCCGGTACCGGTGTCTTACCACAATGAAATTACCGTAACTTATTCTTTCACGGTCCTACCAGTGCAGTAATGCAAGCGTTGTAGCACTTGTAGCCTACTATATTTGTTTATTTTGATGAGAGTCTACTGGAAACAACATAAAATTTGAAAGGGAAGAATTGTTCTGTGATCAATTATCTGTCCTAAAGTGTAAACAACATAAAATTTGCAAGGGAACAACTGTTCTGTGATCAATTACCGTATATGGCCTACAGTGTACAGGTAAGATGCTGCCTGACTGCTAACTCAGTACCGCTTGACACGTTTTTAAAAAGTCACTTTTCTCTTCGAATACTGGACCAATTGCTTTGAAATTTTTAGTGGTTAAAGATAAAAATTTTCTCCAGAAGGCTATTACTTTTTTTTCGCTATGACGTCATCAAAATTATGTGACTCTACGTGTCCATATATTTGAGCATAGCTCTCTTGTTCATTTTTATAATATTATTATGAAACTTTGGCGCTCCCGTAGTGTGTACCAAGATGTCACACTACCTGAACCCTATCATACTATGTTCAGGTTGTGTGTCATCTTGGTGCACATACTTTTGGAGCTCAACTTCTATCCATGAACGTGTGATAAAATATTTAAACTGGTATCTTGTGTACAAGACTCCCGCCACTAATGCAAAAATGTGAGATTTTAAGAAAAGAAACATCTCTGTCGCCTTTTTAAATATCAAATTAGTAATTATCCAGTTAGA
This sequence comes from Styela clava, assembly GCF_964204865.1. Lineage (NCBI taxonomy): Eukaryota > Metazoa > Chordata > Ascidiacea > Stolidobranchia > Styelidae > Styela > Styela clava. Next base: position 21,697,073 of record NC_135257.1, read on the forward strand.
ATGATTTTGAATTTCCACCACAATCTACCCCCACTGAATGATTATTATCAGTTGTTTTATTTTTAGCGGTATCGATCTGCTGTTTTGATCTTCAAATATTTTTTCAAACTCGCTTTCTGCTAGTCGTGATTCCAAACAAATTTTGACGTTTTCTTTTTGTCATATCAGCGCAATCTTTCAAGCCAATTGTTTTTGATTGTAGGGAAAAGGATGAATTATGAGTGAGAGCCAATGTGTGAGGCAAAATGTATATGTTCGAATTCAATTGTTCTCGTTCGCATTTGAAAAGCTTCTGCTTCGTCGAATGAAACGGAATCACATTTCATTCAATGCGCGTACAACTGGCGAATACAGCTCGCGAAAGAGTGCCACTATTTCGTGTCGTTGCACCAACAGCGTTTCGCGCAACGATTTTAGCCGGGTGTGCCGACTTTGGGGTATGAAGATCGTGGTGGACTATTAGATATGAGATTAATCACGTCCTTCATGACACCGAGGAATTTTTGTATTAAAAAAACTTGACAAGCCTCACCAATGACGAGGTAGAAACAACAAGCCTCAATAACGACGAGGTAGAGACAATGTGATTTGCTATGGCTAAATGTCGCCCTGGTGTACTGTTCTTTAATCAAAGGTTGAACACCGCGGAAACTACCTGACATATTCGCGGCACCGTCGTATCCTTTGCCACGCAATTGATTCATCTCCGGCGCCCAGTTTGCCAGATATTCTCCTGTGACGGATTTAGCCTCGACGAAGCCGAAAAAATCTTTGCGCAGTTCACACTTTCCTTCTACAGGCTTGTGTTCATCTCCAACACCAATCGAAAATTTTCACAGTCTGAAACATCGCTGGTTTTATCACCCAACACATAAAATAGCCGAATTATGTTATTCTTTGCACCAATGCCATTCGAACGAATCCCCAGTAGTGTTGCACTATTTCATTTTGTGAGCTCCAGCTAGCATATTGCGCGTTTATTCCAGAGCCAAGAATAAATCTGCGCAAATCTTCGTCACTTGATTGAATTCGGAATCCGACCAAAGCACGGAATTTCCTTCTTTCTAGTTTGTTTCAAAGTCCTCAAAGGCCAATTTTCCCAAAATCTCTTGTCTAGGAAAGGGAATCATTTATCGGCCACACAATTTAACTAGGTTGATTAACGACAACCAGCCCTTTCTATTTTCACGTTCTTGATGTGACATCTGGTCCGCAACATTCATTCCCACGCTATGATATTGTATTTGTATGAAATTTTCGGCTTTTGTTTGTGCGAGCTGGCGATATTCCTTCGTGGAATGTGCTGCCAAAATAGAGGTAGCATCCTTATAATTGTTCATAGGCTTTTTAACAAGCAACTGCAGCTGAGCACTTCGCGGGTTCAATCTATATGCGGGTGCTAAAACCCATGGGTTAGGGTTAGTATGGGTTCAAATATTCGTAAAACAAAAAAAAAATCATTAGGTGCAATAGTATGCAGGTGCAATTGTCATGGGTTTAAATGTACGTGGGTTCAAATGTAATGGAACCAGTAATTTTCTCTGAAATGACACATATCTGATCTTTCTTTTTACTTTTCTCTCAACTCCGGAGAATTTGTATAACGACTTAGGTTTTCAAGTGTTTGTCAGATAATCGTACTTCTGTTGGTCCAAAAGTTTCTCGTTTGAATTATATGCACCATTGTCCAATTCACTCCCTATGGCGAAGTCTGACCGAGTCAAGTTTGGATGGATTTCATTTGTAGCACTGCGCGATGAAGTTCCTGGTTCTGTCTGGCCTGAATGATTTGCCTGAAAAAAATAACTTGATAATTTAGCTTGTTTTGCTGGACATTCACTAACTGTAAGATTTGATCGCGACTGTAATAAATATCGTCAGTTTCAATTCAATTTCTTTCAGTTCCCTCAAAATAATATGGTAAAAATCACCGCTAAAAGTAAGAAAGCGTTACGTGCAGATATCACGGGATTTCAAATCCGCGACGAATTGACTTTCAGTATTATAGTTAACGACGCATGAAAATGTGATCGTCCTGACCAGGGGGCAATAGTCAGCGATAACTGAAAATGGGACAGGCCAAGAAAGGCAAATAAGGCACGGCGCTGCACGTGCCGTTGTTTTGCCATCATCGGCAGACCTATGAACGCAAGTTCTTGTCTCACCGTAACCCCCCGTTGAAAAAATCCTGGCTGCGCCCCTCAGATATTTTTATTGGTGGTTCTTCTTTACCAGAAGGGTTGAACACCACTGGTCTAAACCGCCAAAATTCTTAAGTTTAATGGTCAAAACTCAGTCGGGTCACACACGATTAGCATAAGATTGGAAAAAGTGTGATCTAAACCAAATCGCATAATGAATTAGATCAGTGGTTGCAACCTTTCATAGACCATGGCCCGCTCCAGGAGGATTACGGCAATCTTGCCACCAGAACGGAGAGTTTCTTGTAAGGGATAGAAAAATCAGTTTTGCGCCTAGAATTGTGTTCTCGTTCCAAACGCTATGGGCCCCTCAGAGGCGGATGGGAACCACTGAATTAGATATTGATGCATGGTATTATGTTGATGAACAAGAGAGCAATGCTCAATTATATGTGGACACGCAGAACAATTACCCAAAAATCATATGCGGTGACCAACGACTAACATACCGGCGGTGACTTACCAGTACCTGTATCGGGGTACCGTGACGGTACAGGGACTGTCATAGATATTTTAGGTCCTGTGACAATTGAAACATCAGTTGAAATATCTCGTGATATGAGTCAATTATGTACCGTATTATCGGATCAGGTACCGAACCACAGTCAAACATTTCAGATAAAAACGTTACTAAATAACATGCGTCAACTTAACACCAGCCGAATCGGGGTACAATTTTTGGTACAGTGACTGTCATAGCCGTTTAGGGCTGATGGACAATTCGACTACACGTACAACTCACCAGGCCTAGGGTGGTGTAGCCAGTCTGCGGACAATTTCATTCAAACCGCTATAAAACAAAAACCAATATATCTAACCCGTTAATTTTTCACCGTGGGTGCATTGGCGGCATTTATTCTACGCGCTAAACCTCGTATTAACTTTCTACGACGAAGGGTTGAAGCTATACAAATCCCCAAAGTACGGCACTCGAAAGACGTATTTGCGACCGAACGACCAGTGTGCGACCACGGATTTCAAGCCTTGATCATCGATTATGCTGCGTCGAGACTATCGCATACGCAGCCATACAGCAATCAAACAGACAAAACACGGTGGTCGCAAATTGGTTGACAATTGTTGGTCTTGTGACAGCGTGAAAACATTGGGCTTCTAATTGCATTTCTGACCGTCATATATTTCAAGAACACGGTTATTTCGAACAAAACTCGTTAAATTATAAACAAAGCACCACATCACAGCAATCAAACAGACGAAAACACGGTGGCCGTAAATTGGTTGACAAAGATATTATCGACGTATCGGAAATGCACACCCCCTATTCCCCCTCCTTCAAATATAGAAACGCGAAACTTTCAAATATGGTTAAAAGAAACACAACTCTACCCACTTGCCAAGTTTCATCTTTTTATTTCTCATATTTGTATGGATTTTCAAGCTTTTGACAGCTACGAGTTAGTTCAGTGTCACCGCGCTGTGTTACGGTACCAGAACTCCTGTCTTGTGACAGCGTGAATTGAAATTGCAAGATGGTCCGTTGGACACAAAATGGCGTCCGATATCCGCAGAACGTTTGGTGGGGTCATAGGAAACAAAAACAAATCTTACAGAGCTAACAGAAATATTTGAAATAAATAAAAGTAATAGCCTTCTGGAGAAAAATTTCATCTTCAACCACTGAAAATTTCAAAGCAATTAGTCCAGTAATCAAAGAGAAAGGCGACTTTTTAAAAACGTGTCAAATAACAAGAACAACATAATATTGAAACGATCGTTATGTCCACTACGTGTCCAAAAATCCAACCAGCATTACAGCTGTCTATGACGTAAACATCATAGCGATCTCCTGTCATCATGAAAATTATACAATAGCTCGTGATTGAATAATTAGACTTTTATATTCATTTTCAACATTAGGAATCATGTGGAGGAAGTTACTGTTGTCCGTATGAAACAGTAACAACGAAATGATGATTACTTATCGATTTTAATCGGTAAGTATGTTGATAGGTATTTGTCTGTTAGATGCACGCGATATCTCACGAAAGCGAGATTGAATCTGCTCCAGATTTTGCATGTGCATTCATCTTATCTCGGACCAGAAGCCTATTGATTTTGGGCGAATTATGTCGTATAATTAGCGAACTATCAATCAATTATTGATATAGTGATCTAGATTTTTGTAAAGCGTGAGAATTTTGAGACCCGCCGAGTGTGTGTGTGCGATGCGCTGTGCGCAAGTTACAAGAGCGGATGAATCGAAACTGCAGTTTCTGTTTTGGGGGATCCCCTAACTATCAATCGATAAGTCTTCGGTTTCAAACCGATTTTCTTGTTCATTGTTTCGAGAACGGAAACTTGCTTTATTTAAAACTGGAAATGTCTTTCAATCTTCCACTATTGTTCAAAGTGATCATAGACCGTGCTATTTTAGTACGCAACTTGCGAATTTGCTGTTTTCGAATAACGCAATAATTTTATTTATTCGTGAAAATAACATATTTATTTGAAAATCTCGGAAACATAATGAAAAAAGGATCAGCATTTTATACTACACTATATTCTTTCCGATCAGCCACTCGTTCGGACGCAAATTTTTGAAATCTTTCAAATGAAGATTAAAACTCTTTTTCTGGCTTGAATTAAAACTTGCCATAACAATTACTGTATGTGCCATATTACAATATTTTCGAACTTAAAAGTCATGTAGTTTCGTTTCCATTTGCGTAATAAAACGATTTGGCACTCTAGATTAACAAAGCCAGTATAATTTAATATACGCAAAAAGGCGATAAGAGAATGAGCATTAGATCGAAACATATTATACAATTTGTTTACACACCTCTTCTATCATACTTTTCTGTTACTAATGGCATGACATAAATGTATATACATTTAAAGTTATCTATGAACAGGGCATAAAAATGGGTGCTTCGTCATCGGTTTCTTGTGTATCTATTTCAGTGTGGGACCAGAAGTTGCATTCGTCCGTGTAGCTGGCCTCGCACCATTATCTCGGATGCATTGTATACAGCATCTTCATTGCTGTTTAAACCCCTTTTCATGCCAAAATGGTTATTTGCACTTGGCCTCACCTTGCCAAGCCGTTTTTTTTTGCATTTCACATGGTGATTTTTGAACGTACCTAAGATCTATTCTTCTTACTTCACGTCGCTAACCCTAATAAAGATGGAGAGAACATCTCTTCAAGTGAGTGGTCAAGTTTGGCGAAGCCTTGGTTGATAACTTAAGTTAGTTTTTGCGGTTGTTACAGCATGCCTCAGTGCTGCTCAGAGATTTAAAAAACTCTGACAATGATGCAGAAAAGGGTTCCACGAAGGTTTCGGGAGAGTTTGTTTGATGTTCGTTCATTTTCGAAATACAAGATTTAGTCTAATTGAAAGTGTATTTGAGCCAAAATTTTAGCAAATTACAGTGAGAAATACACAGAATGAAAATGCCTCCATTACATTACAACTATATGAAAAACTAATTAATTACATCAATTACGGATTACAATTAATCCATTCCGATGACTGATGTACATCATTGAAAAGCTAATCAATTTTCACTTTCAATTGTTTGATCTCCTCTGCAGTAGGTGGATATTGCTGTCACAACACGCTTATCATACTAATTCTGTAGTACAATTTCTTTGCACCAAACGGCTTTGAATTGTTTTGATTTTTGTTTTATTACTGGTGGGACACCTTTTCTATTGACCATCAATGTCCCTGTGACGTACGTGTTCCTCTGGAACAAATGGTCAGTCAGTTCCAAAGAATTGTATAATCTATCGAAATAGACATGGTACCCTTTGTCCAGATGTGGTTCCAGCGTGGAAGATTACATGAACCCCAGCCGTTTGCTGGGGTCTCGATAGAAAGCCCTGGAGATTTCTGCTGGTCTTGAAAAAATATTGTAGTGATAGGAAAGTCGAAATTAACTAATTTGCGAAAGCGGAAACTACAAGGCTAAAATTTAAAAAACTCGATGTTGTCCCCAAACATCACGAGTGCATTGAACGAATAAACAACACTTATCGCTAAATTCTCCGCTTGGTATCAACGAATTCTCGCCCTTTCCTTCTCAAGAGTACCATTTGTTCTGTTTTACATCTCTTCGTTTTATCATCGCTGACGTGTCTTAAACAAAGGTATCAACGCTATATCATTGGATATAAAGGTGTATCCTTAGCCCCAATGCCCAAAATAATGATAATGTATTAAATAAAATGTATTTCGCGGATAATAAAACAAGCTACGTTTCATGTATAGAATCTTATAACAGAAAAGAGAAATTCTATAGAGCTTCACCTTAAATATTGATGACAGGCGATTTAAAAAGACTCAGAACTGCAATTCGTAAAGAAAATACTTTGCAAATGCACAAAACGGAAATATCCCTTACGTCAGTGTATATGGAAAAACTGGACGAAAACCTGTTGAACCTTTTCATTCAATACAAATGCTATTCGGAATAATTGCAAAATAAATAAAGATTATATGAAAGTAAAGTTTCTGAGTAGTGCTGATTAAGCCTTCGAAATTCTTCGGCTCAAATTTGACAGAAAAATAATATACTTTAAATAAAACGAACTTGAAAAATTTGAAATCCATATACAAGCAAACCTAATGAATAAAAAGTAGTTTTGCGACAAAAAATGGCAATTTGTATAATTTATGACTCCAATTAATTGAATAATATTGCTTAAATGTTAGTCAATCAAAAATATGGATATTATAAAAATAAAAAACAATGATCAAATATTTATTCTTGCTCTAATATTGCGAAACTCTCAGATCGCAGATTCATCTCAGACAATTGATTCATCGCTTGAAGTTTCAACAGGTCCATCTCTCATAATAAATCCCCATGATCTATATTCTATCTCTGAACTTGGGCAAAGTCTCGTTGTTTCATCAGTTAGAAGCTTGATCTGTAATTCATTCGGCACTTGCGCAAAGAAGTTTAGCCAACTCACTCTTTGAACTAATCTAGAAACAATCAGCAATTCATCGTCAGTTTGAGATTCTGTAGCTGGTCTTTGCAGATTTAATAAAGATAATTTGATATTTGCATTTTCTAAGCTTTCACATAAAGCGTACAACTGCTCACTTGTTAAAGTACAATATTTTGCGGACAGATCCTTCACCCCAGTATTTCTAAGTAAGTTTGCCAATTCTCGGAATGCCTCCGTATTCATGTTAGGATTTCCATCAATATCCAACGAATTCAACTTGACACCGTATTCAATGACTGATTGATTCATCTTATTAATTGTTTCTGTATTCAGGTCACAGCCATTCAGTTCAAGTACTTTAGTCTTTGCATTCCCTAATAATTGAGTCAATTGCTGAAATGCTATTGCATTCATGTTCGGATTCCCATCAATTTTCAATGATTCCAACTTGATATTATATTTTCTCACTACTTCATTCATCTTACTTATTTTCTTTGCATCAAAGTCACAGCCAATTAGTTTGAGCTTTCTGGTCTTTGCATTTCCCAATAACTGAGAAAATTCCTGGAACGCTTCTGCATCCATGTTGGGATCATCATTAATATCCACGTAATCTAACTTGGCATCGCAATTAACCACTGCTTGATTCATCTTACTTATTTTATCTGCATCCAGCTCACAGCTAATCAGTCCAATCCCTTTTGCACCACCGTGGTGAGCAATCTCAATTACATTATAATATCCTGTGGGTTCCAAGGCTACACTGTCTGTTATTGCCAGATAATCAATCTTAATATTTCCCTTCATTATAGCTTCATTCACGATTTGTAGTTTCTTAGCATCAGGATCACAATTCATAAGGTTGAACAGTTCCACATACACTTTCTGTGCAGAACCAAGAACACATTGTAGAAAAGAGTAATTTTCAGGATGCATATTCAAGTCAGAGAGCACCAAAGTGCCAAGTGAGCCAATGTTCTCTGCAACAAAAATCGCTGCATGTTGTTCTCTCAAGTCCCAAGGTTTTGTAAAACTATAATTTACCATCATTTCTATATGTGAGCAAACTTTCTTGATCACACCAGGACCACATTCATGTAACAAGGTTATGACTCGTTTATCCGTAATGGCTTTTCCTTCCAATAATTTTTCCAAGTAACCCATCACATATTCAGATTTGCCGTGTAAGTTATCAGGAAGATATTCTGCAGCTTTTTCTGAAGTTGATTTGTTGAGAATAATTCCAAAAATATGTTTTATAACGACTTCCATTTCTGGTTTCTCATAATTATCTTCAATAAACTTTTTAAATTCATCCAAATCAAGAGTGCAGGCATACAAGGAAGCAAGTATCTCTTGTAAAGTCTTATTTGGAAAACGTATTTTCGTGTCATTGTCATCCGCAACGTACTCAACAAATCGAATGTCAGCATCCATCTCCACAAGACCACGTATGCTCTTCATATCTAGGTTGAGTGACTCAACATAGCTTGCTGTAAAAACAGATAAATTATCTTTCATTCCATGGAAAGCCAACTTCATGAGTTTTTGCACTCTTTTGACACTTTCACCATGACAAAATTTTAAAAAACATCTCAGAACAGAAACCATCAGATTTGTTGAAGTGTCAACATTTCTTTCCTGGGAATCTTTCCAAACTAGAACCATGTAGTAAAAGAACATTGGGTTTGAAACAAGACCTGGTGCTTTCTGTCTCAGCACAGCAATGACTGTTTTTGCTCGAGAACCGAATAATTTTCCAGCAAGAAGATTTAGTGTTTTATCATCCAATCCCCATAAGGTGAGAGTTTTCATTGCTTTGAGATCCGAAGGCAACTTCCAATAAACGTGCCAGCGTGACGTTGATAAAATCTTCATTCCTGGATAGATGTGGCCGGATAAAATATTGGCAATAATGATGTTCGTTTCTGAAAGTGTTTCAGGTCCAACTATTGGATATTCATTTCCAAAAGGCTTTTTCATTTCATCCAAGCCATCAACTATAAGTAAAATATGTTTTGAATTTCGTTCCAACCATTCTTGCCCAATTTCATGGAGCCTCCTTAGAAGTTTTGATCCAAGTTGTTGAACAAATAAAAGATCAAAAGCAGTTGATGGATAATCACCTTGTAATTTAGAAACATCAACAAAATAAACCATCTTGATTTCTTCTGAAAAGTTCAATTTATTCTCCAATGCTGATGACGCATATCTCATTGAATATGTTGTTTTCCCAAAACCTGTGTCTCCTAGCAACATAACATGGTTGACTGTTGAGTGAATCTTTGTAAAATCTACTGATTGTAAATTGGTCTGTTTGTCGGATCTTACTTCCGTTAGCTCGGTTACCTTGGGAAATATAAAATCATCCATTTTTGTTTTTTCTTTGACAGGTTTCAATCTAGATTCCAACATATTCTTTGTATAATCCTTCACTACATCAAGAAACTCTTTTTCTTCTGAGACTTCAGTTGGTTTCACTGAAAGTTTTTTGAATGATTTCAACATTCTGTCTCCCTCTTCTTGGATAATCTGCTCTTCCCCAACTTGATTTGCATCTTGAACATAAAGCCCAACCACTGCTCTTATTCTTTCTATCACAGCTGCATCATCAGTATTCAGATATCTGGAATGTCTCCATTTCCACAGCAATTTAAGGTTGCAATCCTCCACTGGGAATCTATTATTTTCTGTGATAGTGTCAACTTCATGCTCAGTAAGAGATAACCCCTGCCTTGATCTTGCGAACTCTTTGAATTCCTTGGGTGTAAATCGCTTTATACATTCTTGAAAAACATCTTCAAGTCTTCTAATAAGTTCAGAAGGAGCGGCTTGTTCTGCTGTATAATATTGCCTCACAAGATTTTTCATTCTTTGTGGAGTTGCATTCGCTCTGTTCCTATCAACCCAAAGCCAGAACAATTTCTTCTTCTGTTCTTCAACAGAGAATCTGTGGTTTTCAATGATCGTTGTGACATTTTGCATACTGAGCGAGAGTCCATTCCCAGATTGTGCAAAGGTTGTGAAATCTGAAGTTGAAGCAAATTGTTTCACACATCCTCTGATTACATCTTCTAGTCGGTCACTCATATTTCAGATACTTGGAGAAACTACTATATTATTTCTGTATCGCAAACTACACTATTTAAATGGGGGAAGAGACATAAATAATAAGATTAAGGACTTTGTAACCGGAAGTGTACATGCATTTTAAATGTTCAACCAAAATGTTAAAACAGAATAGACAACCTAAATATATAATATGGTCTAAATCGAACTGTCTCGGACCATTTTATCAGTCACCGCTGAGTGAGCGGGCTTGTACAACTTTTTAGTCTACTTGATTTCCATCAACAAAACTAACATCTGCATCCATACAGCTGATGTTATTTTTTACCTATATATTGCAGTAATAAATAGAAAAGAAACATCAATGAATATTTTGCTCATTGAGATTTTTGGAAACTTTTTCGCTTTACTAAACGCTGGTCGCACGAAACTTCTTGGTTCGTCACATCTGGTCTAAATAGAAGTTTAAAACGTTGTATATCAGTACAAGCGACTAAAACTAAAAGCTACTTCTAATGGGCTTCCTGAACTGTTTACTGGCACTATCTAATAAATGTGCCATATATCATATTTGGATAAATGGTCTGAATTGAAATTTCCTACGTGAGACAAGTGACAATCACCCTCACCATAAAACTAAAGAAACCGAAAAATAATGTTTATCAGTATATTTGTATGATAACCGCAATTATTAAAAGCCTAATGAACTGTATTACTGTAATAACTAGGGTTTTTACATTTGTGCAACGACTTTTATTGCAGCTGTCTCATCTGGTTTTAGATGGAATCCAACTCTCACTAGACATTTGCGCCATATCATGTTTACCAGTTTTCCGAGATCAAATAGAACAAAATAAATCCTGAAAAGCATACTCAAAAAAATTTGTGTGGTCTGCTTTGATTTGGTTGAATTATTAACCAGAAATCAGTCGTGCTTGAAATAGCAGCATTTGCTTTTACCACATTATGATGAGATTATTCTGACCAGTCACACTCCATTAATCATTATGTAAAGCCACTGTCAGTCAGAAATAAAATATATGAACCACATATTTAAGACTAATCACTGTTTTTCTAATTCAACACAAAAACCATTTATTTATTGATTATTATTATTTATTGATTATTATTTAAACGCACATGGCAAACCATTAACGACATTATTAAGATCAAGTCCATAGATAATACATCCATCTCAGAATTGGAACTCGAAAACGGTACTTCAGTGACCGACCCAGTTACGATTGCCAGTGTTTTTAATAAATACTTCTCGACAATCGGAAAGAATCTTGCAGATAAAATCCCACATATCTCAAAATCATTCGCCGACTTCTTGGGTGCTCCAATGCAAAACTCCTTTTTTCTCGAACCCACTTCTTCCACGGAGATTATCCAAATAATTTTAAATCTGAAAAAGAGTAAAGCAGTTAGGCCCGATGGTGTTCCATCCCACTTTCTAGGAACAGTTGCCGATATAATATCACCTACACTAACCCACTTTTTTAATTCAGCCTTTACATTAGGCATTTTCCCTTCTTCTTTAAAGATTGCTAGAGTGGTTCCCATATTTAAAAGTGGTAAAAAAAATGATCCATCAAATTACAGGCCCATTTCCATTCTACCCTCTATAGGTATAATTTTAGAAAAATTATTATATAAGAGAATCCTTAAATTTTGTACAAATTTCAAACTAATACTTCCACCAGTCACGCTATTCTTGATTTAACCTCTTTCATTTTCGATAAACTGGACAAAGGAGAATTTGTCTGTTGTATCTTTCTCGATTTGAAGAAAGCTTTTGATACCGTCAATCATAGAATTCTATCCCATAAGCTTAGACATTATGGTTTCCGAGGTGCTGCAGGCAATCTATTATTTAATTACCTGTCCGGTCGTTCGCAATTTGTGGAGGTGGATTCTCACAGGTCTCCAGTGTTCCCCATCTATTGCGGAATTCCTCAAGGTAGTGTACTAGGACCACTTGGATTCTTGATCGCAATTAATGACTTCTCTAACAGTTCAAATTTTTTGACCAAACTCTTTGCCGACGATGCGTGCCTGCTTCACAGTGCAAAAGACTTAACTTCGCTCCAAACCAAAGTGAACACTGAAATAAACAAAGTTCATGATTGGATGATTTGTAATAAGTTCACAGTGAATGTTGATAAATCGAAGGTGATGATATTCTGTCCCAAAACTCGCACTAGACTTGCCAACTTTACTGTTAAAATTAATGGTATTTCGCTTGAAGTTGTCCCTTCTCATAAATATCTCGGACTCCATATTGACAGTCATCTAAAATGGAACACTCATATCACTGAAATCCATAAGAAACTGTCAAGATCTGTGGGAATTCTGGGCAAGCTTCGGCATTACGTCCATGATATTAACCTGCGAACCGTATATTTTGCCATATTCCAGTCACACATCCAATATGCCATAGCTGCATGGGGCTCTGCTACCCAGACAAATTTGCGTAAATTAGAGGTTCTCCAGAATAGGGCCGTTAGAGTTCTCTCTAGGGCGCCTTTTCGTTCAAACATAAACACCCTATACCATAAGACCAAGGTGTTAAAACTATCCGACATCCACAAACTAGAAATCTCTAAAGTAATGCATCTATTTCACAACCACCAGTTGCCTGCAGCTTTTGACGATTATTTTGTTAAGCTTAGTAACGCACATGAACATAATACGCGCTCTTCGACAAGATCCAATTTATTTGTACCCCGCTTTTCAACGGGCAAAACTCAGAACTCCTTGAAATATAAAGGCGTTATAACCTGGAATAGTATTCCCAATGGTTTGCGTGACCTCACCTATGCCACATTCAAAGTAAAGTATAAAAAATTTTTACTTTCTTCTTACCCGTCTCCTGCCAGCACCTTGATTTGATGTGCTATCAGCATTTGCCTTGCCATTGTTAGTTCAATACTTGTTCAGATCCACAGCCTATAAAAGTGTCCCCCAGAACCTGGATCAAGGCTGTTGTGAAGGATCCGATTTTAGTGATTCTCTTCCATAATCCCCCCAGTTTTGCCCTTCGCTGTATATGCAAAAATGTACCCAGTAATTGATTACCTCACTAAACCTTAAAGGGTGAGATTATGCCTACCTAAGGATATAATCGAATAATTCATGGGTCATATTTTGTTCTGGTTTCTATGATAAGGGTCTTTTTGATTTAGTGATCCTGCTTTCTGAATTAATATTGATTTATTTATATTGTTATTTGGTTCTTAAAAACTAGTGTCTCTATATTTTATATTCTAATTGTGTTGTCTGGTATTTTCAACTTTTTGCATTTCTTAGTTCACAACATAGAATTGAATGATGTATTTACCTGTTAATTTTCCATTTCTCTGTTTACGTGAATTGGATTGTATTTTCATCCAATACCAATTCCTTCCTCAAATTTTCCAATGACTCCAGTTCTGGAAACCATACCACAGTGCCAATACTTTCTTGAACTTGCTCCCATATTTAAGATAATTGTAACCATCAAGATGTGCTTATATTTCAAAATATATTTCCTAATAACTAACTGCCTTAATTACGTATCCCGGCGTACATGGCCACTATCATACCGCGCGGCCTCAAAAGCAATATTCTTGTAGGGTTCCATGACGCTGACTGTGGTCGGACTGCTGTTATATTACTATACTGTTGCCCATGATTACCCTGGTTGTGCCTGGAGTCTCTTTTTTTTGTTACGGTTTTGGATTTTCTTGGACATTCTTTCCTTCACTGCTTAAATGTGTTCGATTTATTCTATTCTACTTGTATCAAAGTTAGACATTTATCCCAGGTGTCGCTGCTAGATAACCAACATTGGTTTTTTCGCGTCACCCTTCACCATGAAATGCCTTTATTTATGTTTTTTCTAATTTTTGTTCGCATTACGTGTATGTTTCATTTTGGTGAAAAATAAACGACTGACTGACTGACTATTTGCAATAACTGACTGCCTTAATTTTGAGGCTGAACCGTTGTGGATTTGAATAATAGTTTATTTATCCATATTTATATATTGAGTACTTGTTGTGTATTTGCAATAACTGCCATCTGATATTAAGGCTGAACCCTTGCTGATTTGAATAATAGTTTATCCATCCATATTCATATATTGAGTACTATTTTGTCTATTTGCAATAACTGCCATCTAATATTGAGGCTGCTGATATGAATAATAGTTTATTTATCCATATTTATATATTGAGTACTATTTGTGTATTTGCAACAACTGCCATCTAATTGAGGCTGAACCCTTGCTGAATTGAATAATAGTTTATTCATATAATGAGTACTATTTGCAATAACTGCCATCCAATTTTGAGGCTGAACCCTTGCTGAATTGAATTATAGTTTATTTATCCTTATTCATATATTGAGTACTATTTGTGTATTTGCAAAAACTGCCTTACCTTCACATCATTCATTCATCCATATTTTTTATATTGAGAACTATTTTGTGCATTTGCAAAATCTTTCGTTTATTTGAGAGGCCGACCCTCGCTACTTCAAATAATGTTTATTTATTCAAATTTCCACTTATAGATGAGGGCTAATTGTATATTTGCAAAAACTGCCTTTTATTTGCCAGGCTGATTTATTGCTGCTCCAAATAATAGTCATCGTTTACCAATTTGAATATTTGATTTTAGTTTTTCATATGCCACAGTTGTTGTCTTGTTTGAAAGGCTTACTCCCTCACTGCTTCAAATAATAGTTATACAACCTAAATTGTATTTATATATATGACCATTGATCGTATGTTTACCAAAATTGTTTCTTATATATAATAGTTTTTTAGTCACCCATTTGCCAAAAATCTTTTTTGTTGTAAGGCTGATTCCTCTCTTTAAATTAAACAATTGTTTTTACATGAGTACCATGTTGTTTATCTCCTGAAATTTATTCGTACATGTAAGGCTGGCTCCTTGCAGATTCGAACAATTGTTATGTGTCCAAATTTACATTTGAGTATAGTAGTCCAATAGCCAAAACTGTTTTTTAGTTGTGGGGCTTACTGCTCACTTTCAAATAATAGTGTAATAGTTGATTATTTGCCCAAACTGTTCCATTTCACAAATCTCATCATTCAAAAACTGCTTTTACAGAAAAAAAAATTATTTACTTCAATTTACTTCATTTTTCGTTTGTGTGTTTTTTCAAATTTTATTTCGTGAGCTTTAACCATTTCTAATAGTCATATTTTACTGTGAACTTATCAGCGTAAACTTGGAGGGGACTGACTTCGATGACCGCATGGTCATATCGCTCCTTCCAGTCTATACCGAAAAAAAGTGTATTTTTTTTTATAGCCATTATTTATTTATTATTATGACTGTTTTTTTTCTGGTTGACGAAATAAATCTCTTTCTCTCTCTCCATTGGGTTCCCATTTTATCTACTTTAGCACATCTTAGAATTACTGAAATTTCAAATTATATTCATCATAGACTGGTACATTCAATATGCTAAGCTCATTTACAGAATTACTGGCAAACAACAGACATATTCAAATTTGTAAAATGAGCAGGTACCCATACCAGCAGGGATGGCCATTTCCGGATACTAAACTATTCCGAATACATTCTAAAATAATGTTTTCGAATCTGGAATTCCGAATACATTCTAAAATCGAAAATAACACATTTTTGTTTTAGTTTATTAAAACCCAGTAAATTAGGAAATAAGCTTCAATAGAAATATCAGAATGAAGCCACAAACCAACAGTATATGTACACAAAGTAAATTGATAGTTTATAGCTATCAATAAAAAATAATAGCAACTTGTGACACAGTCAGTTTATTAAAATTATTCACTTTGTACAAATGACCATATGAAAAGATAGCCAAGGAGTTCTAAGTCTATTGACAAAAATACTACTTGTATTCAGATAATTGTGTATATTTTCTGAGAGTAATAAAATTTATTGGCAATACAGGCAACAACAATCGAAAATCCATTATGCCTTTAGAATTTCTAATATTTAAGCCTGAGGTATTCTACTACCTACCAGTATATTTGTATATTAATTTATGTGAACCATATTGTTATTATGTGTAACATATTGTTGTGTTTGGAATTAGAAATAAATTAGTAGAGAATAGAT
The DNA here is from genome assembly GCF_964204865.1 of Styela clava. Classification (NCBI taxonomy): domain Eukaryota; kingdom Metazoa; phylum Chordata; class Ascidiacea; order Stolidobranchia; family Styelidae; genus Styela; species Styela clava. The sequence continues at coordinate 21,713,386 of NC_135257.1, forward strand.
GACCACCACTGCCAGCGCAGCCAGGATTTTCGAAATCGGAAATTCCCATTGCCGCCTGTAACACCCACCGCGATTTCGCGCTCGTTAAATGAGCCGTCTTTTCAGCGTATAATGATCATTCTGTTACGTAAAAGATTCAATCCATGACAACTACGAGATTCTAAAATATCTTTATATATTAATTTAATGTGTCCAACGTAACTCGCGGTTGCTTCTTCTTACGTCAAAAAAAAAAAAAACATTACTATTCGGTCCACGGCGATCTGTGACCTAAAATTACGAGATAAACTGCCTGATGTATTTAATTTCAATACGTAATTCTGCAATCTTACCAACTCGTTATCGCCGTTAGAACAATCTCATATAATTATATAAAATCCTGTTAAGTGTAGAGTATAATTCATTTCATACAATGAATATACATATATATAAAGTTTAGCAGTGAATTAAAATACTATAAAATACTATTCATCGCCGCGATTATGCCACCTGTTAAAAGAGTCTACTTTTACAACAAATAAAATAACAACGAATATATATTTTTCTGTTGTGCAAAGTGATGAATTCGTGACCGACACGGGCATATTTAAAATGTCTTGCTTTATTAATTTAATTGTCTTCAATTTAACCTGCGGTGTGTGTCGACAAAATAAAATCCTCACCACTCTCATATACCATTGCAATCCGCGGTCATAAAAATAAAAACGTGAGGTAAACTGTTCGATTAAATATTGTTTTGATCCGTATTTTGCGAATTCGGCAAACATTTAGATGTACTTGTTAACAGTGACTCCGCTCTATCGAAATGCTGCCACTCTGATTATTTTTAGATAAAACCGTTCGAAAAATTCATAAATATGCTGTAATATCTCAGAGTAAAATTTATTTCATCACAATAAAATTGATTGAATATAATTTAGATTAATTATATTATATACATCCTCACAACCCGGGAAAAAGTCGCGTTTCAAACCTTGTATCGTGTTAACACGAAAATATACGACGGCAATTTAAAGTAATGGATAATCAGGCAAATCCCGCCCTCAATTAGTGACGATATGTTTCTAAACGCCGACAAAACATAATGTGTGCCAGAGACACACTAAATTTTGCGATTTTCACTGCCTAGAAAAGCGTTTTTTAAATTTTCGCAGGCCTCAATAAAACTTTTTTATTTTCAGTATTTTAATTTACCGCTTTTCAATCAAAAAGTTGCGTTGTCTTTAGAAACTCGCCGCCAATGAACGTATTTACCAGATTCACAATTCCGTGTGCGTACAAAAATAAAATAAATGTTATCGTTATCGTGGAACAAATTTGTGGAAAATTTTCGTTTTAGAGAAAATAACACAATCGTGTTATTCGCACAAGTTACCCGTGTGTAAACTAAAGAAGCATAACTAATTCATTTGGCTGTTTGAGCATACATGTAAACCAAAAATCAGAAAAACAAAACATTTTGGGATCCACACTGGTATCACACTATCCTGATTCCTGCTGTTGTGAACAATTTTTTATGGTTTGTCTTGGTTAGCATGGATATACCGGGCCATATCATACCTAACCTACAGACCTATCCTGAACCTGAAGGAATCAAAGAATACAGAATACCGGTACCCGAGATAATGTGCTATTACTAAGAAGTAATTGATCAAATTATGCCAGTCTTACTTTCCTAGAACTTACTGGTACCATAAGACATACTGGTATCACGCAGTCTTAAGGCATAGCATCGGCCTGAAAGTGCATTACAAAATTACCCTACGGTTCAGCAGTTTGACAACTGACGTTCCCTTGGTAACAACGCTTTTCTCCCTCTAGCGATAACCTGATCGCAAACGAATCAACAGGACCTTTCCCCGAGCATCGACTTCCTTGTTTACTTCGTGACATTAGCCAATCAGCAAATTGCTTTTCTCACTCAGACAGATTTCCAAGCGTGGTCATAAACATTACCTCTTTTTTGCATTTTTGAACTCTATTTGTTAGTTTTCAGTTGTGTTTTGGAAACTTAAATGTAAGTCAGATAATTCAATGGTCACCCTGTTTTCCTAGGAGTTTTAATTTATTTGCAGTAATAAAAATTTGTGTAGAAATAGCTGTGATAGATTAGGCTGAAATTCTTTAACGGTACTTTTAGAAAACAGATTGTTGTATGCAATAAATCATAATGATGGTTTGAAACACATACCCCATTTCACAGGCGCCAACTCGCAAAAGCACTCTTAGAATAGCCCCGAAAATTTTGCAATGGTAAAGTATGGAAGAATTTTTCGGGGGTCAAAGGTCGGGGAAAGGTCCATTGCAAGCCAGACCAAAGCATCAGTCAGCGATCGACTCCGCGAACATTTTGCAAACAAGTCATTAGTTGACAATAAATGTAATCTTCTTCGGTCAACCTATACAACATTATTATTGACGTCACAAATCAGGAGATCTCGTTGTTGGAAGTTGGTCACGTGAGTAAAATGATTGACAGAATGACCTCAAATTTAAAAAAAGAACCACGCGAAATAAATAACTGAAATCTTACAGCATGAATATTCATCATGGGCGATTTTGTATTTGACAAATAAAATTTTATTGATTTGTGTACAACGTATTAGATATAAAGCATTTCCGACAACTTTGTGGTGTAGTTAAGGGTAGGCTTACCATACGTCCCGGACTCCCGAGTGGGTTTAGAATATGATAGGATTTACATATTTATCCCGGGGGAGAGGAAAGCCGATAAGACGGCTTATCCATATGGCGAACCACGGCCTCTCGTCCGGTTACCATTCCAAGTCGGGTAAGGGATTAGTTATATTGTTTATTTTCGGAAGCATGGACTTGGTGGTGGAGGAAGCCGTAACTGACCAGCGGTTACGTGAACCACCCAACGACGGCGAGGAGTCCAGCAATCCTCTCGGACATAACCATCCCTGCATGGGATTCGAACCTGCGGACCCATGCAGAGTAATTAGAGGTGCGGTGGCGAGCGTATTCCGTTGAGCCACACCGCCGCGCCATATGAAATAGTGTATATGGGGGGAGCTGACTCTGATGACCCTTTGGACGTATCGCACCCCCCAGTCTATACCGAATTTTTATTATTTTTGTTGCAATGCTTGTTTCTCTGGTTGACGAATATCAAAACTCTCGCTCCCGGTTGAGCCGGGACAATCCCTGTTTCAGCATGTTTTTCAGTCGTCCCGGCGTTAGACTTAAATGTCCCGACATTGCAGTACGACAGTCATAAATGATTTTCCCATTTAATACCATTGCAAAATTGTTTTTTTAACGGATGCAGCCGATTTACAACCACATTGCGTCTCACTTTTTTAGTTCAGACAGAAAGAAAAATTGGTATATCATAGTAATGATATGAAGCATGAACCATGCGTTAATTTAACACCCAACTGTATTGTCGTTTAATCATAAAAATGCCGGAAACAAAACGCAAGTTTTCTGATGAGTTGAAACATTTCTTTTATTTGAAGCAAAGACAAGGAATTTTTTCAATGCGATTCACAGCTAATTTTGATGCTTGTAATCTACTAACCCCTGGAATCGAACCAAGGTTGGTTTGTCCATTCGCAGCGTCCCGGTTTTTTGCTTCAGAAATATTGTAAGCCTAGTTAATGGATGTCTAAATACCTGTTACTGCCCCACCACCAAAATGAAACAAGAGTATAAAGCACAAATGTATTGAAATCAAAAACACAAAAGGTTGAACAAAAACTCAACATAGACTGATTCATCCTAATCCAAGAAAAACAAATTCTTCCAATAGCACGTAGCAACTCAACTAAAAACCTGAAGAATGTTGTTTCTTCTAAAAGCCTTGTTGAAAGGGGCAAATCGAGGTACAATATGAAACCGCTTGAAAAATGGCTAAATATTCAGATTTATTCTTTCAATCTGTTTTTTTTTTCAACCCAACCAAAAGTTTGTTTGCTCTCCAACCATAATTTACGATTAGCAGTTACCACCACAAGTTTAATACATTTTATTACTTATTGCGGAAGTATAGGTTTATTTTAACTCCATAATCAGCGATAGACGATAAAATAATTAATAAAAACAAAATAAAAAAACTGAAAAAAGAATCCGAAAAGCAAACGAAACCTCAAGTAAGATTTAAAGCGTACAGATTTTAGGAATTTGAAAATATAATTAAAATTAATTTGCTAACTCAATAGATAACTAGAGATCAATACCTTCATATGAATCCTCAGGATTTTGAGAAACTCACAGCAACCCAACTTGACAATAGGTGAAAAACAAAGTTCAAAAATTGGGTGGAATTTACGTTAAATTCTTTTGTTCTGTGGAGTGGTTCAAAACAAACTATAATTATGTCGTAGGTAAAGATCTTTGGTTAAACCCCACACCCATCATCCCAATGAAGTGTGATTTAAGGGCAATTTTGAATATTCTGATCCTTCCAAAAATATGTATCACTATCATTACTGATTGGTGCCGTCAATATGATCCATGTGAATAATGAAAATATTTAGCTAATCTTGGTTGATGTCTGTTTTTGAGTGATTTGTCTACTTTACTGGAGATGACAGATTCTGTAATAGAAAGTGTATGGATAGTACAAGAGATGATACATGTTTTATATCTCGCAAATATGGTGGATTTTATTTCAACATTTATTTGAGTGAAGTCATGAGATAAATTCTTTGCCCTTTACCTAGCCCAGGGTGTAATAAATTAGAGCTAAGATCTAAAGTCCAAGCCACAAATGTCAATCAGTACGTTTGGGTCGAGTTGGGCTTCTCTATCGCTGCCCTTTTTTTTTAAATGAGGCGTTTCAGTCATGTTTTGACCATGAGAGCAAAAAGTTGCCTCATCAAAACATACTGTACTAAACTCTGCAATGACAATTCAAAAAACTCCTAAACAAAATATGAAATTTCAGGTTTGCTTTGGGCTCGGGCCTGCAAATCCAGTTAATTAGTCTGGGTCGGACCGGGCTGGAATTTTTGGGCCCGATCGTGCGAAGTAAGAGTCGAATTTTTAACTGAAATCCAAAAATGAATTATTTAGGCCCAGAAAATGTGTTTTGAGGCCAAATGAGAAATATTTATCAATTCATGGAGATGAGTAGACATTTTGAAAGAAGCAAAAAATTAAAACCTAGGACTTTGACCGGTACGGCGGTGTGGCTCATCGTGCTAAGCGTTAGGAATACACTCGCCACCGCACCTCTGATTACTCTGCGTGGGCTCGCAGGTCCGTATCCCATGCGGCGATAGTTATGTGCGAGAGGGTTGCTGGACTGATCGCCGCCGTAGGGTGGTTCACGTAACCGCAGGTCGGGACCGTGGGATACATATGTAAATCATATCCTATCCTACATTGAATTAGCTGGTTAGCTATTTCCATAAAGAGCTTTGACACAAACCAGACAAACGATCTCATCAACTTTTTCCCAAAATTAAATAACAAAAGCATCCACCTCTTATGTTAGGCAATCCAGGAGACTTCTTCGTGGCAGTTTGAAATTTTATAATACAGGAACAAAATTGCTGATTGATAACATCTTCAAATAGCCTGTGGATAGGAAAAGATATTTCAAGTCCACTCTGAACAAGGCATTACAAAAGCAATCACCAAAGCTGTTTTAACTGCAATGCTGAGCCAAAAAGATTTCAGTCTTCTTAATTAATGAATATACGAAGTCTCAAAATGGCGACCGAATCTTGGAATCTGGCAATTAAACTCAACTTTACCTTATTTTTGACGGTACGAAGTCTAACCTAGGAGACATGTCCATCGTTCATGATGAAACTGCCAAGACATTTTACATTGGAAACCAGTTGTAGATTTCATCTTGAAGTTCCTGTATATAAGAGATGATTTTTATTCATTAAAGAGTACTCATATTGAAAACCACTAAGAGGGATGCACAATGGGTTGGCAATCATGTCAGTCAAACATGGCCCTTAGCCATTGTTAGAAGAAATACGGCAGCGACTGGGCATGCCTTAAAAAGTATTCCTATCTTTACACAGTAATAGCCTCACGCTTGCTATTAAGTTTAAAATTAAATGACTGAAATCAAAAGCCATGGAAGAGTCTCTCAGACAGCTATTCATATTTTTCAATTTTTTCATCCAAACTTTTCACGCCTTTGCTCTGAACAAGACTGTAGAAGCAGCCACTAACATATTGGGGCTACTATTTTTGGAAAAACTTTAATTATTCCAGCTGGTTTCGAATTTCCTACCCAATTGGTGAGGTGTGAACTAGAATCTTCAACCTCTGATGCCAACATGGTCCCCATACTTCATCAGGACTCTCTAGTACTTGAGTTATTTTCTACTGAATTTTGCAGGTTTTAGAAAAATGCACAACCAAGTCGAAATCATTAAGTGGGGCATTCCAAGCAACTGTTCAAGTTCACCAATTTTTTTAAAAGTGTAGTGACAGTAATTGTTTTGTATTTTTCATATCAAACGACACTTGAATTTTATTAGACTGCAATTATTCCACCAAAAAAGTTAAAATTTCACCCATGTTTTTGAGAATATACACAAAGTGGCCTGAAATGTAGAAATTTTGATATAGATAGAGGCTGCTTTTTCAAAGTGGAAAAATTCCCCGTAGTGTCACGTCCTGTAGGGTCACATACACATGCAAATTATTGGCATGGATCTACAGTGTTACATTGAGTAACTTAAGTGGCACATACAGGGGTCCTTCAACTACTGCACAATAAAATAGTATGCTGGCCGCCTGTTGCACACCCCTGATTTAGATTATAGTTAGGCCATCTTACTGGCTCTTTTCTTTTTTAATAGTAAATGATTAGATTTGTGAAAACCCTAGTGACAATGCAGAAAGTGTTGGAATAGTAAATTATTCAATTTTGGCCTAACTGATGAAATACTTCACAGCCAACACGACGGACTTATACATGCCAGTTCAAACCGGTCCCAGCAAGACATTAAATTATCATCTCATGTCACCTTTTAGTCAATTATTTACTAAATGTAAAATATCATAAGACTTTATTATTTTATTTTAAAAAACCAAAATAAGAATTTGAGCTTGGCTACCTGAGTTCCCCATCAAGCATAAAATCCTAATCTGACACTTTATCTTTAAAAAAAAAGGGGGAAAAATACATAAGGATTTTTGCTCCTGTTGCTGTCAATTTTCAAATTTGTTGTGGAAAAACTTTTTTGTGTGTGGCTCAGCTAGATGTGTGAAGTTGGTTATATGGCCCAATGACATAAAATGTTTCACACCTCTGGGGTTAAGTGTTGTGTTGGACCTAATTATATTGAAACCTCAAAGTTCAAACCTCAAGCCACCACCTCACCCTGGGTGTAATAAATTAAATCGACAACGCTAAACCGTAAAGATTTCAATCATTAAAAAATATAGAATCTCCTAACATGTCAGTGAATGCTTGTACAGAGCCTTGTTCAGAGTGGAAGGCATGAATAAATTTGGAATGAATTGGTTACTAAGGATATACTCAATATGAGATAATTAAAAGAGCATCTCTGAACGAGCGAGTCTTAAAGGGGAAATTGAATCTTGGAATGTGAAAAATTTAACTCAACTTTACCTTATTTTTGACAGTACGAAGTCCAACCTAGGAAACCTGTTCATCGTTCATGATGAAACTTCTCAAGCAGTATCAAGACATTTTACATTGGAAACCAGTTGTAGATTTCATCTTGAAGTGTTCTGAGTATAAAAGATGATTTTTTTTCATTGAAGTTTGCATAGGTGCACTATGGTGGCCCAGCGTTGTCACGTGTAAAATTGAAAAAAAAAAAAAAATAAAAAACTCAAAATAAAAGTAAAATGAAAAAATTAAAAATTAAACGAAAATAAAAACGGAATAAAGAAAAAGCAAAATTTAAATTTAAAATACAAATGTTCTATAAATTCTCTATGATACAAGTTCAACTAGAAGTAATATATATATTTAAAATTATGATAAGAGAATATAGAATTGAATACGAAAATTCGAGAAATTTGTTTTTACCTGTGGAAGGTAATTGAATTGGAGAATGCTGCTTAAATGCTCAGTTTTTCAGACACTCGTGCGATACCGATACCGTCTGATTGTACCCGGTACCCAGCATACAGTCACTCATGAAACGAGTGGGAGATACAGATAGTCTAGTACAGGGGTCACCAACCTTTTCGAGGCCGAGGGCTACTTTCTGGGTACAGATCAAGCCGCGGGCTACCAATTCAATGTACACTTCTAAAAAATGGCGGCTATGTGGCCATCGTTAGTGTGCTAAGCATTAAAATCGCAGGTTAGAATCCCATGCGAGGATAGTTATGTGCAAGAGGATTGCTGGACCCCTTGCTGCCGTTGGGATGGTTCCTTTGCCATCAAGTCCATGCTTACGAAAACAAATAACTAACTCAGGGTGGTCCAAGGTTGTCGACCTCGCGGGCCACACTATTATTTTTGTATTGTTCACGGGCCACAATAGTGCCAAGAATATGTAAACAGTGCAATACAAAACAAACGCTTTTATTGTCAAATACATTGATCATTATTTGACTTTTTTCAAGCTGAAGCATGAATAAACCACAAAAAAACCTCACTAAAACGTGCAAAAATCCTACTATATCTACACTTAGTGTAAGATTTCAAACTTTTCATAACGGAGAAAGTATCAAAAAGAGAAACTGCTATATTAAATTGTCACCGACACAACTTGCGGACCTATCAAGCAAGCATAGTGGTATTTTCCCTCCCACACCCAGTCAAAAATATGTTTAAATTGGTCAGCTTTATTTTTAAACTCATGTTTACAAAATAACTTTAACGTAACTGCAGATTGATTGATTACCGAATTGTACCAAATTTGAGATACAGGAGGGTAATTACTCAATTTTCTGACATATAGGCAGCTTTTTTGTAATACTGTTTAGGCTGGTTACAAAAAAACACCCGGCATTAATATTTAGTTATCAGGCATAGCCAACCTAGGCGAATAGATTCCTCATTCGATTTTCAGTTTTCTATGAAGCCTATTTTGTTAGCATATATTCCCGACCAAAAACAGGAACAGCCAGATAAATATTTAAAATAAAAACAACACCAAATACGACTTTTTGTTTACCCCTCGCGCAAATGGGACGCGGGCCACAGATAATGAAGCGGCGGGCCACATGTGGGGTTGGACCACCCTGAACTAACTAATCCCATACCCGGGATGAAATGGTAGCCGGACGAGAGGCCATGGTTCGCCATATGATTAAGCCGTCTTATCGGCTATCTTCTTCCCCGGGATAAATATGTAAATCCATCCTATCCTGAGTTTATGTCAAAAATGTTTATTCACAAAGATAGGTTGAACGAAACAATGGTCTCGTAAAATAGAATTGCTGTATGATTTGAATCGCGAGCTTTTTCTGCCCGTACTGCGCTGACCAGTGGATAGTTAGCGCGGTAGATTGCATGACAAGCCATGAAATATCTTTTCGCTTTGCCGTCGCTACATTCGCCCACAAATGAGACAGGCGCATGCTGTTTTCATGGTGGTAAAAATATATCCACCCCCATTCATCGTGAAAATGGTGGGTTTTTCATCGTTTTTCTGCCATTTTTCTTTGGAATCAATATTTATATTATTGCTGCTCCACAAACCAACGGACAAGAAACACCGCGGGTCCATAGTAAGTAATATCAGTGTGATGTCATAATTGGAAGAGTGTTAATTGACCCGTCACATTACTGAAGTCAAATAAAAATCAGGTTGATGGCTACAATAATTAATATAGTGCCATTCTCGATTCCCATATAAGTGTGATTTATACAAGAATAGCAAGACAAAATTTAATTGATGTAGCTTACGTTACTAAGCTTAGTTTGTAAAAGACCTGCGGGCGACTCATAGGGTCTTCACGGGCGACTTGGTGCCCGCGGGCAACGCGTCGGTGACCCCTGGTCTAGTAGAATATGGTCAATCTGTCTATAACAACATCTAACTTATAATTTATTTATCCCCAAAAATTTATTTTAAAGTTAGGTTTAAGGAGCACCATTATCAGCAAAAAAGTTGGACGAACCATTGGCTGTACCGGTAGCGTACAGTTAACACCGTACCGCCATGACAATTACAATAACCGGTACCATGCTGGTAATTAATTTGCTGTACAACCTGTAACTGGCTGCGCTTAATCCATCCCTCAATTCACTATATTCTACTACAGTGTTTCCCAACCCGAGTTCGTGGTCTCAAATAAGTCGGCAGAGCATTTGAATGAGTCCGCAACGAGCCAGAAATTCCCTGCGGGCCACGAACGTTTTTGCGAAATTTAACTATCAGCAGTTACGATTTACGTTGGAATTTACATAAAAAGCAAGTTTATTCACATAACATTAATCGAGTTAATATTTACTGGATAATGAGTAAGCCTGGGCATATATTCGAATATTCAACTATTAGAATAACAATTTACTATTCGAAAATTTGGTAACAGGTGACGCAGCAGTTCACTTGCGCATCGCTTAATCAAACGATGGGAATCACTTGCGGATTTCCGACGAAAACACAAGTCTGCACACGTAACGGGATAGATGGTGTTTTTCGCGAGTTCGAACAACGAGTAAGAATTTTTTTTCTGGCAGGTGTCAATTGTGGCAACCCAAATTTTCTAAATTGAAAAGCAGCAATACAAAATACTTAAAATAAAACGGGGAACACCATAATTTTTTTCCCTTAGGATTATTTTCTTTACTCTCTCCACATTGGTAATTTGGTACGTACAGTAACCGCCGTAAGTGTTGTACGAACAGCTCAGGTTTGTCGAATTCACAAAAATAAGAAATAAAACAAAATATAATCGGGCAATTTGCCACGCATTTTTATGTTCACGGATTGTCATGATATTTTCTGAGTAGTATTGCTTTTATTTCGTTCAGACAAACAGCAGATTAAAAAGATCACATAAAATTAATAATAAAGCAAGGCGATGAATATGTATTTTTGATTTACTAATATATATACTTTAAATATATTCTTAATAAGTTGTACTTTCTGAAAATTTATAGCAGATAGTAGGATTTTTCTAACGGCGATAACAAATTCGCAAGATCGCAAAAAAATATGTATCAAAATTAAATAAAATCGGGCAATATATTCTCACATTATTATGTTCGCAGATTGACGTGGCATTTAAAGAAGTAATGCTTTTATCCTGTCGTAACCCGTCGACTCAACCGCGAGTTCTACCATGAACACAATTAAAATAAAGTAGAAAGACATTTTAAATTCTCGTCGTTGTCATGGATTGAATATTGTACCGTTCAAAATCTGTTGTGTTTGGTTTCATTTACTTCTTCACACATAGTACGGTTGCAATAAATGCACCTTGAGTCCGCAAAGGTTTTCGCCGGTGAGAAAATAGTCCGCGACCAAAAAAGGTTTGGAAACGCTGTTCTACTAGCTAGACTATCCGTATCTCACATTCGTTTCATGAGTGATTGCATGGGTACAGGTACAGTCAGACAGTACCGGTATCGCAAGAGTGTCCGGTCAACTGAGCAGTTGAGCAGCATTCTCCAATTCAATTACCTTCTACACGTAAAAACAAATTTCCCGAATTTTCATACTCAATTCTATATTCTCTTATCATTAAATAAATATATTACCGTACTTTTAGTTGAACTTGTAGCATGGAGAATTTATAGAACAATTTCGTTTTGAATTTATTGAATATTGCTCAAGAAAATCAGTAGTGAGTTAGAACCCAGGGAACATCGTTTGTGCGCGTAGGATTATGCATGACAAAGTTGGTCCCAAGTAGGGACGGCGAAATCGAGTCTGGATTCGATTACAGAATCGATTCTTCGTGGAATCTACTAGAATCGATTCCGATGCACTGGAATCAATTCTCGAGTTTGAAACTTGGATTGCAAACAATATGTAACATTTTGTGGCAATTCCTTCACATATATGTATAAACTGCTTTACTGCTATGTTGAGTTGCTACGATGCCGCAAACTTCACTATATATACTATATATATATATATATATATTTCGCTAGAAGGCTTTAACGTTTATTTATTTTAAAAATCTCTGTGGGTTCTGAAGGATTCGTTTTTATTGTGTGATTTTGTCTCCAGTGACAGATTGGATACCCATACTACTTAGTTTCTTTCGGCCTTCTTTTCCGTCCAGAATTTGAAACATCGTGCTCTTGTTTGATTTCGTATGGTATTGCTTAGGTGGGTATGTTTTTTCGGTAAGATATGTCGAGGTATCGAGATTCGGAATCGGAAATTTAGGAATCGGATAAGAATCGAATACTTGTAACGTTGTAAGTACTCATACTTGACATCCTTAGTCCCAAGCAGAAGCAAATTTTCTCAAAATGAAAACGCGTGACAACGATGGGCCGCCTCACGCGGCAATCTTTTTACTTCTTTCTATAGACGTTTTTTTTTTTTAATTTTTTATTTTGCTTTTTTTTATTCTGTTTCTATTTTTAATTTTTTTTTTGCCTTTTTTTAAATTTTTCTTCACTTTTGTTTTTAATTTTTTTTTATGTTTTTCACAACTATTTTTTTTATTTTACTTTTATTTTAAGTTTTTTATTTTATTCTCTAATTTTTTTTTCAATTTCATGTGTGACAACGATGGGCCACCATAGTGCACAAAACTACCAAGATGTATCGGGATAATCTGCGAGAAAGTTATATAACATGCTACATTTGAATTGGGTCAGTCAAACACTACCGTAATTTGATATGAAACAGAAATAATATATTTGATAATAATAAATTCTAATTGATCAAAAATTGATGAAAAGTATCTCCTATCCCATTCGATGCTGGCTATTTTTGGACATACTTCGGAGATTCTTTTGTATTTTTGTCTCCTTTGCTTAGGCTTTCTTGAGTTCCTGATGATAAACCAAACTCTCTTTTTAATTGAAGAACCTGAAAATAAAGATACCTTCTAAAGCAGCAGTATCCAACCAGGGGCCTGTGACCCATCAAAAGGGCCACAGAAGAGTTGGAGGGGGCCACAGTACTAGACTCAAAACTGAATTTATATTTCCCTTTACAAGAAGTCCCCGCTCTTCCTAGTTTCATTTGTTTGATAAGGTTATTTCACAGGGTGTTTTCACTTGTTGAATGTATGTATAAATAAATAAGTATTGAAGTAATAATATACAGTAAAGAATATTAGTAATACTGCAAAAAATACAAAACAAAATTTTCACCTGACTGGGTAACATTTATTTCAAACCATGTTAGAGCGAAGGCATAAAAAATCACCTGGTTTTTCTTCTAAACTTTCTTCTTGCTTGCTTCAGAAACATCGAAAAAGTCTAATTTTAAATCCCTAATTTAATTTAAGCTAATTTAATTCTGGTCTAAAAACACAAAAACGTATACATATGCTATACAATATACGAATTAGGTGGGGCAAGTTAACTTGCATAAAGGCTTACAGTGGAATTTGAATGGTTAGAAAATGGCTTAATTTACTGTACTTGGTAAATTGATATGATATAGGCAAGAGTCAAAGTTCATAGAAACATCGAAGGATAACATATCCACTAGATGCCACTAATATATAAAAAGTCGCAATATCAGCATTTATGCCATAACAACACTTTTATCTCATTCTTCATATAAATATAAAAAGCTATGCAAGAATACACAACACTTGAAGAAATAATTACCTATTCTAAAATATGAACACTATATAAAATATAAATCGTGCGATGTTTGCTATTTTATTTGGACTTCGTTTTCACTTCACACAAAACTGTTGTATTCTTGGCCATGACTTGCCAAAATTGAAAACATGACTATAAATTACAATACACACAGAGTTTATTTTAAATATTTGAGCCAAACTGTTTTCATTACATTGTTTTTCTTTCTTGTTACAAGTAGTTTTTCAGATAAATATGAAGTGAAAGACATTTTCCCTCAAATTACAAATAAAATTTGGTACTCTCGGAGTGTGTGTACCACATAAAGGTTAGGCCATACTTTTATTCCAATTTTACTTATTTTAGTTCTGTTACGAGTACGGGGACTGTCTGTGTTAGCCAAATAAATATACCCCCTGTCCAATCAGAGATACGGTGGCGAGCATATTCCTAATGCTTAGCACGATGAGCCACACCGACGCGCCACTTGATGTAAAGTAGGCAACTTACCTCCATATTGGTACACAAACTTCTGGAGCGCCGAAAATTTAAATATAAAAGAATTGACCAAAAGTTCAAGCTAGTGATTATCAACCATTTTGTTTGGGTGGGAAACCAATGAAATATTCCAGAGGCCCAGCAAAAGCCCTGCACAATAACTGAATAATTATTAACTGGATTGTATAAACTGTAAATATAGATAAAAGCAAACATGATATTGGCAAAACAAAATAGATTTTAAAGTGTAGAAAGCATAATATTAAGGGCAAACGTAATAGATATTGGATTATATTTACACAATATACATATATGAGTAGTAGGATTAAGGAAACCCATGCTCAATAAATTTTTTCAACCTAATATTGGGAAAACAAAAAGTGTAGAAAGCATAATATTACTGGCAAACCTAAGAGATATTGGAATATATTCAAACAAGATACTTGGCTGTCGGATTCGAATGACAACTTGTGAAACCCCTGGACTGTACTCGCGAAAAACAATTGGTCCAAGTCAGGACAGGTGGATGGATTTTTACAAATTGATATTATTGGGGTCAAAACTAATATTTTTTTCTCTTTCTGCTTAATCTATGTCTTTGGGTTGAGAGTTATTAAAAGTTTGAGCTTTTTTCATAACTATAAATCATTTATTGAAGATCGGTAATGTTTAAACAATTTAAGCTTTGATGGGCAATAGGGTGATGTTTAGTGCAGGGCTAACTCAACTAGCAGACTGCGGTCCGGACTCGGACCTTTCGAATATTTGATTCGGACCGCACCTAATTCCTCATTTTGAATTAACCCCACTCCAGTGGGTCGAGAAAGAGTTCAATGGTGGATGTGGAGGAGTTTTTTTCAGCACTAAATTATGTTAAAACGAAATCTCGATCAAATTTGAAATATTTGAAACCAGTACTGAGACCCACCAGTCACCATTATCGAAAATGAACCAAGATTCGATCTTTTGTGCAAAAATGTGCAAGCACATCTAATGCATGTTTCTAAAACTCAGACCTTCCCCTTAATAGGCAATGGAGCGGACATGGCCAAAGATACTGTTGCCATAAAAAGTGAAAAGTAATGTTTGTAAAAAGATGTGTAATTCATTGAATGTAATTTTTACCTTTGGTTTCATTAAAATTAAAATAATTGATGGAAACCCATTGCTAAGGGCTATGGGCTAAATTGCTAAGGGCTATATGGTAAACCAATAGATAAGCACTCATAAGAATAGTGAATTTTATCTAGAGCCTCTTTCATAATGAAACACATTTCTGGAGAAAACTCATTAGAACAAATGAAAATGGAAAACTCATTGTGGTGTTACACCTGCTATTATAGAATGACTCGACCCATGTTCTTGTATTTCTGCATGTGCATTGCCCCTGATCACAGTTCCAGTCGTGTGTGGTCCTGTATATATTTCAGTGTGCACCTTGATGTTTTCTGGTTTGCTCTCTTCAATAGGCCAGACTATAATTAGAGGTACTTGTATGATTCCTTCGCAGTAGCCTATTGAATAATTGATGCGAATTAGTCCTTGTTTGTCACAAATCGAATCACCACTTGGGTTAAAATAGAAACGAGAAAATCCATGTCTCACAATCTCCCTTGTGACTTCTAAAATCCTATGGGGCTGAATATAGGCAAGTTGAACTGCCTATTTGAACAATTTTTATTTCAATCTTCGATTTGAGACCAACGTCTAATTGTTCCTCAAGAGGCAAAATTCCAACAAAATTTTGTTTTTCCAAAGACAACCATTTACTTTCGTGGTCGGAACGATTTCTTGTTAAAACAGATACAATTTGTGCTGTCTGTTTTCGCATGTAGAGATCGTTAATAAAAGTAAATATTCCATTTTCACATATGCCTTGTGCACTCCCAATGCAATATTTGCAGAAGTGGTCTACTTCGAACACAATTTCACTTTCGGTTTTCAACTTGTAGTCTTTAATCATTGTCCATTTCCCGTCTTTTTCACTGTACAGAATTTGAACTGGAATTTCACAGTTATCTTTACTGTAGAAATTTGTTTTCATCGTCAAAGTAACCGAGGTTTCAAATGTTATAGAAGGGTTGCATTCAATGATAGGTGTGATAGGAAGCAAATCATCTGGGAAATCATCAAAGAAATTATTGACCGAAATGGAAAATTTAGTCTTTGTTTTAACAGCACCTGGTGGCACAAGGAGCTTGCAGTCATAAAGCCACATGAATCCACCGTCTGGTCCAATTTCTTTGACCAAAGGCTTATCAGCGTCTATCTCATTCGTTCTTGACCAGATTATAGCAAAATTTTCGAAGATTTGATCGAGTGAAAAAGCCAATCGATCTCTCGACAATTTTCCAATCTCTTTGAGCAAAATAATTTTTTTTGATCCACTCAGTTTCAGTGGGCTCAAACTGAAGTACTGGTAAACTGTTTGAGCTAACCTCGAAATCTCAATGATGTCATCATCAGTCGGGAACATTGACGCCATTCTCTTGATGGACAAGCGAGATAATGTGACCTGTTTTTTCTGCAGAGCAGTGCAAAATGATGACAAAGAATTATACGTTACGCAGGATCTTTCAAATTCAAATACCCTGGTTTTGGCGTTTCTCAGTAGCTCTGCAAGAAGCTCATATTCTGCTGAATTTGTCATAAAATAACCGGAAATTTGTAAATCATTCATTGTCACATTATATTCCACAACTGCATTGTTCAGTTCTGCTATCTTTTCAGAACTTAAGTTATTGGCAGTCAAAATAAGAGAACGAGATCCACAAAAGTGAAGCACTTGGCCAAAAAAGGAATATGCTGCCGGTTCCAGTATTGTTGTATTCAATAAATGAACTGTATGAGCAGTTAATACACCATTACTGATAGCCGTACTTAATTCTTGAAGGTTTTTGCAATCCAGATCAACAATTACAAGAAAATTAATCATGAATCTAATATTACGACCGAGCACTGATATCATTAATGGCAAATTTTCCAAGCGAAGAACAAAATTTGGTATTTTAATAAACTTCATTGACACAGCATGATGTGCAATGGACAACAATGTATTTTGTTCTTCAGAGCGCAGATGAGATTTTGTAAAATGAAACTTTTCTGTATTTGTTGTGAATTGTTTAAAGACATCTGGGCCACATTCATGCAATATGGGAACTATTCGTTCGTCAGAAACCACCTTTTGATCCAATAATTTACCAAAGTATTCAACCAGGTATTCAGCCTTTTTATGCAAGTTATCAGTGTAAAGTTTATTTGCCCTCAAGGCAGATACACATACACAGGTCCTTATCCAGGCCTGTCATAAAACTAGAAAGAACCATCACCAAAGTAACACCCTCACATGCACACATGTAAACAAGTAATAATTACTCAATAACAACAAGTAATGGCACAATGATTACAAGTGTCTGGTAAAGTAATCAGACCAATACATTCACAAATTCCCCATTATTTAATAAAATGAATATTTAAAAGTTTTTAAGTTCATTGCATTGTATAATGTCCAGCAAACTTGACGATGATGAACCTTTTTTAGTCAAGTTATCTGCAAGCTGTTGTTCGCTGTTACACCATCGGATTCTGGTAATCTCTTTGTTGGACATCATCTCTTTCAACATTGCTACTTCTATTCTCAGTCGTCTATCTTGTACTTGCTAGACTTTATAGCATCGTGAAGAGAGCGATTATCAGTTACAATTTCGATGGGCAGTTTTTCAAGATTGATAGCTCCATGCATGATTTCTGTATACAATGAGCTAACAAAGCTTGCCATATCTACGCCAGCCGACATAGCAAGTGTTTCCGCAGCCAAAGAACTTTTAACAACTCTTTTTATCCGTTTGCTTTGCCAGCTGATGAGATTGCATCTTTGATGTTCTCCTACAAGAAATATGAGGCTTGCAGCTTGGCTACCACCATCAGTCAAATTACCAAAGGATGCATCGACGAAACAGACAAGTTTCAGATTCATGTCAGAGCCCAAATTACAGAGGTTCAAATCCACTGAATTTGATTTTAGTTTACTAATCACTTTGTTAACTCTGAGGAGATCTTTCACAGTTGCAGATTTGAAATTTGTGGCCAATACACAAGTATCGAATGAGATATCAGGCCGTGATTGAGTACTGATCCACAATAGTTGACCTATTTTGGACTGAAGGGCTTCACTTTCAAGATGAGTTAGTCTTGCGTCAAAATCAGTCTTACGCTGGTGAGACAAATGAATAGGATTCAAAGATGAAATGTATTCATTTTGATTTAATGAGACTCTATCTTTATGTTCGTTGATTTGAAGACCCACATACTTGAAACACGATGTTTCTTCATTTCCCACTTGGAATGTTTCTCGTAATTTCGTGATAATCTTCTTTTCAAATGTTTGACTGCCAGACCACATAAAGTCATCAACGTGTACAGTGAAAATTCCTTCCAGCTCAATGCCATTATGCCAATAAAAAACGGCAGGATCTGCAAGAGTAGTCTTGCATCCATTTTCCAACATAAAATTTCGAACTCTGTCGTACCATTTCAGTGAAGCATCAGTCAGTCCATATACACATTTTCTTAATTTCCATATAATTCCCTCTTTACAATTTGCTTCTTTAGGTGGCATAAGATACACATTTCGCTTAAGCTCCTCCCCTTGTAGAAATGCAGTTTTAATGTCAATACACTTTAATTGCCATCGTTTTTATTGCACAATAGCTATGACAGTTCGCATTGAGTCTTTACAACATGTTGGTGATTCTTTTTCAATATTTTCTAAATTACTCTCTTCAAAACCACGAGCAACAAGTCTAGCTTTTGGGAACATTTTATCACCATTTTGTTTCATTGTGCAAACCCATCTTACAGAAATACATTTCTGATTATAAAATGGACATTATTCATATACGCCATTTTGTATTCAGCTTTGGAGTTCTCTATTTTTCGCTAGAGAAAAATCCACTGAATCTGCAACAAAAACGTCACAATCAACCGTTTGACCAGATAGAGTAGCTGTTTTTGTTTGTTCAGATTCTGAAATGGGATCGTTTTCATTAAGAATATCGACAGCATCAAAGTCTATAGATTTTTGCTGGCCTTTCAAAGACTGTGGTGATTCATACTGCACGTTATACCAATTTTTAAATCTGCTCCGAATCAGTTAAATCAGTTCTATGGTCAGGAGAATCATCGTTCATAGCTTCAGGTTCAGTTTCAAACTCCTCAATATCAGATATATTCTCCTCAGTTTTGATATCACTGTTAGAATATTCAGCATCTTCCGGCTTCAATTGCATGGGAGAATTTTCACCATCACTTGAATTAATTAAATGCAATCTACATGTGTGGACTCTGATCACTTGACCACCATGTCTAACAAAAACCATCACGCCGTCTTGTCCAATCACTTTTCCTGGTCCACGCCATTTATGACTATCTGGTCTTTTGTAATAAACTCGATCTCCCGTTGTGAAATTAAAAGAAGATTGTCTGGTTTGTTTTCGCAGCGCTCTCTGAATTCTCTCAGAAGATTCACAGGCAATAAATGCTCGTCTTGCAGCATGGAGAGCTGATATATGTTGACCAACTTCCAAGCTTTCAGTCTTTCCCTCCAATGCAGGTAGTTCATTCACTAAAACTGAGGGAAGATTGACATTCTGACCGAAAACAAGTTGAGCTGGACTGAATCCTTTATTGTTCATCAAGGAATTTTTTGCACTTACGGCCCATGCAATGGAGACTCCCCAATCAGTACGCACATCATT
This sequence comes from Styela clava, assembly GCF_964204865.1. Classification (NCBI taxonomy): domain Eukaryota; kingdom Metazoa; phylum Chordata; class Ascidiacea; order Stolidobranchia; family Styelidae; genus Styela; species Styela clava. Next base: position 21,733,291 of record NC_135257.1, read on the forward strand.
TCTAATCTTGTGAAGCATATTTGTCAATACTTGGTTATGTCGTTCACAAACTCCGTTACTCCAAGGAGAGTATGCGGGTGAAGTATTAACAATAATATTAAAATTATCACACATGTCCAAAAACTCATGATTATTGAATTCTCTTCCATTATCAGTAAACACCTTTTGTGGAGATCCAAAAATACTTATCCAACGAAGTAAAAACTTGTTTGCAATTATGGATGAAGATTTAGACCTCACAATAACAGCATTGCTGAATCTGGTGAATTCATCCACCATGTGCATGTACCAAAGGTTAGATTCTAATTGATGCAAATCAATTGCTACAGACTCAATAAATCTTGATGCTCTTGGTAAACCTACAGCAGGTCGTGGTGGAGATTTCTTAAGCACAGAACAAGTTTCACATTTTTTCACTACGTCTTGTACAATATCAGATAATTTATTATTCGTAATATTTGCATTTCCAAGCAATCTCTTCATGTTTTCTTCAGACGCATGGCCGAATTGTTTATGAAGCTTTTTGATAGCAACTTTCTGATCATTAATTGTCATATCTTTAAGTACAAGTACACTTTCATCATAAGTCTTGCACATCTTCTGTGGTGTTATTGCTATGCAATAATGTCCACTTTCAGTAAATTGAAGATCGACTGTAATACCAAAGATTGTAACCACATCATTTTCCATGTCAAGAACTGTTCCCGCTCGTTTGAGTGATGACTTACTTAGTAGCAAGGGTATATTGTCCTCGACAACCTCTGTTCGAATTTGACAATTTTTTCCAGCAACTCTAGCAGGAATTATTACACTTTGAGTCGACATGACTCTTCTTCCATCACCAAATTTGAATCCTGTACCTCCTTGTGAAAACTCGACAGTCTTTCTCAAATTTTCAGGTAATCTGGCAATGTAGTTATTCAACCACTTCTGTCCACATACAGTTTTAGTACAAGCTGTGTCAATTATTGCTGATCCAACTGTTTCACAAATCAAAGCTTCACAATCAGAGCTTTTTATCATGAAAACAAAATTAACAACTTCATCTTCTGTTTCTTTGTCACTGAAACTTCCAATTTCACCTTCTGCCATATTTACTTTGTTTCTGTTATGTGGGCATTTATTAGCCCAATGCATCTTTGAATCACAAATGGCACACCTTGAAACCTGCCCAAATTTATTTAAGGGATTCATTGTATTTTTTCTACCTTGTTGCCTTTGAATAGATTTTCTTTGACGATAATGAGTTAATTTTGAAACAAAGGCTTCTTCTTTAATGGAAGCAGGTACACTGTCATCCGTAACACCACCATCTGATGTTTTCGTGAAAACCCGCTTTAACGCTGATTTCATTCCTTCAAATTTCAGGTCACTAGCCACAGTTAAAGCTAATTGTCTTTCTGATTGAGATAGATTTGCACCATCCAATATTTTGAATGTTAATATAGCATCAGGTAGTTTCATATCAAACTCGGATATTTTATGATACAGGTGTTCAAATTCTATAATGTAATCTTTCATATCCATATTGAAAGATTTATTGAATGAGTTGAAAGCAGTGTAAGCATCATCTACTTTATCAGATTTGAAAACCCTGTCCAAGCTCTCTAACAAGGTTGTCATACCATCATTGCTATGAAGTTGACCAGCTGTTAACTCAGATGCAGCCTTTTCAGCTCTTTGATTTCCTTCAAGAGAACTTAGTCTTAGGACAACTACAATAGCTTGCTCTTTCGAATCAATAGGTGTGACCATTTGCCACATTTCAACTTTATTCCTCCATGCACTATAAGGTATATCATCCTTAAATTTAGGAGGGTTTTGTCTTGTTACTGATGAAGCCATCTCAAAGAGCAGTAACCATCCTCTGCTACCATGTAAAGTTTATTTGCCCTCAAGGCAGATACACATACACAGGTCCTTATCCAGGCCTGTCATAAAACTAGAAAGAACCATCACCAAAGTAACACCCTCACATGCACACATGTAAACAAGTAATAATTACTCAATAACAACAAGTAATGGCACAATGATTACAAGTGTCTGGTAAAGTAATCAGACCAAAACATTCACAATCAGGAAGATATTTTGCTGCTTTTTCAGACGTTGATTTGTTGAGAACAATTCCAAAAATATGTTTTATAAGTTATAACCATCTCCATTCCAGGTTTCTCATAATAATCCCCAATAAACTTTTTGAATTCATCCAAATCAAGAGCACAGGCATACAGGGAAGCAAGAACCTCTTGCATACTCTGATGATAGAATCTCAATCTCATGTCATCATCATCCGCAACATACTCAACAAATCGAGTGTCAGCATCCATCTCAACAAGACCACACATGTCATTCATATCTAGCTTGAGTGACCCAACATAGCTTGCTTGGAAAACAAATAAATTATCTTTCATTCCATGGAAAGCTAACTTCATAAGTTTTTGCGCACTTTTGACAGTTTCTCCATGACGAGATCCTGAAAAACATCTGAAAACAGAAACCATCAGACTTGTTAAAGTGGCGACATTTCCTTCTTTGGAATTTCTCAGCACTCGAACCAAGTAGAAAAAGAACATTGGGTTTGAAACAAGACCTGGGGCTTCAGGCCTCAAAAGCATCAAATGCCTCTTTCACACCAGGAGTAAACAACCTCTCCGAAAGAAGAATTAGTGTTTCATCATTCCATCCCCCTAGGGCGAGATTTAAATTGGCTTTGAGATCTGGAGGCAACTTCCAAAATATATTCCAGCGTGACGTTGACAAAATCATCATTCCTGGATAGAGATGGTCAGATAAAATATTGGCGATAATGGTGTTCGTTTCTGAAAGTGTTTCAGGTTCAATTCTCGGATATTTATTTTCAAAAGGCTTTTTAATTTGATCTGAGCCATCAACTACAAGTAAGATATGTTTTGAATTTTGCTCAAACCATTCTTGTCCAATTTTGTGGAGGCGTTTTGGAAGTTTTGATCCAAGTTGTTGAACGAATAGAAGATCAAAAGCAGTCGATCTCTCGCCCCCTTGTAATTTGGAAACATCTACAAAATAGAACATTTTTATTTCCTCTGAAAACTCCAATTTTCTCTCCAGTGCTGACAAGGCATATTGCATAGAAAATGTTGTTTTCCCAGAACCTGGGTCGCCTAGCAACATGACATGGTTGACTGAGCTATCAGAATGAATCTTAGTAATATCCACTGATTGCAAACTAGTCTGTTTGTTGGGTTCGGATTCCTTGAACTCATTCACCTTTGGAAGTATAAAATCATCCATTTTTGTTTTTTCTTTGACAGATTTCAATCTAGATTCCAACATCTGCTTCATAGAATTCTCCACGACTTCAAGAAACTCTTTTACTTCTGAAATTTCAGGTTTCATCAAATTTTCAGATATTCCCGATGCAGATCCCACAGCCTCCCTTGCTTGTTCGTTTCCTGCCTGATTTTGCTCTTGGAAAATCATTGGGTTTGAAACAAGACCTGATGCTTAATATCTCAGAGCATCAAATGTCTTTTTTGCATGAGGAGTAAACAACCTCTCCGAAAGAAGATTTAGTGTTTCATCATTCCATCCCCCCAGGGTCAGATTTAAAGAGGCTTTGAGATCTGGAGGCAACTTCCAAAACATATTCCAGCCTGACGTTGACAAAATAATAATTCCTGGATAGTGATGGTCTGATAAAATATTGGCAATAATGGTGTTCGTTTCTGAAAGTGTTTCAGGTCCAATTCTTGGATATTCATTTTCAAAAGGTTTTTTAATTTGACCTAAGCCATGAAGTACAAGTACGCTATGTTTTGAATTTTGCTCAAACCATTCTTGTCCAATCTCATGTAGGCGTTTTGGAAGTTTTAATCCAAGTTGTTGGATAAACAGTAGATCAAAAGCGGTCAATCTCTCATCCGATTGCAATTTAGAAACATCTACAAAATAGATCATCTTAATTTCCTCTGAAATTCTCACTTTCCTCTCCAGCGCTGACAAGGCATATTTCATGGGAAAGATTGTTTTACCAGAACCTGTATCGACTAGCAACACTAAAAAGATTGTTTTACCAGAACCTGTATCGCCTAGCAACATGACACGGTTGACTAAGATATCAGAATAAATCTCTGAAATATCCACTGATTGCAGACTAGTCTGTTTGTTGAATTGCGATTCCTTGAACTCAGTCACCTTGGGAAATATAAAATCATCCATTTTTGTTTTTTCTTTGACAGATTTCAATCTAGATTCCAACATCTGCTTCATAGAATTCTCCACAACTTCAAGAAACTCTTTTGCTTCTGCAACTCTAGTTGGGTCAGCTGGTTTCACTGAAAGTTTTTCTACTGATTCCAATATCTGCTTCATATAATCATCCATATTTCCAATACTCTTTATATTCCCCGTTGCTTTAACAGATGTTGCAGGTGTCGTTGATTTCTTCAAACTTTTAGATATTTTCGATGTAGATCCCACAGCCACCCTTGATTGTTCGTTTCCTGCCTGATTTTGCTCTTGGATAATCTGCTCTTCCTCGACTTGATTTGCATCCTGAACATAAAGCCCAACCACTGCTCCTATTCTTTCTATCACAGCTGCATCATCAGTGATTGGATATCTGGAATGTCTCCATTTCCACAGTAATTTAAGGTTGCGTTCTTCAACTGAGAATCTATTATTTTCTGTGATAGTGTCAACTTCATGCTCAGTAAGAGATAATCCCTGCCCTGATCTTGCAAACTGCTTGAATTGCTCAGATGTAAATCGTCGATTAATATGCTGGAAAACATCTTCGATTTTTTCAACAGGCGCCACGACTGGTTGACATTCTGCTGCATAATATTGTGTAACAAGATTTCTTATTCCATGTGGAGTTGCATTCGCTCCGTTTCTTTCAACCCAAAGCCAAAGCATTTCCCTTTTCTGTTCTTCAACAGAGAATCTGTGGTTTTCAATGATTGTAGTGACATCTTGAGCACTGAGTGAGAGTCCGTTCCCAGATTGTGCAAATGATACAAAATCTGGAGTTGTGGCAAACTTTTTCACAACATCAGTAAATGCGTCTTCCAATCGTTCATTCATTGCTCGCGAGACTTATTGGAGACACATGATATATAATATACCGGTATATCGTTACTATGTAAAAACAAACAAATGAAAAACAGTGATAGGCCTATATATTTAGCAATAATTAATTGATCTATTTGCCACATCATGTGATATACATACCAATAAAAAAGATAAAAATTTAGCGACTGCTAGACGATACAAGTTATTCTACATTTACCTCCTTTTCCTAAATAACGTCCTGCACAATTATCCACTGATATATAACAATATACAAAATTGTGATAACAAGATTTTAATCTTAATTTCACGTATGGATTGGCCCAACTATGGTATGTGGAGACAAATTAAGCTTAAAGCAAACCTAAAACTTATTGTATTTTCAATGACTTATTTGCAGCATGATCTGAAAAGACTTCACATCCTATGTTTCTCTATTCAATTATGTAAAAGAAATACGAGCACACCCCAAATTATCCCAACTTAACCTAAAATAGTCCACAGGACAGTGCTCGAACTTATTCTTCTTGCCTACTCATCTCAACCAAGCTTCTACAAATTATAAACAAGATATCTAACTTTCATTATCACCTAACTTTAACATTGCTGACCCACAGGTCATTTCATTGACATTAAAAACACGAGATCATTGTAAAAAAAAGGGAACATTTTCAAATATGATGAAAAAAACATTTTTCTGACAAAATATTTGCAACTAAATATGGCCTTGTATCAAATTAAGCTATCAGTCCATGTCGGGTATTGGATTAGTTAGCTAGTTATTTGTTTTCAGATGCATGAACTTAATGGTGGAGGAAGCCCTAACTAAACAGTGGTCACATGAGCCACTCCATGAAGGCGAGTAGTCCAGCAATCCTCTCGCACAGAATTCCCCACATGGGATTCGAACCTGCGAATCAATACCATATAATGAGGTGTGCGGTGGCAAGCGTATTGCTTGACCTTAGCACAATCTGACAATGCACCACACCGCCAAGCCTGGTACTACATGGAAATATGCATAATACCTCAGATTAAATGAAGTACTGAAGTAGGAAAGTCCAAATGTACCATATCTAAGTCTATTACTGTATTATCGCTATCCTAGGCTGATCTACCGGTACAGAACTACTGGTCAAATATTAGGTGCGGCACTAAAAACAACAGGCATATTCAAATGGTAAAATGAAGAGATATCCATACCGGTACCAGACTGCTGGGCGGTCCTTTTTTTTCAAAATTAAAATCTGAAAAGTACAAATCCAACTAGAAATTATCCAAAACAAATGCTCCAAAACAAACTAATCCCAGGTTGCTTCATTCTGTAATATCCATTGTTTTAGATCAGTAGATAGAAGTCCAGTAACGAGCATTAAATATATATAAAAAAAAGTGTTGATTTCCTATTATTGAAAGTTTAATTTAATATGATAGAGAAATGAAAATCAGCCAAATTACTTTCTCCAAAATTAAACAGGTCTGGAATAAATACAGGTGAAAATTTGGTCTTCATGTATCGTTTTCCCTCTCCCCTTCTCCTTGGATAAATATAAATAGCCTGTCCTACGTTTTCATAAATGTACCATACCGGTAATACATTGCAGAATTACCGCACGATTTCCAAATTTCGACAGCAGGGAAGTCAAGTAACAAAAGTTCGACGAATGACTTTAGCGTCACTTCCCCTTTTTTAGCGACATCCTACGGTACCGTACGGTATTTTCTCCTATCAGCGACAGAGCGGTTCACGCAACCGAGCATTCCTTCGCTTCGCCTTCAAGTCAAACCTAGATAGTGAAGAAAGCCGTAACCGACCAGCGGTTACGCAAACCACCCTACCGAAGGCAGGATCCTAAATCTTATCTGCCCAACTGTGGTACAAACCAAAGCGTATATATAATATAAGCAAGGCAACGCTCAGACAATGGACGCCATCTTGAGCCTATTGTTCTCGGCAATTTAACACGGCGCCTTATGAGAAGTTCGCACAAAATCATTGAAACATACCTATTATTTTCACTAATATTTTAAGTAGAAAAATTTTGAATGTCGCGTTTTGAAGTAGAATCTTAGCCGTACATGCTTATATCCTTTCATGTTGTCCAAATTACATTTATAGTACATTAAATTGTCTTTGAAGACAAGTATACCGGTTCCGAGTTGCTTCCGAAGTAAATTGGCCATTCTAATCGTCATAATTAACCATTTGACAATGGCGTTCCTTATGACGTTACAGATGAAAAGTTGTATTTATTCGTCGAAATTACCGGCCGACCCAATTTTGCTTCAACGGCTAACATTTTTCGTTCGTAAAGCTCCATAATGCCCTACTGCTCAGCTCCAAGCTGCGCTAGGAGAACAAATAACATTGTAGGATTGTTGCGGAGACATTTTACAGCCTCAAATTGGCGTATCACCATAAAATCTTTGTAAAAATGACCAAAAATGGTTCTACGCTGTGTTTGTGGGCAAATTTAACGCATTATATAGATTTTTATTCCTAATTACGTTTTATATTTATGTAACGCCCGGAATTGGATACTCAAACTGCGCTACGTTTATACCCAACCACTGTCAAGTACCACGTCCCGGTTCTCCTACAATTTGCAATGCAAACTCGTAACATTAAGTCCCCACTCACAGTCTTGAACTTTTGAACCCAACACCTCAGAAGATCACACGAATTGGAAGAACTTTGTTGTAATATTCCGCTTGAAATCACGACAGAATACGGCAATAGCATTCACAATGCACATAGAGTTTGTGGCTCAACTAAAGTTTGAATTTCAATAATACACGCACAGAGTTTGTATGAGTTTGTGATTAACACACTGAGCACTGGGTTTGTGTCAGAGTCTGAGTTTGATTACAAATATTGATAGATTCCGGGATTAAATAACTAAATAAAATACAGAATAATTAGTAAACATTAATACACAATAAATCCCTGACTATCCTATATCCTAACATAATGATTCCCTAGCTACATTATAAACATAGCAAAATCTACTAACTACAAAACACACTCAACTAAATCCTAAAACACCGGCAAAGCATATGACTGCAGATTGCACCATCACAGCTCGTCTCCGCTCACGCAGAACCGAGAGCAATACAAGAAACTAACTATAGAACAAGAGTCGTCGTCGGTCGATTGCCTCAGCCAATAGCGTGCAAGACAAACATATTGCGACATAGCTACTATTCCCACTCTCTCGAATACGATAAAGAAATAAACAAGAACTACCAAAATGCGACCTGCGTCCATTACACCGGCCCCTAAGAACCGTCTACATCCCACGGTTATTACCGACCACCAAAAGGACGCATGTCTCATTTTCACGAAATGAAAACATGAAAAACAATATATACAAAAATTACACAACTCCCTCTAACAAACACAATTTACGAATGTCTCGCATGTAACAAGAATCCGCAGTCCTCACACGTACACTGCGGACATGCCCATCTGAATCAGGAAATACTTCCTCGATTAACCCTTTCGGCCAGAATCCTCTCTTAGTCTTTTCATCCACAATGAGAACAATATCTCCAATGGCAAAGTTTCTCACAGGCTTGTGCCACTTTTGCCTCAACTGCAATGTTGGCAAATATTCTTTCAACCACCTCTTCCAGAAACAATCTGTCATTAATTGTACCTGGCGCCACGACTTCTTATATCCATCTGCTTTCATGAATTGATCAGGAGGTAGATTCGGATTAGGCCTACCAAGTAACAACATATTAGGACTCAAAGTTGCGAGATCATCCGGGCTATCTCCAATCGGACAAATTGGTCTCCCATTTAAAATGCTTTCACACTGTGTTGTAAATGTATGCAGAGCATCATCATCTAATAATCTCTCCCCAGCAATTGCTCTCATCAATTTTCGAAAAGATCTTATCATTCTTTCCCATGCTCCATTTGTATGTGAAGCCAAAGGTACAGAAAAACACCATTCAATGTTTTGCTGTTGCATAACTTTAGAAATTTGATTTTGATTCCAATTTTGAATCCCTTCACGAAGTTCTCTCTCAGCACCAATGAAGTTTGTTCCATTATCACTGTACATTTTCCTTGGTCGTCCACGTCTGTTTATAAATCTCTGAAACACATTTATGAACGATGAAGTATCCAGTGACTTAGCAATCTCGATATGAACCGCTCGTGTGGCCATACAACTGAACATACATCCATATCTTTTCTCCTCACTCCTGCCTCTCTTCACTAATATTGGTCCAAAATAATCACAGGCAGTTTCCATAAAGGCATGATCACTAGGTGTCACTCGAACCTTTGGTAACGGTGCCATCACTTGCTCCCCCACCTTAGAGTTCCATCGACAGCAAGTAAAACATTTGCTCAATCTTCGACGCACAGTTGCATGTCCCTTAATAATCCAAAATTTCTCACGAATTGCAGATAAAACATGCAAAGTACCACTGTGACCTTCTCTTTCATGATACATGTCAATCACCAAATTAGTAACATAACTATCACTCGGCAAAATTACTGGATATCTACTTTCCAATGGCAAATGTGAACGATCAAGACGACCACCAACTCTCAAGATCCCATCCACAACAATAGGATTCAGTTTCTGTATTGATCTCATCTGCTCATTTCTTGATAATGACTTCTTTGGCGTCCTGACAATCTTTTCTTCCAAAGATGAATGATTATGCAAAGCATCGATTTGTTTTCCAAACTGCTCTCTTTGCACAAATCTTACTATGCAATCAATTGCACAGTGTAATTCACAAATCTCAAAATGTCCTGTTTTCAGCTGACCGACATCTCCATCACCTCGAGATTTAGCCACCTTCCATCTGAGATAAGATCGATATCTCAAAAGCCAAGCTGTCGATCTCTGAAGTTTCTCCAAAGTAGAGTATCTCGAAAGCAAATGCTTGATTGGATTTTCCTTCAAGTTATCTTTGACACAATACACAGATAAATCTTGCTTCAATTCAGGGTCATTATTTAATATGCCACGAATAGGTTTTGATTTTGGCCATAGGCTTTCTTCTCTCATCAAAAAAACAGGTCCCTCAAACCAAATCTTTGCCTTGTCCAACTGATACGGTTTCAAACCTCGAGATGCAATATCAGCCGGGTTACATTTCGTGTCAATATGTCTCCACTGCGAAGGCTCTGATCCCTCATGAATAACAGCAAGACGATTCGCCACAAAAGTATGAAAGCGTCTTGTCGTATTAGTGATATACTGCAACACTGACATTGAGTCGGTCCAATAAATTACTCTATCAATTTTGTACTCCAGCTGAGTCTTCACAAACTGACCCAACTTCACTGCTACCACTGCCGCAGTCAACTCTAGCCTTGGTATAGTCACTGGTTTTGAAGGTGTCACTCTTGACTTTCCCATAACAAAACTGCAATGCACGGTTCCATCAGACTTGTTCAACATTCGCATATAGCATGCACATCCATATCCGGTTTCACTTGCATCACAAAAAATATGCATTTGAATTTCACTAGGGTCATTCATATCTGATGATTTCAAACAACGAGGAATAGAAACACTTTCCAGATGCGGTAAATCTTGCAACCAGTTCATCCAGCAAGCCTTTTCACCATCAGGAATTTCATCGTCCCACCCCAAATCTTGTTTACATAATTTCTGCAGAATTTTCTTCATAGGCAAAATAAATGGCTGCAGAAATCCAATCGGATCAAATATCTGGCTCATGGTAGAAAGCATACCCCTTCTTGTAGTTGGTTTGTCTTTCACATTCACCTTGGTCACGAATTTATCCAAATCAGTATCCCAATATAACCCCAGGGCTCGTTCCACCGGTAGATTATCAAGATCCAAATTCACCAAAGTCTTTGCTCGCTCACTTTCTGGAATTTGCTCAAGCACCTCTCGACAATTGCTGATAAATTTCGTCAGATGGAATCCACCACTTTCCAGTAGAACAGACAATTGCTTAACCAAGTTTATAGCGTCACCACTCTTTGCTAAGGATTTCAACAAATCGTCAACATAAAAATTCTTCAGCACAGTATCAACTACCGATTGTTCAACACCCGGCTCATTATCTGAAGCACATTTCCTCAAGGCGAAACCTGCAACTGATGGACTTGAACGGCTTCCAAATATGTGTACCAACATGGAATAGTCACTTGCTTGAGATGACAAATCATCATTCGGCCACCACAAAAACCGAAGCGAGTCACAATCTTCTGGCCTCACTCTCACCTGATGGAACATAGCCTTGATATCTGCCATCACACCAATTCTTTCTTGTCGAAATCTCAAGAGAACTCCAGCCAAATTATTCGCATAATCTGGTCCTTGTAATAAATTATCGTTTAAGGAAACCCCACGAAAAGTTCCGGCCCCATTGAAAACTACACGGAATTTTGATTGTTTCGTACTATGATGCCCCAAATAAAAAGTTTTGTCACTAGTCACCAATTCATCATTAGGTATTTTTCTCGCATACCCATTGTCCAAGTAATCATTTATCACGCTCTTATAACACTCAAACAATTCTGGGTCTCGAATAAATTTTCTCCTTTGGTACATTAATTGTTTCTCAACCATGGTACGATTATTAGGAAGTTTTACCTCTTTATTCTTCCATGGGAGTCCCACTTCATAATGTCCATTAACTTTACAAACAGTTTTTTCCATGATAGACAATGCCCGCTTGTCTTCAACAGACAGTGAGGATGCAGATTCACATGCATTATCATTAAAATCATGCTCATAAATTTGACACAATTGGCGATGTAAAATATTATCATCACAATGAATAAAATTCACAAAATTATTATCACAATTAGAAACACTCTCTGGGCCAAACAGTGTCCACCCCAACAAGGTTTTCACCGCTCTGGGCTGTCCCCTTTTCCCGCGTTTAACCTCTAACACATCATGGGCATCTGGGACATTTGAGCCTATAAGAAGCTTGACCTCCCTATCCGTATTATCAGAAATATCAACATGGGAAAAATGTGAATACAATTCAGTATCACGCACACTGGGAATACTCGATTTTAAGTTTGGCAAACGCTCAACAGTTAGAACTCTATCCAGCACTAGGGAGTTGCCTGCACCCGTTGCAGTCAACGCTACCTCAAACCCCTCTTGGATTTTATGACCAGTCACAGTCTGCACAGAAAAATTGGTTTTAACCCCACTTATACCTAGCTCCCTCATGAGCCCACTAGTACAAAGGGACACCGTAGATCCCGGGTCTAACAGGGCATAGGTTGATATCTCCCTACCTCCTATGGCCTTACCCCTGACCGTGACTGGCAACACTTTGAGTCTAACATTCCCAACCCCTCCCGTAGCCTCCACGCTACAGGAAGTTGCTCCACATGTAGCTTTCTCACCGGCCCCACTGACCGGAGCACTCGTCTCTTTTCCTGAACAAGAACTTACAGGATTAGTAGAACCACCCGGCTTTTGCCGAGGTGGGAAATGCAGCAGCACATTGTGCTTTTTGCCACATCCATCAACATTGCATAACACATTGCGGGTACACTCATTTGCTTTGTGACCACTCAAAAGGCAATTATAACACAATTCATTTCTGCCCACCCACAATGATCTTTCTTTAGGAGTCATTTTCTTAAACTTCAGGCATTTCCATAATGGATGTTGATTACCTGACCCACAAAAAGGACAATCAAACTTTGCAATGGCCCCCCTACTAGGTATAGCATTGGAATCGGTCACAAAGGAGGACACCCTATCCCTAGTCTTGGGAACAGTCCCTCGTTTAGGACTTCTCGACTTTTTCTGTTCCCTATTCGAACAGACAATCTCCCCATACATGGTAGAAGCACCACGAGCAATTTGCATAACATAATCCTTTAAATCGGAAAACATTGGTTCCCTCCCCACCTCATAAATGCCGCTTGCAATCTTAGCATAGCCAGACTGCAAATCTTCAGGCAACCTGGAAAAAATCTTTTTCAAATTAACACTATTATTAAGATTATCCATACAATCCCATTGGTCAAAAACAATCTCACAATTATCCATTAATGTTACTAACTTATGCAAGTCAGCAGAGTTATTATCACGAAGAGGTTTTCCTTCAATCAATTCTTTCATAAAGGAATCTATAATCATATGTTTTTTGCCAAACCTCTCATTGAGAATGTCTAGGGCCCGCTTGTAACCCCTTTCCCATGGTTTAGTAATTACACATGACCGAATTGCCTCTCTGGCAATGCCCTTCGTACATTTTAAAAGAATAATAAGCTTACGATTTGCTGGAATATTTTCCACATCCACTGCTGCTGTAAATTCACTCAGAAACTCTGGATACCTCAGTGGATCACCATCGAACTCAGGTAGATCAACTTTCAGATGTTCACCCATTGATGCTGGACATGTAGGAACCACCGGATACACAGGAATTGCAGGAGAGCTCAAAGATGTCACTGCTACACTCGAACCGTAGACATTCTGGACAGGAACACTGCTCACACGATGATATTCACCCATTCCAGACACGCCACTCGTGACTGGGAATTGGCTCGCCACCGACACACCACCTGTGGCCGGGGCATAACTCGACACCGGCATGCCACTCATTACCGGATTGTAAACACAATGTCCAGATTGTACAAACGATGTGACAGGAACTTCGGACGATCTCTGCAGTCCAGGATTAGACATGTTTATAGCATTAGTCAATGTTGACGTCATCAATGGCACACGAACATCAGAAAAGTTTGTCTTTACAGGGGAAACCACAGCAGGACTTGATATAGGAATGTTCTCTATTTTTCTTTCAGGAATCGGCTGCAACTCAAATGATGAGGGTTCAGTCTTTACAAAAGGCACATTAGATTTAGGATCATAAATTTTCACAAATTTAGGTTTTGTCAATGGCTCTATCCCACTGACCAAGTTTTCAGAGGCACAACTTGTATACTCCAATTGATTGCTATCCAAATTAGAACTCATGATAGATCCTTCAGTTTCTTCGAAACTCTCAGCTATCAATTTCGCTTCATCTGCAAGATATTCCGCATCCAAAGCTCTTTTTTCAATGTTCAATTTCTCCTTTTCCAAAGTAGCTTGTTCACGTTCACGTTTAGCTTGAAGATCAGCTAGCTTGGCATCCAAACGAGCTCTGGCAGCTACTGATGATCTCACAGATGATTTATTTGAAGATTTACTTCTATGAGAAGCAACACTTGTTTTTCTTGATTTACTAGACACAGAGTTATTTTTGCTGGCGGCAGCATTGTATCGCTGCAAATATTCCCCATATAATTTATCACATACCGCTTTCTTTCTGAAAATTTCATCACACTTTACAGTCGCTTCTTCAAACTCAAGCTTGTCCATCTCCAGACCGGTATTGACAGAATTTCGAAAGTCTTCACAAGCATTAATACAGTTCTCAAATGCAGCATCCACAGCTTCTTTTGCACCCACAACCTCTTTGTATTTCTGTGGGTCCAGCATTAGATCCTCAATGGTTTTCAGAAGCTTTGTAAAGTGGCTTTCATATCCCGCACGAGATCTTTTCTTTTTCATTCGCAGTTCAGAAACAATACCATCTTCATCAGACATCTCGCAATATGAATAGCTTTATTCCGTTATGAAATTGTCCACGATAGAATGCAATTATTCTTCGAAATTGTAGAATAACTATGTATTTGAAATTCTCTACGTAAAACGTAGGAGACGAATCTTTATTTGTAATTGTGTAACGCCCGGAATTGGATACTCAAACTGCGCTACGTTTATACCCAACCACTGTCAAGTACCACGTCCCGGTTCTCCTACAATTTGCAATGCAAACTCGTAACATTAAGTCCCCACTCACAGTCTTGAACTTTTGAACCCAACACCTCAGAAGATCACACGAATTGGAAGAACTTTGTTGTAATATTCCGCTTGAAATCACGACAGAATACGGCAATAGCATTCACAATGCACATAGAGTTTGTGGCTCAACTAAAGTTTGAATTTCAATAATACACGCACAGAGTTTGTATGAGTTTGTGATTAACACACTGAGCACTGGGTTTGTGTCAGAGTCTGAGTTTGATTACAAATATTGATAGATTCCGGGATTAAATAACTAAATAAAATACAGAATAATTAGTAAACATTAATACACAATAAATCCCTGACTATCCTATATCCTAACATAATGATTCCCTAGCTACATTATAAACATAGCAAAATCTACTAACTACAAAACACACTCAACTAAATCCTAAAACACCGGCAAAGCATATGACTGCAGATTGCACCATCACAGCTCGTCTCCGCTCACGCAGAACCGAGAGCAATACAAGAAACTAACTATAGAACAAGAGTCGTCGTCGGTCGATTGCCTCAGCCAATAGCGTGCAAGACAAACATATTGCGACATAGCTACTATTCCCACTCTCTCGAATACGATAAAGAAATAAACAAGAACTACCAAAATGCGACCTGCGTCCATTACAATTTAGATAGCATATATCTTAAAGTTCAAAATCCCCCCTTCAGTTTCATTCTAGCCCTTATAACAGCTGACTTATTCGATTCGGTACAACAACACGACGAAAATTGGCGTCCATGAACTTGTTTAACATTAGGCAAGTTGGTTGGCCGTTGGTACAAACAAGACAAATGCATACGATCAACACTACAAACATTTCGGCGATCGACGTCATAATTGGTCTAATAAATATTAAATTCGTTTTGTTTGTGGACGACAATGTAACAGAATGTTTGAATCCATAACGCGGGAGAAACAAGTGCGCACTTTTAACATCGAGGAGGATTTTCATATTTTGTTTCAGAGAGTTTAGTCGATAAGAAAGCCTAACTAATGGAAAACCACGGCCGGTTACCAGTCCTTGTATAGACAGAACAGGATTTTCAAGTTTATCCCAAGTGCGAGAAAAGTCGAATGGCTTGATCAAGAGACGAACCACGATATCTCGTTCAGAAAACCTCTACCACAGTGGTACCCAGCTGCTGGTCCGCGGACCGTTGCCGGTCCGTGAGAAATTATTGTTGTTTTCGCTGTCTCAAATGCTTTACCGAAGGCGAAAAGACGAAGTTGAATTGGTTCATTTAGGAAAATTCTCTTCCGCCGTCATATTGCTGTTGTGCTGTGAATAAGTGCGGTATTAATGGCCCGGTTACGTCTTGTCGCCTAGTAATCACACTTTTCGCTTCCGATTTATCGCGAAAGCGCTCCTTCAAATCTCGCAAGATTCAGAAATCTGAAAATCGGCACGCGTGCTTTTCTTGATTAATATGACAATCCAAATAAAAGGTGAGAGCTTTTCCAGGTGATGCACAGCAGGATTTTGAGCCTGGTGCCAAGTTACCGACGAGTTTGTCCTTATGAATTAATGTATAATGAATTTGTAATATGAATTAATTTTGTCCGAGGCGTCGATGAACTGCATGGGGATTGATATGATGGACCCGATGTAAGAGAAAAATCTTGATTGAAATTGTTATTCTACTTTACAGTCCATATTTCAAAAGAATCACTGTCACGATTCTGTATATCTCTTGATAACGTATGCCCATCGGTACGTAATCGCTTGAAAATGTTTTCAAGTGTGCCTTTTTATCTAGAATCAATGACATGGAACAACATGATAGGCAACTCTGACGTCACTCCATAAGACTACAGGCAAAATATTGTATTTCCTGATACGCTCCAATGCACATATTTCTTGCCGCTTTTCGCGTCCGTTTTCCGCTCGCTTTTGCTACTCGGCGTCTTTTTTACGTGTAGTACCTGCCTTTTTGCGCCTGTAACGGAACAAAATAATCTCTATATCTAAGAAGTTTTGCTCACTTGGAAAGCTGTAAAGAGCAATTCTGGACATTATAGACGTTTTTTTATCAGAGAAGATTACAAACGCGATAGCGGAAAGATTTATGTGGAACATTTTGCAGATAATGACAAAGTTCAAAGTTAGTAATTTTAATGTTTGCGCTTAATCATTGAAATTTCATTTAAAGAGGGTGTCATACAAAACTGTGCTGTGATACAATTCCATAACACAAAGTTTGCACCTATCGAACTTGCTTTTGCAGGTGAATTTATTAGACATATTACATATTCAGTTAATCGTACAGTAACATTGCTGGTACATAATGCATCGTAGATAGGTTTGTTTAAATTTAGGAATTTAGCTCATAGCCCACCAATTATTATTATCTTTTATGCAGGAGGTTGCAGGGCTGATTTCAACCTGCAGCCTTACCGATCACCTGACGATGCTCATTTAGTTTGGCTCGAGCAAGTCTTCTTGAAATGCTTGTGTGGATGGAAACTACCTATATTTTTTGCCTTCCTCCGATTTTAGACAAATTTATTCTGAGGGATTTCGCATATAATTCTCATTGATTGTTGGATGTTTATAATTCCTATTGATTGTGAATTCTGATTATAACAAAGAGTTAAAAATTTTTCTACCTAATTTACTGACACTTTTTTCTTGTCAATACTACTTATTACTGAGGTAATAAACAAGACAATACATTTATGTCATCTGGAAGCAAAATATGCCACTAATTAATAGTTTGGCACATTGAGATAATACATCATGACAGAAAATACAAGTTAAAGTTATGTATGGCCATCACATAGACAAAGAAAAGAACAAATGTTCATAGCTCATGAACTCTCAATTTTGCCTCCATTGCTTTGTGAAGGCCAATATATTTCGAGTGGCTGAATTGGTTTACCTTTATGATAGCAACGATTTTGTATTTATTATAGCGAGATTATTTCAATTTAATTGAAGTGATATTATTTCCCAAACCAATGCTGGAATCGTCTAGAATAAATCAGTGGTGTCAAACTCGTGGGTTTTCGAGAGCGGCATTGCATTTTGGAAATTGTAAAAAGAGCCGCAAACAGTTTTTGATAATGTATACTTAGAAGATATTTTTAAGATAGTTTTAGTTTGTGACATATATTGTGATGCAACTAAACAGTTGGATTAAGTTTTATTATTTTCTCCAATTTCAAATGCAATTACATAATAATACTTGCATTCCACTATTATTGCAACATTTGCAAGTTACTGTATTTTTATTATAAAAAATTTATTTATAAAAATAATTTTATTATAAAAAATCATAAAATTCTATGTACAACCGTCAAAATCATTTTTGAACAAGCTTTGAATAAGGAAAGAATAATACATACACTAAAAATAACTTATTCTAAATATATAAACCTAAAATTAACAAAAATACTACAGTATAAACTAAATTTTTTGATAATTCCATTTGTCCTGACGTTTGGCATCTTTTTTGTGTCACCAGCATACTAAGGCCAGGCTGAAATGAATTTATAGTACCAACTCTAACTAACGAGGCCACATGATCATGGGTTAATCTGGATCTTTGCAAATGTTTAATTAATTCCATTAATGCAAAAAAGTTACTTTTATCATTTAATGTATAGATCAGTAAAAAAACAAATGACAGATTTTTTCGACAAGACATTTTGCACCACATTGCGTGGCATAGGATTGCTTGAATTATTATTGATACTGATTTTCAGTTACCAAGTCGTTGTATAATTATATTAATATACAAACACATGGAAATTTTCTGTTCGAAGTTGGTCTTCGAATTTGTCATATTGACTGCTGAGCTTATTGTGTTTTTTTACTGTATTGATGGAAATATGACAAATTAAACAATGTGCTTCAGAATTTTGTAAAAAGCAGAAATGCTGCAACTCTCATTTTCTTCGAAAATGCCACCTTCTTCATGTAATTTGCGTTTAATTCAATCACTCAAGTGTTTTATTCAAGTATTCTTTTGCTAGCTTGATGTGTTTCTTAATTGGGTCAAAATGTGAACAAAAAAAATTAATATTCCAAAACTACTTTCAGTAAATTGTTTTCTGTGTGAATAATCAATTTCACTTTGAAAGATTTGAAAAATCTATTACATTTAGATAAAAAAAAAACTTCCAAAATACTATTACAATTATTGTTAAGCGTTCGAGGGCCGCACTGGAAGTTCTCTGGGGCCGCGAGTTTGAGATCCCTGGTCTAGATTGAAGTTGTCCAAAAATATATGATAGTATTTTATCATGAATGATGATTATACCCCTTCCGGAATTTCTTCTATAGTACTACCAAAAATTGATGAACCAAATATAACACAGGTGCAGTGAGTTACCCGTAATCCTCATTTTCCAAAGCTGTTTTAAGTTTGTCTGGCGTGTTTTGTGCCTTTTTACAAATAAGACCGCTTATGCAATCTTACGCTTTGGAATTTTTAGTTATTTTCCTCAAGCCCTGCAGGATGTGGGGGCCATACACAACTCTACCGGAGGGTCAAATGTCTTTGCATGCCTCCATAGGTTGTTTTTCTATTGCAAACATTTATGGAGTACTCTAATTATATTTCTTGGAATCACACTGTCACTGATATGTCGCCAGACTTCTGATATCTCCCCTTCTGCTATAGTTGTCCTGTGAATAAATAATAGGAAATTGAGATTAGACGAATAGTTGAAAGTTTTGCTTTCTGTCGGCTTAATTTCTTGATTGATATACTTACTATTTCTGCTATTGCCTCTTGTGCTGCAAGAGTCTCACAATGCTTAGACAGGTTTGTCCACAACTTTCACATCTGAAGAAAGAGAGGAGATTTATTAATTTTTGTTTAAGAATAAATAAAGCAGTCTATATGATTTAGATTGGAAAAGCTAATAAATCCAATATCTCATGTTTTATGTAAAAAATATTTTACTGAATTAGGTATATAAACCAACTAATAAAAGGGTTTAGTCAGAAAATTACAAGCATTCGTGGCTCCAAATGCTTGAGAGATCAGACTATACAATATAGACCGGTATGAGTGAAATGTTCGGTGAACTTGTTAACACTTTGATTCAATACGGAAATAAAAGTGAATGCGCAATAGTATGTTACAATGAGCAGCAATCAACAATGAGTATATATCCTCACTGATTAAAAAAATCGAACTGGAGGTGCATGAACTATTTGAAACCATAAGGGGTAAGTAAATATGTAATTTCGGCAAATGGGCAACTACGTACCGTACTGAATTAATAACCTCGTAGTGTTTGACAAAAGTTGGCTTTCCCACATGTACTTAACAGTGCGATGCCCGGGCGTGATATACAACAATAGTGATTACCTTACCTTTTTCCGATTTCTTTTTACCTTAAGTTTCCAAAATATCATTAAAATCGACAACAACTGTCAAAGCAGGCACGAACACCATTCGTGCTACTGAAAGCAGCACACATCCGCTCGTTTTCGTCTCGTCAAGTATGTGCATTGGAGCGTGCTATCGAATACGATCTTCGGACAAAAATGCCGGAGTTGCGCATCATGTTGTTTAATGTCATTGCTAGAATCATAGCGAGTGTCGGGCATTGTATTAAATTATGCAAATATATGTTATTATTTTCCAGTGGCGGCGCGTCAATAGGGCCAACCGGGGCAATGCCCCGGTTGTTTTTTCGGTATAATAAAAAATATTCGAAAAATAGCTCAATATCGGTTGCACAGACTGTCTACACTAGCCATATTCTCCCGACATGGTTCATTTTTCGCTCCCGACATGGTTCATTTTTCGCTCGCAAAACCTTCGCCGAACGTCGACGGGGCGACGCCGATTTTGCCCCGGTTGCTCATTGTATATCGTTTTCTCTCTTTTATCTTCCACTCGCCGCGTTTGTCTCGTTTGTTTTCTGTTTCTTTTACTAAATCATCGGGGCTAGCCCCGAAATTATGACGACACAATGCCGACGTTTCTTACAACAACGTGTTGACATATTCACGCATTCCTTCTCGATCGTTGGTTGCTTGAAGAGTTGATAGTTTCCTCGCCTTCGTTTTTGTCGCTTGTTTCGCTATTTGAATCAGTTAGAGACCGTTAGTCCATTTGCTTTCGATTTTCCACATTCCTTTTGAGCTCCTCACTTCTTTCCGGCTTCACATTTCTTAGCTTTAGACCTCATAATGAATAAGGTTGATGCACTACTTCGCACTCCGTTTTCGCAGCTGCCCTGGAACAAAAATTAGAGGTACAACGTCTTGGGCCTTATCAACCAAAGAATTGTTCACTGGAACAATCCCATGACGGAGGAAAGCGTCGGCGTACATTCTGCGCAGAAACTTGGTATAAAAAACACGAATGGTTGTGTTACAGCGAGGACAAAAATGCACTTTTTTGTTTTTATTGCCTACTTTTTGCTACTGCCCGTGACTCACGTTGGTGTAAATTTGGTTTTAGAGATTTTAAACATCTTTCCGAGCGTGCCAGGGATCATCAATCTTCTATGGAGCATCTGGACAATGCAGTAAAATACCGAACATTCGGAAATGTTAATATTGCAGCACAGTTGGATGAAGGACGCGCGGTTTCTATTCGTCGGCACAACCAAAACGTCGAGAAAAACCGCCACGTTCTTGGTCGATTGATAGATGTTTTGAAGTTCATTGGTTGTCACGAGCTGTCCCTCCGTGGGCACGATGAACGGGCTGGCTCTTCTAATTGAGGGGTATTTTTGGATATGGTGGAATACACCGCATCCCTAGATACAGTATTGAGAGATCATCTTGATGCCGCAACTGTTTCGAAAGGGATATCTAAGGATATCCAAAATGATTTGCTCGACTCAATGTATAAAATTTATTTACAACATTTGGCTCTGGAAATTGAGAATTGCCAGTTCCTTTCGATTCAGTCTGACGAGACAACTGACATCACGTGCGTTTCCCAACTGGCTGTGATTTTTCGGTTTTTGAAAGGTGGTAAACCTACCGAGAGATTTCACAGCTTTGTACCAATCGTTGATCGCACGGCTTGCGGGATATCGGCTGTACTAAAAGAAGTGTTACAGCCTTACAACGCGAAGTCAAAATTGATGGCTCAAACTTATGACGGCGCGGCAGTCATGAGTGGGTCGAAACATGGTGTTCAAGTTGATATAAAAGAAGATTATCCTCATGCGCATTTTTTACATTGTTATGCACACCAATTTAACCTCGTTTTTAAAAATATGTGTCTTGATACCCCTCTCGTCCGTATATTTTTTGCGGTTCCATTACATTTGAACCCACGTACATTTGAACCCATGGCAATTGCACCTGTATACTATTGCACCTATGGAATTTTTTTTGTTTTTCGGATAGTTGAACCCACACTAACCCTAACCCATGGGTTTTAGCACCCGCATATAGATTGAACCCGTGGATATACACATGGGTTCAAATGTACGTGGGCTCAAATTTACGGTCACCTTTTTTGCAAATGTTTCGGGGTTTTCTTCATTTTTTTTCCGTTTCGGCGAAGCGCTCTGACCTCCTTCGCCAGATATGTAGCCGCCGTCTCCCAGCTTGTGCACCAACACGGAACTTCCAATCACGCGTGGTGCAGGGCGTGTCCGAAATTAGGTCTAAGCTCATTGAGTGTTTCAATGGCATTCAGAGCTCTCCGGTTTGGGACGAACGCTCTGTGAGGGAGGCGGCAGGTCTAAAGCGTCTGCTAGAAGATGGTGAGTTTTCACGACACATGGAGTGCTTCTTTACGCCGCGGGCAAACAACGCTGCGTTTGATTTTGTCTGTAAAGGAAGGCTGTGACATTCTGGTGAATCAAATAGGCGATCGTCTGCGCTCTGAACACCTTGCCGCGTTCTCTTTGATGAACCCCAAAATTTTTTCAAAATTTGCACGTCAATTTCCCATCCATTTGTTGGCTACTGTCTCCAAATTTTACCCCATAATAAACGTGGGTAAATTGGAAAATGAATTGCGATGTATATACACCAATCAAATCTTTTTTGAACATCACATCAACTTGCGCGCTCTATGGGTTCCTCATAGATAACACTCTAGTAACTACCTTTGCGGCGTCTGCAAAATTTCTGGACATCATTTTGACGACGCCTATTTCTTCCGCCGACGCAGAGCGAACATTCAGCACGCTGAGGCGTATTAAAACGTATCTCAGAAACACAATGAAGCAAGATAGATTAAATTCCTTGGCTGTTTTATCCATTCACAGAGACGTTATTTCTGGGATGCATGACTCTAATCAGCGCGTTATTGAGCATTTTGCTTCCAAGAAACCGCGGCGTGTTGCATATATGTTCAAGCAGTAGAAGTCTAGCAGCATATATATCTGTGAGTGAGCGACGCATGTCCTTATCTTTGCATTACCTTTCCTTTCTTTGTAGTAACGTTTTAAACCTTATTTTTGGTTTTGTCTGCTTTCCCGAAGTTTCTGTTAATATGTCATTGTATTTATCTGGGTAAATATTGCCTTTCCTTTTGAAAGAGGTTTCAAAATAAACTATGTCTATATTTATTAATCCCTTGACTTGGACCGGTTTTAAAGACACTTTCTTATCGTTAAAAATTGTCGCTTTTGCCTATTGGTTGTTACCGATGGAATGGTTTTTATACTCATAAAATGATGGGAGAACCTACAGCGCTCATCCTGTCCCCGTAGATGGGGGTGACTTGGTCCCGCAGTAGCTTGCCCCGGTTGTCAAAATGACCACGCGCCGCCACTGTTATTTTCTGTTAATTTTTTGCCGGTCCTCGAGTACATTTTATTTAATTTTACTGGTCCGCCTGGGTAGAAAGGTTGGGATTGGGAACCACTGTGGTTGCACTTGCCCAAACTTTTTGTTCATGTTGTGCCAAATTATCTGAGAAAAAATTCACAGCGCACTTGATCGAAAAAAAATGCTGCTTTCAAAAAAAAAAAGGGAATTTTGTGATCGTTAGTGTGTAATTTGTTCCTTCGAAAGTTTGAATAGCAGTTTTGTTTAGAAATTTATGCGTTTTAACTTACTATTTCTGCAAGGACCTCAATAACAAACACTACTTAGTACTTATGGAAGAATATATTAAAAAAATGTTGCTCCCCCCCCCCCTGCCTAACGTATTTGTTTTTATTGTTCATCTTATTGCTCATTTAATAATAACAGTGGTACGTCGGTCGTCGCTGCTTGATAGCCAGCTTTGGTCGCCTGACGGTGTAATTATTCTTTTCTCGTAATTTGTGCCGGTGATTTTTTTTTTGCTGGTTGGAGAAAATAAACTTGACTTGACCCGCGGCTTCACCCAGTTACTTGTCTCTCTTCTGTATTCAAGGTTTCCCACCCCCGCTCTAGCACATTAAGTATCCTCATATTCTGAGTTCAAGTCTAAACTAAACAGCAAAATTGCGAATCAATAGTTTGGGGTTTCCATTACAACTAGCCAGGTTCGAATCATGTGAGGGAGATATAATCATATTATATAGGGATGTTTCATGCGGTCACTGGTGATTTTATGTTACCATCTAAATTCATAAACCTGAAAAAATTCCCCATTCCTATGCCCATAAAAGGGTTGTGGCTCATCATATGATGAAGGATTACCAAAGGGGTGGCCAATTACTTTCCTGAGTGGGAAAGTTCAAGAAAATTGAATTGGCTACTGGGCCGGAAGCAGTGATATCCCCCCCCCCCCCCCTAAAATAAATAAAACACTCCCCCCTCCCCTAATATCAGTTGTGACACCGTACTTCAACTCATACCACAAGTACAATGTTTGAATATTCAGAAATTGGCCATATGCCAGTGCATTGAATTAGTTGAATACATAACACATTTTATAAGCTACAACGGTTTTACCACTAATAGCAAAATATATACCACCCCCTAAATTTGGGAGCACCCCCTTAAAATAAAAAGCTGGGGGAAATACTGCCGAAGGCTTGGTGTATTTACAAAAAGACTAGCATAAAGACTAATGTATAACAAACAGCAAGGTATGAGATCAAGTGGCTCAATGATTAATGGGACTGATATATCCTACTTCATAACCTATGGGTAGTGGGTATATTCACCTGGCTAACACCGACAGTCGTAATAGAACTAAAATAAGAAAAATCGGAATAAAATTGTGGACGAACCCTGACCTGGTGCAAATACTACGGTACCCAACAAACAGCAAGGATGGGATCAGGTGGGACAATGATTAATGGGAATGATGTAATCTACTGCATGCGCCCTAAAGCTACATTCTGAACAATTCTCCTATTATACGACACATATGAATGCTAGCATTGCTTGAAAGATATTCTTTTGTGATCGGTTATAAAAGTGCACTTTCATCATAATAGTAATTCAAAAACGACGTGTTAAATACAGATCAGAGCAAATTGATACTAATATATTGCTGAGCAGTATTGTCACATGAAGTTAGCGCTGTACACACAGCCAAGTCTTAAGTCACAGTATATTTCATAAACGACATTCAAATATCAACACAATTCTGCAATGGTCAATCGTAGGATTTTTTTAGTTCTAGTTTTGAGTAAAATAAAGTACTCTCAGAGTCCGAAGTAGGGCTGGGCAAACACTGGTGTTTCGAAATCGAAACGAAATTTTGCCTTCAAAACGAAACACACGTTTGTCACAGACAGTAAAACATGTCACCAATATTACCCAACGAATTTAATGTATATGTAATGGACAATGGCACATATTTTCCAGAATTAAAACCACAAAAAGGAAGCACTGGTGGCTAATTCGTGAGCATGAACCGATAATGATAATTCCACGAAGGTTTCTGCTCAATGACAAAGCAGTGACCAAATGGCACCAGAATAACACGAATTACGTCATTGTTAGAGATGGGGCTCACAAGCAGCATGGCATATGGGGCTCTCAACGTATCAATGCTTATTTTCTATTTTATCCGACGCCACAGATCCTCGTGATCCAGTACATTGTAAAAAATATTTTTAAATCTGAATTCCGAATACATTCTAAACTCCAGGAACGTAGGAAATTGGCTTTTATGATATTATCATTGAGTGAAATTAGTTATTTTTGCTCTAGGGAAATGGACTTAATAATCATTACAGTAGTTATGAATTGTGGCCTATCTTGACAAGCACAGAAAAAAGAACAACTAGGCGCTCAGAGAAATGTTTTAAATTATACAGTAAAATTAACATTAACTCATTGACTGTTTATCGTCAGCGTGACATCGACATCGTTCAACTAAATTCCGCCACAATTATCCCTTCCCACAAATATTGACTGTTGTGCTACTGGGGGGGAATTGATTTTCATTTTGCTTATAACGCGATCATCGTCGTAATCAAAGGAGTGGACCCGATTCACAAATTTCCATCCGCCAATGACGGAGAATTAAGACTGGAAATCGTGTAGATTATTTACGACAAAATTTGATTTTATATTTATTGCCGCGATAACACAGACTATCTCCACAATGTTGAAATATACGATAAGAATTGTAAAATATTTTCAACTAAAAAACTTCCCCGACGTGATCATTTCATGTCGGCAGTCATTTATTGCGCGTCGCAAAGAGTGTCTCCGATTACGATAAAACAAAAAATGAAATAATTGTAAAATGTTTTCAATCAGAACGTGGACGGCGGCGCTAGGACTTGTGCGCGATATTCAATATTCTTATAAACACTAAAAACGATATTTGAGAGTCGCAATATTCGAAAAAATTCGGATATTAACTCCGAATTGGACATCGCTGAATAATACCTTGACTGATTTCTGATTGCATTTGCTATGACGTCATAATATCCGTTTCGGAAGTCGAAACAGCGCCGTTTCGACATATCAGTGTTTCGAAGCGTATCGAAACAGTGTTTCGAACGCCCAGCCCTAGTCCTGAGTCTAGTTATAGTACATTTCATAAACAACATTGAACTTATTATTGTAACCCAACAAGTCGATGCACCTGAAACAAATAACTGGCTATGTATTGGTAACCACAAACCCGATATGGACTGGTAACTGGACAAAAGTCGGTGGTCTTATCGACGTTTCTCTTCCCGGAACGAAGATGTAAATCCTACTCTAAATCTTAACATTAAATAATACCTGTGTCGGACACAAGCATCTGAGTCAGTCACAAATCAGAGGCAACTTTTGAGTTCGAGTACGAAGACTAGTACTGTACACAAAATTCACCAAGTCAAGTCGGTACTGTTGGTAATAAAAAGTAAAAGTAGATTCATAAACAGCATTGTAATGATAGAAGTGTTGGGCACAAGTCCGCATCAGTCATCATCAGTTTCAGAGTCACAGGAAATTTTTAGTTTGAATGTAAATTTTTTTTTATCTCCAGTCATAAGTCGTTTGGAATAACATGTGAAAAACGGGACCTCCAGAAGTATGTGCACCAAGATGGCGCACAACCTGAACTTAGTAGTTGTACCAGGTTATGGTTCAGGTTGTGCGCCTTTTTTGCTCATACTTCAGGAGCGCCGAAAAGGTCTTATCAACAACTTTAAAATGGATAAATATGAATCGATAGAAATATGCTCAACTCCCTGCCATTGTGGGACGGTTTGTTACAGCTTCCTCCACAAGTCATAAAATTCAAATGACAGACCCAGCGGGTCCCAAACTTGATCATGCGGCACAAAATTATCAGGGAAAAATCTCGACCTACACAAAAAATGCTGCTTTCATATAAAACTCATTTTTGTTATCGTTAATGTGTACTTTATGCCTTTTGAAAATCGTGAACATGTAGGCCCGAGAAATAAAGGCAAAATGTCAACTCTTTCTCCTCGGTTCAGCCTTTTTTTTCGAAATGCTGAAAGAATTCATGTACACAGCATTCAAAATAAGAAACAATTAAACATTTATAATAAATACAATACGTAAAACATTCAATTTTAGTTATGTTTAACACAATTCTGTTAATTTTCACAACGCACTCGGCAACCTGCGGCGCACCTTCTGGGAACCGCTGGGTTAACCTATGAAATTTAACACTAATCTCTTATTTTGTTATCGACACTTCGGGATCGGTACCAACCCATTCTGTGAATGCCATGATGATCAACAAACTCGTTTCTTAGAGCTGAAAGTTCTTTGAAATTAGGAAATCTGTTTTTAGTATATTCAATACCAAGAAAAACCCGTACCTGGAGTTTTGAATCCCACTGGGCACCTTTATCAGTATTTTTGAAAACTGTGTTATTGTTTTATATTCGCATAAAAACTTAATAATAAAAAACATGATTCAATTTAATAAACGTAAAACACGCAACCTTGCTCTGAGCAAACTTATATTAAAACATTTATGACCGCTTTTTAAAAAAACCTGCAGGTTGTTTGCATTCGGTAAAAGTTATAGTTGAAGATTTTGTTGTTATATCAGTTATTACAATCTCATTTTCTGTCCAGTTTGGGTCAGATTTTGTAGTGAGAACTTCGTTATTGTCATTCAATAAATTATCTTTCCATTTCCTTATTTTTGCAGGAATTCGACCCCTACCACGACCTCTGACACTTGACCCAAACATACTTCGCATTCCAGGTTTTCGTATGAACTTTCTCCTCCCCAAAACTCCTGTTGGGTTTAAAGTACGTCTTGTAAATCCGAGTGAACCAGATGCAATATTGATTCCACGACCGCGACCTCGTATACGTCTTATTTTCTTAAATTTTGAAACTGTAGAAATTTCAGCGAAATCATCCAGACGATATTTATTTTTACTCTGTGATAGGCGACCAGATTTCCTTTTCGTGATAGCATTAGAAACAGTCTCCGTACAGACAGTGAAACCAGTTGATTTTGATTCATTTTCAGCTTCATTTTGAGCTAAATCAGTTTCTGTTAAGTCTAGTTCATTATTTGAATCCACATCTTCAATATTTTCCTCAGTCTGGACGAGATTCGAACCCTTGTCAATGTCATCTTGTGCATGATCACTTTCCATGTTAATGTCTTCTTGAACTTTATCTGTGTCTGATTTTGATACATCCTGTGTTAACAATCGCTTCGGTTTCGCCCCTCGCTTTTTTGGGCCTGTCTCCCCCTCTTCTTCCTGCTTTTTGAAGATTTGCAACAGTCTTGTATCTAGAATATTCTCTCTCGGCTCCCATGTGTTAAATTTAGCCGGCCATCCTTTCCATTTTACCAAGTATTCGACACGTCCTTTTTTAATCCTTTTTCGCATCAACATTTCTGCAGCAAATACCCCCTCACCGACATCACTGAGTTCCATGTTTGAACACTGCAACTCTAAGATCCAAACTGTTCAATTTATACCATTAAAATGAGGCTTATCAATTGATGGAGAACCGGGAACTTTCAGTCTTATTAAAAATACTATTTAACCTAATATCTGCAAACAATCATAAATATTCCGATTAACATAAACAATAATAAGAATAAAAACGAGAATAAAAAATTATTGATCATAAAAAAACCACACACCATCAAATATTACCATATGGTATTTTATACAATCTGTATTCAAGCCTTTGCTTTGAGCAATGCCCTTTACTGGGATGTATCTACTGATATCTGTAATGCTAAGTAGGGAACTACTATATTTTGGAAGGACCGAAAGCTTCATGTTCTGGCATAACCCACCGAATTTATTGGTACTTCAGATGTATTTGAACGAAGATGGCGAACACCGGAGCATAGTATGTGTATCAGGTTAGTGTTAGTTATAATTTCAGGTACAAATACTACGGGAGTCACTCGGCTAGTCCCTTAACTCGTAATAGAACTAAAATAAGAAAAATTGGAATAAAATTATGGCCTAACCCTAATCTGGTACACATACTTCGGGAGTGCCCATTTATTATGAACTGGGCTAAGGAACCAGGATTTGAGATTTAATAAGCTTTCAGTCCATTACACATTATGAGAAGTAATCAACGAATACCAAGCAATAGCTTAGGCATATAGCTGAATTTTTAGTGCCAACAGAGTTTTGCAATTTGCGTTTTAAACTCTGCCTATATGTAAAGATATACCAATCCTAGCCAAATCTTCAATCAGTATTTAGTCAAGGTTAGAGCATATTCAATAAAAGCAGCAATAAAGTAACGAACGTATCAGTAACATCAGGAATAAATTGATAATAAGTCATTTTACAAGTCAAAAAGGAATAAAAATTATTTCAATTATTCCATAACTAGACAAGAAAACCAAGGTTAGATATAAAAACATCTTATAATTTTGA
The DNA here is from genome assembly GCF_964204865.1 of Styela clava. Taxonomy (NCBI): domain Eukaryota; kingdom Metazoa; phylum Chordata; class Ascidiacea; order Stolidobranchia; family Styelidae; genus Styela; species Styela clava. The sequence goes on from NC_135257.1 coordinate 21,763,351, forward strand.
ATTCATTCTGATTTACATTCGGCAAATATAGTAAGGACATTATAGGGAATTTATGCAATTTGAGAAGAGGTTCTACTTCAATATTCAAAATTTTTTTTATCCGTTAAATTTTTTTCAAGCGATATTGGGATATTTCATATCATCAATGAATATTCAATCCATTTCATTTACCCAGACCATATCAAAATAGATACAGAACTTAAAAATTAATTTTTCAAAAATTTATAATGAAAACAATATAACTGTCAAATTTTCAGAATGATAATTGGTATAATTCATATCTTTGATTTCGAAGAAAAAATCCATTTCTATTATAAGAAACAAATGAATGACAAATTTAATTACAAAATTTTAAATATGACATTTCATTGCAAAAAATAAAAATTTTCAAATTATTTGCGCATTTTCAATAAAAACAATATATCTGGTATTTTTTAAAGTAAGATTCGGTACAATTCATAACTTCAAATGAAAAAAAAAAGTATCCAAGACCCTAGTTCTCAAATACAAAACCAGATCTCAGAAATGACATTTCATTGCAAAAAGCAAAAATTTTCTAAAATTATTATAGCATTTTTGATGAAAATAATATATCTCTCGAATTTTGAGAATTAGATTTGGTATAATCCACAATATTAATTGAAAATTTGCAAAATTTTTGGTCTGGAATCCAGAACTACTTGAAAATGGCATTCACATATATCGAGAATAAAGACAAAATTAGGCGCTCCAGAAGTATGTGTACCATGGAGGTAACTAATTTTGTTCTCCTATTTTACATCAAGTTGTGTAAAGGGACTAAAACCTATGGGCAGGGGGTATACTTGGCTAAAACAGGAAGTCCCCAACATGTAATAGAACAACCGGTGCACATACTACAAGAGTACCCAAAACTATAAAGATAAAACTTCATCGCAAAAAATGAAATTACCAGAGTGTCCATGAGTTCATTTCATAAATATTCAGCATAAAAATACACAAACAAAAAAGTTCATTTTCAAATGTGCGTAATTAATCTCTTAAAATGGTGAGGCAGCACTGGCAGAGACTCAAAAAATTCATTAATAAAATGACAATCAGCCAATCTAATAAAAAAAACTCAGTGGCAACTATCAGACTCACAAAGTGACTCCCATCATCTAAATGGAATAAATCGAGCTCCTAATATTCTTCCAAAAGAGTAGTTTTTAAACAAGCTTCCAAATTCGAGAGTTTCGCCAGTGCAGTCAACAGATTCTCCAATTTCCATTTCAATCAGGGATTCTATATTATTATATGTATATTGTTATAATAAAGGGTGTCCATTAAGTCTCAAAATTATTTAAAACTGCAAAGGGAATTTATCGATACCATATATTGTTTTGGCCCTCACAGATGTATTGAATGAAATAAAATATTTAAACAATTACTGAAAACAACAAACCTGGTTAAGATATTTTGAGAACTGATATAATAAAAAAATTGAAATTGTATAGGGACTTTATAGACACTCTGTATGATGAAATATCTATTAGATTTGCCACTATTAATAAACTGTTTGCCAGGGCATTAGATTTGATTTCATATATATTTTTAGTTTATACAATATAAACAACTAAAATATAACCTCGAGTGTCTGGGAGGTTACATTCATGCACCACCGAAGATTGTGAATCGAATACCATTATAAACAAACATAGCTTTACAAGTGAAAATGATTATGAAATAACAAATAAAAACAGGGAAATAGTGAAAAAATATATACAAGAAAGATCATTGCGGAATTATTAAATGAGGAAAAAATAGTTCTTTAAAATATTTAAAACACAAACTAAGCAGATTAAAGTTGAAAAAGGAACAGTTCTTATATTGTATTTTTGATTGCTTATAGAAATGGTCCATTCCTTCATCTATTTGCGGAAAATATCACTTATATAGGCCCCCAGAAGAACTATTGATGCTCCTCAAAATGTATAAGGATAGTTGAATAAAGTAAGGCTGTATTAAGACACATGGGACACATTAGGACTCAATAATAACCAAAATTCATTTTCCACGGCTCCCCTTCACCCTGAAATGCTTTTTCATATTCTATTGTAATTTGTTCATCTTGTGTGCTTTCAGTTTGGTGAACAAAAATAAACTCCTGATTACACAAGGGCATAGGTATGCAGGAGCGTGTGTGAATTACATATAGAAAAGTCAAAACAACTCATCTATATGTGGAAATATCAGGGGGGTTCCAAGAAACTATTGATGTTTCTAAAAATGTATACAGATGGCTGAATATAGTTGGTTGAATTAAGACACAAAGGCATAAATATGCAAGAGTGGATTTCTTATGGGAGAGGTCAAAACCTTCCCCCTATATGCGGGAATATAACTGATAGAGGGGCACAAGATGCTCCCAGACATGAAAGTTAGAGCTAATAATGAATTATTGACGCAGCGGACATAGGCTGGGATGGCCATAACCGAATACTTGACTACATTCTAACACCCCCTACATAAATTGAATTCACAGTTTTAAAATCCAGGGGCACATGCATTAAATAATTGTAAAATGTTTTCATGCGGCGGCTCTAGAATGTGTGTGTAATATTCTGTATTCATGTGCGCGATATTTGGTATTCTTATAAACACGAAAAGCAATATTTGAATGTTGAATTTAACATCCCTGGGCATAAGCATAAAAGAATAGAGTGTGCGAATTGGTCATAAAAAAAGATCCAAGGCCTCTCATCTTTATGCGAATAAAAAAGGTTTAGGACCGCTCATTTATAGAAATATCACTTAGAGGGATCCCAGAGAGCTATGTAGATTCAGTGTTTGAATATAGATATAAGAGCATAAGAATGCAAGAGTTGAGTGTGTGCTTATGAAGAAGATCTAGCCCCCCCCCCCCCCCCCCCCCCATCTATATGCAGTTATATCACTATGAAAGGGGTTCAAAGAGAATTACGGATGCTCCCAGAGATAATGCAGACCTAATGTTAGATTATAGACAAATAGTAAGTATGCAGGATTCAAAATTTGCGGATATATTACAGCAGGGGTGCACAACTCAAATAAGGTTTCGTGCCAAATATTTCAAGATAATCTTGTCGCGTGCCACGCACAATCATTGGTATTGTAAATTAACTCCTGTAAAACACGCATTAAAGAAATTTCAATAACAATACTTAATAACGAATATCTATATATTGAAAAAATTTAATGCACTGAAAAACTGCTGATTTTAATGTATATCATAAATAATTTTTTGTTACAAAACCGTTCGTGTGCCACGTTTGAGAGTATGAAGTGCCAAATTTGGTTCGCATGCCCTGTGTTGTGCACCCCTGTCTTACAGAAAAGGTCTCCAAGTCACCCATCTATGTGTATCTTTATATCACAGAGAGTTCCCTGCTCTTAGAAACGCCTGCAGTCTTAATGTTATGTTAAAATATAGACAGAAGAGTATACATGAGTTGAAAATGTACGAATGTTTTACGTTCGTTTGCCGTCGCATCGGGCTATGGCTGCGATTTCTGTCGCTTTGTTGATGACCTCTATCAGCATGGGGATGACCTTGAGACCCAATCTTGTATTACGTGTGACTTGAACTTAACCAAGGGTTCAGTTCGAGGACTCCTACCCGAATCAGATCTATGAATTTAGTATTCAGGACCTTATTCTCAATTAAAATTGATATAATGATATTCGGAATGGAACATTTCTCACAAAGTTAAAAAAATGCCAATTTTAGTTTTTAGAAACAAAATAATTCATAATTTTATTAAAAAAGGCAAGTTTAACAAAAAAAACTACTCCATGACATTAAAATAGTAATAGTTTTTTTTTTGAGAATAGAACAAATTATGTTGGACTTCCTTATTCCCAAATATAATTGTTAGGTTCAAAGTTTTGAAATTACTGCCACATTTTGGGCTCATGTTTTAAACGTTTCATTCGAAAAATTGGCAACTTTTTTTCCGACTGTAATTGTATTTGATAGCTGAACAGTTTTCAAAAATGTGCCATAATTACACGGCTCATTGAACAAGTTTAAAGATTTAAAATATGTGATATTATTTTAGAGAAAAACTGGTGATCATATTTAAATAGTTATAAATATGGGCCATAATTATAATTCTGCTATTTTTTAATGGTTTACTGGCTTTGCGCATTTATATTTACCCTCTTGTTTTTATATATATTTATTTGTGTTTTGAATATACTTCTAGAGTAATAAATGACTTGCCTTAAACTATATTTTACTTTTCATATTTTAAAATCAATTACCTCAAATCCTCAATTAATAGGGTGAATTCCTAAGGGTTTGCGGGGCGATAGGGGTTATGTAACGCCATTTGAGGGGGAAAACCGGGGTACATGGGGGCTTGGTGAGTATAAAGCCCAGAGCGATATAAGGGCTGCTGGTACAGAGCAGCAGCTAAATGGTCAGGGGGGAACATAACTGGAGGGCGGGTGTAGGGAGAAGCCGCTGCTGCTAACCCGGGGAGTAAAAAGTCAGGTGGACGTGAAAGCTCGGTCATTCTTGAGTGCTGAGGCTGTAATTGTTCTTGCAGGTATCCAGATAATGGGTGGGGTACAGCCCCACTAGGGATATGTGGGGCAGTTGGGTGTGGGGGTAACTTTGAATGTCCCGGTAAGTGTGACATCGAGTGTCCACTTGGGAGTAATGACGAAGGCTGTACACTTGGAACATGAGATGAATGATGACCATGGATGGATTGCGTTTGCCGTCGCATCGGGCTACGACTGCGATTTCTGTCGCTTTGTTGATGACCTCTATCACCATGGGGATGACCTTGAACTGGACTCCTCGAACGATGACTAGTTGGAGAACGCCCCCGCAAACTTGGAACTTCTCTGTATCGGTCCCTATCTTCTGTATGCGTCCTCTTCCTGTCCCAATGCTCGCTTTGAGAAGATTGTCCGAGACCTCCGAAAGCTGCGTACTTGCTAGAAGAAGACTGATCTTTACTCCCACCTTGTGGGTGAGATTGAAACGCGGTACGCTGTGAGGAATTAGCACCACGAGCCACGAGATCCAATTTTTGAGAGGGATCACTACTTTGCCTCCTTTGGTGCTTGAGGATCTGCCAAGCCACAACTGCATGTGCAGCACACCAACGACCTTTATTCGGTCGACGAAACAGCGAACTTGTTGGGGCTTTAATTAAAGGTGGAGGGGCAAGCTGTTTTGGCTGGAACGCACCATGCAAATTAGAGGTAAAGGTACCAGGGTTAAGAAGAGGGTTAAATGGGGGAATTCCAAGATTTTGGTACCCCAAATTAGGACCGGCGGACGGGAGAGCCATCATAGGATCTACAAATGGGGCAGGTGCGTGTTGGCCGTATACAGGTGGATTGAATAAATGGTGGTAGGGTGTGGGAAGGGCGTGTCCTGGACGGAAAGATGATGTTTGTTGATACTGTGGGGCTCTACTGGGGTAGGAAGGCGTGGATGGGTATTGTTGCTGTTCTGGGTAAGGCTGGGCAGTAATTGTATGTTGGTGGGTATGCTGGTGCGTGTGTTGGTGTTGATGTATCTCAGCACGCACTGTAGCTGGCTGAGGCGACTCACCCCCTTTCGCTGATGCCAAGAAACGACTGTTTAATTCCGCACGTAAATAGTTCTGTTGGTCATGAGCACCAATTGGGTTATAGAGTTGTAATGATTTTGACGGAGGGCTGCGCAGTTTCCCACTACTGCTATGAGTTGACTGTTGAGGAGTTGAGTTGTTGCGAGGGTATATTCTGCCAGAATGAGGACTAAGTCTAGGGCGACCACGATCTGGTGTTTCTGTAACCGGCCTTCCATAGATTGCGCTTGGTATTTTACCAGTATGGGTAGGGTCACGGGATGGATAAGTGGTAGTTGAACCAGTGTGGCGATGTAGTGGGGCTTGCTGTTGGTGGTGCCGCACAGCATGCTTTACATCTTGAGGTATATGGCGTTGAGCTGGCTGCGTACTGCTAAGTGGCGGAGCTTGCACTAATGGTGGGGGTGGGCGAGATATTTCTACCCTTTGAGATGTAATAGGTAAATGTTTATTACTTGACCCAGGTAATGATGCAGCGAAAGTCTGGTTTTTCGGCTTCAAAAATATTTTCGGAGCCGGCCTGAATAAATCCATATCAGAATTCTCCAGATCAGGCCCTTCACTGACTTCTGATTCGCCAAGATAGCCATCCCCGGCACTTGATCGCGACGTAACGCTCTCGCGAGAACTGCTGCGCTTCGTATGTGCTCTAGCACCGTTAGTAGATTCATTACTTGAATTAGGAATCCTTGTATCTATGTTTGAGGAGGAAGAAGAGTTGACGCAAACGTTTGCAGTAGATGAGTTGAAAGCCAGCTGCATATCCTCCATGGTTGAAAAACTTCGAATACTGAAAAATTAAGGTGCAAAGTTAGAGACGAATGTAATTTTTTTTTTTGTACATAGTATTTGTTAAATGTATATTTATTGTACTTCTGGCAACTAGCATTTTCCCAGATGGCTGAGCATGATCTGTGATGGTATGACCAACCAGCTGTGAAGCTGAAGTGACCAAATGCTCTCTGGAGTCGAGTGCCCAGTACAGTTAGTGTGGCTAATGGGTTGCTTTGATTATTGAAATGGACATTTATAAAATATACATTTGAACTGAAATAACAAATGCACTTCGGAATGGCCAATATCGAATAATCAAGTTGTGTAAAGGGACTGAAACCTATGGGCAGAGGGCATCTTACATTTAAATTTTTAAAAAGTCACTGTTTTAGGGTTGTTTTCAGGGGGTCTGCTTATATGCAGTGAATTCTGACAGGCCGCCTAAAAATAGTTGTTCATAATTTCAGTTTGTTATGAAATTATTTGGCAGTATATCCAGTTTTTTTTTTAATCAGTGTTTGTTTTTCGACACCAAGCATACATTCGAACAGGATTTGATGAACAATTCCCTCATGAATTTTTAATTTCCAATCATCAGTGTTTCCCAAAGTTGATTGACCGGTGGCCAAAATTAGAAGCTGAAGAATATCTGCGGGCCAGGAGAAGGGACCACTCGCAGGACTCTAATACCAATACCGGAACATATAATTAAGATATCGAATTGAGTTGTTGCGAATACACACATGCTTAAACTGTGATAGTGACGTAACAACAATATTAAACATAAAGTGTTAGGCCAGGCCAAATTAAATCGTTAAGTGGGCCGTAATTGATCCGCGGGCCACGGTTTGGGAACCACTGTTTTAAATTGTTTCATCGGTCAGGTGGAGAGAAAATTTTGCTAAAATACACAACTTTATGTTTGATGTTTTCGAATAAATTGGGATTACAGAATAAGCCATGGCCTAGAAATTGGAAATTTGATACAAAAACAATGTGAGAAGAAATTTGAGTATTACAGGTCAGAAAGAGATAAAATCATATTAAAGTGAATAATTTTGTGTTTGATGAACTTTTTTGAAATAGAATGACATATACTGGGTGTCCAAAACACACAGCCAGATTTTATAGTAATAAGTTAATTAAAAATTGCTTAGTGTGCATGTCGTTTTCATTTGTCATACAATAAAATTTATTTAAACTGACAATTGTCATTACTATAAAATTAGTCAAAATTTTTAGTGGTCCAGACCAACACCTGCAGCATCATTATCTGTGGCCTGCGTCACATTTGCTGAAGAGTAATCAAAGATCTCATTTGGTGTTGTTTCGTTTTAAAAATACCTCATCACTTGAGACATTGCCACATCACTAATGTCATTGAATTCCTTAGTGCACTGGTGGGCCATTAGGGCATTTTCAAGTGGGCCGCAAGCTTATTAAAAATTACTATGGTTATGGAAAAGTTTAGTTTCATTTGTGTCATTATAGTCAAATTTTCATTGTAACTAAGCAATGAATGATGCTGCTGCTTTTCATTCTAATTATTAAAGTAAAAGTACCCATTTTTGCAAAAAAAAATCATGATTTTCTTGTAGTTTTCCCCTTGCACGAGAAAGTTAGTGGGTCGCAGTATTATTATGCAACGAAAGTGGGCCACGAAAGAAAAAAGGTTCAGAACCCTTAGTGTAATGACTAGTCGAGGCAACCAGCAAAAATGAATAGTGTGCTTTGCTAGACAATATTGTTAGCATAGCACAATTTCCCGAGTTGTTATTGTTAACTTGATTTCTACCTTACCGGTCACTAATATCCGTTAACAATATTTCAATAGCCTTCATAAAAAACTAAAAATAGAATGAGGAATCTATAATCCTAGGTTAGGTAGGTATATATTATGGCATAACAATATACTCCCTGTCTTTTACAACCAGCCTGAACACCGAACAGCAACACAAAAAATGCTGTAGGAAAATTGTATGTAGTAATTACCATCCTGTACCTCACATTTGGCTAAATTCAGAAATCAATGCATTAGCAGTGATTTGTAAGGTATTTTTTGAACACGACCAAATCAACCAGATATTCGCACTAATCAAATTTGGGTGCTCCCGAAGTATGCGAACCAAGATGGCGGACATCGAAACGTAACATGGGTAACAGGTTAGGGTTAGGCGATAATTTTTTTTCAATTTTCCTTATTTTAGTCCTATTATCAGTTCGAAGACTAGCCAAGAGCCTCCCGTAGTATTTATACTTAAAATTATGGCCAAACCCTTACCTAGTACACTACACATATTACATTCCGATGTCTGCCATCTTGGTTCGCATACTTCGGGAGCCCCCAAATTTGTTTGTACAAAAAAGATTTTCATTTTATGGTGAGCTGTTCACCTATTCTTGCACTAGGTGTGGCTCGCAAACATTACAAAAATAATTTTGTGGCCTTAGTTGTTGACAACCTTGGAACCACTCTGCTATAAAATACTTTTATTTCTAGATACAAGCCAGATTTATATGACATATCACAAATCGTAAATTTAGAAATGGTATTCTTTTGCATTGTGTTGTAGGTCAGGATGAGTTAGTTTCAATGGTAGGGGCTATTCAAGTAGCAGTTTTTGTTCAAACTATTTTGAATGTTTTGCAATTGGAGAAATCTATCCTTGGCTTAGCATGCAGAATCCGATAAAAATTCCATCACAAAAGGATAAAATTCAATTATTTTACATTGTTTAATTTTAGTTCTAAGCTTCTAACTACATTGAAATAAGTTGGTATCTTACAATATTTAGCCATAGGCTGGTAGTGCAAATTCTATAAAAATTTCTTTACAAAACTAACTATACCAATATTGGTCCAAATTATGTTGAAATGAGACCATAAAAACTCAAGTCTAAGACAAGCAAGAATTATATGAAATTGAAAAACAGAAAAATTTGAATCCAACCTGAACCCATCTATTATATCTTCATCAGCATCAATGATCTTGGTCTTAGGTTCCAATTTGGGAACAATTTGAGCAGGTTTTGTTTTAACTTTCCGTCTTTTACGTCTCAGTTTTCGACGCTTTCTAACTTTCCCATGTGCTTCTTGCTCATCAGAGGAAACTTGATGTAACCGCTTAGCTTTTGCTTCTCGTTTAGATCTAGCTGTTTTGCGCTTGAGCTTCAGTTTTTTAGCGTTCGGCTTCATGTTTGGTCCGGTCAAGTATATCCAGAAACAGTGAATGTAACTAAACTACTTAAATGAAATATTGTTAGCCATATTTCTGAAAAAACATAACAAGCTTAGACCGTAGTTAAGCATAAATCACAATTCATTTACTTGAACAATAATTTACCCACTGTATGAAAAGAAAGTATATGGTGAATAACAAATACCAATGAATATATACACAAAGAAAAGCAAAACGGTACTGATAACACACTGTGTAACAAAAAAACTTATTTTGTTCCCAGCTTTTGTGAAAAAAATGTGTGTTACACTGGTGCACTAAGGTTACTTTCGCCCAAAACACTACAGCACTAGTCCACTATGATATGATACTTCAAGGGTTGGTATTTGATATGATTTGAATTTTTTCGATTGATCAACAAGAACAACACTAGGTTTTGTAACACAATCGGCACATTTTTATCCTTAGGGAAATTTGCTCAAACCAATACTTTGAATAGACAGAAAGATTTAAATAAAACTCTGAAAAATCCAGGAATGTGTAAGACACCAAGGCAGTGGCAAAGGTCAATAAAAAACCGGAAAGAAGTGACTGGAAGCATCTAGCGTCCATAAACAGTTCAAACACATAAAATAATAATATATGTAATAATTATTTCATCATGATGTGATAAAGTGAGAAAATGAACATTATTTATTCATAAAAAATAAAATTCCATAAGCAAAGGATGTCACAGAAAACATTGACAGTTATCGAGGTACGGCATGTTGCTAGTCTTGAAACTGTGAACTATTGAAAGTGTAGAGAATAAAAAAAGCAGATGGCAATTTTTAATAAGTTAGTGGAATAATAAAATGTTAAAAAAAAGCAGATATTTTAAAAACCGTTGTACCGGTATCGATTTGGCTTCAGATTTAGAGATGTGGTCATTCATAGATATAGTTTATTCGAATACTCCATAATATACACAAATTTAAAATGGAGAATTCTGGAGGGCGAGCAAAACCTTTAAAAAAGTTTAAAACATGAGAGATATCATTTGCCCGCCCACCAGCACACACACACACACAAATATATTACAAAAAACACAAACATAGTTAAACAAGGCTTGGGCAAGAAATAATCAAACGAAAGATACCGGTACTCGAATGTATTGAACTTCTGGGCTGTTACCGTATACTTTCTGACTTTTGAAACACCTTAGCTATTGCAGTAATAATGACCAATTCAATATGCACAGAATATGCCAGCAATACCGTACGCGCTGTTAATTTAATGTTTATTTTGTGATATTGCGATAAACCAAAAATCTTCAGCGTCAAATGTCAGAATGTAAACTTTCATCATAACATCGCTTTTGTGGATTTTGACCCTTCAGAATTTCAACATGCCTTGATTTTACTTTTAATATACCGGTACGGTATTCAGAGGTATCGTACCCTACCTATTTAGTCTACGGTACGGTACTTGACTACCAGTACGGTACCGGTACCGGTACGGTATAAAAATAGTGGTCTGAAGGTACCGGTATAACTGAAGCTACCGATATTATGTTACCGTACGATATGAATTATAACAACCGGTATAAAGCACTTCAAAACACAAATTAACCACAACTCTATAACTACCAGGAAATTAAGCCACAAAACAAACCAAGAAAAATCCTAAACCAGACTAGTTAAGAGAAACGACCCGTAAATTAGCCCTCGTTTGTTCGCCGCCTTGAGGAAATGCCAATGATTCATTTGCAAAACACTCAGTGGTCATACTAAATTGCGGAAATTTAACGACTGGAAACATTTAAAATAAATCAAAAAATTTTAATATTTACTGATTTAGGAGAATTATGTTCAATCCAGCGATAAAATAACTATTTTAGCACAAAGAAATATAAATTACATATGGCATAATGTAATTTCAATTAATCTTAATCCATGCGTCACAAACGAAAGGAAAAAGGGATGCATTTTGATGTCATAATAGAATAAATCCAAGCAAGTGGCCATATCCGTTTCGAATGGAGCAAAACGTTACTCGCATGACTGTGTAATGGTATTTTTAAAGAGTTTACGATAATTATTTGAAATCTTAGTCGAGTCAGATGAAGTACTGTGGCGGCTAGCCTGGTATGCGTCGTTAAGAATAAAAGCAGAGAATACTTTTCTCCCTGTCAATGGTATCAGTTCAAGCCGGGCACTGTATTACTATTAGTTGAGCAGACTCCGGTATTTTTTTCGGAAATGCGCCAGCGCTTACCAGAAACTTTCTGTCAGAGCTAGGAGTTCTTTCTTCCACGAAATTGGATTCTGCGAATCCGCGTAGAGTAATCAGAATTGTGATGATGAGACCGTTCGACGATTAACACTTGTGCGACCGTGAACTGATACGTATCTCGGCCAATAAGAAAATAGAGGCATAAGGACACAATTTACATATTTATCCCCGTGGAAAAGAAAGCCGACAAGACGGTTCAATCATAGGGCAGGAGTTTCCAACACGCGGCCCGCAAAAAACTGAGCGTCGTGGCTGAGATTTTTCAAGAAAAAAAGCACAGAATATTATATGAGAAGTGAGAAGATCTGTATTTTGTGTGAAATTACAATAACAAGGTTGAGTGTCTCATATGTTCTGCAATTATTGCTGTTCGAAAATAATACAACACCCCACGACATTACGGCTCATTTTACCAGTACACAGGGAAAATACCATGTCTTTACTGAAACAATTCGTCACAAAAAGTTGTCGCAATTAAAATTTCAGATTCAGATGAAACAGAGAATATTTTTCCCAGACGTGAATAAAACTTGTGAAGATTCGGTGAAAGCAAGTGCCCTTTTGTTGAAGAAAACGTTATTAAAGAGTGTATGTTGAAGGCTTGTGAAGTAATTAGCTGCAATTCGTTTTAACAATGAATGTTAACAACAGCCTTTCGCATACGACTAACGGACTAGAGTTTGTATGCTGTCTTAAGACTAGCAAATCAACGCAAAATGAAGCCAAACATCGAATCTCTCACCGCTACAAAACGGTGCCAAATATCCAGCACAAGTAAATGAATATGTTTCATGTGTCGATTAGTGGAAGATCCAAGTGTAATTTCAACAAATATATTCAGATTTCCTTCATTAATTTTTGCGATGGTGAGCGTATTCATAACAGTGCACTTCACCGCCTTACTTTTAATTTTTGTTAGTAAGACTAGGTCAGATTTCATGAATGCCACCGCATAATAAAAGTTGTTTATTCAAGCATAGTATAAGTAAGGTAAAATGCAGTCGTTGGCCAGCAAGACTAATTGGATACTACGAACCCAATGTAATATCAACATTCTAATAAACGAAACAGCTAGCCGGCGAGAGTCATAATCTGTTGGAAAGTACGAGAAAATATAAAGATCACAAGAAGCCGTTGGAGGTTAGATTATTTAGTTAAATAGTTGGTTCCTTTAGTTCTTGGTATTATGTCGGTACAGCGTTTTGCAACGGGTGGGGAATTTTGTTATTTTGGGTGAGGAGATTCGGTTAATATTACTTTGTATTCACGGTGGTTTCACTAAGACCCTAAGTGTGAGCTACGCGTAACACCAGCTGAGCATCGTTTATGAATTGAACAAATATTGAAAACGGAATTTTTATGCATAACCAGGGAGAAATTAAGATCCGAAATAAGCAATGGGAATTTTATCCAAAAAAGCTGGAAACCACCATGTTAGTAGCTACTTTTTTAGTAACTACTGTGTTCCCCCGAAAATAAGACCTAGCCTAAATTTTAAATATTCGAATATAAGCCCTCCGCTCAAAATAAGACCTATTCGATAGTGCAACACTTATTTTTTACATAGTCGACAGGAACACGTTTCTCCTACAAATTGGTCATTTTTGAATGATCTATGTTTAGCACTTTTTTTTCTTCTAAATAAAACCGTGTTATTTATAAGTAAAAAGATATCGGTTTCACTTTTTGTATATTTGAAAAACTCGTAATTCTCTACTTTGTAATTTTGTTTTTGATGAATGAAAATAAATGACATACACCAAAATAAGCCCTAGTGTTACTTTTCGAAGGGAAATTGAAATAAGATCTTTTTTGTTATTTTCGGCGAAACACGGTAGTCGGTAGTAAACCAATTTTACTTTTGGCTTGTTTTTTGTGGCATTTGACATCTTTATTACGCACTGAACTGTGAGCATTGACACTGAAAAACGCTGATTTTTCGTGAGTTGTGTTAGTTTAACTTCATATTCGCCTTCTGAATACGTTACGGCGAATTGACAGAAAATTCAACTCCGCATATCTGGAAAACTTATTTTACTCTGCTCCTGAAATTAAAGTAGGTAGCCACGTTATCGATCCAGGTTCTGGCGAACTTACGTATTCGTTTACATATCTTTACCGACTCTGAATATTCACTTTACGATACGGGCGGTAATCGGCTATGCTGAACGTACGATAGTGTTGGTATCACCACGGGTAGCCGTGGTTATAATACAAACATCCACTATTACCTAACCTTTGAGTTTAATCATTCTCGAGTATAAGAACATCTATAATTTGTTTAACCTTCGATTTGTTTTCGAAGTTAGGTATAATCAGAATTATCTGAAACTCGCCCCAGACAGCAGAAAAGTTTGGCAGGCCCCTCAGTATCACGCAGTCTTTCGTCTTTTTTGTATACTTCGTTCACGTTACCCACTTGATAATTGAACGCAACTTTCTTTCTCTTGATTACTGTCGTGTATTATCCCATAACATCTGACAAATAAGGTAAGACGTATATTTTGAGCCAAACCCTTCCTTTTTGTCGTTATTTCGATGATTTCAAAGATCGATGATTTATTGCTAATTTCATATACTGTATGTGTCATATTTTACCCTGTGTTATTACTGCGGACGGCCGTGTACCCCTATTAACTTTATTCTAAGTTGCATTGGCCTTCCAAGTAATCTTTCATTGCGTTTGTCCGTTCGTTGTTATTAGGTTGCTTCTGGTTTCATGCCAGAGCGACTAAAATATAACTGTTCGACTTATAGTTTTACAAAAGTGGGGCATCAGAAAATCCTGAATCTTTGGAATTGATTATTATTAAAGTAAAAGGCAAGATATATTTAGTGTTTTCTTTTACAATTAGGTATGTTTTTTAGGCTCACCATACGTCCCGGTTATCCGGGAGAGTCCCTGTTTTGACAAGCCCATAGACTTAAATGTCCCGGTCATGTAGTATGGCAGTCATAAATATTTATTTTTTTTCAATATCAACACAAAATTTTTGTTATTGGGGGTAGTCCATTTATCACTAATTTGCAACTCACCTCACTAATTCAGTGAGAGAGAGAGAGAACTACTATGCAAAAAAGTGCACGTTTCTCCATAACTTAAATATTACTAAGACTAGGAATCGGACCACGGTTTGTCAATTCCCCGCTGTTCTGGTTTTTGTTTTATATATATGGTAAGCCTAGTATGTTAGAAATATTGTATAAATGTGGACAACCCGAAATCGCAATAAACCACGGTCAAAAACGTAATATCATATTATTTGCACAAAGATACGACACCATTCTGACCATATTTTTATTCCGCTCATATTAAAATAAATTAGTGTCTCGTGTGATCTTGTGGTCAGGCAAGGTCGTGAAGACTTCTGGTAATCTGCTGTGATAGTTTGCACACTCGTACTACTTCGTTATGACCTGCGTGTCCGTATATTTGAGCATCGCTCTCTTGTGTTTTTATAAGGTCAGCAAAAATTAGAGTCTATGGCAATAACCTAGCTTGACTTATCTCAGTCTAAGATTATCACAGGGAGCGACCGCGCTATCGGAAGATGTTGGCAAGGCTGGCTGGTAGGGTCACTGTATGTGCAGTTCTATGCAACAATTGATCCGCATCCGCGTTCTGACTTTCCAGACTGTTTCGGAGGTGTAACTCTATTGCATCCCTGTGACTGTTTACGGGTTCGTCTTACTTATGCTGCTAAAAAAGCTCCACCAATGATTGTGACAATCTTCCCCAAATGATTAATATTTGTTAAACACATCTAGGACATAAAATTTAATTATCTGGTGAAAACAATAAACAAAGAAATCATATATTACATTGATTCTCACTCGATAAAACTAAAATATAAAAGAGATGTTCAACTTGTTTCGACAGATAAAGAGAGAAAGGCAATTCAAAAATTTTCTGTCAGTTTCAACTACCAAACAGCGACACAAATAAACTTGGATTTTCAGAGACTAATACTAAAATCCAACTTCAAATTTCCCCCAATTTTAAATAGCAAGAAGGTTCTTTCATAGGGGTGATGGCTTTGCATAGAATAGGTGGGTATTTCAGATTTATATCGAGGGAAATTTCAGGTGATTAATGGTATTTTGAAGAAAAAAAAACAAGCGCTGAATTCAATACCGAATACGATAATAAAAACTGAAGGAAACGAATCAATGAATGTTGTCGAGTCATGTGAATATCTACTATAAAACGAAACGTAAAATTACACTGAATTTGCGGATAAGTTATATCGAGAATAAAGTCAAATTGAATATTTTCACACTTTCACTCTAAGTGATGTATAAGCAGGCACTCATACAGGAGCAGTTAATATTTCGACAGAGACCAGAATCCCACTAGTTTGCTTACCCAATTTACTCTACAAGAAAGTTTAAAAATTATCTGATGAACTTTAAGGAAACACAATATCGAATATATTATTATGCTCAATGTTAACGTAATATTTTTAAGAGTTTTTTTATTAATTTTATTTATTCGTTCTTATATAGAGGAGAAAATTGAGAAATTAATGATTTGTTGAACACATCTAAGAAACAGAATAAGTAATCAAAGTGTAAATTCAGTGGAGATCCGCGGAAATTTATAAACAAACATGTTATCTCCAGCAGCGGCTTTTCTTTTTCAGACATAAATATGCAATTTTCTCCGCAACTAAAGAGTAGAATTAACAAAATAATAAATAGTAATTATACAAAATCAGTTATCTAAAATCGTAAAAATGGGGAAGCGGATGCATATTGACGGATTAAAATGTACAGGGATTTGAAGAAGTCCGCGGATTAAAAGCCGAAAAGACCGTACTTCGTGCCATTTAACGCTGCTATCGTGTATTAAGTGTCCCTGGTTAGTCTAGCACAGGGGTCACCAAACTTTTTTGACCGCGGGCCGGGTATGACTCAAACTATGTTGAAACGGGCCGGACAAATATTTTTGTCAATGCAATATGGCTACAATAAATTCACAAAAGTTGGGAAATCCATTCAATTTGGTAACGATATATATTCTACATTTCTGAAGACTTGAATTTTAAATTCTATCTATATCGCAGGATATAGATCGCAAACATCCTAGGAAAACAATTATACAAGATTTTCATATCTTGACAACTATCCTGAGTTTAGCTGTTATCAAAACGTTGCAGTCATGAATTAGGAATGTTACAAAATTCGCCTTTTTGCGCCAAAAAATGTCCGCATCACGTCTGCTAAGTACCGTTACGCCGTGTCGGAATACCGCTCATAACAACGACTACGGACTGCTTGCTGTAGCATAGAATTCCATAAAATTTTGACATAATTTAGATAAAATAAACAACTATTATCTGGTATTTGATTTTTTTCATTAGCGCATAAATTTCCCATCATTCAGAACTTTCAAAAATTACGCTCAAGTTATACTTAGTGCAAATTAATGGTATTGTCTATAGACACCAATAAAATTTATGTAGACGTGTGTATTTCTTACCTATCTTGATACTTACCAATTTACCAATGAACCACTGACAAACTAACATGCACAACTCCAGCGTTTATTTGCCACGATCTTTCGGCGGTGTAAAACACCATTGCCAGAATAAAATCCTGAAATAGTCTCAATATTCCATAGATGTGACGCAGATCGAAAGATTAGTGATTGATATGTTTTTTTTTCGTATTTATTACAGTTCTTATCAGAAAAGTAATACAATCCTTATGAAAAAAATTGGCCTGTCGGGCGGTACTAAAATTCCAATATTTCTTGACCGTTTTTTACAAGCTTGGTATTATTTTCTTATTTTCACTCAGATATATCTAATTGTGCAGTTTTCATTTAAATCGGATGAACTATTAATTTTTTTGTAACATACGTACATGAATATCCGCATTTAAGCAGTACAAAAATTAGTGTGACTTTTAAAATTGTAGCAGTACGCGAGGGATTACAGTACTGTTAGCGCAAAATGCACATTCGACGTTCATTTTAGCACAAGAAACGTAAACAGTTTCGTCGAAAGCACGCGTCACGAGTGTACGAATGTATCTTTCGCAGAAAACGTTGCATACTGGTAGAAAATTTAAACCTATTTTGTCACTGCTAATTCTAGACTAATTTTTCATTACTACTAATAAAACTATAACTCATAAGGAGGCAAATGATGACTGACTTAATTAGTTTCATTCATACTTAAATTTCCCAAACACAACCTAAAACTAACAAAGTATTGTTCACAACCACGACTGAAAATCTGTCAGGGTGACAAAAGTGTCTGAGCGAATGCGAAAAGGCCTATTACACGTCACTCTTTTGCATCTTGCTGATTGGCCAATTTTACGAAATAAACAAGGAAGACGATGCTCGGGAAAATTTCCTTTGGAAAAATATTTCGCCCTTTTTGCGTGTTATCGCGGGCCGGATAAAATGACGCCGCGGGCCGTAGTTTGGTGACCCCTGGTCTAGCAGAGTATTCTTGCTGAATGAACGAGGATTTCTATTTTTCTACGTATGAGTTACAGCTTCGGCAAAGCATTGTTAAGAAATGAAGCGACAACAATTACGGCTTTCGGGGTGGCTTATTATTATTATGTTTTCACAAAAATTCCACAAATTTTTAAACTGAAATACGTATTCTCCATTTTTACGATTTTGGCAGGAATTTTTGCATTAATTTCCCAACATAGTTGACAAACATATATAGTTGATAGTTCATATTGATATCATTAATTACACGAAAAAAGTTTCTCCATCTTATTTTTCTATCTGAGAGTTTGCTATAACAGTTAGATGAAAGTTTAAATTTCACACAAGACGGATCTGTTACGATCTGGGTAGTTGTAAATGTATTGATGTGCGACTTCTGGTTCTACACGAATCCCGAGACACATGTTTGTCCAATCAGAATAACCCTGTCCATTGTATGGAGACTCAAAGTACCATTTGAAACCACTGAGTGATGTCTCAGTTCCATTGCGGAAACGAAGAATCTGGTTCTAAAACAAGGAAGGGGAACAATATTGAGTAGTTATTAGAACAATTTGATTATATTCGAAAGTTATGGAATTTATTAAAACTTTTCCCGTTCCATGTCAAAGATAGCGTAGAATACGAATGCTAAAAGTAGGAAGTTAATTATTAATAAAATATATATATATAATCAATTTCATGTATTCTCTTAATTTTCCCCTTACTATACTGGTATTATTTGTCGGAGATCTTGGTTTCGAGTCATGGTTTATCAAGTTATCTCAACCAGTATTAAATAAACAAAACAAACGTCCGATCTGAATGATGACGGCTCTACCAATCTCCTCACGTTTGAGTTAAAGTTTTATGAAATGCCTTATAAGAAGCGACAATGAAAAATTCTCATAAAATTGCAAACTGTATGATATTATGACGTTTCAACTTCCCTTTTTAAATTTAAAAACAATATAGATAAACGATATGTGCAGTTAGGAGAAATACTGACAATTCGGCACCCCCGCAGTATGTGCACCAAGATGGTGGACACCGGAATGTGGTATGTGTACCAGGTTAGGGTTAGGACATAATTTGATTCTAATTTTCCTTATTTTAGTTCTATTACGTGTTCGGGGGCTAGCCAAATGACTCCAGTAGTATTTGTATCTGAAATTATGGCCTAACCCTAACCTGGTACACATACTACGTTCCGATGTCCGCCATCTTGGTTTACATACCACATGAGTACCGACAATTCTTTTATTTTCAACTTACGATAGGGTCGTATGTCATGCCGAGGTAGAAGTTTTTCCATCCTTGCCCGTCCAACTTGTTGTCGCGAATGAATGTCATTATCTTGTCCATGTGCTCTTGGCTGTATATATTCGCCAATTTACTGCCCAGCTGTTGACATTTGGCGATCGCTGATGCTTTATTAACCTCTTCAGATGCCAATGGTATGAATATACGTCCGTCATAACTCACAATATCTGTAATAATAAGCAATTGGTAAAAATAATAAGCAATTGGTAAATCATAAGGATTGATCTAAGTGTGTCATCTACATTTGCATTTCTGATTGCGGTTTGTAGTTTATTAAAAAAAAATCGGGGGTTATATATATACCAGGGGTGGGCAAGATTTTTGAAACCGGGGCCAAATATTTTGCCCACCTAGACTGGCGGGCCATGGAAGTGTGACGTAAAAAATAACATTTCATGAACAATATTCACAGCGTTACAAAGCAAAGGTGAAAAACAATAAGCCTCGTGCCAATCTGAATTTGATCGTAATCTCAACAAATTCCTTGAGCTATTTTTAGCTAAAACGTCAAAATTTGATTTCGGTTTGGTTGTGGCAGTATCAGGCGGGCCAGATTGCAATACCTGATGGGCCGAATTTGGCCCGCGGGACGTACTTTGCCCATTTCTATTATATACGCTTGAATACAAAATCTTACAAGACGAAATTAGACATAAAGATTTACTTAACGCAACAGACCTTGTTCAGTAATTCCAGGCAAAATTGTTGGAACGGATGGCTCAGATGTAGTTTGTGGTCTCACAGTAGGAGGTTCATCAGGAGTCTTTATTATGTTTACAGTAGAAAAGAACGCCGTGCGAGTTGTCCAAGGAGACTTTGCAGGCGTATTCAGAGCGGGGACTAAAGAAGTCTCCACGCTGTTGAATTCTGTGTGAAAATAGATTATAGAATTCATTTCAAAAACTAGGTTGTAAAACTATTATGCACTTTTCGGATTTTCGTACGAAGGCGGCAATATTAAATTCAAAATTTCTCTGTTTTACACAATCATTAACGAACGACTTATTCAGTGTCTCTACGTATTATTCCTTATTATAGCTGGAAGAAATATATTTACGAGCCGACAGGCGCCCAGGATCTCAGCTGATAGTTGAGACCCTCACACAGGCGACCGGTTACTACCCACAGAAACTTGTGTATCTAAAACAGACCTCTGTGAAGCTAGCAGCAAAACACGAAATTGTGACTGACAGAATCGCAGAAAATACCCACGCGTAAAATTAAAAGTTCCCAATGGTTTTTAAAAGAAAGTGTACATTTTGATTAGTTTCACAATAGCAAATAAAGCAAAACAATCATTAACTACACTCCTCGTATTGTTAATACATAGTAAACAAGCTAAAGCGACTGGTACAGTGCATAAAATTTTTTTATACTTTTTTGAGAGTTGTTTAAAAATGACCGAATTTTCTCGATTAAGACGGTCGATTCATGAAAACCTCCAATAAAGGCAGCATTGCAACACCATTGGTAAAAAGTAGAAACCTCAAAGATTCGATTTCATTATGTCAGAACAGTCTCAGCACGTTTTGACTTGGCCATATATAATAGTAAACATAGCGTATAATTTTCAATTGTATGCACAATGTATATACAACAAATTTAAAACTAATTTTGTGTTTCAACTAAATTTACTGGATAGTTCATCAAAGAAGATATTTTTCTTTTTGTCACACAACAATAATGCACTTCATTAAACTTAGAATAAGTTGAGGAAAGTCTAAAATACCAAAAAAAAATTACGCTACCTTGTGGATTCTTTAATAAATTTCACGAAATTATCGTTTTTGAAAGGGCGATTTTTCAAAAACCGCCAATAAAGGCAGCACTACGACACATTCGGAAAAAAGCAGATACCTTATAGATTTGATTTCATTATGTCAGAACAGTAGCAGCACGTTTTGACTTGGCCATATATAATACCAAACATAGCGTGTATTCAAAATGGTATAAACAATGCAGAAGTAACATATTCAAAAAAACGTTTGGTATTTCAACTAAATTTACTAGATAAATGATCAAACATCTTTTTCTTTTGGCATACATATATACTGTACTACTGTACGTCCATTAAACTTGGAATGAGTTGCGGAAAGTATGAAATATTGAAATAATCATTTTACGCCCTCTTGTTGATTATTTTCAAATTTTTGAGAAAAATTATCCTTTTTGAAACAGCGATTTCTCAAAAACCGCTAATAAAGGCAGCACTACGACACATTCGGAGAAAAGCAGATACCTTATAGCTTTTATTTCATTTTATCAGAACAATAGCAGCACGTTTTGACTTGGCCATATATAATACCAAACATAGCGTGAATTCAAAATTTCATAAACAATGCAGACGTAACATATTTAAAAAGTGCTTTGTATTTCAACTAAATTTACTAGATAGTTCATCAAACATCTTTTTCTATTGGATATACATCAGTACTCTACGTTCATTAAACTTGGAATAAGTTGCGGAAAATATGAAATACCAAGAAATCATTTTAAGCCCTCTTGTGGATTATTTTCAAACTTTCGAAAAATTATCGCTTTTAAAGGGCGATTTCTCGAAAACCGCCAATAAAGTCAGCACTACGACACATTCGTAGAAAAGCAGATACATTATAGATTCGATTTCATTATGTCAGACAAATAACAGCACGTTTTGCCTTGGCCATATATAATACCAAACATAGCGTACAATTTTCAATTTTATGAACTATGTACAAGTAACATATTTAAAGAGGGTTTTGTATTTAACTAAATTTACTAGAAAATTTATCAAATATTTTTTTCTCGTTGTCACACATCAATACTGTACGTTTATTGGACTTAGAATAAGTTGCGGCAAGTATAAAATAATAGAATTCATTTTATGTCATGTTGTGGTTTCTTTTCATAATTTCATAAAAATATCGTTTTTGAAAGAGAGATTTCCCGAAAACCGCCAATAAAGGCAGCATTACAACACATTCGGAAAAAAGCAGATACCAGTTGGATTTGATTTCAATATGTCAGAACAGTAGCAGCACGTTTTGAATTGGCCATAAATAATACCAAACGTAGCGTATATTATTCAATTTTAAAAGCAATGTAGACCAAACAAATCTAAAATTGATTTTGTATTTCAACTAAATTTCCTGGATAATTCATCAAAGATTTTTTTCTTCGCCACACAACAATAATGTACTTTATTAAACTTGGAATAAGTTGTGGAAAGTCTAAAATACCAAAACAACATTTACGTCCTGTCGTGGATCTTTTGAAAATTTCAAAAAAATTCCCGTTTTTAAAAGGGCGATTTCTCAAAAACCGTCAATAAAGGCAGCACTACGACACATTCGGAGAAAAGCAGATACCTTATAGTTTTGATTTCATTATGTCAGAACAATAGCAGCACGTTTTGACTTGACCAAATATAATATCAAACATAGCGTGAATTCAAAATTTCATAAACAATGCAGACGTAACATTTTTGAAAGTGCTTTGCATTTCAACTAAATTTACGAAATAATTCATCAAATACTTTTATCTCTTGATCATACACCAAAATTGTACGTTCAATAAACTTGGAATAAGTGGGCAAATCTTAAAATAACAAATCATGATTTTAAGCCCTCTTGTGGATAATTTCAGAATTTCAAAAATATATCGTTTTTGAAGGGGCGATTTCTCGAAAACCGCCAATAAAGGCAACATCACGATATATTCCGAGAAAATCAGATACATTATAGATTTGATTTTATTGTGTCAGAACAGTAGCAGCACGTTTTGACTCGGCCATATATAATACCAAACATAGCGTGTATTCAAAATGTTATAAACAATGCAGACGTAACATATTTAAAAAGGGGTTGTATTTCAACTAAATTTGCTGAATTATTATCAAATATATTTTTCTCCTTGTCGAACATCAATATGTCCATTAAACTTAGAATAAGTTTCAGAAAGTATAAAATAATAAAAAACATTTTACGCATCCTCGTGAATTTGTTTTAAAATTTCGAAAATTATGGTTTATGGAGTGGCGATTTCTCGAAAACCGTCAATAAAGGCAACATCACGACACATTCGGAGAAAAGCACATACCTTATAGATTCGATTTTATCATGTCAGAACAGTAGCAGCACGTTTTGACTTGGTCCTATATAACACCAAACTTAGCTTATATTCTTCAATTTTATAAACAACGTAAAAGTATAACAATTTGAAAAGGGTTTGAGTTTCAACCAAATTTGCTGGATAATTAATCAAATATCCTTTTTTTTTCTTTGTCGCACATTATTACTGTACGTCTAAACTTGGAATGGGTGGCGGAAAGAATAAAATACCAAAACTCATTTAAGCCCTCTGGTGGATTTTTTTTACTTTCAAAAAATTAATCGTGTTTGAAATAGCGATTTCTCGAAAACCGCCAATAAAGGCAGCACTACGACACATTCGGATAAAAGCAAATTCCTTGTAGATTCGATTTCACTATACCAGAACAGTAGAAGCACGTTTTGACTTGGCCATATATAATGCCAAACATAGCGTATATTCCCAATCATTTAAATAGCGTAGATGTTCACATATTCTAAAAAGGTTCGGTATTTCAAATAAATTCACCTATTTCATTTGCTTACTCTATCAAACACCGATACTGTGTGTTAATTATACTTGGAATAATTTGCAAATTGATTTGGCCATATATAACATCAAACATAGAGTATATTCTTCAATTTTTGAATAGTGCTAACGTTAAAAATTCAAAAAGCTGTCGTATTTTAAACGAATTTACTGAATACTTGTTCAAATATAATTTTTTCTCAGTCACACATCAATACTGGACAAGGCGAAAAATATATTTGATCAATTATCCAGCAAATTAAGTTGAAATACAAACTTTTTAAATTCGTTACGTCCATTTTGATGTAAAATTTTAAAAACACGCTATGTTTGGTAATATATATGACCAAGTCAAAACGTGCTGTTACTGTTCTGGTATAGTAAAGTCGAATATGTAAGGTATATGATTTTCTCCATATGTGTCGTGGTTCTGCCTTTATTGGCAGTTTTCGAAAAATAGCCACTCCAAAAACGATAATTTTCAAAATTTTGAAAATAATCCACAAGAGGGCGTAAAATAATATTTCGATATTTTATACTTTCCGCAACTTATTCCAACTTTAATGAACGTACAGTATTGATGTGTTAGCAAGACAAAGAAAGTTTGATAAATTATCTAGTAAATTTAGTTTAAATATAAAACTCTTTTTAAATATGTTATGTCTGCATTGTTTTTTGAAATTTTGAATACACGCTATGTTTGGTATTATATATGGTCAAATCAAAACGAGCTGCTACTGTTCTGGTTCAGTCAAATCGAATCTTCAATTTATCTGATATTAACAATTTGCAACTTATTCCAAGTTTGTGTGTGTTTGAAAAAGTAAGAAAACGGAATAATACGTTATTAGGGAATTTACTTGAAATACCAAATCTTTTTAAAATATGTGAACATCTACGCTATTTAAATAATTGAGAATATGCGCTATATTTGGTATTATATATGGCCAAGTCAAAACGTGCTGCTACGGTTCTAACATAATAACATCGAATATAAAAGGTATCTGCGTTTCTTCGAATGTGTCGTAGTGCTGCCTTTATTGGCGGTTTTCGAGAAATCGCCCTTTTAAAAACGATAATTTTTGGAAATTTTGAAAATAGTCCACTAGAGGGCATAAAATGTTTTTTCTGTATTTTATACTTTCCGAATTAATTCTTAGTTTAATAGATGTGCAGTATTAATTTGTGACAAAAAGAAAATATATTTTATCAATTATCCAGCAAATTTAGTTGAAGTGCAACATCTTTTGAAATTTGTTACGTCCATGTTAGTGTAAAATTTTGAAAAAACACGCTATTTTTGTTATTATATATGGTCAAGTCAAAACGTGTTTTGACCTGCTACTGTTTTGGTATAGTGTAATAGAATCTATAAGGTATCTTATTTTCTCCGAATGTGTCGCAGTGCTGCCTTTATTGGCAGTTTTCGAGAAATAGCCATTTTGTAAACGATATTTGGTTGAAATGTTTGAAAGAATCCACTAGAGGTCGGAAATGTTTTTTTGTTGTTTTATACTTCTCGTAACGTATTCCAAGTCTACCCGACGTACAGTATGAATGTGTGACAAAGAGAAAAAGATATTTGATCAATTATGTAGCAAATTTTGTTGAAATATAAACCCTTTTAAAATTTGTTTCGCCCACATTGTTTATAGAATTTAGAATACACGCTATGTTTAGTATTAAATATGGCCAAATCGAAACGTGCTGCTACTGTTCTGGTTTGGTGAAATCGAATCTTTAATGTATCTGCTATTCGCCGAAAGTGTCGTATTGTTGCCTCTTTGGCAGATTTCGAGAAATCGTCACACCAAAAACGGCATGTTTGGGAAATTGAAAAAAAAAAAATTGATATAGGTTGTATGACATTTTTCATTGTTTTATACAATTTGCAACTTATTCCAAGTTTAATTAACACACAGTATCGGTGTTTAAAAAAGTAAGAAAACGAAATATTACGTTATTAGGTGAGTTTATTTAAAATACCAAACCTTTTTAAAATATGTGAACATCTACGCTATTTAAATAATTCAGAATATACGCTATGTTTGGTATCATAAATGGCCAAGTCAAAACGTGCTGCTACTGTTACGGTATAGTGAAGTCGAATCTATAAGGTATGTGCTTTACTCTGAATGTGTCGTGATGCTGCCTTTATTGGCGGTTTTTGAGAAATCACCACTTCAAAAACGATAATTTTTGAGGTGCGCAAACTAATTCACGAGGATGCGCAAAATTTTTTTTATTATTACTTTATACTTTCTGAAACTTATTCTAAGTTTGATAGACGTACAGTATTGATGTGCGACAAAGAGAAAAAGATATTTGATCAATTATCTAGCAAATTTAGTTGAAATACAAAATCAATTTCAAATTTGTTACGTCCATGCCGTTTGTAAAATTTACATTACACGATATGTTTGGTAACATATATGGTCAAGCCAAAACGTGCTGCTACTGTTCTGTTATAAAAAAAATCGAATTGATAGGGTATCTGCTTTTCTTCAAATGTGTCGTGGTGCTGCCTTTATTGGCGGTTTTCGAGGAATCGAGGTTCCAAAAAGGATAATTTTTCGAAACTTTGCATTTGAGGAATACCTGAAAATTCATTTTCGCTCAGTTAGTCTTTTTTTAAACACTATTTTCTTGCTAAATTCAATGTATTCATTCAGTTTAAAGATTTTTCATGTATTTCCGTGCTAAAATTATATTTTGATCAGCCTTTTCAATTTTCATATGTAACTATAAGTGAACACTATATGCGCGTGGAACCTATATTCAATGTGTAAAAATATTCTGGCTGAAAGTGCTGCTAGCTTCACAGTGGTCTAAAACAGCGTTATTTTAAGTGAGTGGGTTACCGGAACTACCAGTTCATTTTGAGCACTGCGCGTTACGTTGAAGTTCGCGCGTGAGTGATATACTGACGCCAATAATCGAAATAATGTTCACTAATATCCCCAAGGCTTCCGCAGGAGGTAGCGTTCCTGGAATTTTAATTTTCGTCTTGGTTTACGATAAATTGGCGAAAATTAAGAGTAAATTCGAAATTCAGTGTGGCCTTTGTAAACGTGAGTAAAATACTTGATATGATTTTGTCGCTGCGTTAAATGTTTCACCCGGTGCCCTTATTACTGTAAGTTTATTTTTTTAATTCGTTTTATCATTCAATTAGTTTGGAATTAATTTTTTAATTCGTGTACATATGAAAAATCTAAATTTGGTAAGGTTACATACCGACAAATAATGCTCTACAGTCTACACCCCTGGCTACAAACAACTGAAAATGAAAAAAAAAAAAGTTTTGTTTACCCTGTGGCTTGGTCGTTTCTTTTACATCTGTGACAGAGGTGTGTATTACGTTGTTTTTTGTTCTTGCTGTGGTGGTTTTCAGTTTTTCTTCTAGAAGGGTTATCATGCTTGCCAACTTGTTGATTTGCTCTATAAATAAATAGGAATTATTTAACTATCAAACTTTTTATATATCCGTTTTAATTTAATCATCCATTGGTCAGTCGTTATATTAACAAATTTTTTTTTAGAAAAATCCAAATATGATGTATTTTAAACTGAATATATTTGGTCTCAAAATTGAAACTTAATTTAAAACTATTTTATTGTTAAAGTTGCCAATTCGACGAAATTAAAATGTTAAATTATTTCAATTATATGAATAAATAAAATAGAAAACTTCAAGATTTAAAATATTTTGTTATTAAAACAATAAAGTAACCAAACGTGGCAGACTACAATTCTGGGAAAAATATTTTTTACGCAACAGGTGCTGATCCTAGTTTGATAAATCAGGCAACCTAATTTGAAGAAATATAAAATAACCAATTTCGATGGGGATCACAGGTAAATCGTTAAAGTGTATTTTATGTTACGAACCTTCCAAAGATTTTTCTCTGTTCCTCAATTCCTCATTCTTAAAACATAAAGGATTATAGAGTGACAAATGAAAATGAATTATCCGGGACTTCGTAAATTTGCGAAAAATTTAAAAATTATGTGATAACATAATGTCGTTGAGCGCATAATGTTTATAGGATTTTTGGACCTCCTGAAGTATGCGCACCATGATGGCGCACAACCTGAACATAGTATGTGTACCAGGTTAGGGTTCAGGTTGTGCGACGTTTTGGTGCGCATACTTCAGGAGAACCGGTTTTTCAAATAAACAAAGTGAAGCAAATAAATTTTAAATATATTATCAATGTCGCCAGTCATACCTTTTTTTAAAAACAAATAAATCTGTGATATGGTGCTACCATGAATATCTTACCATTTCGCATTCCCGGAATACTTTCCACATAGGTATATTGTTACACAGCATTGGCGCCCAGCATTTCTCTCCTGTTGAAGAAAGATGTATAGTTAGATGAACAACGACAAATCAAGAACATTCTTTGCCATAGAAATGTAACAAAATATTAATAGTGAAAAGGAGGTAATTTTACAAATATTTTAATAGTACGCGATCGTTCGATTTCCCTACTTCCTTATAGCTGTGACGTAATAGCTGCATAAGAAATAAACGTAATTGTAAATGACGCCCTTTGACCTGATGACTGTTGAAGGCGCTGCCAAATGCGAAGCGTAACTTGAAACGATGGGCTGGCCTTAAATCTGAGTCGGTCAAATGCGGGGTCATGTCACGTGACGTCATGATTGATGTTAAATGACCCATGACATTCTTATCAAATAACTAGGAAAAGATTGGTCGTTGCAGTAATAAAGAATGTTTAGCTAAACGACAATAGCCGGAATCTGATATTCAATTCCTTGCTGATGCGACGTAGTTATAGTGCTTAAATGCAAGAATGAATGACAACTGATTGTAATAAAACGATTCGTGTTTGTTTTCGATATATTCGACAATGATGCATTATCTACCAATCAAGCGTAGTATGTCGCTGATAGGTCAAATATGTAATCTTTGTAGGCCAGGTTTGACACAGCAAGTGGGTTGCTTCCGTCTGTCTACTGAGTGCAAATTCTGCGATTTACGGTGCATTTACAAATTGGCCAAGTTTAATACGTTGATCTCTCACAGCGGCAAAACTCGCATTTGTTATGCAATAATAATAATATGCTTCATGGGGATTGCCCAGACTTAAATACGGTATGTTTATATCATATTTTGCACGTGTATGCTACAGTACTGTGCTCTTTCTGTTTTAAAACACAAAACAAGCGCTGTATGAAATCGGTTCAAGTTAATTTCTGGAGGCATGTTCTTAAATTCACTCAACATCAGACGCGATCGATTACTCGAGACTTGGCGATCGGCCGGCCATCCCTGCTGTACACTATGATCGAAAGCTTAACAATATACTTGGTATTTCGTCCCCAAAAAAAGAATTTTATTTTATTTAAAACCTTCATACCAACTCATTAAATCAGGGGTGCACAAGATTTCATGACCATGGGCCAAAAGTTTAGCCCATCTAGACTAACGGGCCATGTAAGTGTGACGTAAAATGTTACATTTTATGAACAATATTTACAATGTTACAAAACGAAATGGGATAGATGCCACAATTAAATTAATCGCAAGCCCATTGAATTCCCCGAGCAATTTTTTGGATAAAACATCAAGATTGGTTTTAATTTGGTTTTGGCAGCAACAGGCTGGCCCGATTGAATTACCAAACGGGCCGAATTTAGCCCGCGGGCCGTAGTTTGCCCATGTCAGCGTTAAATCATACGGCCACCCATGAATCCGAAGTATTAAGAAATCACAAGACTTGCAGTCCAATATACAATATTCTAAAAATCCAGATTAAAAATGATTCACGTTATAATTGTAATAGTACCAACCTTTAATCAATGAAAAAGCTTCGATAATCAGAAGAAGTCTGGTTAAAAGTACGCGTAGAGGAATTTCCATTTTGAAGTCTGCCAACCTTTTTTTGCCTGAATGTCGATCCTTTTACAGTTTGCTATATAGAGTGATACTTAACACTGTTTGCATCGCATTATATTTTAAACGAGCTTAGTCACCGGAAGAGAAAAGATTTATTTTTCTCTCTTTTAAAAAATGATAAAACGTAATTTGTCGCGAAACAAAAGAGAGAAATTAGTGGACGCGTCTCGCTTTCTATCTCAATGAAACAGCACAGGGATTGATGCTTTATTTCCGCACGTACAAAGAATCGGGTGAAAGTTTAATAAACGTTTGGCACAATATAGAATATTGTCGCTACCATGAATATTTTTTACGAATTTGTAAATGCTAATACAGTGATTCCCAACTTTTCATATCTCGTGACCCCTCTCCGGAGGCTTCCAGTACTCGTCGCCCCCTGCTTATCATTCCAGTGGTATGTATTATGTTATTTTAATTTGTAGATTCCAAATCCCATTATATTCAAGCAATTCGTGCTAAACAACAAAGGGAAAACACACTGTAAAATAAGTTAGCAATGAAACTAGGAGGAACGAGAACTTTTCTAGTATGAGTGGGCTATGAGCCCCCGGTTGGGGTCCACTGTGCTAATACATCGGTAATTTATTATAGAAAATCGAAACAATGTACGGGGAAATTAGAATAGAGATGGGAATACTGTATATTCAAATTTCTAGATTTATTCGTTCTTCCCTCGATGCAAAATTCGTAGTTGTAACAATAACACTCACTAAGTATAACACATAGCATATATAAATTTTAATTCGCTAACACAGGGTATTCATAAAGTCTTAAAAACAAGAAATAACACGGATTTAAATAAATATACGTGGTCAAGATATATAAAGAACGGCGCTTTGGAAGTATTCGTACCAAGATGACGCGCAACCTGAACAACCCTGACCGAGGACACATACTATGTTAAGGTTGTGCGCCATCTTGATACGAATGCTTCAGGAGCACCTTTTCGGCGCTCCAGAAGTATGTGCACCAAGATGGCGCACAACCTGATAATCTTTACCTGGTACACATACTATGTTCAGGTTGTGCGCCATCTTGGTGCACATACTTCGGGAGCATTTCCCTCCCAAAAACAAAATTCCATCATCGGGAGGAATTCCTTTTAGGCCTTGGGATGAGGTATAAGACTAATTGTGCTATGAGTTCTATGATGCAAGCACTGCAATACTATCTGTTGGGCGACATTAAACTATTTGAACTGATACAGAGTTTTTCATCTTGTATTGAAAAATCGAGAACATTTTGAACATGGTTCAACATTAAAGATGAAGGGAAATCTGAGTAGGACATTGTTCTTTCCTAATTTGATGTTATCCTGAGATCAGCAGGCGAAGTATTGATGAGATCGACACATAACCGCGATGTATGAGTTTTGGGCGCTCTGTGAGTATGTGTACCAATATGGAGGTAACTAATTTTGTTCGCCTAATTTACATCAAGTTGTGTAAAAGGGACTGAAACCTGTGAGCAGGGGGATATTCACTTAGCTAACACAGATAATCCCGGAACTCGTAATAAAACTAAAATAAGGAAAATCAAAATAAAATTACGGCCCAATCCTAACCTGGTACACATACTACGGAGTACCCTGTTTTGAAATTCCATAGGACAGCCATATCGCATTTGGTATATAATTCTTTGGTTTAAAATTCCATTCCTGCCACTTGAATCAGGATGTCAAAAAGTGAGAAGTCAATATAAAGTCAGAGATGTATCGACCTTTTGATACTCCCGTAGTTTAGGGCAGGGGTGGGATTTTTGAACCGGGGGCCGAAAATTTTGACCAATCAGGGACCATGTAAGTGTGACGTATTAAGTGGGTAAGATTACCTTACCCAACGGGCTGGATTTGGCCCGCGGGCCGTAGTTTGCCCATGTCTGGTCTAGGGCATACTTTTATTCCGATTTTCCTTATTTTAGTTATATTACGAGTTGAGTAAGGACATCCAAAACTTTTTATAAAAGGTGAATTTAGTGTTTGTATTGTATATTTTGATAGCACATATGGAACAAACAGTCATGAATGCTTCCTTCAAACTCCCAAAGTGCTTAGCACACTTCCGTTATATTGTTCACATATGATACGATACACGTCGCCTGGTATCATTTTTTAAAACTACGAATTTACGTAGACATTCATAATCACTGAACGAGTTTACGGAAGTTCAAAATATTGAACAAAGTTCATCCACAACCTCGGTTCGGAACGGAACGTAGTACGTGTACCAGGTTAGGCCATAATTTCAGGTACAAATACTACGAGAGTCACCTGACTAGTCCCTGTACTCGTAATTTAAATAAAATAAGCAAAAATTGGAATGAAATCATGACCCAACTCTAACCTGGTACACATACTACGTTCCGGTGTCATCCATCTTGGTTCACATACTACAGGAGTACTGAATTTTCGGGGCTCCCGAAGTATGCGAACCAAGATGGCGGACATCGGAATGTAATATGTGTACTAGGTTAGGGCTAGGCCATAATTTTAGGTATAAATACTACGGGAGGCTCTTGGCTAGTCTTCGAACTGATAATAGGACTAAAATAGGGAAAATTGGAAAACAATTATAGCCTAACCCTAACCTGTTACCCATGTTACGTTCCGATGTCCGCCATCTTGGTTCGCATACTTCGGGAGCACCGAATTTTCAACCATGTTCATTTACTCAATTTTTCCCGCCCAACGGGTCCACACAAACTTATTATCGGCCATGTAGGAAAAAGGTTTGAGAACACAGGATTAGGTCTTTCTGCAACATTTCCCCAGATGTCTATATTAACGCATGGCCTCTTACTAGAGTTCATATCATGTTTTTGTGACTGCAAAGCGGGACGCCTCCAAAGACCAAGACCCCTTATCTATTATTTTTTTAACTTCACATTTCCAAATTTACCACATAGACCTACATTTAATGCAATTCCGGCTGTCTTTATTGGCCATATTGAGCATATTCTCCGTCTAAATATCGGTTTAAGCTCGAAAAATAGAAAGGAATTGACGTTAACGATACAAAACAATCACTTTGCCCACAGCACCGCAAGCCTAATCTGATAACATGTTACCTTGTACTTTACACCTACCAGGTTACTACAAAAGTGGTTGGCGTACAGGGCATTCACGTAACCAAATGTAGCAATTGTAACATTGTAAGCGGAAAACAACGAAACAAACGAAATCACATATTCACTTTCATTAAGTAGGTTACACAGCAACAACAGTAACGATAACATGCTAATAAATGGTAATGTTCATGGCTGGCTAAACGCCAAAGCGGGACTTTTCTCTGACCAGCCGGGACAAGACGTTAAAAAGTACCCGGCCTAAAACAGGACCTATGGTAAGCCTACCTCTAACACACATTCTTTACTGATAACTCAAAGGACAGGACCCTCTACCAAAGGCTCGCTCAACAATAACATATGTACTATGATAATCAAATGTTGAATGTCAATCGAAATGTCTGATATTTAAAATGTTTAATTAGATACTCGACCCTTGAGTGTCGCTTCTAGATAACCAGATTTGGTTATTCACAGCTTCCCTTTCTCAGTGAAATTTGTATTCAACATTATTTCTTTGAACTTTGCATGTTATTTTTCACTAGATGGAAAAAATAAAATGGCCATGACTACGTGTTAATTCTTACTATGTGTATTTGCACTTTGATGGCGGACACCAAAACGTAGTATGTGTACCAGGTTAGGGTTAGGCCATAATTTTATTCCAATTTTCCTTATTTTAGTTTTGTTTCGAGTTCAAGAACTGTCTGTGTTAGCTAAGTGAATATATCACCTGCCCATCGCCCTCAGTCCTCTTACATAACTTGATGTAGGCGAACAAAATTAGATACCTCCATATTGGTAAACACACTTCTGGAGCGCCGAAAAATGTAATGTTTTTTTCAATAATAATTTTTCTTAAACTATCCTCACTGGGAATCAAATATTAAAATACATGTTGGGACAGATATCGCTGTATTTACTAGTTTTAACTTTGACAAGATATCAATCTGTGGGTTTCAACTATACTAGAAGATATATATCAATTACCGAAACATGGCAGTAAATATATAAAGAAATATGAACTGTACTGCTGGGACGAACTGTATTTGGCGACGAAATTACATTACCATGTTTTCCCAAAAATAAGACAATGTCTCTTTCAATTTTCTTTCGAAAAATAACCACGGGGCTTATTTTGGTGGGATGTATTTTATTTTCATTTATCAAGAAGAAGTAGAGAATTACGAGATTTTCAAATATACAAAATTTGAAAACCGATATCCATTTACTTAAAATTAACCTTTCCCTCTCTCACGCGTTTTAGATTTATCATTTAATTAACAGGGGTTCCCAAACTTTATTGGCCGCGGGCTAAAACTTGAATCGGAGGGATGTTCGCGGGCCGGAAGAGTGTAGTGCCTGAAAGCGCGTGACAAGTCTAAGCTCTTATGGTTCATAACTAAATTACTGCCCTATGTATTCATAATACCGGTACGAATAATTGAGATAACGCTTTAATTGAATTGTTACGATAAACACGTCCTTAAAGTTTGATAATGGCGTAACACTTGTCGCTATCTAGAATGCAAAAAGGTGAAACAAAATCTGTTGCACACTATTTCATTCAAGCTCGGCGGGCCATTTTAAATCGTGCCGCGGTTCGGGAACCCCTGATTTAAAACGTGTAGGAGTGATTTCTTGCTATCGACTGGACAAAAAAATTATTTCGCGCTATCGACTAGGTCTTTTTTTAGTGAAGGGCTTATATGAAAATCATTAATAAAATTTGGGCTAGGTCTTATTTTCGGGGAAACACGGTAGTGGTGGTGTAATAATGAATGATAGCTATAACTGATGCTCAATTCGTTTCGCTAGGAAAATATTTGCGCGTAGTATTATATACTGATTTCCCAGATAATACACCCGAACGCCACCAACGCATTCCGAGATAAGATCGCGATTCAATCTGCTACACCTAACTGTAAATAAGCATGTAAAATTAACTTGATTTTCGCCGTTTTACAGAATAGTTCTAGATTTTCCGATTGGGAGCGGAATTACCTTGATTTTCAGATTTACCCCACGGAGTATGCCTTCCAAATCCTGCTAACTATATTGCCCAACAGCTCTCTATAGACGAGGTCATTTAAATAGCGATAGCGGGGTTCTGAAATTATTTTTTGCTAAGTTAGATCGAAACTGCTAGCGGGTCCGATCGAACGCTGGAATACGCGTGTTTTTATTAGTCTTGGGGTCTAAAAAGCATTTCAAGCTACGGAAATTGCTATCTATGATACAGAAAAGTGATTTTATTTTATTTACATTTCAAAAGTGGGGTTCGACCCGCAAAACCACTCCCCTGGCTACGCCACTGCAGCATATCCATCCCTATTTCCAGTCTGTGCCTATATGGTAGCCAAATAGCCCTTTACGCTGGACGATTTAGACCAAATATGCAGTTATATTCCTAATGAAAGTTGGCGCTCCGGAAGTATTTGTACCAAAATAACGCACAACCTGGACCATGACTTGATACACATACTTTGTTCAGGTTGTGCGCCATTTTGGTACGAATATTTCGGGAGCACCGAATAGTTATCACAATAAGATATCACTTCTACTACGTCGTATATTATCAAGTTTTATTTGATTTTTTATTTACATGCAAAATATAGTTAAAGTTACTGACTATTTCTATAAATGTCACGATCATCCGATAACCCACGCTACTGTGAGAAATTGCATCAATTTTACTACAATTTTATAATCATTATTTTTAGCGAATTTTTATCACTAACTAGTGAATGATGTAAACAATGATAAGCATTCTTCAAGTTCGCATGTTTTGTTACATAGAATTTTGCTCGAAGCAGGGCCGGTATTAGAAGTGTAAAGGTAGTAATAGAAGAGTGGGAACAGGGATCGGCAAACTACGGCCCGCGGACCAGATCCGGCTCGCGAGACAATATAACCCGGCCCGCGACGCTTCACTAATTATATTCACAAAACAACTGTATTGACGATTATATTCTTTACGTAACAGAATTTGTTTTGAGACACTAAATTATATTATAACCTAAAAGTATATAATTCACAATCACTCGTTTAATGAGCCTATAATTAGACAAATGACAACAGAACGTAAAAAAGTTGATGCTGAGTGCAAATGGTTTAATGACGCAGAAAATATTCAAATGATCAGTCTTCGCGCGCTGCTTGAAATTTAACTGAAATCTGTGTGAAAAAATGTGATTCATTGGCCATTCCGTCGGTTTTTAACTTTCTAAAAATATATGACTTGCAATCTTTAGTTTTAGCCCGCTAATGAATTTTTCCCTAATTGAATGATAAAACGAATTAAATAAATAAAATTAAGGTAATAAAGGCACCGGGCGAAACGGCGAAAGATTTAACGCAGCGGGCAAGATTTAGGAGCAAAAAACATCTATTCCTAACCATGTCAACATAAACCGTCGGATTAGTAGTGTGTGTACCAGGTTTGGGTCAGGCCATAATTTTATTCAGATTTTTTTCCTTATTTTAGTTCTATTACGAGTTCGGGGACTGTCTGTGTTAGTCAAGTGAATATACCTCCGCTCATAGGTTTCAGTTTCTTCACACAACTTGATGTAAAGTAGGCGAACAAAAATAGTTACCTCCATATTGATACACACACTTCTGGAGCGCCAAAATTTGGGCTATTCGGGCCGGATTGTGGCCCGCGGGGTGCCTGTTGCATACCCTTGGTCTATAAGCCACTATTTATATTTTTGGTTTTCAAATTTGACAAAGTACGATAGCATTCGACCAATCCGCCCACACGAGAGAGAAAGCTTATAAAACTTGCAAAAATGCTGCGTAGTTATTGTCTAAATACTGTAATACTGTAAAGGAGTGGTCCTTTAATCATAACAATTAATATTTTATGTGGAGGCGAGTGTTTAAAATAATACTTTGTTCCACGAAAATGCGATTTAAAATAATTCTGCGTTCAGTGAAAAGAAGGGGGTGGGTGTTTTATAACCGGGTCGTCATTTTTTTGGTATTCGTGGGTGGCGATGGCGGGAAGGCAAACAATCATAATTTATAATCCAATGTGTTTTATTGAACAACGCATTGAGTTCAGGCGGTTGTTAGGTATAGTTTACCAAATGCGCCAAAATATATGCGAAAACTGCAAGTCCAACAGTCTACTGTGCATTCGATTGGGTTTCTAAGTGACTAACTATAATTATCCTTAGATCCGTGTATGTATAATGCAATGACACTGCAGCAAGAATAAAGACAATATTTCTGAGCGTCGAATTTTGCGTGTATAGGGAAGTCTAACCTTGGCCAGACAGAACGCTACAGAAATAGATTTCAGTTAGTCGTCAGCAAAACTCTTGGAAAACTTTGAAGTATATAGTAAACTATTTGTACTATGTATTATAGTGATTGAATAGTCTACCTGCACAATAACACAAATTTATTTATGTAACGCCTCGTCTGACCAAAGTCATATTTCCGCAGGTAAACGTAATTTATTGTTTTACTTTGACAAAAACGTTACAGAATTATATCAGCGTTAGTGAGCAGAAAGACTTTTGGATTAATTATTTTATATATATATTGATCATCATCAAACAAATATTTCAAAGTCGCAGTATTTCACAAGTTAAAATTCTCTTGCTGCCGTTGACGCAAATACAGTATATCAGTGCTTCCCAGTCCTATTAGCTGCCCCCGAAGCTATTCAAAGTCGGTCGCGAATTATTTCAAAATGTTACATACAGTTTTCGATTAGATCGGTAAATTGTGGCATTATCATTACGTAACAATTATGTAACGAGAATATCGGTCAGAGACCGAAGACTTATCGATCGAAAGTTAGGATCCCAAAACAGCGCTCTTACTCCATAGTGACACCTTGTGTCCCATCACTAATTAATTTTTACCTTGCTAATTATACGACATGATTTACCCAAAATCAGTAGGCTTTTGGTCCGAAATATGATGAATGCACATGCAAAATCTGGAGCAGATACAATCTCGCTTTCGTGAGATATCGCGTGCGTCTAACAGACATACACACAAACAGACAGACAAATAATTATCAACATACTTACCGATTAAAAATCGATAAGTAACAATGTAACAATCCGAATTATGCGTCGTTATTAGAATTGATCTGATATATGCAATTCCTATTAATAGTAAATTGCACGGGAATACATTGTTTCTTTGATCAAATATTGACATCTCATTATGAATCGCACATAAAAACATAGCAACAAAAGTGGGTCGCGAACTGAAAAAGGTTGGAAAGCACTGCTGTATACTATAGTTAAATTATGTTTGTTTGAGACCTCAGTCCGATAAAACGTTACAGAAATATATTTTTTTATTGTTTATCAAAGCTATTAATTAAATTAACTTCAACTGTGCATTTAGCAAACACATATCTCGAGTAAGTTTTATTGTTCATAAATCAAAATGTCATTTCTAACCGCTTTGGCCACGTCGCTGTTGCTAATGACATTTTCTCCGCGAGCAGCGCTCAGCTCTCAACGGCTCTGCGTAAATATAGAGAATAACGACTTCTTGGAACGACCTTCAAACCAACAAGAGCAACTGCAAAGAGTGTACGGAGCTCCTGGGAAAAAGGGACCAAAAGGGGATGCTGGGCCACCCGGTAATCGTGGCCCGAAAGGGCCGCCTGGAAATGTCGATTATGAGAAGAAATATCTTGTGATGGACGAAAAGATTAACGCAGGTAGGCGCATGCTACCCTGTCTTCCCGAAAATAAGACCGGGTCTATTTCAATTTTCCTCCGAAAAATAACACCAGGGCTTATATTTCCAAAAACAAAATTACAATGTAGAGCAGGGGTCTCAAACTCGCGGCCCGCGGGCCAATAGCGGCCCGCAGGATGATAGTTTGTGGCCCCCGCCTTGGTATTAATGTTATTGCGGCCCGCAAGTCACTTAGCTCAGTTAGCATGATTAATGCTTTCAATATAACAGCGCTTCCCAAATTGTGTTCCGCTGAACACTAATGTTCCGCGAGCATCTTCCGAGTGTTGCTTGGAAAAAGAATCAAAAATACATCTAAATTGGTCGCCATGGCGATCTGAGAATCATGAAGTTGTTGCCCAACTGACCGTTTAAAATCTCGTTAACGTCGGCCTAAAGTGGACTAACTGAGTTAGGGTAGTGGCATTTTCGTTAACCGTCGGTTTAGCTTTTTGACTGTTAATTTCATTATCAAATTTACATTACTTCTTTTTGTTTTGGTAAAGACAAACAAGTAATTCTAAAGAATAAACGCACAAAGTCAACCGTTCTTCCTCCATCTCTACCTGGTTTTACTTCGAAATGCTGTAGTTTGTCGCGCATTTTCAACTCGCCACCATTGGGAACCCCTACATTGCACCGTTTTTCTTTATCAATTTAACCCTTTAATTTTTGGTGTTCCGCGAGGTGATATAAAAAGTGTAAGTGTTCCGTGGCCGAAAAAGGGAAACTCCGTAATATAAGATATAGTCACGTAGGGCAAAACGAAATATTTTACCACCTATCCCCTGAAAGGAATATGCGGTGCGGTAACCTACCAGTACCATAACTGTAAGCCTAATATTTGATCGCGGGACCGCCTGAAATAATTTTAAAACAGTATTCCATGATTTTTGACGTCACAATCACTAACGCTTATCTCGATACATTGTAATCATGTTTCCTATGTGGCGAAACATCACTGTCCATCGGCTAAATGCTTGATTGAAACATCAGCGCAACAGTTATTACAAGATGGAAATTTTATAATTTCGCACATCCCTAAACGTGTCGTTGGAAGTGAAGTTTCAGTAAACAGAAAGGTTGGTGATGAGCACAGACAATTTCAAAAAACTGGGAAATGCAATATTTCTTTGTTGAGCATAGGAGCATCCCGACATGTTTTATCTACACAGTTAAATGCAGTGCACAAGGAATACAATTTAAACGAGTTGCTAAGCTTTTATTGTGGAAAACCTGATGCGGCCCGGACTCATCCAGACTCTGCATCAGCGGCCCCCAAGTAAATTGAGTTTGAGACCCCTGTTGTAGAGAATTACGAGATTTTCAAATATACGAAATATAAAAACCGATATCCATTTACGTATAAATAATATGCTTTTATTTAAAATAACTGCAAAACATAGAATAATAATCATTTAAATTTTAAAACGTATAGGGGAGATTTCATCCTATCGACTAGGTCGAAAAATTCGCGTTATTGACCAGGGCTTGTATTGAGGGGAGGACTTATTTCAAATAAACACGGTAGAATAGTCAAAAGGCGATTTTATCAGCACCTGCTATATTATATTGAAATTGCCATCCTAACATGTCGAATTTAAATCCTGTGCAACACATGGTTTAGTCAACGTCTGCCTATGTGTCAGGCAAATTTGCTGGGCCTAGAACTTCACTGTTTGTATGACGTTTCATACGTTATTCGGTTAGAGCCATATGAAGTATTTATTATGCAGCATCGCAACATCATGCAGATCTCTCATGTTTGCCGCACTGACAATTTACTTAATAGTTACATAATATTAAAGCGCCCGAGGTTATTATATTTAGTTCCTACACGCCGTTTTGCTTGCATTTTTTTTTCTGAACGAGTCTTTGTATATACATAAATTGATATGTAAAGGCCATATCTTTTTGAAGGAAAGTCGGTTCGGCATGCTTACATACTTTCCGGGGCATAGCCAGCTAATTGAGGGTCATACTCCCAACCTCCGTTTCTGTATATTTTTCTGTATCATACATAGCAATTTTCCGTAGCTTGAAACGCTTTTTAGACCCTCCAGACTCTTGAAAAAGACATGTTTTCCGCCAGCTGATACGGCCTTATTTGGCAATTGGAAATTTAAAAAATTGCTGTCTACGCCCCTGCCTACACCTTTTGCAAGGTTTAATTAGACCAGTGGTTCTCAACCTTTTTTCTTTCGTGGCCCGCTTTCGTTGCATAAAAATTCGGTGGCCCACTAACTTTCTCATGCAAGGAAAAAACTACAAGAAAAACAAGACTCTTTTTGCAAAAATAAATTCTTTCACTTTAAGAATTAGAATGAAAAGCAGCAGCATCATTCAATGCTACTACCATAAAAATTTGACTATAATGACACAAATGAAACCAAACTTTTCAATAACCATAGTAGTTTTTAATAGACTTGTGGCCCACTTGAAAATGTCTCTATGGCCCAGCAGTGGGCCATGGCCCACTGGTTGAGAACCAGTGAATTAGACCTACAATACGTCCCGGTTTGGCCGGGACAGTCCCGGTTTAAACGTCTGTCCCGGTTCGCACAATGTCCCAGAATTTTACTTTAGCGAAATTATCAAAATTAACTCCAACCTGATGCAAAGTTATGAAATAATTCCGTCCCAAAAGGCATAACTTTGCTTTAACTCGAGGCATATTTTAATATCTTAATTTTTTTAGCTTATTAGGTTGAGTAAAATATCGCGCATAGCTTGAGAAATTCTTTAGTTAGGGAATAATGAGTGACGTTTATTGCGTCGTTATTCTATTGACTTCAATGAAACTACAGCAATTGCTGCATTAGAAGCCATTTTAGGTATGCTTGGAGTTGGAGAAGGCATAATAACTTTCGTTTGGTTTTGTTCGAGTCATGTTATACTGCAAGTAATATAGAACTTGGGATTCTGTAGAGTAATGCAATATTAAAGCTTATAAATATAAATATGGAATAAAAAGTTGCCAGGCTCAGGCCTTCGGCCTTTCGTCCATTTATTTCATTCATAGTTTTGATTTTGTCCCGGATTATGCCCAAGAAATTATGGTAAGTCTAGGTTTAATTGTAACTATATAGCAGCACATTTTGTGTTGTTATGTCTCGTTTTCATGTTCAACTTCATTATGCGATACCAAGTACGAAGATCCAGCTTACGAATTGTTGGTCTTACCTTGAATTAGGTATAAGAATTTGTCGAATTCTTTTTTTTTAAAACTTATGAAGAATATCGTTATCACTGTACATTTGCAAATTTTTCTGAAACGCGGTAAAACTTATATCTAATTAAAGCAATGGTTTGGATCAAGCCTGAGTAAAGCTGTCTTCTCTTTTTCAGCAATTCGCAAAGTCCGGTCAGAAATGAAACGAGACATGAAAAAGATTGAAGACAAGTTACTACAGGAGAATAAAATCCTTAAAGCCAAAATAGGTAAGTTTTGTTCTTTGCCTCCAGAAAATATGTATTTAATATTAAGAAATTCAACCAAATGGGAAAACTCGAGAAATCTGTTTAGGACAGGGGTGTGTACCAAGACATTCAGTGGGGCCATTGTCAACTCTCAGATTTTCCCCATCAAGCATAAAATCCTAAACCGACATTCGTGTTTAAAAAGTCGCTCATGTGGATAAAAATACAAATGTTTTTTGCCGTTGTCGCTGTGTTAAATCATTCGTTGATTTGCCCGGTGCGTTCATTACTGTAAGACTGAGCGATACCCGCATTTTTGGACACGTCAGTGTACATAACGATCGTTTCAATATTATATTATTGTTCTTGTTATTATTCTTCTCTTTCGTCATGATGAAATTGCTTTTCTTTTCGAATACTAGACCAATTGCTTTGGAATTTCCAGTGGTTTAAGATTGATTTTTTTTGCCAGAAGGCTATTACTTTTACTTATATCGAAAATTTCTGCGGACTTCAAGAGATTCGTTTTTTATGTGTCAGAATAAAAAATAGCAACGCCTTGTGACGTGTCCATATATTTGAGCACAGCTCTCTTGTCTTCTCTTGCCTTTCGCGCACGGAAAACTGAATTTTATGTGTGGCCCGGCTGGATGCCCGAAGTTGGTCATATGGCCCACATACATAAAATGTAGCATACGCTCTGGTTTAGGGGAAACGGCGAAAGTATCTTTGTGTCACGAATTTTCAGGTATACGATCCATTTAAATTTGCGCATAATAGAAACCTAGACCATTCGGTGGAAAACTGAACTCGCAGTTCGGTGGAAATTACGCCACACATTATTTCGAGTGATGCGTAAAAGAGTGTGTTGTGCCGAACTTGAAACAAATGACGGCAGATAATGAAAATAGTCAATCACGAAAAATTCATTTTCATTCATTTCCGTCCGGTAATTTGGTGTTATTTGGAGTGCCGCGTAAACGCATTCGGCAGTTTTAACGCCGCCGAAAACAACGATTAACAAACGTTCAATGTTTTTTCTTTCGGTCCCGTAATTTGGAGTGCCGCATAAACGCATTCGGCAGTTTTAACGCCGCCGAAAACAACGATTAACCAACCTTCAATGTTTTTTCTCTCGGTCCCGTAATTTGGTGTTATTTGGAGTGCGCATAAACGCATTTGACAGTTTTAACGCCGCCGAAAACAACGATTACAAACGTTCAATGTTTTTTTTTAGTCCCGTAACTTGGTGTTATTTGGAGTGCCGCATAAACTCATTCGGCAGATTTAAAGCCGCCGAAAACAACGATTTAACAAACGTTCAATGTTTTATTTTCGGTAAATCGTTCTCTTTTTCCGAATCGCGTAAATCTAATTCAAATCGATTCGGAAAAGATGCGATTCGAATCGATCCGATTCGTAAGTCCAAAAGTGGCATCCCTAACTGTGACAAATTGCATACCCTTATCATCAAGATGGCGCACGACCTGAACCGTAACCTGGTACACACACTATGTTCAGGTTGTGCGCCATTTTGGTGCACATCATTCGGGAACACCTTGATCAATTCGTGTCCATATATTTAAGCACCGCCTTCTTGTTTATATTCAGACGGGTTTTGCAATGTTGAATACCAGAATTCTTGTTATTGGATTTACCTCGGCACCCGGTCTATGGATATTAATCAAGCCTCTACTTTTTGTGAAGAAAGACACTCCTCGATAGCTGACATATTGGACGAAGATCACTACACTTTACTAATGGAAAAAGTTCGATCTATATTGCCGAAAAACCGCTCATCTGTTGATGTATGGATCGGTACACAGCTGGATCAGACTGTAAGTAAATAGTTGTTTGTGTCACATTTGTGTGCTACCTTTAATACAGAA
Organism: Styela clava; assembly: GCF_964204865.1. NCBI lineage: Eukaryota > Metazoa > Chordata > Ascidiacea > Stolidobranchia > Styelidae > Styela > Styela clava. The sequence continues at coordinate 21,807,563 of NC_135257.1, forward strand.
GAACCAGATACAAATAACTGTGTGAAGCCACGAGAAGCATCTTTATTTAACATAAACTCTCTAGTAGGTGCAGGTACAGAAAGTTGTTTCTTTTTGTTATTGATCTTACGGCATTCTTAGGGGTCCTCGTAAAAATGATGAGTTAATTAAGACGCATAAATTCCTGATGGAAACTGCTATTCAAATTGATATTATAACACCACTTTAAACGAATTCAGTGAGAAATACATTTTATGACATCGTGTATTTTACTAGCGTTTTGCCAATATGACAGTGGCACTCATGTATAGACTTTGCGACACAAATGGATTGAAATTGCTCGCACGTACCTCATTAAACTAAACTGTAAACTCGTTTCGCGGGCACAGCATTCAAAGTTAACACTTCTCCGCGCGCCGCACAATTTTTTCTTGTGGTCGCAGGTTGCACAACCCTGGTTTATGAGATATCATAAATCTGTACTCGAAGCTTGGTAGTATTGGAGCCGGAGTCGTATTTCCGAACTCCTGTGACAATCAGAATTTTGAATCGTAACTTCGATTAATGATGATAATAATTTCGGTGTTGAAAAAACACTTAAACTATTAAAACTTAGAATTACTGATTTACTAAAACTTATTACATTCCGACCTAAATTTTCTATCTAATCACTTCGATATATAAACATTTATTTTCCACATTCACAGGGAATCACATTCTGGAACTGGTATCCCAAGTACCCGTCTGATCGCTCTGAATCGCCAAATATCTCGATCCGCATCAGGAAAGACAAGAAAGACTCTAAACAAGGGATGAGAAACCACCCAAACTCAGCCGCCTTCAGCGACGTTATTTGCAAATTTATAGGAAATTAGTCACCTCGGCTGGGTCACATACAATGTGTGGTACATGTTCACTAAGCGACGTAAGTACTTCTATTAGGCGTGGCACAACCATTTTTGCACATGTTATTTGTCACTCCCACTTGGTTACGTCATCCAAAAATTACGTCACTACGACCTCACAATCACGTCAAATAGCTTGCCAAAGTATAGCTACGATCGCCCGAAATGGCATCTTCACCAACGATAACGAACTCACCCTAACGCCAGCGATCTCTCTCGTATCGGGATCGTTACGATGAGAAAACGAGAGAAATAGTATGCTCGATTTCGGGTGATCGTCTGCGCGTCTTGGATGATAGTAAGTATAGGTTGGAGGGCCTTTTTACGTTACTGTGACGTCGTAGTGACGTATTTTTGAATGACGTAGTCAGGTTGTGATTAAGAATAACATGTGCAAAAATGGTTGTGCCACGCCAATTAGAAGATACTTACGTTGTGTTGTGAACATGGCCCCAATGTGTTGATATTCAATCCACACGTCGGATGAATAAAATATAATATCCATATATTGAGAGCGGTTTTAATCCAAAATAGCAAAATTTGAAAAATCTGATTTGAGAAAATTATAAAAATATGCATTTTCCATTTTTACTTTCTCCACTTGTCGGGACTGAAAGTATTGATCGTTTTAATAAATTGCATATTATTACTGAAATTTTTTTTTACTTTTTTACTTATCGATCTTTCGATCGGTAAGTATGTTGATAGGTATTTGTCTGTTTGTCTGTCTGTCTGTTAGATGCACGCGATATCTCACGAATGCGTGGTTGAATCTGCTCCAAATTTTGCATGTGCAATCATCATATCTCGGACCAGAAGCCTATTGATTTTGAATTAATTATAACGTATAATTAGCGAGTTATTAATTAATTAGTGATGGGACACGCGGTGTCACTATAAGGTCATGAATCGAAACCGCAGTTTCGATCGATAAGTCTTCGGTCTCCGACCGATATTCTCGTTTACCGATCAGTGGTTCCCAACCGGACGAATCTAATTATCAAATATTATTTCCTAAAAAAAAGACTTTTTATTAGCTTTTGTTTACTTTATATTCAGAATTTAACATAAAATGATTTAATCTTATTGAATTGGAACATTGAAATGGTACTATATTGAACATCCTCGTTTTGATCGTTTATGTGTACAAAACAGGTTTGCAAGACGACTTCGAGTGCATCGCGAATTAGAATTCATTTACTAAAACATTGGTTCTCATCTGCCTACGATTAGAACTTGAACAAAAGAGCTATGCTCAAATATATGGACACGTAGCGCCACCTAATGGCAATAATTTTGATGACGTCATAGCAAAAAAAGTAATAGCCTTCTGAAGAATATTTTTATCTTTAACCACTGAAAATTTCAAAGCAATTGGTCCAGCAATCAAAGAGAAAAGCGATTTCTTCAAAACGTGTCAAAGAACAACATAACAACAAAACGATCGTTATGTCCACCAAACGTGTCCAAAAAAAAAATAAGAGAACTATCCTCAAATATGGGGACACAGAGGGCAAAACAAAATATTTTATCATCATCGGGGTACCGTGACGGTAAAGGAACTGTCATAGCTTTTCCAGGTCCCGGGGAGCTGATCCATTCTTCATAATTCAGTTTCAATGCGAACTAAAATACCAAACGATCCGTAGGTTCACTCCGTGTCCAATAATCAAATCTGTTAAATTTAACGCTGAAAAAGAAGTACGACAGCCACAGTATGATAGTTTATAGGCAGGACAAGCTCATGCATCGCATTGATTGAATGTGCATATGTCACAAAAATTTTCCTTGTCATGATTTAAGCAATCAATCTATTTTGGCGAAAGAAAAACGTTGGACTTTATCATGTCGATAACCGTGTGCGAGTTGAGTGTAACACTAGGGCAGGGGGGAATGCAGATATCGCAAAATGAGCAACGGAATGATTAATATAGAGAAAAGGTTGGGAACCCCTTAGTGGCTAGCGCTAGAGCGTTGGACTTAATTATGTTAGCGTCACAGTTGAAAGATCCCACCACGTCGGCAACGATACCAAGGATGTCATAGTCAATTTTATTTTTTCCATTCAGTAAATAATAAACGAAATTGACAAAAAAATAAAATTGAACACACATTTTACTGGGGAAGGGAAGCCACAAGGAACCAAGAATGGTTATCGAGCAACGATACCCAAAGTTCAATATCTAATTGAATTTCTAATGATGGAAATTAAGTTTGTCGGGCTTGTCCATCGGATGGGATGGAACAGCATACCATTTATTTCCCAATGGACAAGTGGACTCGTGTGGCAATTGGGACAATTTTATAAAAGATTACGTTTTGTACTTCAACAAAACATTAACATCAATGTCTTTATCGGCACTTTTTCAACATTGATGGTGGGGTAACGTGGTAGCACGGCCATGCGTATACACAGTCAGAGTGAGGAATCAACAACAAATTTTGTTGTTTTGCATGTCTCGTTTTACATGTAGTCCTATTTAGCAAACACTAAACCAAAATTTTCATTGAATTGTATTCCAGTGGTCGAGACAGGCATAAACTGCTTTCATAGTTATTTTATTACGTCACTATGCATGAAAAGGTTGTTTCCGTTTACTGTTCAGTCATTGATTGATTGATCATTCGCAAATTTCTGTATTTCGTGCAGTTCCAATTGCTCATCATGTGTGCATGAATATAAATAACAGTTATGTCAAATAAGTCACGAATATTAGTAATATTATACACAATTATACAAATTCAAAATTTCTTCTACAAAAACACCGGTTCTCAACCAATGGGCTATCCCCACAGAAACATTTTTAGGTGGGTTATTAAAAATTGTTATTGATGAATTAGTTAAATTTGACTGTATTGGAAATGAATGTTTTTTTGCTACTAAATAGTAATTTTCATTGTAATTATTAAAGTGGAAGAATTTGCTTTTCCCCTCGCCTGAAAACGTTAATAATAGACAATACGTTTATTTCGCCGTGCAAGAAATCACAACACAAATTCACAACAGATAAAAAAAAATCATGTATTACAATAACAAATTTCATTGCAATGGACCTTTCCCCGACCTTTGACCCCCGGAAAATTCTTCCTATACTTTACCATTGCAAAATTTTCAAGGCTATTTTAGGAGTGCTTTTGCGAGTTGGTGCCTGTGAAATGGGGTATGTGTTTCAAACCATCATTATGATTCATCGCACACAACAATCTGTTTTTTAAAAGTACCGGTAAAGAGTTTCAGGCTAGTCTATCACAGCTATTTCTCCACTCATTTTTATTACTGCAATTTAATTAAAACTCCCAGGAAGACAGAGTGATCATTAAATTATCTGATTTTTATTTAAGTTTCCGATACACAACTGAAAACTAAAGAATAGAGTTCAAAAACGCGAAAACGAGGTAATGTTTACAACCACGCTTGAAAATCTGTCTGAGTGAGAAAAGTGTCTGAGCGGAAGCCAAAAGGGGGCATTGTTACGTCACTTTTTGCATCTTGCTGATTGGCCAATGTCACAAAGTAAACAAGGAAGTCGATGCTCGGGGAAAGATCCATTGATAGGAAGTCGCAAAGGACCAGAAATGGTCATCATAAGTCAGCGACACATAGATTTGAGACAAGTCAAAATTAAAAATTGCGATAAAAGGAAGCAATAAATACAAAAAAAAAAACATTCAAATAATTACCAACAAAGCAGGGAATGATATAAATCTTCATATACGGTAGCATTTGAGAGATAGAGAAAAATATAAGTCGAGAAAATTCAATTTATACACTAAAATTTTAAAATTATTCCACCACATTAATGAGCTGTCCTTCTGTACAATTGCAGCGATTAATTTTTTTTATCTACGTTTATTTCGTCATGCAAGAAACCATACACAAATTCAAGGCACAGCTTATTATACAATACAGCAAAAGATTTCATCGCAATTGGCAACATGTGGCTTTCATCACAAGGACTAGAAGTGGTCATCATAAGTCCACGACACCATCATTTGAAATGAGTCAAAAATTGAAATAATAAAAAAGGCAACTGAAGAGGATAGGATAGGATTTACATATTTATCCCGAGGGAGAGGAAAGCCGATAAGACGGCTTATCCATATGGCGAACCACGGCCTCTCGTCCGGTTACCATTCCAAGTCGGGTATGGGATTAGTTTTACTGTATTGTTTGTTTTCGGAAGCATGGACTTGGTGGTGGAGGAAGCCGTAACCGACCAGCGGTTACGTGAACCACCCAACGACGGCGAGGAGTCCAGCAATCCTCTCGCACATAACCATCCCTGCATGGGATTCGAACCTGCGAACCCACGCAGAGTAATTAGAGGTGCGGTGGCGAGCGTATTCCTAACGCTTAGCCCGTTGAGCCACACCGCCGCGCCACCAAGAGAATATTAGTCATTCAAAAAAACGGGGGGATTGGTAAGAATTTTCACATATAATTTTAGAATGAGAGAAAAGTGTGGTCACAGAATGTTTTGTGCAACGAAAATGAGCCAAAAGAGAATAAACGTCTAAAACAAACAGGAATGATTTGAATTTTCAGCGCAATTAGCATTCCTAACCCTAACTGGATAATTACTAATTTTAGAATTGGAGTGGAGTGGAGTCCCTCGCGACTCCGGTCACGCAAAAACATGATTAGTACTGTAATTTATTCATTGTGTCACTTTATGTTTGAACGTGTTTTTTTGTGATGACAAAATAAACGATTGATTGATTGATTGTTTCCCGGGGACTTTGTAAATAAGATCCAAAACTTCCCTTTTGTTTTTGCAACTTTTTTGGGCGGAATATCGGGTAGTTTACGACTCAGATAAAAATTTGCAAATGAGTGACAGCATTTCAATGACTTCTTTAATTACTGAAAATTCAAAATCAGTTGGTCGATTAGTTGTAGAGAAGACGATTCTCAACGGCAATTCAGCAAATAATTCCAAATTATGCTCGTCTAGTTTCGATCACCTGCAACTGGGTTCGAGCCTCTGTCATTCTGATCAATATAATGTGAATAAACTTACCACTAAACGCGTCAGGAATATTTTTAACAGAACGTTCTAACTTTACAACAAGACGCATAATCTTTAATCACGTTTTTTCGATAAGACGCCTAAGGCCAAAAAGCGCTTCGATATATAAATTTTATTTATACGGCCCGCCATCGCCAACTAGAGACAAAAAATATATCATTTTTTTCGCACATTTGTTGGTGGTTAATGACAACAACAAATCGTATTATGATGTCATATTCAGTGTGTTGCTATTAGTAACAAATTGAACCAATCCGCGCTTTGGCGCCAGAGAGCAAGACAAAATCTGATGAAATAATTCGAGCGAGGGATCTACAACCAAAATCGAATATTTTTTTTTTGCCTAATTTTGATACTGTAATATCAAATCTGTATTCAGTAATTACCGCGTTCTAGTCTTGTTTACAACTCAGTTTAAAAATCTTGGATTTAACAAGTAAATCCAGTCGGAAATGTCAACATCTTTGTCGCCTTTACTGTCTATGTGTAACTTGAAACCCATTTTATCGTTTCAACTCATTTATCAGTAATTCTTCTATTTTAGCTACATCTTGCAAGACCTTACTTTGAACAGATTCACATGAAAAGTTGGATTATATCATTCCAATAAGTATAAATCGTTTTCCATTATCAGTTCCAAGGACAATATGTGTGTCTGTGTTGTTATCTCGCCGTTATTTACTCAGTGTCGTCCTTGGCGCCGCAAACAACGCCTAATGTATGAGAATCTGTCCGCAAAGGGGTTAGATTTCATTGCCATTGCAATTTTGTACAAGTTTTGCTAAAGCAATGTAACAACTGAAGCAAGCCCTGAACTGAAATTAGAAGAGTAGTGATAAACAAGTTTTAATTTATCACTGGTGTGACAAATAGAAAAATTTTATCCAAGTCTTTTTTTTTTCGAAATTTCAACACTTGCCCTGTGTCATGTAACGGTCGTTTTCATACCCAACCGGTAAACGGACCAAGGACAATGAATCGCCATAAGATTAGGAGGTTTTATCTTATCAGCGTTCCTCTTCTCTCAGAGCAATTTGAATATCCTAATCCAACAATATTACGTTAAAATATATTGCCTTTTTATATACCAGATGTGGCGGAACCTCAATAAATATTCCAGAAGCTTGAGAATCCTGTGTGTAATTGATTATTAGAATATTTGATTATATTTGTTATCATAAAATATGCTGATCAAATAAATGTCAAACAACAATTTCACGCAGAACGCTTGAAGGTCTTCAACAGAACACTGGCGAAACGCACCTATTACATGATTATATAATACAGGTACAATATATATGTAATAATATAAAATCTCGGTGATAGACCACGACAATAATATAGATCCAGGTTGAAAATCACTGGCATAAACTAACAATACCCAATATTCTTGTAAAGGAAACTAAACACATTGAAATCGGTCACATAAACCCTATTTCGCTTGTGCCAGGGCGTCACGGGTGAGCAAAATCATGTAACGTTAGGAAAATTGTTTTCATAAGAGAAAGTGGAATCGGAAATCAAGAACTCAGACCACACATTAAGGAGAAATTTGAATCACAAAAAATGTGGTAAAGTTAATGCGATTTACCTGTGAGTGGAAGCCGTGGATCTCCACCCTGTGTTTTCTGCTATTTCGAATAGATTCTCGAGTACACGGATGCTTTTGTGCAAAACGTCCTAAATTCCTGAAACCTTTGAGTTTAATTATACACAGACAGAGAAAGTTGAGATAAGACAAGAGAGCGATGCTCAAATATAAGGGCACGAAGACCAAAACAGAGATGTAGTCTACAATACATTACCTTTTACAGTAGCTTACCTACTCTACTGTACGATACACTCAAAAACGTCACGACTTTTGCGTAGCACGGTGAAGGAGGTCAGTGAACCGCTACAAATGATTTCTATTGATTTTGAAGAGGTAACACACATATTTTCGGAGTGAAAAACGAATCACATAAAGCCCACAGGAAGGTCAGGGAATAAATAAAAGTAATAGCCTCCCAGCGAAAAATACAATCTTTTACCAATGAAAATTTCACAGCAATTGATCCAGTATTTAATGAGAAAAGCGATTTTCCCTTAAGAACAAGAAAAAATACCAATAAGAATACCAACATAATAACAAAAACATCCATATGTCACTTCGTGTCCAATAATATTGAATTTAATAATTATAATGTGATTGTCTTGAAATGGAGGTATCCAACTTTTTCAAACTCACGGCGCATTTATTTCTGCAATACAAGTCACTATGAATCGGAAAGATTTTAATTTTTTTAATATTATACCAAGCAAGAGTTCTTTAAATGCAAATATATTTATTGAATTTGATGTGTGTCCTTGTTTTACGTACGTGAACGTGACTTCACTCTGTATATTGATTTTCACAATTTTATGTCAAGTTTTGAATGTGGACGGATAAAAATATACCATCTTAAAAAAGGATTTGATATTTCGCGACATTCCTTATCTTAGTGAATTGGTTACCACACTGGGTGTAGTTAGGATGACGTAACAAGTTGAAATCTCGGTTTCAAACCTCCATGCCAGTTTTAACATGGATGGAATAATTTGCGTGGGCTTCGTATTGCTAGGAAAATATCCTTCAAAAATGTTAAAGCCTGTTACATATCAGAAATTTCTGTCTTAAAGACTTATTCAAACGTCACAAGAGTCTAACATCAAATTTTCCGCGCTCTGAAACCAAACGTTTTCTTCAAAAACATATAAGCGTACGTTTCACTCAGATTTTTCAATGCTTTTTGGAGCAAAAAAAAAAACTGCTAGTCCAGAGCCTTAGTCAGAGAGAAAATGTGCGAGACATCACGAAAAACCGTTCTACTTATGGCTCCCAAGAGGCTGTTAATTTTCCGCGCCCTGAAATCAAACATAGCGTGTCTATGCGGAAATAAACGTCGCCATAACCACTTTATGAAAGCGTTGGAGTTATTTCCGGGTTATATTAGCGCCGCCATGTTGTCGAGAAAGGTTATGTTTTTCTCAAGCTACGAGCATCGTCATGGCAAGCCAAATCTGTGCATTTAAGATCTTCAAAGTTACATTATTCATTCCTTGCAAACTGGTAACTCCGTACGAACGACAGTGGGTTTGCCATATGGTTCAGCCATTTTATCAACTTTCTTTTCTTCGGGAACGCGGGTATATTCTCTGTGATCATTTATTATATGGCTACGTGAAAGTGACGTAGCACAGCGTCGCCATCTTCTCAGAGAAAAAGCTTTTGATAAAATGACATCGCCGTGGCAAGCAAATTCCTTGCATCTGTAATCCACAAAGTCAGCTTTCCCGTGCCCTGACAGACTGGTAGCCGATTTTGTTATATGAGTGGGCAATCAAATCGGGTCCTTTTCACCGAGATGAAATAATGCTGAAATATTCGTTTTCAAAAAACACCAAAACCGGTACGGCCGCTTTCTAAAAGTGACGTAATGTAATGTCGTCATCTTCTCGAGATGGCTCTCTTGTGCACAAACTGCAAGCATTGTCATGGCAAGCAGAGATCATGCAGTTAATTAAGGCCCAACTGGTTAGCTTATCCTCGAAGTCGCTAATGAGGATGCCATGAATATGATGACTTTTTTATATTCGACATAAAAAGAATCTAAAGTTTTTTTCATGGCTTAGAAAAAATAAGTTAGGTTTAATACATGAGTATAATACATTACGCGCAGACAGGCGGAAGAGTCGGAATTTAACCTCGGCCAAAGGGCGGACGGGCGTGGATTGGTATAAGAAGCATATATTCGTTTGTACGTGAGACAGATATGTCATTGGATAGTGAGTGATAAAAGACTAAATATGGTATTTTAAAGTCATTCTGACAATGATTTTAGACTCATTCCCGAACCCGACCTTAAAAGCTCATCCATTCATGCAACTCGGCAAAAATTGCCTCGTTTATGATCAGGAATACCGCGAACGCAGCCCCCCAATTGCAACAAAAGAACTATTAACTCCACATGGTCATCGGATTAAGCTGGATAATAAAAATAACTTAATGATATACAAATGTTTTAGAGGACTTTCAACAAATACCTTGAGCAACTCTACCGAGCACCAGGGGTTCAATCCAACCCAGGTTAAGAAACACTGGACTATACCTTAACCTAGGCAGAACCGCCTTCGTGATCGCGGTTCACTGCCGTAATAAAAATTGCGCAAACGTTTCGCAATCCGACTGTTCCATCAGCTGATCCTAATCTAACACAGATATCTGAACCACAGCCTACTGTGTAAACATTTTTAAAACATCTGGTCACCATTAGCGGTAGCATAAATGACATATTTGTAACTGAATATGTACGTGCTCCACGGTTTGCAAAATGAATAAAAATAGCGCCGCCTTGCACGAGTCGTTGCATTACAGCGTCCGCGTAGTTTACTTCTCCAAATATTCATTGCGAAATCGCATTGCGTAATAAAATATAAGTATCAGAGCCGTGTACATCTTTTCCGAAATCATACACAATTAATATTTTCGAACATGAATCCATTCGAAATTGGGTTATATTCGCCAAACAACATATTGTAAATTCGCACTTAAAAATCTGCTCGCGTGTATAAGTGATAGTGTTTTCGAATACATTCTGAAATAGTATTATCGGTACGAGTACGAATTTATTCTGAATTGGGTTATTTTCTCTCAACACATTGTCACAAATTCGTAAAAATTCTAATTCAGTAACAATAAATCCGAAAACAGTTTATATTTGCCGGCCAAGATATGTCAAGGGCACAAAATGAAAAATTTAATTTTTTCATATGATCGGATAAAAAAAATTTCCAATTGAAATGTATTGATTCGTTCGGACACCCCTTTTTCCCTCCACGAGTCGTGACCTCATTTCGTTTATACGTGATAATTTCAAGTATCCAGGGTCTCATATTACAAGTATTCCATGGTGGTCATATTACAGCTATGTCAATATAATGTTTTGTAAATGACAGTGTCATGAATGTCCTAGGATGATTAATCGCTTTGTCTTGACAATATTTGAATTTGAAGGTCTTTTGTACAAAGCCCCTGCCACTGATGCATAATGCATTTTTCTAATTTCCTGTGATTATTGATTTGTGTGTGTTATTTGATACGGACCATGAATTGAATTAATGTGAGATTTGAGAAAAATTCCCCCGTTGGAAACATTCAAATTCGGATATTTTGTACAAAAACACCTCCAAAGAAAAAACACCGCCGCCATTGCTCAAAATAGTAGTTATCAAGGTATAGGGTTCGAGCTAGGAATAATTTGAATTCCCATCGCAACTTGCATGCCTAGCTTTAACTGGATAATCAACAATTTTTTTATTATCATTCTGAGCGGTGTCGTTTTATTTTTGGGAGGGGGGATGGGGGGTTTCTTTGTACAAAATATCCGAATTAGAATGTTTCCAACATTGATCGAATATAACTTAGCAGTGTTGGCATAGCATGTTAAAATATCGGACTGAACTCTCATGCTCATCATCTTACCCTGAGTGTAATATCTTGAGTTGGAAATGTCGGAATGAAAAGATTCCGGTCTATGTGAAAAGAGTAATCGCTCCTCACATATCGCTAGATATCAATAATCGTGAATGAGCTTTGTATTTATAAAATTATTTACAATCTAGTTGAGAATCTCAAGTAGGTCAGGGTCTCAACAACGCAACATCAATATACCCGTTTCTAGTAGGGAATAAAGTGACACCCGTTTTTGCGAATGAGTCATACCTTTTTCTTGCATTAGGTGGAGTATTAATAATATTTCAAGCTATTTAACTAAATCAAATTGAGTAAAAGACTGAAAGCGCGGGCGTTTTTATACATAGTGTGAGAAGAATAAAGAGCCAAAATAGGCGATGAGGAATGTATTGAAGACAGTTGGTAACCACTGTGCTATGTGATCAACATCTATATTTGGTCATGTACTGAAATGTAAATGTAAAATATTAAAAATGTGATGAATTCGTTTTGCACAAAATGCATTTACTGCGAAGAGCTTATGGTATATATTTTTATGAAATAAAAAATGTAACCGGTGTAGTAATTATTCGCATATACTGTAATAGACAATAGTGTGAACTATTTCCCTGCGAACTCCACCCCTGGCGATTAATTTCCCTCGGTTGAGAACCCTTGCTTCGGTCAAACTCCGATTTCATTCACACAATAACAACAATCTAAGTGCTGAACAAATAAGCTTTTCGTCTGCGTTGTCTCAGCCATTGTTCGGCTAATTATGCGTCACAATGATTGTCAGAGATTAAAAGACTTTAATTTAGAGTGGAAGAAGTTAGAGCAAGATACCATCGGACAGAAAGAATAAATTTCGGGACATTCGTAGATTTTTATATAGAGCGAAACTTTAATCATTAGCCAAAAAACAATTACCGGTTGACCGCCGTTGGTGCAAAAGGCACAGCATATAACGATATCGTATGTAAGCATGGCAATATATTCTGACTGGAATCTGATCTTAAATTTTCCAGCGCGGTGTGACTATCAATTTTTCGATTATTTGTTACATTTTTTGGTGTAATGTACATTAAAAAACGAGTTTACTCACGTCAGCTATCGAAACCTAGGGCAGAGCTACTCAACTACTTTAACCGGAGATCTTCATACATAATTTTATAATTATTGGCGTCCGGTCTTTCCAGAAAATTTATTTCACGGTGCGCTTAACTTTGAGGTTAGAGCAGACATGGGCAAAGTACGGCCCGCGGGCCAAATCCGGCCCGTTGGGTGATTCAATCTGGCCCGCCTGATGCTGTCACAACCAAACTGAAATAAAATTTTGATGTTTCAGCAAAAAATAACTCAAAGGAATTTTTTGAGATTGCGGTTACATTTAGTTTAGGCACGAAGCTTATTGTTTTTGGACACGTAGTGGACATAACGATCGTTTCAATATTATGTTGTTGTTGTTGTTCTTTGACACGTTTTTAAAAAGTCGCTTTTCTCTTCGAATACTGGACCAATTGCTTTGAAATTTTCAGTGGTTGAAGATAAAATTTTTCTCCAGAAGGCTATTACTTTTTTTTTTGCTATGACGTCATCAAAATTATTGCCATTGGGTGGCGCTACGTGTCCATATATTTGAGCATAGCTCTCTTGTTTACTGTTGCTTTTGTAACATTGTTCATAAAATGTAAATTTTTACGTCACACTTACATGGCCCGCCAGTCTAGGTGATCAAAATTTTTGGCCCCTAGTTAAAAAACTTTGCCACCCCTGGGTTCGAGCATAAAATCGATTCGTGGGAAACTGGGCAAAAACTCGAACATTCATAACTTAGTTTCCGGCTTGTGATTGTTTATTAATCCAGACAACGCTATTCTAAATGTTGCGGCGTCAGAATTCTTTTCATATAAGTTTGGTGCAAATAATAACATAACTTCCAAAATTAAAAAAAAAAAAAATTTATTAGAAGGAAACTTACATATATCCTAACTTAACGGGGCCAATGCTTCAACATATAGAATCAGGTGCGGTCCGGATCGAATATATGATTTGTTTTATATTTTGACTGCAATGCATTTATTCTTTCATTTACGTTCATTGGTATTATTTATCAAATGCAATTATAGAATAACTTATGAAACCCATTAACATTATTAGGTATTTTATAGAACTACATATTTTTTTGAAAAATAGAGGGCACAATAGTTACTGAACGGGTAACCAGTTAACTATTCCCAGCTCTAGTGATAATCACACACTCGAATTCCATTCTACTAAAGATGAATTTTGTTTCACGTCTGCGTGTCTTGTAGCAGGCATCCGTCACCATAACTGTCACCGATTAAAAGCTGTGTTACGTTAAGCCTAACACTTGATAAGCCTTAGGTAGAGATACAATCATTTTAAACCTCCCGACATGGACAGGTGTTTTGTATATATATACATGTGTTGCGGGTTTTATCCGTGGGAGCCGGTTGTGATTATTGCTAAATTTAGAAATTGGTGTAAAGTTGCTTCACATCTTTGCCTGTAATTTAATTAATTCTTTGATCGATAATGGGTCCGTACACAGTGGTGTAGCGAGTGGAGGGCCATCAAGGCAGTCGCCCCGGGCAGCACGTTGTATGGGGTATTTTATTAATAAATTAGCTTGATCTTATACGTGTGATTTTTTTGCCTAGTTAAATGATTTTATTAATAATCCAAACATTTGACACTTACCTGACCTTTAACATCCATAATTTGCTTACCGCCCGAATTATTTTTTATGTTAAGTATAAGGGTCATCATTCCGGGCAGAAGAAAAAGTTTGGCACACCCTCGACACTTAGCAAGTGGTTTCTGAACTTTTAGGCTCCACAGCTTCGTTTACAAAGACTCTCCATAGTTTTGTTGCTGAGAGAGCTACTCAATATTTATAGGAGATATAATGAATGGCACACTCACAAAGAAGTAAACGATACTTATCCCAGAGCAAAGTTACAAACACTTACAAAGAAGTAAACGAGACTCATCACCGAGCAAAGTTACGGGCGATCTCTCAAATGCCGAGAGCGACTGAAATCATGCAGGATTATGTTGAATATACCAAGTGCCCTTGACGTTTTTTTAGGACAATTCAAATGTCTTCCTCCCACTCTATTTTCTGTTAATTCGTGTGTAGCACATTGGTCCAGAAGTTAATGTTTAACGGGGCTATTTAAAGACATTTTTGTACGCAGTGTTTTGTTTATTTTCAACCAAATGTGCTATATTTTGTTATATGCTAGAATAAAGTAATTTCGTCTGGCTTAGTCTCGATGCATCTGCTTAAACCTAATATTTCCGCAGTCAAAGAGGTTTTAGGGCAAAACCTCTGTTATGGCAACAGCAGAAAACCGCAATACCTTTGATTCAAACCTAAAAGAGTGTTGTTGAAGCGATTTCTCGAATAAAAAACGATTTTTCCTAAAAAATCAAGTGTTTGGGGACAAAACCTGAAGGATTTAAACCAGAAACGCAAACAATCGAGTGACACTAAAAATTGATTATGATCAAACAATGCTATCGAATAAATTTATTATGACATTACACGGTTGTCAGATGTTCAATCAACCGTGAAGCACGGTTCGCCAGGCTCAGCGAGTCTGGAAATAACTAATATTCATCTGTGTTTTAAAGCAAAGTTAACGTCGTTCTGTTAATTTTCGCAGATGTTTTGTATACTTTATAACTGTCGCAAACATGGTGTAGCGTTGAAGAAGACAATGCATTAGATCAATAGGCTCGGCAATGCCAGGAAACAGGCGTAGGCTACGCTACAGTCTAAAGTTACATTGCAGATCTGGAAGATTTCCTGTTATGGAGGCCTGCACTCTGTGAGTAGGTTTTTTCTTGTTGTCTGTATAATATGTTTCCGCGTGGATACAAAATGCCAAAGGCGTAAATATAACTAAAAGCCATTCTGGTCTACGTAATCTAAGTATGTTGCGATCTCAAACTTTGGTATCTTGAGAAATAACAAAGCAGCACCAGCTCTAATATGTTAGAATGAAATTATTCTGACCAGTCACGCTCCAATAATTTTTACCAATTGAATAATCGGAATGTTAACGAGGCATTATTTTCCCACCAACGTTTGTTTCACCGCTTTTAGTCGAAAACAGTCCCTTTTCATTTACATATCCAAAATGGACTAGCAACGGGACTGAATATCATGATTTACGATCATAGGTAGCCCCATTGGCGCACAATTATTCAAAGGTAAAGTATTAGCCTGTGGATGAAGGTGCCGATTTTATTGACACTTCGAGAATAATGCCTGATGACTCTTCCGTGATCAGTGATTAGATCAGTGCTTCCCAACCTTTTTACCTCGGCGGACGGGCTACATCAAATAAAATGGTCTCGCGGACCAGCAACAAAACATTGAAATGACTGACACAAAGCATACAAATAAATTTGGAAAATATAAACGAGGTTTCATTTTATTGAGTGTTTTTCTGCTTGCTATGTTGAATTTGACTGCGTAAAAACCGCGACTGTGGAATTAAAATTGGAACAATAGAATAACAAATTGTTATATGTAGTTTTCGGCTTATGGATGAAAATGTTTGAACTATTTTTTGTGAATACTAGACGTTACTAGATGATGTCTCTGACAGGAATCTAACAAATTCGTTGGTGTTTTTCGAGAGAATCCTGCCAGAGTAAGGTCACACAAAATTAAACTAGACTCAACTTCTAGCAAAATTATGAACTTCCTAGCGTGTCGGGTGGCGCGATAGAAGCGTGCAATATGCATCGCACGATGTACCCGGGGCGCCAGTGTGCTCGGCAGCTCCACACGCAGCTTGGACGGTGCCCAATAACTATGTTTACCATACGTCCCGGTTTAGCGGGACAGTATCGATTTTAGCAATCGTCCCGGCCGATGAACTAAATGTACCGATTATGCATTATGGCAGTCATAAATATTTTTCTGTTTGAAATCGTTTTTTTACCCCTGATTCGCAACTCATTTCACTAGTTCAGTCAGAGAGAGAAACTATCGGCTCCAAACTTGACGGCTTATAATAATGTGTTATAACTTGTTATATATGATGACTTGATGAGTATTTATCCAGTTAGGGTTTAGTGGTGTAGATTGCGCTTGAAATTCAGATTTCCAAATTATTTCCGACCCGACTGGATATTTTATTATTACTGATTATTACTGATCCTTGTGCAAACGATCTAAACACAGTTATGTCTATAATGGCGTAAGATTTCACAAAATGTCGGCTCTTTTTTGAAAGTCTCTCTGTTGCCAGCAAACCAAATGTTTTTGTATGTTCTGTTCATTCGACCCGAACGATCCGGAAATTTTTGTATCATTGATTCAGGAGGAAATTGAGGGTTATTTGGGGTCATGGTTGAAAGGCTAGGAATACTTCTGTCGTTGTAGCCTAAATATATTTTGACTTCAATATACATTAGGAGCCGATACATTTAGAGCACATTATTTAGTTATGGCCATTCGCCTTTTTTAATTATTGAAAGAATAATAGGAATTCAAATATATCTATGTAAACGTGTATTTTCCCCATATGTATTAATATTGCTCGTGCTTTGAATTCTGTATCATGAGCACTTACAGTATTTCATACTCGTCAGACATAATCAATCGCATATCAAATATGATTTTAAAAGTTCACACCTGTAAACCTACATGATAGTGAATAAATACATAAATCACATCCAGAAACTAATAAAATTTAGCAGTAAATTTTTCAATTCATAATTAATAAATCGCAGATCAAAGGTAAATTTATTTTTTTTTGGTTTTTCCCCCTTGCATCAACGAATAAATACATAACACGGTAACACCACATCCAGAGTTTAATAAAATTTAGTAGGGTATATTATGCAGAACCGGAAATATTCTATATCCACAAACTATATTATAGTTTACGTAACAATATCTGTGAAACTATATCTGGAAAATTAAGGTGTCATAAAACAAAATGTAATAGCACATTTCGTACTGACATATTTTGACGATAATTTTTCCTCACTGAATATAACACTGCATGGCGCTATTGAACAGCTTTGTAGGTCGGGGTAAATTGATATCATGCTACGCTGCGCAGGTCTGAAGCGCTCAACGAGTTCGCCTAACATCGCGATGAACGGGCCATATCAGTGAACACAGGTGACACGAAGTGTTGTTCTTGGGAAAAATTGATAGTCACCGCAGCTAATATACTAATCGATTACAAATTTTCTGTATTCTAAGATGGGAAGAATTCGCTACAAGGTTACTACTTTCATTTTTGACACGAGGCTCGATATTTTACGCAAAATTTTGCTGTTTTTCCACGATTGACAGGCACACCTTTCTATGACATCTGGTCCATTCCTTCATATGACATTTACTACAATCCTTTAAAATTTGGATAAAATTCACCTTGCATCTCGATAGTCATTTTACCTTTGTGTCTGCATTTAGAGCAATGCTCTCTTGCAGTGTGGGGTTTCATACACGATCTCTTTCAGCAAAGTTTTTTCTTTAAAAATCAAATTAATAAACCATGGCCTAGAATCTATTACTTATATAATAAGGCCCAACACACTAATAGAACAGTATTTCCAACCTTTTTCTTTAAATTCCCCTTTAATCATTCCCCACCATGCATAAAAAGTACTTTATTTATTCAATCTTTAAAGGATTCTTAGCCAGTGATACGCGCAAGTCGCATCCTAACTTTTGTACAGTTTAAGTATAGTTTATAATGTGTGCATAAATAAGTATTATAGTATTAATATAGAACTAAAGAATATCGCAAATACATAACAAATTTCCTTCCCGATCATGTTAACAGCAGTCGCTATATGATAGCCGATAACTTTATTAAATACAGAATTATTTAAATTAGTTAGAACTGCCGCTAGACCCAATAAGTGATATACTCTCTGGAGTGGAACAAATAAAAAACAGTACCACTTCCTTATTGCAACCAATTCATAGTTTAGAAAGGTCAAAGTTCGTCGTAACAATCGAACTCGTTTTGTAGGATCTCAGATACCAATCACAATAACATGGTTATTTTGAAAATACTTTCACGCACCACGTCGGAATTGCAATGTAGTTTAGTCTTGGATTAGAATCGCTAAATCAGCAATTTTTAAAATTTGAAATTTCTTATCATTTATTAGTATATAAAGAAATAACTCATTTTTCACTGTGCCTGTAAAATTTATGAATTTGGTATATGCTGTTGTTTTGTCATTTTAACAAACTAGACTAAGTAAAACAAGAAAAATCTCCTCTCTCCCGAAGCCCTGCGTTTATTTAGAGTTTGTAGAGACTTATAAACTAAAAATTGAATAGGTGATATTTGTTGAATACTGTAAAATTAAGGTTACTTTTGAAGATTTTTATTTTGTAATTAGTTTTATCTTTGAACTGAAAGGAATTACTTTTAAAGTTTTGAAAACAACGGATTTTTGACGAAACCGTGTTCAAAACATTCTTTCTAACAAAAATGGGTATTTTAGGGTTTGATTATTACGCAACAAAGGCATTAGTGAATTCCATTGTTCGGATGTCATCCGCTGACATTTCTTACTTTTAGCATCTTCAATTGTTATAAAACAAAGGTCGTAAAGTTTAAGTCAAAACAAACTAAAAAGCGCGGGAATTTCACGATTTCTATGACCTTGACCACCCGCGACGTGACCTTGAGAATAAAATTGCCTTTCACGCTTCAGAAAGCTTCGAAAACGTGATTTATGGCTTTGGTTTATTTGTACTAAAATTTCGTCGAGAAATTTGACATTTTCTCCCATTAATCTTCGTCGGAAATGACACTGTCCTGACATTCTATCGGGTGCTATCACGTCATCGCCCCACCAGTAATTTCCAGATCGTTTTTCTGGTGTCAATATTCATTCCAAGTTAGGCTAGTTTCAAACTAGGGTATTTTTCTGCTATTGTCTCACCAATAATGTAATCTATTAATAATGTAATGTAATTAGGTAAATACAAACAAACATTGATAACCTAAGATAAAAAATTGAAGATGCAACGTCAATGTCGCATGTTGCATAGCATTTTTGTGTCTTGTAATACATAAATGTTTCTCTCATTGTTATTCAAAACGAGTGATTTAAAGAGCAATAACTGCGTTTGGACGATGTCTATCAATAATGACAATAGGTTTAATATTTTCACGAAATTTGACTAATCTAATGTGGCCAACGTGGCACCATCACCAAACGATCTGAAGATGTACATTGTCGTCGCATGTCAAAGCGAGTATTGAGTCTTATTTGCGTCAAAATTGCTATATCTTGTAAATTGGTGGTCTTTTTTATTTTAGTAGTATTAGTAATGTTGAAGTTAATGAAAGCCTCAAAACGGCTTAAATGAGTTTTCCTGGGATGGTTTCATTACAACGGATATGGACAAATTTTTTTGAGAATTTTGTATTCGAGAATCACCGGTGATGCATTCGTTCGAAATATTCTGTTTCTTTGCTGTGTGTATAAAGCCCATTTCTCCAATTAGTCATCGCGTATCATTATTTATGTTCATTTCACCACAAAAAATGTCCTTGAGATCGTCCTATAATGGTCTGTAATTTTAGGTCACGTTATTTGATCACGTGGTTTATAATTTCAAAGCGCATCGCTGAGGGAGTTTTCCAACTTACCGTGATGGGATTGAAATTGGGTTTGGTTACTATTGGGCATCATTGCTAGGAATCGCCCACTCTGATAATTGCCAAAGTGCCTGTTTAGTGTTTTTCTGGTTATTTTATGTTAGAAGTTTTCACGTCTTCACTTCAAACGAGTTTCTATACTGATAGGCGAAGAGCTACTCATTCACTTCAAAGAAGGCTCTGTACGAGCGCCCCCTAATACATTAGGAACTACTATTTCGGGGGCAATAATTTTTTACTTTTCAAATTCCAATGGTGCTTTGTGTACCAATAATTTTCTCATTTATTTTCTTTGATTTCGATTGTGTTCGATTGATATAGGTTAGGTTAAAATATAATCTATTTTAGCATAACCTCAGGAACGTAGAATCAAGGAATCCGAATCAGAAGAGAAGTGTTGGGGTGGTAACAGGATAGTATGATAGCTTTCATATGCATAATTGACTGCTTGTACGGGGCCTTGTGCAATTGGATAACTATTCCCAATCCTAACTTGGACTATTATTCTAAGAAATCGCCGCACAAATATGCTATCGGCTTCCCTAATTCCCTGGATAAATATGAAAGTCTATTCTAATACCTGATTAACCATAGACCGTTGGCAGGTTGCTATATGATTAAGCCAATCTATGTTTTCTTCCTTCCTCTCAAGGAGATAAAGATGAAAATCCTATCCTTCCACCTCATATCCACAACCATAGAAGGGTCAGCATTTTTGCGTCATTTTTGTCTGTCTTCGCATCGATAAACGTTGGGTTAAGTTACATTTTATCACGGCGCCTCTTTTGCAATGAAGCCCAAAGATAACAAAGGCTTAATTGGGGGAATTTTGATTGTTTAGGTTGATGAATTGGGGTCGTTCTTGGGTAAGATTTATACTCTGTTAAATAATCGATATTTCTAGTTCGGGTAACAAGCTTGAAGGCTGTGGTTTTCTACCTTTTTGATGGTGCGGAACCCCCAATGAAACATTTCAAAGGCTCGAGGAACCCCTGTGCAGTTTAATATCTTTTATTGTCTGAATTGTATAAGCTATAAATATATATAATAAAATAAACAAGAGAAAATGATCTTCAGAGGTAGCAAGTCCAGTAATACTGACAAACCTAATTGGTTGGTTATAATTAAACAGTATAAATACAGTATACTAATACAGATTATCAACGGAAACTTACTGAACACTTGGCTTTAGTTTTGAATGTGTTAACATTTAGATGTCTCGCTATTCATCGTCGATTATGAAGCTTGGAAATATAGATTAAATTGCACGCGTCAGCAACTTCTTATCAGTGGCGGGAGTATGTCTGTCAACTAAATGTCCACTGGTCAGTTACGATATCTAGTTAGCATCACATGTTATCTTTAAATGGACATTTATGTCTCGATATCGGGTCACCGCAGGTACGCTTTATTTGAAACCAATTTTGTCATTTGTCTACAACATAGTCACTTATTTATCTTTATTTGAGTTATCAATAGACTATGGACTGACAAATACAACGGAATATATTCATCCTGTTTGTGGGCCCGTGCGAATGTAATGAAAAATATTGCCACGCACCCCACAGTTACCCGAAACTTCAATTCAAAAATTGACAATCAATTGGGTATAGGCGCGACAAAGTACTTATCCTTCCCCTATGTGCTTCTGCGCAAGCGGATCCGTATGCGTATATTACAAGGGTGCTGCAGCAGAAATATAGATTATTTTAAGTGCATATCACTCTCTAATCACATATATTATTCAAAACGAATATATATGTATTTTGTCTCTGCTTGGCTATATCCGGGCATTGCCATGTATCAAGATCAAACAAATTCGCTTGCGCTAGCGAAAACAAAAAGCAATTACAAAATTGCCAAAAGTTTACATAATGATACACAAATAAATATTCAATTGGTGTTTTGGGCAATTCCCAATTATTTCGAAATATCGGAAAATCGACGATCAATTGTTCATCATAACTGCTTCCTTATTTCTTCACAAATACTAACAATTGAAACGGTTATTAACAAACAAACAGCTTTCATTGTCGCCAGTTATATTTAGAAATTTAAAATTTGGCACAATTAACTCGTGACTTATGACGTCACAAATACCGATGACTGGAAATGACATTTTTATGAAATTCAAGACGCTAGACTAATCACAGATATTTATTGAGATATATCAGATAATTTTAAAAATCGGCACTTACGTGGTTTCATACAATGTCCGATTCAATGCACCGGTAGTTCCCAACCTTTTATGGCTTATGACTCCCTTCCGGAGGCTTTTAGCACTTGTGGCTTATCATTTCAGTGGTGTTCATGGTGTTATATTTATTAGGAGATCACAAATCCTCTTATGTTCAAACAATTCATGCTAAACAAAGTGAAAACCCCGCGTACAATAACCTTATTTAGCGATGGAACTAGAAGAACGGGACGTTTTCTTGTAAGTAAAATCAGTTTTTCGCCCCCCTCCCCTCTGACTGCTGTGTGGCCTCCTTGGAGGTCCTTGGGCGCGCGATGGGAACCGATGCATTACATTCTAGGAGAAGCGGTGTGAAATTGGGCCAACGCCTTCACCGCTAAAGAGTTCAATTGAAAACGCATATCAAGGGTCTTACTGCTCACACAAATGTCTTTCTGTAAAGTTTAGTCTGATCAAAGACAGATTTACGAATATATATATTTTTATTAGTGTGCATCAAGACTTTTGGTTCACTTAGAATAGTTAACTTTTTTTTTTTGATTCAGCATTCTTGCATTATACGCGCGCGGATCCAGTCCAGAGGCATAGAAGAAGGATAAATAGTCCTTCAGCAACCTAACCTAACCTAAATATGGTAATTTTTCTATTCATTTTCGGTAATTGCTGTTTCAACTTTGAATGAAATGTGTCGAGTAATTGCCTGTGCCTGCTAATACAAATGAAACGTCTACTTTTACAAACTCCCACCAAGATTAGTTGGAGCCACTGAAGTCCCTGGCCACAAATCGAGTCGATGCTATTTAAATCATCCAGAAAACAAAAGTCGGTATCACGGTATCTCAAACTTATTGCAGCATCGCATGTAATCAAAATATTTATATGAGTTTTGTTTTATTTGGTATAAGACGTCATAGCAACATTTTGTGAATTTTAAATTAACATTTAGATGTTTTTCTATGCCTCGTCGATTATGAAGCTTGGAAATAAAGATTAAATTGCACGCGTCGGAAACTTCTTATCAGTGGCGGGAGTATGTCTGTCAACTAAATATCCACTGGTCAGTTGGGATATCTAGTTAGAATCATGAGTTATCTTCAAATGGACATTTATGTCGGGATATCGGGGTCATCGCCGGTGCGCTTCGGGAACCTAACGATATATGGTAATTTTTCTATTCATTTCCGGTAATTGCTGTTTCAACTTTGAATGAAATGTGTTGAGTAATTGCCCGCGCCTGCTAATACAAGTGAAACGGGTTAACCAAATCCCATCGAGATTTAAAGTTCGAGCCACTGAAGTTCTTGGCCACAAATAGAGTCAATGCTATTTAAATCACCTGCCGATACTGACCAAATAAGCCAATCTTGACATTTTGAAGGTATTGAATGCGGTATGACGTAATACGTTTTTTGCCTTTTGTATCATCGATCATTTTATAGTATTATCAGCTAAAAATGTAAAATTGAAACCGCATTATGATAGCACAGCAGACCATGTAATAAACGACGAATGGTTACAAACTTACAATATACAAAATAATAGAAGGGCTCGTAATATAGCGCTTTTCGGTATTTTGGATAATACATGGTGGTCGCTAGAAAAGACAGAAAATCTGTCAAACAGTTTTTTTGATGCTCCCGAAGTATGCGAACCAAGATGGCGGACATCGGAACGTAACATGGGTAACAGGTTAGGGTTAGGCGATGATTTTTTTCCAATTTTCCTTATTTTAGTCCTATTATCAGTTCGAAGACTAGCCAAGAGCCTCCCGTAGTATTTATACCTAAAATTATGGCCCAACCCTAACCTAGTACACATATTACATTCCGATGTCCGCCATCTTGGTTCGCATACTTCGGGAGCCCCGTTTTTTTTTTACCAAGAATAACTTTTATAAAGTTTTTCAAAGGCATATGTTATGTACACTCATACATGCTCAAAATGTATACATACATGCTCGCGTAGCGTTTTGAAGGCTAACTTGTGGGATATCGTTTCAAGCTCTTCCCAAGCTCGTTTTCAAATTATCACGCTACACGAACTTGGACTTCTAGGTTAAGACACTGCTCTGAAGTGCACGTATGACATTTTGAGCATGTATGAGTGTTTTATAACATATGCTTTTGAAAAACTTTGTAAAAGTTATTTTTTGTAAATAAAAATAGCTGTTTCACAAATTTTCTGTATTTCTAGAATTCTTTTCTGTGTGTAAAAATATTTAATATTTATAAAAATTTGGAGGCATCTTCAAATACAAAACATTCTGAAATATAGTGGCTTCTTACGTAAGTTTTTTCGCTGATAATTTGGCGCCGCACGAACAATAAGTTTGGGAACCGCTGGTATACAGGGTTGCTAATTAGTAATCGATCTTGCCTAAGTAATAATTGTAACGCAGGCTATGTTACGAAACGTGTTGGTTTTCATGAATGGGCGACAAATCGATAGAGTTGCAACGTGGACGATTGTATAGCAAGCGACGTTCTTTGATTTATGATTTATTTATTTGATATACAAGGGTACGTAAGACAAATAAATAACATTTGACTCTTGTAAGGGTTGTAAAGAACCATGTTCGAAGTAAAAGAAGTAAAAATAGTAAATATAGAAATATGTAAAACTATGTGTTCATTTTGTTCTCGGAATTTCGTTGCGACTTACCCTTTTCGACCAGTGGTTCCCAAAGTTGATTAATCGGGAGCCAGAATTAGAAGTTATGATATTGGCTGGTCGGGAGAGGGCAGCGCCTGCAAGGGCCGGTACCACTACATATAATTAAGATATATATGTGTATATTCGAATTATTACGAATATACACGTAATTAAACTGTGATAATGACGTAACAATCGCCGGTATCTAGAACGCAAAAATATAAAAACATAAAGTGTTCAACATATTCGGCCGGTCATATTATATCGTTACACGAGCCGTAATTGGCCCGCGGTTTGGGAACCACTACACTTTAGTCTATAAAAGTTGGGATTTCTTGATTTCAAAATATACCAAGACCTGTAAAAAGTACTTCCAGTTGGGAACCTCTGATTTATCGGTTCCAGAATATTATACTATTAGGATATGATAATCCGGATTCAGCAATCTATCATTCTTGATAGAAATGCGACCATGACTTTGACAAGAGCTATTCATTAATTTCGTCTTACCCTTTGTTTCATCACTATCTGAATCTACTGAAATGGTTTCGTAGTATTATGAACTATCAATCTGCAAATGAAACTGCATTATGATACCATAATGCAAGTAATTAAAATTCGAGAACTTGAATAAAAAGGCGGGAAATCTAATTTCCATATTGAATTTTATGAAGCGGGAAGTTTCGTATTCATGCTTTGAATTACACTCTTGCAAATATCGTGAAATATTCCAACTTCCATAGTTAGTTGTTTCATGTGGATTAAATTGGATTAGATGAGCCTAACTGCTTTTGGGCACAGGGTTTTAATACTTAATCACTCCGAATAAAGCACTGTAAAGCTGCCACTGCTACCCAAGCATCCTTATACTGGAAGGACTGTTTTTGGTTCGGCATTGCCTAACCAAATTCTTACGCCCTAGGTGAGGTGACAATTAGGGTTGGGCATTTTCGAATACCTGATAACTTCAGAATCGAATCGAATAATTTTTTCGAATCGAATCGAATCTCGAATACTTGGGAGATATTAATTTGTATGTAGCTTTCTTATTATTTTAGGTCCTCCAGACACATAAATCACCGAAAACATAGAAGTCATCACTCAGGCAGATTGCTGAGCGTTCACACACAATATAAAAACACGTTTTCATCAATACCTCACTACAGAAAAGAGTCATATGTCAGAATTATATTAAAAAAGTATGGCTTCAATAAATAAAACGAGAAATTTACCTCGACCATTAGCGGAAAGACAAAAAACAAGATGGCGGCGATTCGAACTTTTGTCCTGAACCGATTTGAATAATTTCATATTAGATTCGAATATTCGATTCGAAATGCCCAGCCCTAGTGACAATGCGCTGGGACTAGATTTGTAACATATGATGCCAAGTTTAATGCTTTTAACACTAGGCCATAGGTTTTTAAAGTGCTGCATTCGGAGCCCCAGTGCTTCTTGAGAAAAACCCATGGAGCTCTCCGAACTATCCGTTCACTTAATAAAATACTGAATTGTCGAAAGAAACAATAACCGCAATAATAAAATTTGACAAGCAGCAAATACATCCGAGTCATTACCCATAAATTCCCAAAATCGTTAATCATGTCGCGAATTCGGGGGAATTTCTGTCCCTTAATCAGGATACATTGCGGTTTTACTTAACGACACCGTGTTTTGAGTAATTAGCAATCAACTCTATTATAGATTATTTATGTAAGGCCATGTATGGGCTATACATTAGCTACAATCTTTATCATCCCATCATGCCCGGTCAATCATTAATAGGTACATACCAGTTTGCTAAATATTAAAAATCGAATAACACTAGAAGGAAACGTCTTGTTGGGGAAGTCGAATTTCCTTCTATTCGTTACTACTCGAATATCTTGATTGTGCCCTTTTCAAGGCTAAATTGCGCAATTTATCGCGAGTTCGCGATATTTAGGAATACGCTTGACATAATAAGTCTGATAATTGATTATTCTGTGTGTGTGT
This sequence comes from Styela clava, assembly GCF_964204865.1. Classification (NCBI taxonomy): domain Eukaryota; kingdom Metazoa; phylum Chordata; class Ascidiacea; order Stolidobranchia; family Styelidae; genus Styela; species Styela clava. Next base: position 21,834,478 of record NC_135257.1, read on the forward strand.
TCGTAGGCCGGAGGTAATTATTTATAAAGAAATTACTGAACTGCCAGCAGTCGCTGGGCGGGTTGCGCAAGCAAGTAGAGCTGGCTGGGCATTTGAATATTTAATGCAGAATTGATTGATTGCAGAATCGAACCGAATATTTTTTTCGAATCGAATATCAAATACTTGAAGATATGTAGTTGTATATCTGTCAAGAAACTTGTTTCATCAATAATGCAATCGGATGTAAAGAGTAGTCATATGTCAGAATTGCATTTTAAAAATTCGTGTTAATAAAAAAAACGAGGGATTCGCCCCGACCTGTCGCTAAAAAACAAGATGGCGACAATTCGGAACTCCCGTCTGAACCGATTCGAATAATTTACTATTTGATTCTAATATTCGATTCGAAATGCCAATCCCTGCTGGTTGGTTAGGGCTTCATTCCCCATCCCATTCCAGGCATATGCAATGGCTTGCTGGATAACTATTCACATATCCGACTTGTGACCGGACTATGCCAACATACGATTAAGTAGTCATATCGACTTTTCTCACTCGGGATAAACATAAAATAAAAACATTATTTGCTATACACGTCCATGCATTTGATTTGATTCCATTAGTAAGTATTGTGTGGTTGGAATATTGTTACCAGAAAACAGAGTCAAAAGTTTCCCTATCCGGATTTGTATCCTATTTAAAACTCTTTTAACAAATTGGTCAAACAATTTGTTAATGAGTAGGAACTCCACTAGATTTCCCATTGTTTCAAATTTCGTGGTTAATTACCGATATTCAAGAGGCGGAGTCCAAAATTTCGTCTATCCGGATGCGAAGTTGACTTCGGGGTTTTAAAGCCCGAATGAAGAAAATTGACCAAACAGTTTGTGAATGGGTGAGAACTCCTCTCGGTTGACTATTTGTGGTGAAAACAAAACTGGGGCTTTAAATCGTAAAGCGTAAACATGCTGTGTTGCTGTCACAAACATTGCAATATAAGTATGTCACTAAGGGCGATAGCTAAATCCAAATAATCTAATACTCAATTAATCTATAATCGAATATATTTTACCTTGGGTAGTGTTCACATAACAGTCAACTTATATTCAATTTCTTTAAATTTCGAAATGCAGAAAAGTTATGATAACGATTGGGTTTCTGCGAGACTATCTAGTTATCCTTCCATGCCTTTGCGCCGTATGCTTATACTTAAGATTTGACAAAGATTTTAATACTCTTTTATTTTTATGGTTTTCAGAAAGTAATTTATAATCTTTTTTGGTTATTAATTCTAGATTAGAATTAGCTTCTTTGTAAACTTTATACACCAAAGTTATTTAAACGGCTTGATTGCAGTTTATATTGTGATGTCATGGAAATCCCCGAACGTTTGTGTTGCAATAATGCAAGATAAATTTCAGTCATGGTGTCGTCTTCCGAGACGACATTGACGCCAAGATTTAATCAAATTCTAATTAGCTTTTCAGGAATTCGCCATATGAATAAACATTTTCGATTAAACATGGCTCATTGATAATAATATCGTTTTGGGTAATTTTATCGCCGGTCATGCAAGATATAAGACACCAATTCATAGCCAGATTGGGAGGTACTTCACCGTAATGTCGCCCGAAACAAAGGCTTGTGGGATGTAAGGTGTGAAGTAACGTCTCGGTGGCGCGCGCCGGGTCGAATTGGACCCAATTTGAGTTCAGGGGGCCTTGAACTTGCCAAAAACTGGGGCCAGCTTAACCGGACCCCCCTTTGCGGTTGAATTTGACCCTCGGCTTTTTCGTGTAAAGTGTCGTCTGCAAAATTAAAGTTCATTGTGACGCATAATGCAGTACTTGACACTATTTTTAAACAACAATTGATTTAAGTATGCCGTCACAAATTTCCACTTCAAATGTGGCAGACCAATTTGTAAACCCATTATAAAGTAAATGAAGCGAGTAAATGCATTCTAAGATTGGATTTACAGACATGTAGGCAAATCGACTTTAAATTTAATTATTTAAGCAATTTTAGAAGAATTATCTAGCATATACATTTATTAAATAAAAAATTTTAAACTTATGATTTGAGCGTGTGTATCAGAATAGGCACGTAGTGGCATAAAATCAGGGCGTTTGATTACAATATTCTTTGAGAAAACAAAACAAATTGTTATTTCACGAAGTAGTAACATTCTAGGCATTTCAAAGAACTCCGTAAATTTGCTGTGACATCGGTCTTCTGAATGAGTGCACGTTGCCTTTCTAAGATTGGATTCACAGACATGTAGGCATTTGAAATCTTTTACTTTTTAAATTTAATTATTCGAGCGATTTTTAAAGATTAAATTAGCCAACATACTGCTGCATACAGATTTTATGAATAAAATTTAAACAATTCAACTTGTTATTTTATGATATAGAAACTTTCCTGGCATTTCATTGAATGCCGTAACTTCACCTCTGACATCGGTTTTGAAGAGAGAAATGCGTGTATATCAATGTAGGACTCGTAAAGAGGAGAATTGTGTAAAAAAGAACTGTGACAGCACAGTTACGTTCATAATTAATTGTAACCGGCCTTGCACTTTTTGGACACGAAGTGGACCTATGGATCGTTTTGTCACTTTGGACTTTTCTTCTTGTTGTGAAAAATCGTTTTTCTTTTCAACTACAGGGCCAATTTCAGTAGTTGAAGATTGTTGTTTTTGCTAGACGGCTATTACTTTTATTTTTGTCAAAAATTTCTGTCAGCTCGATGGAATTCGTTTCACTTGAAATTTTTACGTAATGACGCCATCAAAATTTCAAAAAATACACCCCGTGCCGTGATTCTGTAACCACATTTCAACGATTTCGTGGTTAGACTATCGATACTGTGAAAGATTTGATACTACTTTCATATATTTGAGCATCTTGCGCTTTTCCGCTCCGAGAAAGGCACTAATATGTAGAAAGCTATACTTCATTATAGAACCTTTCTGGTCCGGCTCTGCCTATTCAGTTTATCGCATCTTGGATAAGATGGTGTCGAGTGAAGCGATGCCGTCACAGTGAAGTTTATATCAGGGATGGCGATCCTTTTTAGAAAAATAGGTCGGAGCTTATATTTTTACTACGGAAAAGAAGAATGTGGGTCATACATATTTACCTTCAGTTTGCATCAATGAGAACTTCTTGTAACCATTTTTGCAAGTTTTATAATCCTTGGTTGTTAATGTAGTTTTGATTGTTAAGCACACAGCGCTTGTACAAGGACTGCAGCAAGTTCTTGCACTCGACTCGACGAATATGCATACATACAAATTACCGAAAAACGTTCATAATTCTACGGATAAAAAATCCAGGGGTTTGGAGCAAATCCGAACCCAGTCGGTTTCCTTCGCGGGGTAGTTCGTTGATAGCTTTAACTTAAAATCATCACCGGCCGGCTGCCAATCAACTAATAAATATCAAATATCTATTCTATCATTTGCGGTAACCAAACAAATAAAAAAATGTTTTTAAAAGTATAAAATTTCACTTGCGCTTTGTAATATTTTGCTTTATAGTAAACTTTAATTACACACACTTTGGGACAAATCTATCCGCGAGCGATAAAAGGTTGATTATTCGCTGATTCGTAGATGGGGGTGTCAACAATAGGACCCACTTACTGGGGGTATTGGGTTCCTTTTGATATAAGTTTTGACACTTTTAAAACAGGAAATTAGATATGTTACATTATTTCCATTTTTTTCTCTTTCTTTCTCTACTGTAAAAATGATATTTCTCAGCAATGCTTTTGAAATAAATTGTATATTTACCGTATTTTACATGTAATAATTCATACCATAAAGCACTAAGTACTTGAAGTGATATGTGCTATTGATTGGATTTATGACCATCACGGTTATATGCCCACTCTTCGAAAGTATATCCTGGTAAGATATAAACAATAACAATTACCGAAAATTCAAGTTACATTTACTGATTCTATTTCTAGTTTTCCCTCTTTTTTGTTTCATTTTTTCTTCAACAATCTATTCTCTCATATTTCCACGTTTTTTTATTTTCAGATCACACATGACTAAATTATATAGGCTTTGCCACATCTGCGGCCATACGTGTACCTGAGACATTTACTGATGAAATCTTTCAGATTGAAAATCAAATTGAAGTCAGGACCATGTTTCCAGTATGGCCATAGATGGGTTCATTTATATTAAACATATAGGAGTTAATTAGCAAGCAAGAACATATATTGGAAATAAACAAAACATTACAAATGAAAAATGTTGAATAAACCAAAAATTCTCGATTGTTTAAAAATTAATTGCGTCATTAATTCGCTCCTTATCATTAGATGTAGAACAAAACTTGCTTGTGTATGAGCGACGACAAATTGTGTCATACCTGCCGAAGCTAGATCAGGGTATACTCATTATATATGGAACGAAACCCTACTCTCTTGTGTAACTATTATTCACTTTGTTTCTGGCCTATTTGTTATCGTAACCGCAATAATGGATCGAATAACAAAAACGCTGATTTGGTAATTGCTATTGTCTGTCCTGGCTTTTCTCCAAACCCTTAATGAGTCTTTTCAATGTATTCACCGCGATTAATGTTAACATGATAACAAGAGACCTAACTCTCGCTTAGTTGATTTAATGGTTTAAAAAGGGGTTTAAATTCTAGCGCAATTTATTACACAGACAAGAATTTGAAGTTATAGAATATACATGGTGTCCATAAAGTCTCTTTACAATTTCAATTTTGTTATGAAGTCAGTTCTCAATATATCTTAACCATTTTATTTTAATTAGTAATTGTTCAAGTATTCTTACTTCATTTAATATACGCCTGTGACCGTCGTTGACCGACAAAACAATACATGGTATCGATAAATTCCCTTTGCAAATTCAAAGACTATATGAACACCCTACCAAATGGTAGCATGCTAAATAAAGACTATCGAAGTAGAAATTACATAAAGTCAATTTTAATTTTGCTATCTAACTTCAATTGTTCAAAATGAAAATTTTTCAGATAAAACCATTTTAAAGTATTTCAGCCCAGTCACCCACCAATCTTTCAGACCTTTCGAGTTTCAAAGCAATTGAGTCGAGACCTCAAGCCAAGAAAAATTTCGTTGCGCAATTTCTTCCCCTGGGCGAGAGGTGGGGAACGTGATGAATCTGAGATAGTATGACTTTTGTACTATCGGGTTGCAAGGGGGGTTAACCGTCGCCCCGTGAAATGTACAAAAAAAGCATTTTTTACCATACTTAGCAAGAGTTCTTACTCTCATCTAGTCAACATAATAATTATAAAAAAAGCTGCAGGCACCGTAAGTAATGAGAGCGGCAAATTCATTGCACCGGTCGTTAAATCGGTTTTAATCGACGAACCGGTTTGAATCCGAATTTTTTCGCAGACATAAGAGTCTTTATGACAAAGAATTTCCAGAAAATCTAATCACAGATTTGAGCAAATGATCAAATCACTTTTTATATCTTCTGCCTATGTAAAAGCTATTTTTTGAACAAAATAAATCTTTCCGGTTCGAAATTGACAACCCAATTTGTTATTCCGTGGCTGAAGAAGGATCTTTCATCCGAGTTTTTTTTTTCAATCTGCATTGCTAAAATATTTAACAATCAGACCATTGCGCCTCTTGCGGTTGTTTACTTTGGAGTTCCGAGCGAAACCTGGCGGCCATTTTGTATCTACTGTTTCAATGAATACACGTTAACGGTGTTTACTTTCCTTAGAAAATTTGACGCTTTTTGTTTCAAATAAAAGTCTTGAAGATTTGCCAACTCAGGGAAATTCTATTCATTCTTATGTAAACAAGGTTTAATTGAGATTACAGTATCTACAAAATTTCACAGGGTCGTAATTGGCCGTTTATAACTGACTTGTGTCATTCGAGAGAACCTTTGAGCGCAATGCTTTGATTTTAACAAATATTGGTCAAAAATTTTGCTCAAGTCAAACGCATTCGCTCAGAATAACAGCAGACACATCTCTTAACAATTACAGGCGACAACGGAAATGCCAAGAAATACTGAAAATATGGGGCTCCCGAAGTATGCGAACCAAGATGGCGGACATCGGAATGTAATATGTGTACTAGGTTAGGGTTAGGCCATAATTTTAGGTATAAATACTACGGGAGGCTCTTGGCTAGTCTTCGAACTGATAATAGGACTAAAATAAGAAAAATTGGAAAAAAAGTATCGCCTAACCTGTTACCTATGATACGTTTCGATGTCCGCCATCTTGGTTCGCATACTTCGGGAGCACCGAAAATATCTAGAATTATTCGCGCATCACACACACTCACTCAGAAGTAAATGAGACTCAGTTGAAACCACTGAAACGCCAAGAATTACTGGAACTGTTTGAATTTATGGGTACATTCATGGATGGCCAAAACCGAATAACCCGTTATTCCGAATATTTTCCAACAAAATCTTTTTGAATATGAGATATCGAATATATATTGAAATGATCTGTTCCACAAGAGAAATCGTTCAAGACTTTTGGAAATTCGTGGATCTTAAATTTGATTATCCAGAAACATTGAGATAAATTTTGTTTCAATTTCAATTAGTATTCTCTATTTTATTCTGTCGGAAGTAAACTAATTTATCTTGAAAAAATAAATGCCTTATTAAACGACATTTTGAATAGAAATATTCAAAATTTTTTCTAGAATCAAGAATTTACTAAACTTAATCGAATATAATCATTTTCGAATGTATTCGAATATTCGATTCGTTGCGTACATCCCCAATACATTCATTACACGCCAGTAAATGCTAATTTACTCCATTCTCTGAGAAAATCTCTCGCTGCGTATGCTCCAGGTATTGATTTGCTCAAGTTTTATCAGAAACCGTGACCTGGTGATCAGATCGCGAATCGATATATAATGTCTCAATGGGTATCTTCGGGGTTCTTCTTGGGGATAAATCTTTTCAGATTGGGTAAATTTTCAAAACCAGAAAGTGCACGACCAAATGTTACTGTCGCCTACATCGTTGGGTTGTAACGTTCTTTATTTCTCAACTGTTATTATGATGTCACTACGGAGATGCTTTTTAGCCTGCGCCATTTTTTTCATATTGCACATAAACCACGCAGGAATTAACAGTTAAAGGGGTGAATTTTAATTTTGCAATTTTCCAAAAGAAAAACGAGAGAATGAAAATTGAGATCCACTTTCACCATCTCTTTTGTATTCCGTCAAATCGACCTTAAAAGATAAACAAACATCTTTTGAGACTCAGTAATTAGTAATCACTGAATCAGCGTTCTGTTAGGTCACAAAGCACCCACCAATTAAGGATCTTATTCACTCCCTTTGATGATTAATCGCTGATTAAGCATTCTGTTATGAGTTTGCGATAATTTGTTACTTTGTTTGTAATCCTACCAGTACTTTACAAGTGTGTGCTCTGTTCATCGGTAAATGTTTGTAGATAAATATTTCCTGGTGCTAAAAAAGGTGTTGGAAGCACTATATTAACTTAAACATACAAACCATTATTATTCAATGATTACCTCTTAATTAATATATATGTTGAGAGTGAGACACGTATCGTTTATCAGTTTTTCAAAAAAAGCTATTTTAAAATGTTCCTAGTCGAAATAAGGAATGGTAACAAATGTGTCGAAATCTGTATGAAGTTTGTTATAAGAACAATGAAAACATTAAACGAGCCTTGATATACTAAGAGTAAAGTGGTAGATCACGGTCTCTCAGCTAGGGGTGATAAAACTACTTCTGGGGGTGTGAGAATAGTGAAATGGGGTGAAAAACAGACAGTTATCAGGGACAAATGTGGAAGTGACAAAAGACTAAGTTAGGCGATTTCCACTTAACTGATATACTGTAAACAAACACCTATTTATTAATCTAAATTACTGTTTTTTGTTATAATAAATAATATGACATTATGGTGGAAATTGAAAAGTAAAAACATTGTTTCGCTATTTACATATTATCATAATATTATTTCCCGCTATTCTGATATGGGATACGAGAATAGGTTTCGGGCTACAAAAGGGAAAAAAAGTTAAAACCACTAACTAGAATGGAATGGTAAACATATATCCGTATCTTGCTTGGTATTGGGTAAAGCGCGCGAAATCGAGTCACGTGATACTGAAATTAATAACACTTACTTATGTATGAACCTGGTCTGTTCGTTGATAAAACGAAGTATATTGTTTACTATGTGTGATAATTTTACCGTTTAATCTCTTTGTTTTATCATAATAGCTTTTGTTACGTATCAATAGGGGGAACGTTAAACCGTTTTCCCGCCAAAATAATGACATCATAATGTACCATTGGCTCGGATTACTATTATGTAACAAAAGAAAACAAACGGTTGAATAAGAATTGCTTTCTCTGGTAACGAAAATTTTTGCAAACATTTCTCTCGAATAGATATATCAAAAAAGTTAGCAAGTTTTCTAAGAATAATAAATAACTCAAGAAATAAAATATTAACTGCTGGTTGTATTTTATTTTGTATCGGTTCAATTCAATTGTGAAAACATTCCACAATGAATTTAACGACCTGATATATATTTAGGGGGGATCTTCATTTCATCCATACTTTGCGGGCCTAATAAGCTATACAATGTTCTACCTACACTTGATGAAATTTTTGTGAAGTGAGCTATGCTAAATTTATGGACACAAAAAGTAATAGTCTACTAGCAAAAACAGTCTTTATCCACTGAAAATTTCAAAGCTATTGGTCCAGTAGTTTATGAGAAAGGCAATTTTTTCATAATAATAATAAGAAAAATACCAAAAAGAACAACAACATAATAATAATAATAGAACAATCCATATTTCCATGTCGTGTCCAATAACATGCTTAGCTCTTTTGGTTTATGTCTGGTAATTTATCAAAAAAGAGGATAATGCTCCTCCTCATTAGTAGCCGAAGGCGTTGAATAGCTGTTGTTATCCAGACGGAACTCGCATTCCTCGTTAGTATAGTGGTGAGTATCCCCGCCTGTCACGCGGGAGACCGGGGTTCGATTCCCCGACGGGGAGCTTTATTTGCAATTTGATAAGGAGGGCGTTCAACTTCGTGCACTGATTTACTTACTGATCACTCATGGTGGACATCGATATTTCAGCATTGCTTTCTTACTCTGTAGCCAGCTTCTGGAATATTTTTTGCTGTACCATGAATGACAAATCTGTCTGTATGTACATAGTGAATTGGCGCTATAAACATAAGCGGGCTGTAGAGGCCATTTGACAATCATATCTGGTCTTACTTTATAGTCAGCTTGTGAAATCTGCCTTGATGCACCAGCAATAAAATCAGCTTTGCGATACAACGGGAACATAGGACTAGAACAACAAGGGATATTAAGCTGAAAGGATAAAACATTCTCATGTTATATTGAACCTAATAGTTATTGGATAATCACAAAAAAATTAACTGCACCGCAACCTCTCAGTTTATTCAGTATTCGCAGTTTAACATACCTTATAAAATCGCAAAAAAACCTCCCCGTCGGGGAATCGAACCCCGGTCTCCCGCGTGACAGGCGGGGATACTCACCACTATACTAACGAGGAATACGAATGTTGCGCGGCTAACAAGTGCTATTCAACGCCTTCGGCTAGTATTCCAGAAAGGGGATTATTATCCTCTCCTATGATAAATGAACAGCTTAGCGGCACAATGAAAAAATACTTCGAAAACTAAATGTAAGTTAGTTGTACTTGGCACTTGTACCAACAAGAGAAACGGGCATAAACCAAATCAACTATGAATGATATTTTTTGTAAAACACAATTTAAATTGTATCCAGTGAAAGCAGTACAATGTATTGCTCATTTCGTCACTCTTCCCTCTATTTTCCTCTCTAAAATAGCAGCCGGATGCGTTGAATAGGTGTTGTTAGACGGGCAGAAGTCGTGTTCCTCGTTAGTATAGTGGTGAGTATCCCCGCCTGTCACGCGGGAGACCGGGGTTCGATTCCCCGACGGGGAGCTTTATTTGCTATTTTATAGGGCGGATCAGATACCTTTAATTGTTCAACATAACACGAAAAAGTTTTAGTACTAAATGTATTCTCCTTTGTGGCGATAAGCTGTTTCTTGTCACTATTGTTTTAAATTTTGTCTTATATGTATCACATTATTTTTGATGCGTGAATATAAGTTACAAGAAATTAACATGTTTTATAATATTGTAATATAAAATGTAAACCGTCCTATTAATGCCAAGAGAGTTGTTTGATTTAGTGACCACATGATGGTCTTCCGACCTTTCATCAATTCCGTTGTTAGTCGTATATTTCACCCAATGAGAGGTAATATTTTGGTCTGATTTGTTGGATAATGACTGGATGATGAATAAAGTTCTATCTGTCTGTCTATGTTTATATGTGTTTTAGGCTAGTAGGTCTTGTGCATGCATCCATAAGTGCTCATTTAATTATGTATCACTATTACGAGACGAATAAACATACATACATACATACATACATATTCGTCACAGAAGAGGATAATATTCTCTCTCCCCTAAAATAGTAGCCGAAGGCATTGGTTGAATAACGGTTTTTAGCCATGTAGCATTCGCGTTCCTCGTTAGTATAGTGGTGAGTATCCCCGCCTGTCACGCGGGAGACCGGGGTTCGATTCCCCGACGGGGAGATTTATTTTATAAGGCGGATGTCAAACTACGTATACTGATTAAACTGCGGGGTTGCGTTTCAGTCTATTTTATGTGATCATCAGATAACTTTTTTGGATCAACATAAGACGAAAAAGTTTTATCCGTTCAGCTCAGTTCTAATTGTATTTTCCTTTGTGGCGCTAAGCTGTTTCTTGCCACTATTGTTTTAAATTTCGTCTTATATGTATCACATTATTCTTGATGCATGATTATAAGATTCCGTTCTGACCGTCGTCGGGTGCGGACGTGTCAGCTTGAAAAGACTAGTGAATGCTACGCGTTGTATGTTTCGGTATCTGTAATCTGTATCGCGCAATATCAACATGAGCAAAGCCCATCCACTAGAATTAAAGAGGTTTATGGATAAAAGATTGGATTTAAAGTTAAATGGTGGACGATTTGTTACGGGTATATTGCGAGGTTTTCATCCTTTTATGAATCTAGTCGTGTATGATGGAACAGAGCGTAGAAAAGATGGGATCACTGCACCTGTTGGAATGGCTGAATGGTGGTCATTCGTGGAAATTCGATATTAATGTTGGAAGCATTGGAACGGATACAATGATTTTAAAGTGAACTAACCGAAAACGACAAAAGAACCCAATACCCCAATCCATGATTTCTGCATAGACTGCTATGGAACATCCAATCTATTTACCAAGCTTGTTTATAAGTAAAAAAAAAATTGTCACTGTGTTATTTTTGCAATATAATTGAAGTAGGCCCACAACATCACCATTTTTCGTCAGCGAGTGTTCTTTAATCCATATATCTGTATATAAAAAGCACATACACGTCTCACATTTTAATTTGAATTATAAGATATTGCCCGATGTCACATCGTGTTTTTGTTTTATTGTGTTTTGCCTGTTTTGGGGGGACGGGCACGTACTTGTACGTATTTAACTTTTTTATTAAGTTATGCCCGTCCTCCAGGTCCTCTGTATTTTGTTTGTCCCTTTGTTGTTGTTTTGTTTGTATCAGAGTGACCAAATAAAATTGATTGATTGATTGATTGAGTTACAACAAATTAATATGATTTATAGTTGTTGCAATATACAGTGTAATCTTATTGCCAATCTTATTCATGTCAGGAGAGGTGTTTTGATTTTTTGACCGCATGGCACTTCCGACCACCTATCGATTCAGTTGTTAGTCGTATATTTTACCAATTGAGAGATGTTATTTGTGTTTTTTGTTTGATTTGTTGAATAATTGCTAGAGGATGAATTAACTCCTATCTGTCCGTCTGTCTGTCTATTTTTTATCCGTCACAAAAGAGGATAATATTCTCTGTCTTCCATAACAGTAGCCGAAACCGTTTAATAGCAGTTGTTAGCCGCGTTGAACTTGTATTCCTCGTTAGTATAGTGGTGAGTATCCCCGCCTGTCACGCGGGAGACCGGGGTTCGATTCCCCGACGGGGAGGTTTATTTGTTATTTTATAAAGTAAATCAGATAATTTTTTTAGTTCAACATAACACAAAAAAGTTTACTCCGTTCAGCTTAGTTCTAGTTGTATTCTCTTTGGCTCTAAGCTGTTTCTTGCTAATATTGTTTTAAATTTCATCTTATATGTATCATCCATTCGTTTTTCCCGAGGGGAGGTTTTTATAAAGTGGATTTTAAACTGCGAGGTTGCGGTGCAGTTGAATTTTTTATGATTATCAGCTCAATATATTTTTGTTGTTGTTTTCATTCTCAGCACAGCCAGCTTCTATCAATTTCTTCCAGCACTTGAAATATGAAACCCATTGATCAGGTAGTTGCAGAAGAAAGCGTTTTCTAAACAATAACAATAGCAATGTAGTAAATCGATTGAAAGGTCCAATTCGTGTCCAATAATAAAAACAGTATCAATTGCAGATTACAAGCGTCGGTTGATCTACTATTTCGTTTGTAATTGTCATAATGTTTACTACAATTGGGTTATTGTGACATAATAATGATGCTATAAGCTGTGGGAAATATAGCTTCTCTCGTTTCTCACGTGATTACAATTTAAATGCCGTTTGGTTCATTACGTAAGAAACAATTTATTATGACCTAACTATTATAGCGAAGAAAACTAAAAACTTCTCTCGTATACCGTTAATGATACAAAACACGGTGTTTTTCTTCAACGCTTTGCACAAATTAAAAAATCGTCTCTACCTCATCAAATCATCGTTATTAGGATCCTACTCATTACTTATCGATTTTAATCGGTAAGTATGTTGATAGGTATTTGTCTGTCTGTGTGTCTGTTTGTTTGTCTGTTAGATGCACGCGATATCTCCCTCCAGATTTTGCATGTGCATTCATCTTATCTCGGACCAGAAGCCTATTGATTTTGGGCGGATTATGTCGTATAATTAGCGAGTTATTGATTAATTAGTGATGGGACACAAGGTGTCACTATGGAGTAAGAGCGCTGTTTTGGGGATCCCTTAACTTTCGATCGATAAGTCTTCGGTCTCTGACCGATATTCTCGTTGATACTTTTGGTGATACGGAGCGTCTAAAGATGTTTACTATTATTTGCGGAGCTCCACAGTGAATTCATAGAAATAAAAACAAAAAACACACTGGTACTCACCGATTAATTGTGATAGGTAAATTAAAATTACTTTAATTATTGACTGGGATGTCATTACCGTTGTAAAATTTCATCCATGCCGTTATTGCTTCTTTGAACAGTTACAAAATTATTCAAGTCAGTATTTTAATGAATGAAAAGAATAGCTCGCGGAGCCCCTGGGTTTCTTGCACCTTAAGAACCTATGTTTTTGGGGTTTTTGTTTATTTATTGAAACAGCTGATTTTTTTCTGTCACGTTGGGTTAGGTTAAAGACCAGACGGATTAATTCCCGGAAGTGGTTTCGCACGAAAAGTTCAAATGTCAAGGTCAAAGCGCAGAACGTGGAGGTCATATTACTTCAGACGGCGTCATTCCGAGAAGGATTATCTTGCGAAATATGCAGTGACCAAAACATAGCGAGCCAGGACGGATAGAAACTTGCTAGACTAAGTGTATACTATTGTTTGATATTGATAAAGCAAATTTGGTCTTTTCGGCCTTTTTTGTGTGATTTTACCTTTTGTAGAACTCTGACTAGACTAGATGGAACGTTTAATCCAACTTCATATGGAAATCGATATTATATAAATGGCTTTGTAGTTGTAGCCCAGTGTCACTACGACCCCCGAGTGAAAACTCCAGCGAGAAAAGAACAGTAGATAAAACACGGTACTCCAATTTAGCATTACTCTTAATTAACCAGCAATCTCCACGCTTTCTTTTATAGATCTAAATAGCAGGTTCTATTCGCGCTTAAGAACAATTAAGATAAGATTTATTATTTTGATCACGGTTCAATAGAGCATGACAAAACAATAAACACGTGATTCATCTGATATATTTTATCTTGTGGACGCTCGTGGCCGCCACGACTGACTTCGTTATTAGTCGGGGTTACGCGAGACTAAACACCCATCCTTCCGCTATGCCTCTGTGCTAAGGGATATGTATAATGCAGGGATGCTGTAGCAAGAGTACATATGGCTATTTTAAGTGATTTAAGAGTCTTTCTGCACACTGACACGAATATATTTTTATTTTCCCGAGACCAAATACTTGTTAAAATCATTATTCTAAAATCTAAGTGATTCAAGAGTCTTGCTGTACAATTAAATGGCTGTATTTCTGTAACGTTCCGTCTGACCGGTTGAAATATATACAGCATTTTTATCGGGATAAGAGGTTCTCTTTAATTGTATCTGTATTTCGTGGCTCGGATACTAATTCTTTTTATACTTTTCACTTTTTGTCTGTTTTGAAACTCTCCATTCCCTTACTTTGTATAGCCTTTCAGTTTTAGTTTCTTGTTTCAACTTCGATAGATTATTATCTAGTAGTATACCCAACTTGCTCTCTGACATTTGCATAATCAGAACAGTTTATATTGAGTGCATCAATATGTATTACAATAAAATAAAAGTTTTTCTCGCTTACCACAATGGAATCTCCCCCTTGAAAGGAATTTCCCAGCCCCGGCTGGAAAAAGCCGAAACAGACATTCAAAATTCATTCATTTGATTAATTTAAAATTGATTTGTATTTTGGTCGACAAAAATAATAAGCTCTCTCTCTCGAGTCACTTGTGCATTACCATGCAGTCGAGAGCAAGCCGTCTCGCGCAGAAATAAAAACAAATGCATATCACTCAATATAATATTGATTGATGTCATCTTACGACAAGGCAGAATGGCCGAGCGGTCTAAGGCGCTGCGTTCAGGTCGCAGTCTCCATTGGAGGCGTGGGTTCGAATCCCACTTCTGTCATCTTTGTTTCATTCACAAACACACCTTCTCATGACGCGGTTTGAGGGTAGCATGGGCATGTATGTTCCACACGTACACGTCAGGACGTTCCTGGTATTCAGGAATATAGCGTAAGTTTACACCGCTGCATTTTCTATCTCTTATGAGCACGACTTATTTCTATACATTAAAATTAGCGATTTCTGGCATGGGCCTTAGACCTAATGTGATGATAAGAATTGAGCGCTCCCGTAGTATGTGAACCAAGTAAGGCAATAATTTTATTCCAGTTTTTCTTATTTTAGTTCGATTACGAGTTCGGGGACTAGCCAAGTGACTCCCGTAGTATTCGTACCTGAAATTATGGCCTAACCCTAACCTGGTACACATACTACGTTCCGGTGTCCGCCATCTTGTTTCACATACCACGGAAGTACCAAGAATTGTGATCAGATTTCCGATGCGTTTTCCTTTCTACTTTTGTTATCATTCTCTTTTTTTAAGTGATTATTTTTTATACATAGTTTATAGGGACGTGGAAAAGAATTCAGTTGTATGGTTGCAGGCCTGCCTTGCGCCCTGAGAGTCGATTTGAGTTTTAGTTGAGAACTTCGTTCATGTTGAATCGTGCTGTTTAAATATAATTGCAGTCGTACATTGTAATCTTCTGATAATAACGAAGATGATCGTACAGGAGTGATAAAGTGAAGGGAAAACATGCGACAGAAGCGTTATTACTTGTAGGTAAGTTGGATAGGCTTTGAATCTCGTAGCCTTTGCAAAATAGGACTAACCCAGGCGCATCGCAAAAATTGAGAATTTTATCATGTATTGTAACCTTTTTAATTCCGACATTCGAATAGATCTCATAGATATCGTGATCGTATGAACGGTTTTTGTTTTCTTCGCTGTTTAATTGCTTCTTCAGGACGCGGAAAAGGTGGTACACTCTTCTATGGGAACAGATGAGTCGATAAACGAGCGTTATTCTGTGTATGGTGTATTTGTATTAAGTTGAATCGTGATATTTAAATATAATTGTAGCCGTTTGTTTATTGTGAGATTCTGATAGGAACGATGTTGATCGCCCGGGAAAGATGAGGTAAAGCAAAACATGCGACAGAAGCGTATTACTTATAGGTACGTTGGATAGTTATTAGTTAGTAAGCTTGAAACGTCGTATTATTCGCGAAATAAGACATTAAATCGGGATCATCATGGATTTTTTTAAATTGATAATTGTTCTAATTTTTTTCTCATTGTGGAAAAGGACACGTATTTGTCGAGTTTCACACTTGTTTGTCCCGAAAGAGCCGAGAACGTGAACCCATTTTCACCCATTTTTATTCGATCATTTTCAAGGTCTGCTGGTTTCGTTGACTGGCGGACATTAGGCTCGTACCATACTTGAGACAGTCTTCTGAAACAACACAAAATAAATCCTGAAATCTCAATTGTTGTTACAAGGCGTGTGAAAGTTTCACCAAAACACTCCAAGAATTTCTGAGGTAATAACTATTAAAAAGCAGGAGTAAAATTGACGTTATTTTTATGATATAATGGCCAATTTTGTCGAATTTGTCTATTCCGTGTAATTTGAGTCGAATGATTGTTTTCACTGTGTTTTTCATAAAATTTTGACTTAAAATCGATCAATACGTGTTTTATATGACAATCGGACAATATATCTGAGTTAGCTACTAAAACTAAGTAAAATTAACTCCAATTTCAAGGTGTATTCGTCAATTTTTCTTAAGGACCGGTCCCCATCACCAGCGGGTGAAAAAAACCTAAAATTTCAACCTATTTTACGTGTTTTATTAAAGCTTCATATATTATATTCTTTATTTCTCGTAAGTACCGGTCACGTGATCGTCTTGAAATAAATTGCCATTCACATTTTGTCGAAGCAACTTGAAATTTAAACGTATTTCACGTGTTTTAAACACACCCGAATTCTAAATAAGAAAAGAACATTTTAGTGTGTGTTAATCGATTTTGTCGAGTATTTTCTTTTAATTTTGATATTGAAAACTACGAATTTCACCTATTTTACGTATTTTGGCAAAGCACGTAGGCGTAGGCGTTCGAACCCGCATAAAAACGGAACATTAGTTCTGCCCGTCAAATTCATAGCGGAAAGGTATTTTGGTCTAAAAACAGGTTCATGGTGAATTTTTTGTCGATGATTCGGAAGTATAACTTAACATTGGAATGCAAACATGCAAATGAAGCATTTTGGGCGTTTTCGCAAAATACTTAGTTGGTGAGTGAGTTGAACTTCATGTAGTGCATCGAAGGAACGGTTGAGGGGAAATGGTGCAGTACATTTAATGTGCAATACATGTCCGTGAAGATTTGATTCTTTCCAAAATGTTCAGCACGTTATCGAATGCGCTGTGCAAAGTAATTATCGGTCGTCGAGCTTTTTCCTGTAATACTGCAATGCATTTCATTTATGACATTAAATCCAACATTAGATATAACTATTTTGCCACAAGTCAAAGGATCAGACATTACGTTTATCTCAACAAATTAAATATCCCTTAATTTTATTACATGGTTAAATTAAAATTTTTCAACGAAATTGTTGAAACTTTTTCTGTTTTACTATTCGGGCCTCACTTCGAAAACTTTGCCGCCCATATACATTACGTAATGTCTGATAAATGAAAACAACCCGTAATCACCCAATTTTAAAGAGAATCGTTGTATTCTACCCCAAATCCTATGATTACTGACCATAAATACTCAAAGAATTTTAATAACACGTTCAATTCTAGAGAAATGTTATTTCTGACGCTGAGGGCGCTTATAGGTTAATCCTATGGAATAAATAATTTTGAATTCTCGCTACAGATCTAAGATGAAAGTGAAAACTTGTTATACGACACAGACGCGTAGACAAGAATTTCCAAATGCGGCGATCTGAAATTTCTATGTTGGACCGCTAGCGAAAACATTTATTTCCAGAGTTTTGATTGTCAAAAAGTCGTTTCAAACTGGTGACCGTACATTTGAACCCATGTGTATATCCACGGGTTCAATCTATATGCGGGTGCTAAAACCCATGGGTTAGGGTTAGTATGGGTTTAACTATCCGTGAAACAAAAAAATTTCCATAGGTGCAATACCATACAGGTGCAATTGTCATGGGTTCAAATGTACGTGGGTTCAAATGTAATGGAACCTTTCAAACTACAAAAAATGGCTATTCATGATCTGGAAAATGCTTTTTTCCCCTACATTTCAAAGTGGGGGTTAGTTTGGAGTTTCGACTCGCAATACCTCTGGGGAACGACCCTATTGAGACACTTTTTTTGCGTCTTTCGCTGCAGTCTTCGAAATCGGACAATATGTCGGGAGCCATTATTTTTGGAAGGAATCTTTCGACATTCAGGTGGGTAGCATATAAGCCTTTGGAATATATAATTTTACAATTTCGCAAAAATGACATAATCACTGTTGTAAAAAATAATTGTCATTCCTATCGGAAACGAAGCGTACTTATGAATTACTTTGGCTCAATTATTTCTGTTGGTGTAAACTGTAGAGATTCGCTATTCTTTGTAACTTCTGAAACAATCGTTTGCGCACCTTCTGGCGGGTTTCGTATTAGTCGTGAAGACTTCTGTACCGGTAGTCTACTGTGCCGGTAGTCTACTGTGCCGGTAGTCTACTGTGCCGGTAGTCTACTGTGCCGGTAGTCTTCTGTGCCGGTAGTCTACTGTGCCGGTAGTCTACTGTGCCGGTAGTCTTCTGTGCCGGTAGTCTTCTGTGCCGGTAGTCTACTGTGCCGGTAGTCTTCTGTGCCGGTAGTCTACTGTGCCGGTAGTCTACTGTGCCGGTAGTCTTCTGTGCCGGTATTCTTCTGTGTCGGTAGTCTACTGTGCCGGTAGTCTACTGTGACAGATTGCGTACCCGTACTACTTTGTTTTGGTCTTCGTGTCCACTGTCCATATATATCTTGATCGCATCGCTCTCTTGTTATTTGATACGTAGTGGACATAACGATCGTTTCAATATTATGTTGTTGTTGTTGTTGTTCTTTGACACGTTTTTAAAAAGTCGCTTTTCTCTTCGAATACTGGACCAATTGCTTTGAAATTTTCAGTGGTTAAAGATAAAAATTTTCTCCAGATGGCTATTACTTTTTTTTCTTGCTATGACGTCATCAAAATTATGTGACTCTACGTGTCCATATATTTGAGCATAGCTCTCTTGTTTGATGATATCACTGCGACTCGTCACGCACCAGTGATTTGCAACTTTACTTAAAGTTTCGATCATGCGACCTTGCTTTGGGCTAATATTCATTAAAAAAATTTAAAATATATATATTTTAATTAATTCCGAATTATTAATTATTATTCCAAAAAATGGAATTTTCTTTTTGATAAACAATTTTTTGCATTTTTCCAATATTCTTCTGACATTATAAAACGTTATTGCGGCAAATTTATCATTTCATAAACAATCAAATTTCTGGGCTTTGTGATTTGTTTGCGTTCACAGAGTTTTTAAAACCGCCTACTCTACCTATTATAACGCTTTTTCACGGGTCAGTACACTCAATTATTCTGTCATAATCACACCCACGTCTTGTCAGGGGGTCATGAGAGTTTGCTAAATTTTTAAGTAGGCGGTTAGCTCCTTACAGCTGGTGCGTTAAGAGGAATATTATTGTTAATACTAGAGACTACGCTGATTAGGGCAAATCATTTGTACGTATGTATGTTTATTTGCCTCAAAAATACAACAGTATCTGCATACGGGATACATGTTCAAGACTTTACTGGCCTAAGACACGGATGAGCGACCCCAACAAGTATAACTGCAGTTTAGGACGTTATAGTAGGACAACAGACATAAAATATACAAATAAAATTCACTAAGCCCTCGCTATTAATGCGAAAATTTGATAATTGAGAAAAACGTCAGGCTCCGCTACGTTTTAAAAAAACAAATTAGTAATCATCAATTATCCAGTTCGAGTTAGGAATGATTTATAAATTTTAATTTCCAGCGCAATCTGCATTCCTGACTCTACTGGATAATTACTACTTTTCTTATTCTGAGCGTTGGCGGTGCTTTTGGCGGGGTTTTGTACAAAAGATCCCCAAATATACTTTGTTAAATGACGTTTTTACGTCCAAACAAAGCACTGTACAAGCATTCGCTTCTTGATAACAAGATACAATAGTTTGAAAAAGCTGGAATTTTTCGATTTGGCATCGCCCACCCCATTTACCTTACCGTGCAACCCTTCAGGTTCTTGAAGATTTTTCGCTGTTTTAGCACGTTTTCTCAAATTTTTTTTATGGTATTCCATGGTTTTTGTACGTCTTTGAAAGGTATTTGGTGGTTATTTTTCGCTTTTTTAGCACGTTTTCTAAAAAAATTTTTTATGGTATTTCATGATTTTTGTACGCCTTTGAAAGGTATTTGGTGGTTTTTCACGGTTTTCAATGATTTTGCGTGGTTTCTGACGGTTTACACCGGTTTTTACACAAGCGGCCGTTGAGTAAGGAAGTATTATGACTGGAAAAACCGGAATATTTCCGTTTCCGCATTGTCAATCCAACTCAATCACACTGGTGGTGGTAACATTAGTGAGCTGGTGGCAGAGAATATATTTTACGATATATTCAAAACCGTGTCAGGAAATTTCGCCGTATAGGAAAAATCGCAAGAGTATTTTGCTGTAAAACAAGTATTTGTGATATAGTTAGGTTTATAGGGTCATAATATGCTCTTGAATAACGATCTTTTTTAAATAAGGCGATTTTTCATGCGGCGATTTTTCCTAAGCGGCGAATTTCCTACGGCGAGATTTCTTATGGCGAATTTTCCTAGAACCATTCAAAACTACTGTAATCAGCCACCTTCCTGTCTGCTTCTCTGGCTTATGCTCTACCAGGGATACTTTTTAGTTTTGGATTGAAACTTCCACTAGCCCTCATTCGGAGCGAAACGCATTGACAATCGTTGTGTGAAAAAATCCACCATCGGCGAGAGAGATCTATTTTTGTTTACTTCGAAAACGAGAGAATTAAAAAAAGGTTTGTGATGTAATAAGGAGAGAAAATAAAAAAGAGAATGGCGGGAAATAAAACGAGAGAGAACAAAGTCGAAATACTCGATTAGATTGTAAAATAGTTTGTCGTAATTCATGAAAGAGTACGGGCAGCCTTATATGGAGGAGGTTATATAGACTATTTAAATGGTAATTGGGGCCATATATCCATCCGTATTCCTAACCTGCTGTCTATCCATCTCTATGAGATAAGCGTGGCGTTTTGAATAATAAAAGCTCATCTCTTTGTTTATAATTTGGCGTAGATTTTTATACAATCATTCAAAGTGACTATATTACTTTTTATTCCATTCTCCGCAACGATCTGGATATTTTCCCCTATCCGGAATAAAAAAAAATCAAAATTCACTTTTTCCGCATGCTTATTTTTATTCCATTCTCCGTGATTTTCTGGGTATTCCCCAACCTCCCCCCTCGGAAGAAAAAAAAAAATCAAAATTTATTTTTCCCACGGGAACTCATAAAGCTGGTTTAACCGTTGGCGTCCAAGGTTAAATAAGTAAGCAATATGCGGTTAAGGCTAAACAAAGAAAACTCGAAAGTGAAAATTATTTTTTAAAGCTTCGTTTTCTGTTGTTATTTTCGAAGTCATCTGCGTAAATTATAGTGTTTGTTTCTTCACAATGGCTTAACAATCATAATATATATATGCGGTAACAATGAATAGGATACAGGCACATTGTATCGTCACAAACCACTGCCTTCAGTATCAATTTTCTCTCCATAATGACCTGTTTACCGATTCACGCCAGATATCAAAAGATTTTTGGGGCAAATTATCAGTTTTCATTACTTTTGAGATCGAATTTTTACATTTATAATTCATGGGGTGAATTGAGAAAACTACTTCCTTAATTTGATGAATTATTTAAGTTTAAGTAAAAATAAAAAGGTAAGAATAATAAAATGCAATTATTAGGTCACAATCATAATATTGCGTGCTTCTTCGTTAAGAAACTATGCTTTTGAAACGGATATATTATGAATTCATAGGAACTTTAATTTGATTTTGCTTTCGTTTCTTGGCTAAACCACAAGTTATTTATCCATGGTCTCGCATGGACCAAAGCTGTGAAGTCGCTACCGAGTCCTGGTTTAGAAAAATTTAGTTTCCTGTCCTGACCCGTGTTTAAAAAAAAATTGACTCAGACACCGGCGCTTCAGAAGTGTGTGTACCAATATGAAGGTAACTAATTTTGTTCGCGTACTTTACATTAAGTTGTGTAAAGGGACTGAAACCTATGGGCAGAGGGTATATCCACCTGGCTAACACAGACAGTCCCCGAACTCGTAATATAACTAAAATAAGGAAAATATCGGAATATAATTATAGCCTAACCCTAACCTGGTACACACTGCGGGAGTACCCCGACACCAGCCCCGAACTCTGAAATCAAATTTTGATGACTTCGACGAGTGCTAGCCTTTTTTAATACACTGTTGAATTTGTTTAGTAACTTCATGCTTTTTGAGTTTATTTGAAAAACTTGATCGAAAGTCTGAAATCCCGACTCTTGACCCAGGAGAGTTTGAAAATATTCTCCAGTGAAAACATTCCCAACTCAAGACGTCGACATTGCATGGGCATAGACGAACAGTTAAAATAGGGAATGGATATAGTGGTCCCAATCGCCATTTAAATGGCCATCTTTGAAGAGAGCTATTGGGTTGTCACACAGACAGCAGGTTAGGAAAAGGGATATGGTCGCAAATGGTTAGGATATGATATATGGTCGCAATCGCTATTTGAATGGTCTTCTCCGTTCAAGGCTATCGGACTGCAATATTGCAGATTAGGAATATGGAAAGATTGATGGTCCTAATCGCCCTTTAAATGGCCTCCATAGATAGATATTGGGCTTCCAAATAGACAGCAGGTTAGGAATATAAATAGATATATGATCCCTAGAGGCCTATTGGGCTACCGTTCAGTCAGCAGGTTTGAGGTGGATATCCCAATCGCCATTTGTATGGCCTCTTCCGCAGTGGGCTATTGGTCCTCCACATAGACGGTAGATTGGGGGTAGAATAAAAATCATATCATAATTAGAGTAGAGTCATAATACTAATGATTTTAGCCAGTGATGAGATTCAAAACTATTGAAGCGCCAAATATGACGATAGTCGTCAGCTTAAGAACGGGTTCGATGACTGTCACGACACGCCAGGAACGGGTTCGAACCTGAATCCAACCAGTTCCTCTAGCCCAAATGACAAATGTGCCAAGGTCTGTGCAAAGTTTGTTTTAAAAGTCAGTTACCCAGGGCCCCGTATACAATTTTTATAGGAAAACTTTGCCCTCGACACGCCCCTTTTCCTATTGCCCAATGAAATCCATCGCACGTTTCAGTTAATCAAATAATCCAGTAAGTGAGCAACGCCCAAAGCAATTAATAAAGTGTTGAGACACGAAGACTTGTTGTTAAATAAATATAATAGTAAAAAGTGCTGAAACATACAAATTCTTTATGTTTTAAAAAAATTAAATTAGGCTATGCTACATTTTGAGAATAAACACCTATGCGTTGGCTAGATATTTCTAAAAGTTGTTCATTTACTAGTCCAGCGTTTTCCATTCGGAGAAAAATTAAATTAATTTTATTGTCTATGTAGGATACACGGTTGTTTCCATGTGACTCCTAGCGTACCAAGACTGTGGCCTCCTAACTGTATTACTCTTCGATTGAAAGGGCAACGATAAAATATATGATATAAAGATCGCGATAAACTTTAAAAAGATAATATCACTAATTAATTAACAACTCGCTAATTATACGACATAATTCGCCCAAAATCAATAGGTTTTGGTCCGAGATATGATGAATGCACATGCAAAATCTGGAGCAGATTCAATCTCGCTTTCGTGAGATATCGCGTGCCCCCAGACAGACAGACAAATACCTATCAACATACTTACCGATTAAAATCGATAAGTAATGACTTAGCCTAAGATTGAGGAAGAAAACTCGCTGTTGCGGTCGAGTTGTTTGCGATTCGAGAGTTGCAAGTAGAGCGATGAAATATCGGAATAGGTTCCATTACATTTGAACCCACGTACATTTGAACCCATGACAATTGCACCTGTATGCTATTGCATCTATGGAATTTTTTTTGTTTCACGGATAGTTAAACCCATACTAACCCTAACCCATGGGTTTTAGCACCCGCATATAGATTGAACCCGTGGATATACGCATGGGTTCAAATGTACGTGGGTTCAAATGTACGGTCACCATCGGAATACAATATTCATATAGCGGCCAACACGTCCCGCGATCAATCAACAACCCAGGTCTAGATGTCGCTATATCTAGGTAGAGAAAATTTCACTTTATGTTCGCGTGTAGTATTCGTCGCCATTACTTAAAACTCGAAATGTTCCGAGTCATATAAATGTAATGACTCTGACTCGTCATCAATTGACCGCCAATGGGCTCAATGACTGACTCGACTTAGAGACTTCGATGACCTTTGACAGGGGCGTAGTCTTGGTTGGAGGTCGAGACACCCCCTCCCTTTTAAAATGTAAAAAAAAAAGTTTTATACATAGCAATTTTTTGTAGCTTGGAACACGAAAACCCCGCTAACCCCTGCCCACACGACTTGAATCGGGGTGTCGATACTTCATGACAATAGGGCTGGGCGTTTCAAATCGAATATTCGAAACGAATAGTAAATTATTCGAATCGGTTCAGAGCTAAATTTTGAATCGCCGCCATCTTGTTTTTTTTCTTTTCCGCTAATGGTCGAGGTGAATTCCCCAATTTTATTTTGTATTGAAGCCATATTTTTTCAACGCAATTCTAACATATGACTATTTTATGTAGTGAGTTATTGATAAAACGTGATTGTTATTGTGTGTGAACGCCAGTAATCTATCTGAGTGATGTATTCTATGTTTTCAGTAATTCATTTGTTAGGAAGACAAGTTACAATAAAAAAGTCGCATACAATTATACATTTCCAAGTATTCGAGATCCGATTCGATTCGAAAAAATTAATCGAATGACAACACTGAGACCAATTGGACTAATCAAAACTAGAAACATTGAATAATCGTCGCTGAGGATTGTCTAAAAATACTATTTTTAAATCACCTGATTTTGGTGCACAAAGGCCTGGTCATATAGTGCTCAAGTTGTAAGTTGTTGAATTAAAAATGTATCTTTCGTACGAACCCCCACCACAAATTCAAAAATGTGAGATTTGAGAAAAAACACCTTCGCCACGTTTTAAACTAAGAAATGAGTAAATATCCAGTTTGGGTTAGAAATAATTTGAAAAATTGATTTTTCAGCGCAATTTGCATTTCTAACTCTCAACTCAAACCCTTACTAGATAGTCTACTAATTTTCTTATTCAGAGCGTAGGCGTCCTAAAGATCTTTGAAAATTACCGTAAACTCCAACTACAGAGCACTGATGGATAGTATAATCGATGAATGCTCTAGATTTTTTTGTAAATTACTTGTGAAATATTTCACACAAATCCAATTTCGGGTAAAGGGTTTACGAAAATAAATGTATATCGTAATATTTCGCGCCTTTTTTGGCCTTGAACCCTTAAAAAACGCGGGAAGCGTACCATCGATTATGATAACACACTCAAATCGGAAATCCGCGTCTGATACTCATTGTTTGATCATAACGCTATACTTGACGATTTTGTGGCGTCAGAGAAGGATGCTCATAACTGGCGGAATACCAGACATCGATTAAATTGTCAGAATGATATAAATGTGATGAATGGGTCGTTCATTGCAACAGACAATAGCGTGATTTAGTTTACTAACTACAAAGGAGAGATACTCAAATATATGGACACGAAACCTAAAAGAGTACGGGTATGCAATTTGTCACAGTAGACTAGCGCCACAAGGTGCGCAATTTTTTATTGTGACGAGGTCACCGCCGACGAATCTCATAGACCCCACAGAAATTTGTTGACCGTACAAGATTTACCGTTTGACCGCTGTATGTTAGCTACATTAATTAGTAGTGGTATCAATTAACTTCAACAAAATACTTTTCACCGTTAACAATAGTAATCGTTTAACCGCCGTTTTTAACAAGTGTATTATTAGCAGACAAAACCAGACCGTTAACCAGACAAGATTTACCGTTGTTCGTTATCTATGTGATTCACATTTTCAAGTGCATTATTGGCAACATACGTTTAAGTACCAGCATATTGATGTCCAGAGTGCCCTTGACTTTGATATAATGTTTGATAGGCCCTTAACGACGACAATTTGTAAAACTATGTAAAAAAAATTGTAACGTAAAGTAAAGTATGATAAATTGAAGTATTTTTCTAACATTATTGGGAAATAAACGTCCATTTTCCTTCTTTGAATGTTCTCGCTCAGAACAAGGTAGTCTTTATACAGTTCTTTGTAGAAAAGCTTTTTTATTGTTTAAGCTCCTTTAGTTACTCGTAAATTTTGTTATTTAACAAGATTTTTGTTCATATGTCATTATGACATTGACAATTTGATTATGACATGATAATGATGGCCATTGACCACTAAAATACGCATAATAGGCGATCAAAAACACTTCGTATAAAGTCCGATTGGCTACTTCAACTAGTTGTTGTAATACCTTCTGAAATAATTCTCTTTGTTTATTGCGCCTTCTGTTTTGAATTATTTGTTTTGACTGGTTTCCATAATTATTTCTATGTGCAAGCATTTTGATAAGCAATACTCTAAATCCCTCGACTGAAAGTGAAACAGGGTTAATAGTGTGAATATTATAGAAAAACTGTTAAACAACTACAAGAGAGCTGTGCTCAAATATACGGACACGTCACAAAGTGTCGCTATTTTTTATTCTGACACATAAAAAATTAATCTCTTGAAGTCCACAGAAATTTTTGAAATAAGTAAAAGTAATAGCCTTCTGGCAAAAAAAAATCAATCTTTAATCACTGAAAATTTCAAAGCAATTGGTCCAGTATTCGAAGAGAAAAGCGATTTCATCTTGACGAAAGAGAAGAAGAATACTAACAAGAACAACAACATGATATTGAAACGATCGTTATGTACACTGCCGTGTCCAGTAAGTTGAAAATTCTCTATGTTGTGATACACTATGTTACATTCTATTATTTCCCTAGACAAAGGAAACAACTTTTCGTCATTGATAAATCATAACTCATTCTCTCATGGGGCATTGATATGTTAGGTGGATATTATAAGGATGTGACACATTCATTTAAATATTCGTTTACTCATACTTTCTTGTTTTTATTATATTTTTTGAAAACATTTTATTTACAATTATTCACCCTTTTGAATGAGCTGGTTGTTTTGCCTGTGTATTCCGCCTTATTAAATTCTCTGATAACGGAGGCCTTTCAATGAAATTTTTTTAAAGTAAAGGTCAGGAGCACTTGGCCCCTTTGTTAATTACCCATGATTTATCTTAGTTGTTTTTGAAGCAATTTTCAAATATCCAGATATGCTGAGTTCATGAGGCCCACTTGCTGCAATTTTTAGAGAATTTTGTATTTTTTAGGCTTTAGGTTTTCCAAAATTGTTATATACGTATATTTTAAAATTGTTTCGGTGCCTCTCAAGTCTTGAAAATAATAATAATTAGAAGCATCGGTACTCCTGAAGCATCTGGATTTAATAAAATTTATTCGTTAATCTGAATCAGCGTTGTAGGCGTCGTCGCTGCTTGAACACCTTTCGAGATCCCTCACGACTCATGTCTCACTATTAAAGTGTTTTTGTTTTCGTTATAGTGTGTTGACAAATAAATGATGATTGATTGATTGAAACATTCCTCGGTATGTTGTGAATTAAAAATTAGTCCTGCGATTGAGATTTTGAATAATCAAACTTGCAATACTCATATAAGTTATTATTCAATCACACCATTTTTTACCTCTAAAATTTTAGACAAGCACTTAATCAGACGTATAGGTTTTTATACCGTTTTGATATGACGCACGTTGTC
Organism: Styela clava; assembly: GCF_964204865.1. Lineage (NCBI taxonomy): Eukaryota > Metazoa > Chordata > Ascidiacea > Stolidobranchia > Styelidae > Styela > Styela clava. The sequence continues at coordinate 21,862,529 of NC_135257.1, forward strand.
GTGGCAACGACGCAAAACGTCGTATTACTCATAAATTGTTGTTTTACTCGTGTGAGACATAGAAATATACTAATAAGCAGATAAACACTATATTTTTAAGTGGGTACTACGGGGTGAATAACCAATTTTAACCCAAAGTTTTTGCCACGACGTCCTGACTCAGCGTTCTGACCGCAAATGTCAACAAACCATGAGTCAGCAGCACTATGCATACTTCCACAAACAAAAAATAAACTTTGAACGTTTTGGGCTGATATTTGCACTAATAATAAAAACGAGATGAAACGATTTTTTTTATAGCATTTGGGAAATTTATGAAACGGCGCAATAGAAGCACTAAGCAATTGTCACCGACATATATTTTTTAATCTCTTGTACAAATCCCTCACTAATGCAAAAATGTGAGATTTCAAAAAAAACGGCACCTCTGAAGTATGTGCACCAAGATGTCGCACCACCTGACCTATAACCTGGTACACAACCTGATTTCAGGTTGTGCGCCATCTTGGTGCGCATACTTCAGGAGGTCCAATAAAACACCCCGCCACGTTTTTAAATAACAAATTAGTAATTATCCAGGTAGTGTTAGAGTTGGGAATGATTTCAAAATGTGAATTTCCAGCGCATTCTGCATTCCTAACCCACATCCTAACTTAATAATTACTTTTTTTTTTATTTTGAGCATACGAGGGAGGTTTTTTTTTTTGGTTGTGGGCTCGGTTCAGAAAATTCATATTTTCCTAAAAAATTTAGTTGAAGTATGGTTACGCGGATTCATTCAGGCGTATTTGAGACTGTTCTCTGAGCGATCCTATTGAAATGCCAAAAACTATTGGAACAGCACAGTATTATGGTTGTGCATGCACTCAGAAAACAAGAGACTTATCTCTGTGCAAGGTTACAGACGACAACGAAAAACCAACAACCATATGAAACTATGACGATGTGTTTTGCGCCCATACACTTAGAATTGAAACCGTATTGAAGCAAATCGAGAATGGAATAGATTAGCAAACTGAAAGCAACCAACCACTATCGTTTCGATTTTGGCCTTCGTTAACAATGATGAATAATAGAGTAACGCAATGACTTTCGAAAACCTTTCAAAATGTATTAATTCAAATATTTGACTTTTTTGTTAATAAAACCGACGATATTGGCAAATATTTCATTAATATGTGTGTTTTTCTCACGTTAAAGATGTTTTTTCCTCTTATACACGATGACTAAGGCCTTGCCATCATTGGGGCAAATACTGAATATGACGTCATAGGGCACCCTGTTGGTATAAGACGACACTGTCATCTGCATAAATCATCACGTTAAATGACCCGTTTTATCAGTGGCGCTTGGCGGGCTTATCACCACGGGAAGTCATACCATGAAATTTATGTTATTATCTTGTATTTATTTAAAATATATCATTTTAGGATTCCATCCTGTTATTGCACCACTGCCAATTTTCTGATTTTTTTTACTTTTGCTATTTATTGCCCAACTAATAAATTATGACCTTTTTTTGTTTGATTCTGTTTAATTTAGTATAAGTTAAGTTACATTAAGTTTGGAAATGTATTGAATAATATAAGGTAAACAGAGAAGGCGGAGTAATAACTAACCCAACCAAAGCCAAAGTTGACTAGAATCAAAGAAAACTAATCGTGAGTCAATAACAGGACGATAACCATTGTACTATTGCGCCAAACAACTTTATCGTATTTCTGCGGCACTATCGTTTTGAAGTGGCCAAGACGGCTGACTACTGGTATTTAAATTACAATGGAGTTTTTGTCTTTTATGATAGGTTACAAATATTGGTATAAAACAATGACTTGTGAAATATGTTCACAGTTTGCGTCTCAGAGTACTGGTACATTGCAATTTCAAAGACATGCCTGGAATTTACACACAGATACTTAGAGACGGGCTTGATCTATTCTTTATATTTCAGTAATTACCAACACTTATATTGCCTTTTTCAAATTTATCTCTGCAATTGTCCCATGAATTGCATATTTATTTAGTCCAATTTATTCATGACGTATAATTTTTGCGGTTCGTATTAACCCTACTCAGTGATTATGAGTTATTTTCAGTCCTATATAAGTATGAAGATTCTTTTCCTTTCGAGACGAATTAAACTTTCTGCGACCTTTTCTGAAATATCTTGTCATCGCCTCTCTCGTCACAGCTGAATTATTACTTGACCTCGTGACCCTAATTTTAGTCACGGTCGATTGCATTTATTAGTAAGCCATATCAAACGATTAGACTTAATTGTTATTGTATTTTCAACAAAAATTGAGAATAGAATTTTCTCTTGTTTATCCCCAGATGATAAGACGATCTAATAAAGTGATTCTCAAACATTTTAAGCTTTGCCCCCGTTTTTAGAATTTGTCAAGTCTCGCTCCCACCTCAAAAATTCCCAGCTAACAATGGGCTACAAACAACGGATAGCAGGGCTTAAGTAAGCGTTGATAACACGTGAATAGAACGAAAGTATCCCCAAAAAAGTGTGAATATCCAAAATGAGGCGGACAAGATCAAAGTTTGACAAATATTTTTATCCTCTCGACCCATCAGAACATTGTCGATGCCCCCATTGTGGGACGCGCCCCACTGCTTGAGAATCACTGATCGAATAGTGCAGTGAACCACGGTTTTCTCGTTTGGTTACAGTCGGATTGAAAAAGACTAACAATTTTTTTCCAGATGCACGGATTTTGATGGTAGGGTGAGACAAAACAGACCAGCGGACGCGTGATATCTATCAACTGACAGGCCTTGTGCTTATGGTACTCTCAGTTCATAAAATAGAATGTACCATAGTCGCCTCACAATGATACCATTGTGACCCTACCTCAAGACGCTATTGCCATAGTTACCCAGAATTAGACTTACCATAATTTCTTGGGCATAATCCGGGACAAACTCAAAACTATAAATGAAATAACTGGACGAATGGCCGAAGGCCTGAGCTTGGCAAATTTATATTCCATATTTATATTTATAAGCTTTAATATTGCATTACTCTACAGAATCTCAAGTTCTAGATTACTTGCAGCATAATATGACTCAAACAAAACCAAACGAAAGTTATTATGCCTAATGCCTCCAACTCCAAGCATAAAAGGCTTCTAATGCAGCAATTGCTGTAGTTTCACTGAAGGCAATAGAATAATGACGCAATAAACGTCACTCATTATTCCCTAACTAAAGGATTTCTCAATATTTTACTCAACCTAATGAGCTAAAAAAATTAAGCCTCGAATTAAAGCAAAGTTATGCTATTTGGGACGGAAGTATTCATAATTTTGCATCAGGTTGGAGTTAATTTTGATAATTTCATTAAAGTAAAATTCCGGGACATTTTGCTAACCGGGACGGGACACCAAGATGGCGCACACCCTGAACATAGTATGCGTGTACCGGTTAGGATTCAGGTTGCGCGACATCTTGGTGCGCATACTTTTGGGGCAACGTAATTTTTTGTAGATCCAATGTGTTGTCAGTATGGTGAAATAATAAATTACTGATTTCTAAACTTGTTAACCCACACATGTCAATAGATTGACCTTACGATTATCACACGGATCCGCATGAAGATGCACCGGAAAATAATAGTTAGTTAGTCCAACATAAATCCAATTGATAACATATCGCCAGACTGGTCAATTACAACAAAACGTACATTTTGTGGGATGATATTTTCAGATTCTGTACTTATTTTACGAAACTTTACTTTTGATAAAATAAACCGCTTGTCCAGGGTCTTTTTATGAGTGGGTTAGTCTCGCATTTATTCCATTAATAGCGTTTATTTCAAGATAATTCACTTTGACTTGCAGACTTATAGATTACAACAAAACGTACATATTCGTCGGATGACATTTTCTCAATTTGTACTTATAGGAGAGTTTACTTTCAATTAGCTGAACTGCTTGTCCAACTTTTTTTTATGAGTGAAGACGAAAAACGTCACATTGAGAATGGTTTTATTTATGTCTGTTTGTTTCGACTGACAGATTACATCAAAGCTCTATACGTGTTTGTTGAAAGATTATTTCACGTTTTTCATCTATTACAGAAAAGTTTACTTTGGTTAAGTTGGTTTTTTTGTCCTGATTCCTTTTCGGAGTAAAGGCCCGGAAACGTCCCGTGAAAAATTGTTTTATTTACGACTGTTCACTCGAGTCATTTATTGCTCAATTGAAATTATTTCGGAAATTGCTAAATGAAAGCTTAAAACAAAACTCGCATATTTGTGAAATATTTGGAGAATGAAGACGAAATATATTTGTGTCACCGTACATCTTGGCACAGTATAATACAAATATGCGCGGGCAATAGTGTTTTCTGGAATCACATAGAGTAGCAGCTGTCTTCCTTCCCGTTACAATCTTATGATTTGAATTAGGATAAGTTGTTATTCCCGCATATAACCGTTAAATAGCATATATTTCAAGAAAATTTATTTTCGACTGACAAACCGACAGATTATGACAAAACTTGCATATATGTGGGATGAGATTTTCTCAATTTGTACTTATTTTAGGAGAGTATACTTTCAATTACCTGTATGCTCAAATTGACTTAGATACTTAATTGGACTGTCAGACTAACGATAAAACACGCATATTTGTGTCATTGACAACTGTGCAGCAGGACATACAAAGCCTATAATGCAAACATACTGTGGCGAGAGTTTTTTTTAATCACCATAGAGTAGTAGTTGTCTTCACTTCCGTTACAATCCTATGACCCACCAGAGCGAAAGTTTAGAATTAGGATAAGTAGTTAGTACCGCATATAACCGTTAAATAGCATATATTTCAAGAGAATTTATTTTCGACTGACAAACCGACAGATTATAACAAATCTTACATATTTGTGAGATGAGATTTTCTCATTTTACTTAATTCTCGAGAGTTTACTTTCACCGGTACAGCGTAAAAGATTTCTCGTAAATTTTCTGTTAATCCTTCTTAAAGTACTTGAGTTACAATCCAAAAATGAAACTGGTCTTTGTTTCGTAACAATCGTTTCAAATTATTCAATTATGATATCATATTCACAATGACATTTTCTCTTTGAACTTAACAATATCATGGTGACGGAACAGTGATCAGTCGACTTTAAATTAGATAGGTTACTGTTACATTCAACCCGTTTTATAACGTAATAATGAAATATTCCCCACACCACACGCAGAAAATTACTTTTCCATGAAATTAAAAAAGGTTTCTGTAAAAAAAAAATTATAAACTATGCTTTTTGCCATGAAAAAGTTCCTGTACAAGCAATGACTACTCTAAGCAAAAATCTAATATAGCTTAAACCTGGAATGCAATAGGTGGCCCGCGGGCCACAACCATTTACGTCAATCCCTTTATTGTGGCCCTCGTCAACACACAGCTTATTATAAAAGACGCTCACATCGGTATAAATACAAAATGTTTTTTTCTTTTGTCGGTGCGTCAAATTTGCCGGTGATTTTATTACTGTGAGGCTAAGCGATTGTCGCATACTCTTCTCCTGTCTTTTCGGCTATGTTTTTTGTGTGGCACAACCAGAAATTTTCAAGGGGGGGGGGGGGGGTTCGGAAATTTTTTTGCCAGGTTAGATCGAAACTGCTAGCGGGTTCGATCGAACGCTGGAATATGCGTGTTTTTATTAGTCTTGGGGTCTAAAAAGCATTTCAAGCTACGAAAAATTGCTATCTATGATACAGAAAAATGATTTCCCGCAAAACCACCCCCCTGGCTACGCCACTGGGCACAACTAGATGTCTGAAGTTGGTTATATGGCCCACCGACAAAAATGTTGCATACCTGCGGTTTAAAATGACCAGAATCTTTCTATTTACCCGAATTATTACACTCTGGGTCAGGTATAGGCAGGGATTCCATACCGTCCTTTTTTCTAAGATTGGTCCTTATTTTTTAGCTTGCATTCTTATTTTTGGATTGCGTGTCCTTATTTTGTCTTATTTGGACTTCATAAAGGAAGCTTTGTGTTGTTTGTTTTTTGTGGCATCATAAAAGCACCACAATCCTGTTTGGTACACAAAGAAGCAAGGCACAGATAGGCATGAAACATTGTTAGTGTGGCGATCCTTGGGTTTTGTCGTAGTGTATTTAAGTCTTTTGTATTTTAGCCTAAATTTTAAAATGAGCGAATGTAAGATCGTTTTTCGTGATGAGTACATGAAATAATTCAAAATTAAACGAAGCTTGAAGGATGATTGCTTCGCATACTGTGACGTCTGTAATTGTGACATTAACCTGGAGGCCATAGGAAAGCCAGCTATCTCTGCTCACAATGCAGAAAGTCGTCCTTATTTTGCCAGTCGTCATTATTTTGGGTTTCAGATCGATAGAATTCCTGGGTATAGGTATGAGAACCCATACCATCTCTAACTAAAATCACAACTACATAACAAACGGATTTCAAATTTTCAAAAAAGCAATAACTCCCCATTACTTTTTCAATTTTTCTCTGCGTAACCGACATTTCACTCGAAAATTCCATTATTCACAGGTGCACCTTCATATGACATCCGGTACAAACTTTTAAACTTTTCATATGACATTGGCATCCATTTGTATAATGATAGAATGAATATTTTAATTTTTTTTTACCAAATTCGCCCAGAAAGACTCGTCTTTTCACCAAATTTTAATGGTTTTACAATTAGCGGGCCCACTTTCATATGACATTTGGTACAAATTGTCTAACCAGATACTTTAACAGATTTTCGTATTTTTAGCATCAAAGTAACAATGCTTATGAAAGGATTTATACAATTAAATTTTCGTGACCATAAATTAATCTTTAACGCTCCCATGCATGGACCGACCATACTACGTATTTATTACGTGTGTATCATGTATGATCATATTATACCCAAGTGTTTATGATAATCCGGATTAAAGGCGGGAATCTTTCGTTCAAATTTCAAATTATTGTATTTGCTGCGTAATAAAAAGGTTAGACAATGTAAATAAACAATAATTGTGACGTTACAATAATGATAAAATACCTTTCCCATATAAAGGAAACCAATATTTAATACAAATTCTTAAAAATAAATGATATTTACATGCGCCTTCTACCCATTGCATTTGAGAGTCGCACCTCCCCTCGACCCCCCTTTGAAGTGTAAAAAAGGCATTTTTTTTGTATCGTCGTAGATCGCATTTTTTTCTAGCGTTGAAACGCTTTTTGGACCTTCGAAATATTTAAAAATCCACGTTTTCCGGCTTCCGACGAGACACGCCAACTGTTTCGGTCTGACATAACAGTTAGAAATTGTAGAATTCACCCCCACCCCCTCCCCGCGATTTGAAAATTCATGAATACAACCCTGATTTACGACATAAAGAAAGGCCTGGGTGGAGGGAAGAAAAGTGGCATATTCACTATGAGGAAAAAAACATGTATATCTTCCTGTATAATTATTACTAAAAGTCTTCAAACAACTATACTGATAAGTTAGTAGTGAAACATTGTCTGCAGCTCAAGTGGCTTCGTGTAGATTAATGTACAATTAAAACAAGCTTATCTAATAGCGACCTCCGAAAATACTCAACCGCGATAAAAAAGAAACGACAATTCACCATACATGGCCAATGATATTTCCTTATTTTCATACATGCATTATCTACGGCCGAGTTTGTTGAGCCGTGAGATAAAAAAAGCTATTTTTTGCTTAGATGTACGGTATAAAATATATCGTCTACAAAGCACATAGGTAAATATTTGGTTGTAGTGGTTAGTTATGTGGTAAATCGGTCTTGTACGGTAAACCAGTAGATTAACCCAGTGGTTACCAACCGGCAGTCATATGACTAAATTAATTTTGCGACAGCGATTCGGGGTTCCTAGGGGTTCCGCGAGCTATTCGTTTACTTGCTAAAATACTGACTTGGCTAATTTTGTAACTGTCCGAAAAAGCAATTCAGTGTGGAAATGCGGCAACAAGGCGGTAATTCAAAAATGACAATATCTATAAGTTCCAATAGATACGTTTTATTTTGTATTAAATTCATTGTGGGACTCCGTAAATAATATTCAACCCCTTCATGGGATCCATAACATCAAATGTTTGAGAACCCCTGCCCTAGAGTTCCACCAATACGGTTCCCAGGTTCTGCGAGTTCACATTCAAAAGCGAGTCTATATAATTTGTATGTATATTGTTTAAACATTATCAAATACCTATTAGGTTTGCCATTATTATCAAACTTTCCACCACACTTAGAAGATCATTTTATTTTGTCAATATATTATGGGGTATTTTATATATATTTATAGTTTATGCAATTTTCCTCACAGCCTATGACAACGTTCCTCGATGTTTCGGAAAGTTCCATTGTACCCCCCCCCCCCCCCCCCACCAGGAGGGTTGAAGACCATTGCACAGGAATGATAAATAATAATAATAAGTCTTGCTAGTTCATAGAAAGAAAAAAAATACCTTACTTTTATTTATCACGAAATGTTTCATCTGGTCTTCTGAAATTACCACTATAATTTTATGAATATAAATTTTGTTGAAAATATCAATCTAAATAACGTCATAATGGCCACGATTGTTACGTTGTTGCTTCTTATTAATATATGAACTTTAGCCTAGATGTTGTAAATAAATTTTTCTTCTATAGTTTTTCACATTGATATTTGAGCCTCCCGCTCGGTAACAAAGTTAGAAAAGTAATTGTCCACCCCTGTTCTAATATTATTTCGTTCAAGTATCCTTACGTTACGACAACGGCCACATACGGATCCAAAGTTGGAAGTAGCACAAGGAGAAAGGACTTACAGTTTAGTACACAAAACCCCAGTGCCCTCTCTATTGATTTGCGATAATATGTGGAGATTTTTACTGACATGCATAAAGAATTAATCGACCAATTTGCATATAAGTCGGGTGTTTAGTGATTGTTTTTGCCGATGTAAGGAAAACTTGTCGAGCAATGATATACGTACGACCCCCCTGAGTATAGAACACCCGCCCTGAACAAATTACAGCAGCTTTCTAGTGTTTCTAGGTTATTGTATATCCATTACTTAAGTTTGTCTCTATGGCTATCAACATGAGTAAATGGGTTAAGAATGCATTGTGTAGTAACAATTTCTATTCTGTTATCATTATTTCGTAATAGTGGGTATGTCGCAACAATATTTGTGATGATGATAATAAAGATGTTTGTTTATGACAAGGTTTACGTGTGATCAAACAATTGATATTCCTGGGAATTTTGACGTGATAATCAACTGTATGTTACCTCATAATTCGTCACGGTAAATTTAGATTTATATTGACACGTCACTGACAATTTTTATCGGTAAATGGAGACATTGTGCGATTGCGAACCAGGGCATTATTTATTTAGTAATTAATGTGCCGAATATGTTAAAGAGCGCCTTCGAAGGAATGCAGACACCGGAAAGAAAATGTGATAATAGTTGTCACTTGGATGTGCCTTTTTGTTTTATGATCACGAAAACCGGGGGGCAATTAGGAGATATATTGAGCGTAATGCACCACCACAGGGGCGTGGCCAGAAATTTTCAGAGGGGGGGGGGGGTTGTAATTTTTATTCGCCAAGTTAGATTGAAACAGCCAGCAGGTCCGATCGAACGCTTGAATACTCGTGTTTTTAGTAGTCTTGGGGTCTAAAAAGCATTTTAAGCTGCGGAAAATTGCTATCTATGATACATGAAAATGATCTTGTTTTTTTATATTTCAAGGGGGGGATTTCGACCCGCAAAATCACCCCCCCCCCTGCTACGCCACGGCACCACCATACTCCGGATCTTTTCTACAAAGCCCCCGACAATGAAACACCCCTGCCAAACGCTTAAAATGAGAAAATTATTAATTATCCAGTTAGGGTTAGGAATGCAGATTGCGCGGGAAATTCAAATTTTCAAATCATTCCTAACGATAACCCCAACTGGATAATTACTAATTTGGTATTTTAAAGCATTTTTGCATTAGCGGCGGGGCTTTGTACATAAGATCCCATAATTCTATATAGTTCCAGGGACCTCTGAAATTTCAGTTGCATTTCAGCATTTAATGACGCCAAATTCTAAAAGTTTCATTACACCTTAACACCATAGACGTAATAGGGGAGGCTGATTTTCAACATTATTTTGAACGGCATTTTGCGGTATTTGCAGACAAACATTCATATGCTATTTCCCACACAATTTTGTTCTATTTTTGAACGATTTACTGAAAACCGGACGTTTCTTGGCTTGCTATCAATGATCTTTTCACCAAATGAGCCAACCGAGATAAATGAAAATGCGCGCATATATTCCTCGGTTGACCTGGACAGCGAAGTACGTTTGTAGAGCAATTCTTTAAGATATCTGACTTGTTTGGAGAAAACGTTAGCTAACTTAGTGAAGGGCCACTAAACATGGAAATGATTAAAATCGACTGAGTCCCCCAAATCAACTTCAATATCATAACCGGTTTTGGACGGTTTTAACTAGTTTGTACCGGAGTGTACATAATATTTGCACACATTATCACCGCACAAAGCTTGTTCATTGTTTGTATTATGTCGCGACAAAAGATTGCCTTCCACGAGTGGCATAAAGTAAGCAATAGTCTTATTGACATTTAACTTGATAAAAGGTTTTCCTTATGCGACACTTTTTCACGAATTCACTCAGAAGAAGGCAGTAAACAATAAGAACCCACTGATATGTATGGAGTTATACCATCACTTTGAACAAGGCTCTGTACAAGCCAGGGGGTCAAGGGGCAGACTAGGGTGTTGAGGGTCAGACCAGCCCCCCTTCAAATGCCAAAAAAAAATTCTGTACTCCAGCAATTTTTCGTAGCTTGAAACGGGTTTTAGATCAATACCCCGCTAACTACAATCCCTTTTTATGAGTTCAAGGTTTAACAACTTCCTCGTTGCGAGCCGGAAGTTTATAATATACGATCCCGGAAGTAATTACCGACACCATAATGTTTTTAACGTGGAAGCAATCAAGAAACAGGCGAGTTTCGCTCGTTAAAAAGTATGTGTAAATTTTAATATAATTTTGAGGTCAAAGGGTCATACATAGTAATTTTTCGTAGTTCAAAGATACGGTCTGATTTGGCAATTAGAAATTTCAGTGCCCACTTCGGAAATTACTGGCGACGCCCTACAGCCATTACTTATTTTTATAAACTTTGCGTTTTCACACACCCGCCAGCCTGGATAAGACTTTCTCATTGACTAAATAGGGACGCAGCTCAAAAAATAATTCTTCGAACATGAACAACTTCAGGGGCTCCAGGAGTATGTGTACCAATATGGAGGTAAATAATTTTGTTCGCCTATTTTACATCAAGTTGTGTGAAAGAACTGAAACCTGTGAGCAGGGGGTTTATTCACTTGACTAAAACCTACAGTTCCCGAACAGATAAAATAACTAAAATAAAGAAAATCGGAATAAAATTATGGCCTAACCCTAACATTGTACACACACTACGACATAACCCAACTTTATAATTTATATAGTGCAAACGCCTTGGAAATTGTGACAAATTGTAATTAAACTTACGGTATGGGAGCACTGGTTATAGTATAGGCCTGATTCTTACCGCCGATCAAAAATTATAAATTTCCTTTGACTGAGCGATCTCGGACGACAACGTTTTATGAGAAATTACGATGTAACAACAAGTTAATAGATAATAATCGTTAATCAGTTACGCCCTTGTCACGTAACAATCATTTTTATTGTGACTAAATAATATTAATTTATAGTCTGTGTGTTATGCGGTTGATCAAAAAATTGTTAAAACTTACAGAATAAACAAACGGTAAATCATAAATTTGCAAAACAAATAAGCGCGAACACGATTTTATACTGTAATGAGCTCAAAAGGAAAATTAACATGCGCGAACCCGAATTTATATTCAATGAAGTTGATACAATATTTCAATTTGATTTGTCATTTAGTATATATTTTATATTTTCCCGGGGGAGAGGAAAGCCGATAAGATACGACTATTATGACTTGTTATTTTTGTTATTTCATGTCTGTTGTCTAATTGTAACGTAGCACTCCTAAATGCGCATATATAACTTTGAAAGGCTAATAAGGTTAGGGCCCAGACATGGGCAAAGTACGGCCCGCGGGCCAAATCGGGCCCGTTGGTGATTCAATCTGGTCCGCCTGATGTTGCCACAATCAAACTGAAATCTAATTTTGAAGTTTTAGTTAAAAATAGCTCAAGGAATTTGTTGAGATTGCGATTAAATTTAGTTTTGCCACGAGGCTTATTGTTTTCCACTTTTGCTTTTATAACACTGTTGAATTATGTTCATAAAATGAACTTTTTACGTCACACTCACATGGCTCGCTAGTCTAGGTAAGCAAAATTTCTGTCTCTGGTCCAAATACCCCCCCCCCCCCCTCTTGGGGGTCTAAAAAGTGTTTCAAGCTACAAATTTGCTATGTGTGATGCTTTTTTCACAATTCAAGTCCGAAGTTTTTTTGAACCGGTTCAAACTCCCGGATTTCGAATAGCTAAAAATTGACTCGTGTTTTCAGCTCCGGATTTCGCACCGGGTTTACATTACTGAGTCTGATACCCTTCAAAACGAAATTAACCTCTGGGTGTCATATCAGGCCATTGATTGAACATACATACCACACGAATATACTAACCCAGCGGTTCCCAAAAGGTGCGCCTACATGTTTACTAACGTAAAAGGGCATAAAGTATTCATTAACGATCACGAGTTTTATTTAAGCATATTTTTTTCGTGTCAGTGCGCGCGAGTATTTTTCCTTGATAATTTGGCGCCACACGAACCGCTGTACTAACCTATTAGTCAGCATTGTCTGCACCACGAAAACTCATGTCATGAAGAATGAGTTCAAAGTTTAACAACTTCCTTGTTGCCAGCCGGAAGTTTATAATATTCGATCCCGGAAGTAATTACCGACACCCTAATGTTTATAACGTGGAAGCAATCAACAAACACGCGAGTTTCGCTTGTTAAAAAGTTTGTGTAAATTTTAATAGAATTTTGAGGTTATTATAGATATTATTTTAGATAATTAAAGTAGGAAAAGAACAAGAATTTATTATTTTGAGACATCGGGAAAAAATCTTTGGGATCTTTTGTACGAGCCTCCGCCACTGATGCGAAAAGTGTGATTTTGAAAAAAACAAACCACGCCCCCCCCTCCTCCCCTAATTTTTTTTATTATTTACCAATTCAGTAATTGTATCTGAAAACGGCGCTCCCGAAGTATGTGCACCAAGATGGCGCACAACCCTACCTGGTACACATACTATGTTCAGGTTGTGCGCCATCTTGGTGCTGCCTGAAAACAAATAACTAACTAATCCCATACCCGACATAGAATGGTAACCGGAAGAGAGACCGTGGTTCAGCTATAACCCGGGGTAAATATGTAAATCCTATCCCTAATTAATTAACATTAATTGAAGATACCTGCAAAAGATATTTCTACTTTGTGTTAAAATAGGAGCCTTGTTCGCAGCGAAAGACGTGAAGACGTTCTCTACGTCCATTTTTTTGTTCAAAAATAGAAAAGAAAACATCACATGCGAAATGTTGTTACAGTCGAAACCTCCCGTTTCCTGCATTACAGAAGTCAAAACACAGTACAAGCATTATGATCTAATAATACACGTAGGAAAAATAAAATCTGCCACCCCCTTTTCCGGTACTTCCCCTTACTAAACATATATATTTAATATGCTCGAATACTAAGCGATTGCAGCACCAGCTGGGGTAACTATAGCAAAAATATGCGTAAAATTGAATTACACACAAAATCCAGTTAATATACCAGTAATTTCAAAAGCCCGGGTGACATTTACTTAAGATGAAATTTCGAATCCGATTCTCAAATTCTGAGTGTTTTGTCACAATACCTGTTTGTATACGTCACAGTTCAAATTCCTTGCACTTGACCTTGGTGCTAGAATGCAAATCAGCTGTTTTGTGGGAAATGACGCAATGGGAAAATTTAAAGTCCTGGCTGATTTTTGAAAGGAAGTGACGTCATAAAGAATTCCTTATTTGCTTTGGCCAGCTATAGTCAAGCTTGTTTAGTCAAGGCGAATACGCTTGTTAAAGGTACTGTTAAAATAGTTACAAGCAATCCCATTGAGATTTATGTATCAGTTTAGTATTGATATAATAATTGCAAGAAACCACTAATAAAAGATCTATATATTTGCTCAAAACAAAGACCACAACTTTTATTGTGTTTCTCTTATTCATATTTCAATGTTCGCTTTGGATGCGATGGCCTAGCGCAGTATTTCCTCAACTTATGGGAGGATCGCTTGTTTTTTTCAACAAAAACGTAAAAGTTAATAATTTTATTTCCCAGTGAATTATAGTGTTTATTTCATATTTGTATTGGAGTTTTGCTCAATAGTAATCGTATATGTGGGAAGTATCACAGCGTAAAAACTTGGCATCTGCTGTTATTAGTCAGTCGGCTAATTTTGTAATAATTTAAGCGTTTTAGCAGGGTTCTTGGTGTTTTTTGACGGTTTTTCACTGTTTTTAAGCGTTTAAGCAGGCTTCTTGGTGTTTTTTGACGGTTTTTCACTGTTTTTAAGTGTTTTACCAGGGTTCTTGGTGTTTTTTGACGGGTTTTCACTGTTTTTAAGCGTTTTAGCAGGGTTAATGCATAAGCATCACATTCCGCCTAGTCACACAGTGGTTTCTCAACCTCAACAAGTATTTGGTCCTTATTTAACACCGGTCGTTGTGGTCTACACGCTGTATTTCAAAAAATTTGAGATGTGTTTTTTAAAACCTTCCGAAACTAAAAGTGATGAGTACAGCGGTTCCTGTTTCGTGTTTTGTCAACAAATCTTCGGCTTCCAATCACGGCTGTAATAAATTGAATAGGCGATGCCAAATCGGTTTCACAAAATCACCAGATGCTTAAATTTGATTGTATTAGAAATAAATTATGTCGGTCCGGCAGTATTTGTACCAAGATGGCGCACAACCTGAATCCTAACCTGGTACACAACCTGAGTTCAGGTTGTGCGCCATCTTGGTACACATACTTCGAGAGCACCTAAATGATAATGCTGTTTTCTTTTACTAAATAATAATTTCCGTTTTGATTAATAAAGTGGAATTGCTTCTGTTCTTCTTTTAGTTTCCCCCTCCTGCTTGAGGATTTTAAAAATGGGCCACAAAATGTTTTGTGCAACAACAGTGGGGAGAAAATGGGCCACAAAGAAAAGTTTGGAATTCAGTGCGTTCGGATATACGGTTCCGATCGCCGTTTAAATAGTACAAGCTTCTTATGCAATGTGGCCTCTTACACACAAGTGAACCCCACATATGGGGCTTTCAGTTCAATATTTTGTCAACAAATTTTCAGATTAAGCTTTTACAGAAACTATCTATGGGCCTAGCATGATCTGATATAGCTGTAAAAAGCAAACGTTTCGACTAGACAAGAATGAAATTTGAGAATATAATTGAATTGATTCGGTTTTTAACAAATTTTTGTAATACTTTTGGTAATTTTCTCAGGTTCGGGTTCGCGGTAATTACTTTTGAACGCTGACATAAATTACCGATCAATAATGAGATTTCCATCAGTATTGTTTTTGAAATTTTGGTCAAAATAGGGTCAAGGTAAATAACAGCATGAACAAAGTTAGTGTTGGGACCTCCTGAAGTATGCGCACCAAGATGGCGCACAACCTGAACTCAGGTTGTGTACCAGGTTAGGATTCAGGTTGTGCGACATCTTGATGCGCATACTTCAGGAGTACCTAGTGTTGATTCAAGTAGAAATCGACTTTTGCGTGTATAATATAGGTCTCAAGGCCCACAATTGCTTATAGTGCCAATAAAACGTTTTAGATACCACCAATTGTTACAGCAATATCACAGTTTAAGCGCGTGTAACAATTCAATCATACCGGTATCTGAATTATACGACCGGTATCGGTCCATTGCGAGCGCTTCCTTCTCCTGGCCCGCGAATATCATTCCGCTCATAGTTTTGATCCTCGGTTAAGCAAGCACTTTTGCGTGTATAATATAGGTCTCAAGGCCCACGATTGCTTATATTGCCGATAAAACGATTGCAAGCCCCACCAACACTCTGTGCGCTACATCTAGAATTTTTCAATTACAGAAAGGTCTGGGCTTCCACTTAAAGGTTCGAGAGAGCTGGTGAAATAAATGAACGATGGATCGAAGTAAGGTACCCCTATCTAAGAGGAAAGAGTAGCAATGGGATGGTTGCAAGCGACAACTATCACGCTAAGAGCCTTTTAACGGTTTCCTAAAAGTTTGCTCAAAGTAAGGTCCTGAGCCCTCAACAAAAAGTAGAAACAGTACTGATGAAAGAATTGCAAGTTCTAGATAGAAGAGTTGCAAGATAGCTCAAACCATGTCCCGTGCCTCAACTAAAATCAGAAACAGTACTGATGAAATAGTTGCAAGGTCGCAAGCCATGGCCTTCGACTGGAAGATTACTGATAGAAGAGTTGCCAGAGCCACTTCACCTAGGATTTTTTATCCACAGAAAGGACTGGGCCTCGAGGTTCGAGAGAACTGATGAAAGAGTCGCGAGCTTTTATATGAAGAGGTAAATAAATAAACGATGGCTCAAAGTAAGGTCCCATTATCCCAACTACTACTAAACTAACTACCCAAGCGACTACTAACACGCTAAGAGTCATGTAGAAGTGTTATGAAAGTTTGCTCAAAGTAAGTTCCCGAGCAAGTTTGAGTAGAGCAAGTTTCCGTACTGGTACTGATAGAGTTACTAGAGCCACTGCACTTTATGACAGGGGTGGGCAACCTACGGCCCGCGGGCCGGATTCCGGCCCGCGAAGCTTCACTGAATTATAGTAACAAAACAGCTGTTTTGTCGACTTACGTAACAGAATTTATTTTGAGACACGTGTAGACTAAATTATATTATAACTTGACAATTATATACTTCACAATTACTATCTTAATGAGCCTGTAATTTAATTATAATTAGACAAATGGCAACAAAACGCAGAAAAGTTGATGCTAAGTGCAAATGATTTAATGGCGCAGAAAATATTCAAATGATCAGTCTTCGCGCGCTGCTTAACATGTAACTTCTGATCGGTGTGAAAAATTTGATTCATCGGTCATTCGTTCGGTTTTTAACTTTATAAAAATATGTGCGGCCTGCCAATGACGTGCAACCTTTAATTTTGGCCCACGAGCGACAAAAGGTTGCCGACCCCTGCTCTATGTGCTTTATCTGGGATTTTTTATTTGCAGAAAGGTCTGGGCCCCCACTTGAAGGTTTGAAAAGAGCTAGTGATCAGCTGCGATAGAACCACTAACACGCTAAGAGTCATGTAGTAGTGTTCATAAAAGTTTGCTTAAAGGTTCCGAGCCTTCAACTAAAAGTGGAAAGAGTACTGATAGAAGAGTTGCAAGTAACCGGTGTATCGCTAAGATATATAGTTTGGATCATCCTTGCTGCAGTCCTTCGCAGTAGATAATTGTTGATATGAGACTCGAGACAATTCCAGTTAACACCGTGTGGAAACAAATAAAATGTCAATCGCTTTTTTCAAAACGATACTCCCGATATATGTGAACTGAGATGGTGGATACCGGAACGTGGTATGTGTACCAGGTTAGGCCATAATTTCCGGTACAAATATTACGGGAGTCACTTGACTGGTCTCCGAACTCGTAATAGAACTAAAGTAAAGAAAAATGGAATAAAATTATGGCCTAACCCTAGCTTGGTACACATACTCGTTCTGGTGTCCGCCATCTTGGTGCACATAATACGGGAGTACAGTCAAAAACATCTCGAAACTTCAACGACTTTGAATTCTCACACCCAGTTATCTTAGTTTCTATTTGTGGAATTAGCCCAGAACCTTTCAGCAGCCCCATCTGTAATAATTACCCAAGTTTTCACAACACATCGCTACTTATTTTAGAATTTAGTGAACTAGCGGGTATTTTCAAAGTATTTAACGACCCCATGTCACCCAAGTATGTGTCGGGTAACCCAACAGTCGCCCACGTTTGGTAAAATGTCTTCATCACCGCATAATTTGCATTGTTTTGTAATAATGTTACTATTATGTTCTCATAGTTATGTGCACCAAGGCGTAAACTCAGCTGGGTACTCCAGTATTATTTTTTTAACAATTGCGTCTATGTCGTCATGTTTTGGCGGGAAATGTGAGAGAATTATAGACCACCTCCTTTGTGAGATAACAATCTACATTCCCGACATATTTCACCGTAGCCTGGCTAAGTTGAAATTCAATACAGAAAGGCGATGATGGATTTAAATTTGGTTCGCTTTTAAAAAAAATCGGAAAATATAATAAAATTTTGCTTAAATTTTGTTTATTTGTTTATTTATGGCCATACATACGCCAAATATGTCCTACCAAAAATTCGAAATTCGGTTTACTTCAAAATTCCATTAAATTAAATACATTTATTTCAAATATAAAATAAGTTAAAGCTTGGTGATTATTACAACATTGCAACGTCATAAAGGAAGTGAAAGAATTTTCGCGCGCTTTAATCCGTGGGAAAATGCACAAATATGCGAATTGAACAATAATATTTATAAATTGAATAAACATCCCGGCAACATGCAGAGATAAAGGAAATAACTAGTAATGATCGTGATAGGAAATAAATAAATTGACTTTGTATTATGAAGCTATTAGCAATTGCGTCTCTTATGTCAGTGGTTCCTAAACCGCGGCCCGCGGTCTAATTACGGTCCGCCTAACGATTTAATATGGCCCGCCGAACTTGAGTAAAATAGTTGAACACCAATTTTTTCGCGTTTTCGATACCACCAATTGTTACGTCATTATCACAGTTATAGATACCACCAATTGTTACGTCATTATCAAAGATTAGCGCGTGTAACAATTCAATTATACCGGTATCTGAATTATACGACCGGTATCGGTCCATTGCAGGCGCTTCCTTCTCCTGGCCCGTGAATATCATTCCGCTTATAGTTTTGATGCTCGGTTAAGCAACTTTGGAAATCACTGTCCAGCGGACTTATTCGATAGTTTTAAACCTTATTGGTGTAGCGAAACCCCAATAAAACATTCTAATCAAGAGGCTTAAGGAATACCTGAACCAGGTTCAACTGTCTTTTATTGTCTGGATATTATAAATTATAAAAATATATATAAAAGCAAACGTGATACTGGCAGCATAAAATGATCTTTAAGGTGTTGCAAATCTAATAATAATGGCAAACCCAATAGATATTCGGCTATGAATAATCAATATATAATATATCGATATAAACTGTCGGATAAACCACTCATCTCCCGACCCCAAAGGCCCAACGGAAATGATGTATCAGAAGCCCTAGGATTGAATAAAATTATGTGGCAGTGGCAGGCTGGGAATGGTTACCCGGTTAATCGGTTAATCGATTATAGATGTTTAACAGTTACGATTTATTTGAACCGTTAACTGACATCTCAGGTGTAAATCATCTTTATAATGTACAATTTCTTTAAAAATGATTGCGTCATCGCGTGGCGTTTATTTCAAAAGAATATCACTAACTGTATTGGTAAGGGCTCAATAAATGTGAAAAAAATTGAAGTACCACGATTGATGATTATGAAAATTTGACAATGATAAATTCAGAATCAATTTTCGGTCGAAATATATTGTAACAAGCTAAAATTATAATTTATTACGTCAAACTTCACGCTGCGGTTAACTGGTTAACCGGTTAACTGGCGTTCTCTCATATGATAACTTCTTTTACAACAACATACTTATTATGATATTATTAGAAGGGTTTTATCGAATGACTCGGATATGACGTTCGTACTCTGATCCGTAGAAAATGATCTTGCACTTTCCTGTCATGTTTACCCTGTCTGTTTTACAATTCCTAATTTTGGTTATACCGACGATCGATAAATATACGGTTTCGCGTTTCCGAAGTACGAGTAAATCTCCCGTAAGCTTATAATGGGTTAATTTTCCTTGCGTGCGTGAGTAAGGTGAGGGAGGACTGATGGACAAGCCAAATGATAAGAAAGTATATATTTTCTTATATATCGTTTTAATAACTCTTGGTATATCATGGATTGTCATACCTTTACTCAAAGATGAGTCTTATTTACTTCTGCGTGAGTGCCCATAACTTGGCTCAGAGATGAGTCTACTTTACTTTTGTGTGAGTGCCCGTAACTTTGCTCAGAGATGAGTCTTCTTTACTTTTGCGTGAGTGCCCGTGACTTTGCTCAGAGATGAGTCTCCTTTACTTCTAAGTGAGTGCCCGTAACTTTGCTCAGAGATGAGTCTCCTTTATTTCTGAGTGAGTGCCTGTAACTTTGCTCAGAGATGAGTCTCCTTTATTTCTGAGTGAGTGCCCGTAACTTTGCTCAGAGATGAGTCTCTATTATTTGTGAGTGAGTGCTCATAACTTTGGTCATAGATGAGTCTCTTTTACTTTTGAGTGAGTGAACGTAGTGCGTACTACCCTTGTTCGTAGTATAAGCCTGTGGAAACAAGATTATTTGATACAGGTAAAAAAGCTGACTCATGGAAATGACGGAATCTTAAGATGACATTTAAAATATTGCACCATCGACCGTCATTCCTCATATATCAATTGATCGCAGCGTCCTTGCAAAGCCGCAAGTATTTGTGTAATGTAGCTCTGCGCATTGTCGATTTCGACAGTTTGATAAATTACGCCCGGAAATTGTATGCAATCTTTCATATTGAAGACGTTATCGCACACACAAAAAAAGCAGGGCTACTCAACTGGCGGACCGCGGTCCGAATCCGGACCTTACAGGTAATCGATTTGGACCGTGTTTAATTCTTTATTTTGGATCATGAGCCCCACTTTTGAACTTTCCTTTCATAAAATCATTTTCATAGATTTAAATATATATGAAAAGGACTATTATGCCACAATAAACAATCATGATTAGCTAATAATCATTTGTCGGATGAGGAAGTGCTCGTTTAGGTATGCCGAAATATGATTTCTGGAAAGACCGGACCCAAATATTTTTTGAAGTTTTGTATGCGGATCTTCGGTAAAGATAGTTAGGTAGCCCTGCCTTAGAGCCCACAGAATTTATGAATGAAAGTGGGTCTCCTGGCGAGAAATACAGCCCCCAAACCACTGAAAAATTTCAAAGCAATTTGCGCAGTAATTAACAAGAACTGCGATATTTTTATGACAACAAGAAAAAAATTGTTTGGGTTAACGATGGATGGGCAGAACCCCCTTTTGAAACGTAAAAAACAATTCTATATCTACAGAGCGATTTGTCGTAGCTTGAAACGTTCTTCAAACCTTCATCTCTTGAAACCCCACGTTTTCGGGCCGGATTCGCTAGCCTTGATATAGGCAAAGTACGGCCCGCGGGCAAAATTCGACTCTTTTGGCAGCGGGCCAAATTCGACTCGTTGGGTTATTAAATCTGGCCGCCTGATACCGCCACAACGAAACTAAAACCGCATTTTGATGTTTTAGCTAAAAGAATAACTCAAAGAATTTATCGAGATTGCGATAAAGTTTAGTTTTACACGATGCTTATTGTTTCTAACTTTTGCTTTTGTAACACTGTAAATATTGTTCATAAAATGAAACTTTTTACTTCATACCTACATGGCCCGCCAGTCTGGATGAACAAATTTTTTGGCCGGTCGGGATTGCAAAGTCATCTGTTAAGAAAATGTTATTGTCACTGCAGAGAAAGATGTTTGCTGGTAATTGATAAAATGAGCTTGGCAGATGGGGGTAAATAATAGAATGAAAGTAAAGAACACCTGTTCCAAACTGCTACTTATATCAACAGAGTGTAGACTCTTTGCAGAGCCTTTTTCGGAGTCAAAATACCAATAAAATGTCGAAACGACGTGAATTTTAACAGCAAATTCGGAATTACCGTCACACAGAGTAATCGATCGTAGATTTAGTTACCTCCCACGTCCCACCCATTTAGATCTTGTTTACTAGAATCGAAATATTGCACCATTTGTCGTCAGCTTTACGATACGCTTAGGCCTTAGGGTGTATATTAGGATGGTTGGTCCAAAGGTTTTTTTATTTGCACAAAACAACAACCGTTTCCAAGGTGAACTATGAAGTCATTGATAGATTACATCATAATGACTTTAATGATGAACAATGCTATATACTCAATAACCTTTACTTTATTAAGCTTAGGACACATAGAGGTGACTTTAGTCGTAAGTTGTTTTAAAAGGAGAGCCTATTGTGACTTCATCATCTTGTGACGTCACCTGTTCGTTATAGGTTTTCAAAAATGAATTTGTTTGTACTGATTTTTGCAGTGTCATTGAGATTTATTACGATATGTATACCTTTCATAGTTTGAACAATAACGTCACCATGGAAACAATGACGTCAGTACTTTAATACACAAAACAATTTTCAGAATTCGAACCCCTCTATTTTTAACAGACCCACGGGGCTCATTACTCAACTAAACCAAAGAAAAGTTTATGCATTCCCTCCCCTTCCCTATTGTGACATCATCAGTAGCTTACGTCACACCTTTGTAACAAACTCCTAAATTATGCATTCTGGTATAGATTTTCGCGCCATCATTGTTTTTATTTTATGCTGTAACAATGATGTGACATCAATCTTTTGTTACGTAAAACAATATGACGGGGGTTTCATAATATCGAATTCGTCGCTGTATAGATTGCACCACCTTAGAAATTTCAGAACCTCTCACTCCTGGCTTCGCCTCTGGGTATTATGAGGTCATTTAATCACATCACGTTGCCATAACGAAGTTTCGCAATATTTGCCAATGTTAACTCTTGAAAGTCTTCTAGTCTGTGTTCTCGATGTTATAGCTTTTATGAGGTAAACAATGAATTCTGATATTTTTTTTATGACTATTGAATCAAACAATCCGACGCTTTTATGACAAAATAATAAAATTTTATGTAGCGCAGAGACCTCACACAGTGGCACTGATTGTTACACAATAAATATTTTAGGAAATTCTCATTATTACGTTAAAATGACCTGGTAATATAACAATAGCATCCTGTATTGTGGTTCTGGCGTTCTTTATAAAAGAGTTACTATTATTCGGAGAATAAAATATTTACTTTTTGAAATTGCTTACCTAATATAATTGTCAACTTCAATTACCCATTTGGGTGTGGGGACTGGGGAGGAGTTTTTTTTTTTATAGAGTGTTTTCAGAATTAGGCTCCGAACAAGGCTCAATACAAACAATTACTGATATATAAATGAAAGTGATTCACGAGTCTCTCTGCACACCAACACAAATATATTCCTGTACGTTTCGTCAGACCAAGGTCTGATCTTGGTTGAACTATGTATGTCTGAGGAATTCTGACTTTGCTTAGACGGAACGTTACAGAAATATATTTGTGTTCGTGTTATGCAAGGCTCTTGAATCACTTAGGATAGTTATCTTTACTCGTGCTACAGCAACCTTGCATTATACGCATACGAATCCAACAGAGCAAATGCATTGGGAAAGGATTGGGAGTTAGTCTCATGCAATTCAGCTAATAATTCTTGTGTATCATTTGCTATTTGTTTACCCTGCAGTGGTTCCCAAAATTGGTTGACCACGGGCTAATATTAGAAGCAGAAGAATATTTGCGGGCCAGAAAATCCGCGAAGAGTCGATACCGGTAACGGTAGGTATAATTAAGATACCGAAGAATACCAAACTGGATTGTTATGAATATACACGCGCATAAACTCTGACACTGGCGTAACAATTGGCGGTATGTACAACCCCCCCCCCCCCAACAAAAAAAGTGTTAAACTATGTCATTTAATATCGGCGGGCCATATTAAATCATTACGCGGTCCCTAATTGTCCTACGAGCGGTTTGGGGAACAAAGGTATACAGACTGGTCCGGATTTGAGATGTGTGAAAATAGCGCATAAAAAATCAACAGCCTGAAATGGCTTTCTCATACCTAATTATATCATAAAATTTATAAGCCGTGACCATGTCCATTTACTAAAGGTGTGGACAGTGCAAATGTGTTTTGAGGTGAATGTTTAGATTGACAATTTGACAATTTTTATGATCCATTTTCATACATATACAAACAATGCTCCTGCTCTGCTATTTTTAGAAGATTCGAGTAGAGTGTTATTTTTCCAGTTTCCAATTTATTATAACCAAGGCCGGAGGGGTTGGTCATATTTGCAAGACTGTTATTCAAAACTGAAATAGAGAGATGAAGTCAAAATCAAAATCTTTGCCAAACTGGAGTTCAAGACGAAGCTAAAGTCGTTTTTTTAAAGAATTCGGACTCTGATTCCGGATCCGGAGTCGTAATTGAAGTCGGATTTTTTTTGTTATCCAACCACCTCCGTCTTGGAGGAGTCAAAAATTTTGATGACCGCAATATCCGTATCCGGAACCGAAGTTAATTTTTAAGTATCTCGCGGAAATCGGGAACTGAACGAATTTTCTTATCTCACAGCCTCTCTCACAAGTATACGCGAATTTCACACCAGACGCGTCGACTCGGTGGCCCACTGCAAACTCTCGAGATGACGTCAAGTATGACGTATGCTCTCCACAGCTGGAAGGGAATGGCCATTCACTTGCTTTGTTGATATAGTTTCACACCATTTAAAACAGTTAGCAAAATAGTAAAATAAAGTAGAATTTTGATATAATCATTCAATTTGGAAAGTTGATCTTGATCAAACTACTTGATATTAAAAAGTAACGTCATAATGCAGAGCATGACGTCACAATATAAAATGTCAACGTCATAATATCAAATTTGGGACGAAAAATTATTTAACGCTTCCGCGCTCTCAGTGTTGCCATGGCAAAATTTATTGAAAATTTACAACAAACGTGACATAGTACAAAATATGACGACCAAATACTGAGAAAGACAGGATCATGATACACTTTTAAGTCGGGGCGCGATCTGGCAGGATACTCAATATTGCAGTGTTTTTGACGATCAATTCTACTGAGTCTAATTTGATTCTGGACCAGGACTTCGTGTAGACAGAATTTGGACTTTTATGTTTGAATGTTTCAATCAATTACAAAAATATCACACTACAGCTCTATGACTTACTCCTCTTACTTTTCTTTTTTTCATTATCTCACTCTTTCTCTCCGGAGCATCTTGACCCCGGGCAAGTATGCGCGGAATCTTTTTCAACTGTGAACGAGGGTTGATACAATAGTTACAATTCCCATGAATTTTCGACCGAGCAAAAAAAAAAAAATTAAATCGAGTCAATTCCCAATTCCACTTCGGTCCAGATTGAAACAAACTGGGAAACTGGGTTGGACACTGTTCAATGTGTCCTCGATAGACAATCCCAATAACTATTTTCGTCTTGGGGGAAACTGAACTATTACATTTAGTTCAAGATCTAAATGTCAGAATACAAAATGTTATGTTACAATTGAAATTGAAAAGTTGACGTCACAAACACAAAAACCGACGTCACATACAAGAATTGACGTCATGGATGCAAAAATTGGGCTTTTGAGATAAATTTACAGCTTGGGTAATCTAGCTAATGTATGTAGCGATCCTTCATTTTTCATCATGAAAATTCAACTACTAAACTAGTTCTGAATGTTGCGAAATGCCAGTCTTGGGCAATGATGTCATAATACAAAATGTTGACGTCACAAGCGCAAAAACTGACGTCATTAATATAAAGACATGACATTATAATAGAAAAACATGACGATATAAACACAGGAATTTGACGTCACAATCAATTAGCTCATCGCACAATACGAGTCTGGTATGCTAATCGACAAACCAATCCTTCACTTTTTATCATGGGAACTTAATTACTAGACAAGCTTTGAATGTTGCGAAATACCAGACTGTGCACTTCACGTTTAGTCAAGGGCATTCATGAGTCAGTTGTGGATTTAGAGTTGAAACAAGCCGATTACTGTGTTTTTGTTGGCAAATGCTGTCAAAAATATTCATCAAACTCACAAAAAATTCCATGTTAGTTTATGAAAGTCACCTAAATCGTATAATACTAGTGGGGCGTTTTACTATATTTATTTACACCGTTCGCTATGAGCAAGTCCCTGTACGAATGGCCACTGATATCTGGCAATATGTAAGGAGCTAAGAGCGTTTCCCACCATGAGATAAACAGGAAACACCTATTAATCTCACTTACTATAAATTTACTATGAAAATGAAATTGATTTTACAATTTTTTTTGTGGAATTTTTTACACAAACACAAAGCGACCAATTGTGGTTTCAGTTGAGGAAAAAGATGTAATGCTAAACAAATTCAGTAATTTAATGTGTATTTTGAAGTTATTGGTTTTTAATAATGTGGTGTTTTGTGTTTAATAATGTGGCCCTGGGTGAGATGTTAGCATTATTAGTATAAGTTTATTTCGACTCCATAATCAGCATAACAGATAGTAAATATTTGATAAAACAAAAAAATAGGAAAATGAATATGGAATCAGGAGAGCAGACAACATTTTAAATAAGGTTCAAAAGTACAGTACAGAATTGAAGTTGGAAGGTTTTGTCAAAAGAAGTGGTAGGTGTTCACTCACCTATATAGTATTCAATAAATTCACACACACTCACACTTAAACATCTAGTTTGGCAGGAAGACACTGCCCCGATATCTTCTGTGTTTGTGCCAGCAAGGCAAAAGCATAGTGGGACGATAATTATTTAGTGCCACAGAAACCCAATTGATATTATACAAATGGACATAAATATATTTTTGTTAGTGTGCAGGAAGACATTTTTAGTTTGTGTATAATGCATAGATGGTGTAGCAAGATTGAAGCTAATTCTTCTTCCTAAGCGATTTAAAAATCTTCACGCTAAATTCGTTTCTTTAACGTTTCGAACAAGTCAAGTCGTTGTTCGTCTTTTACATAAAGTTGTGTAATAGGACTGAAACCTATGGACAGGGGGTATATTCACTTGACTAACACAGACGGTCCCCAGCTCGAAATAAAACTAAAATAGGGAAAATCGGAATTAAATTATGGCCTAACCCTAACCTGGGTTACGGGAGTAACGAAATTTGCTTGTCTGAAGAAGTCTTCGGTCATACAAAACGTTACAGAGATACATTTGTGTCAGTGTCCAGCAAGACTTTTGAATCACTTCGAAAAACCAAAAAAATTGTGCGCATTTATGACAGTCCTAACTATCTAGAATTCTGTGCGAAAATTTACGCCGACAAGACAAAGTATCCTTAACAAGGGGTCATTGAACAGCTGATTGGGGTCATTCGTCACACTTGATGTCAAATAAGTGTCGTGGGTCAAGTTCCTGACAGCTAAGTTTCCCACAGGACTTTGTTGATTTCCTCGTCACTTGTTAGGTATGGGAATTGTGAAATATTAGATCAATGATTAGGCTGTGATCTTGTTCACTACATTTCTATCTTCAAACAAGGCCTGATTCAGGCAATCAGTGGTTCTTAACCAGCTACACTTTCCCGCCATTTTATTTGTGTTTATGTTTCTTTTTTACACGCTTATTTACGGATTTTGCCAAACATTTTGCCGAATTTTTTAAAACATGGAAGGGATGGCCAACTGCGGACACATAGGTTGTTGCCCCCCTTCTTCCATGAACAGTAAAATAATTTTGTGCAAAGCCCCCGTCACTAATGCAAAAATGTGACTTATGAGAAAAGAATCCCTTCCACGTTTCAAAATACAAATTAGTAATTAGCTACTTAGGGTTAGTAATGATTTTCAAATTTGAATTTCCAGCGCATTCTGCTTTCCTAACCCTCGCTGGATGATTATTTTTATTTTTCTGAGTGGTGGCGGGGTTGTACAAAAAATCAGAATTCCCAGCTATCAGACGCAAACTGTTAGTCAAAAGTTCAAAACACTTCTATCGGCTCTCATCCGCAGGTCAAGTGTAAACCATAGTACAGGGCAGTGCAGCATTTTATATCGGTGGGGAATATAACCAACTTCAGACATCTAGCTGGGCCACACAAAAAAATAGTTTTTTCATGCACACGACGACGCGGAAAGGCAAGAGAAGAGAATGCGACTATCGCTTAGCCTTATAGTAATAAATGCACCGGGCAAAACGGCGACAGATTTTAACGCCGCGAGAAGAGCAAAAAACAGTATTTTTACTCACGTGAGTGCCTTTTCCAACACGAACTGTCGGATTAGGATTTTATCCGCGATGAGTTTTGACTAGGGCTACACTGAATGACTTGGCGGGCTGGTTTGTGGCCCACGCGCTGCCTGGATTACGACTAATGTTACTTTATTATAATCTTTCAAGTGGCCAAATTTCGTTTATATTTTAATCTAACGGCATCTGTATAAGATCCACTGTTATTTGAAGATTGAAACTATGCGGACGTCGACGTGAACCACAGAATACCCAAACTACAATACACTCAACCTATCGGGTGAATAGTTTAAAACACTTTTATCCGCTCTTAAACACAGTTCAAGTGTAAACCATAGTCCATATGTTGAACGGGTGTTGGTGAGACTTCTCATTCGTTCCATCAGTCTTCGAGCCCTCTTGACGTTATGTTCGTTTGTGCTCGGAGCCAAATTCCCACGAATTGACCTTCAAACGACCTTGAGGACGTTCACCGCAAAAATTTCGTTTACTTTTAAATTTAATAGTTTATACCCTTGTAGTTTTCACCCTTTAACTCTGAAAAAGGCAATACGCATGCAGCCCATGCAGGGGAGTGCCAAACTAGTCTGCTGCCCGGGGCGAGTTTCTGATAATGCTGCCTCTTATACCAAAGTTCTAAAATAATTTGGGTGATGAACAGATTATAGATGTCGTTATACACGAGAATAAATCAAATAAAGGTCAAGTAAGAAAGAAACGTTTGATTTATTCAACTAAGCAATAAAAATGTTGCAATTGTAAAATATAGGAACATCTTTTCTGTAGTCAAGGGTCGGGGAAACAATCCTTGTTGAATAACCATCACCACAGAACAAAGCCTGTTAGCTTTTAGTCAAATAAGAACACATCTAGGAGAGCATGTGTAACAACTCAAACTCTACAGCTTGGTTCTGCTGCCTCCCTACAATGTGCTGCCCGGGGCGGTTGCCCCATTCGCCCCCTCTAGGCACGCCACTGAGCCCATGGCCGGCACGTAAGGAGTTACTCATATAAGCATCCAATGATACGTAAACCAACTTTCAATCCCAAACAAAGGTATCCGCGAGCATGCGGCCATTACTTGGCCTTGCAGTAATAAAGGCACCGGGCAAAACTGCGAAAGAAATTAACGCAGCAACAAAATAAAAAAAACCTCTTGACGTCATGTTCGTTTGTGTTCGGAGCCAAATTCCTACGAACTTTAACCTTTAAACGACCTTGAAGACGTTCACCGCAAAAATTTTGTTTACTTTTTAATCTGACGTTGTATGTATAAGATATAGGACTGGGCATTTCCGAATACCTGATGATTTCAGAATCGAATCGAATATTTTTTTTTCGATTCGAATCGAATCTCAAATACTTGGTAGTCAATGGGGGATATGTAATTGTATGCGACTTTTTTATTGTAATTGGTTCTGTCAACAAATGAATTACTGAAAACATAGAATACATCACCCAGACAAATTGCTGAGCGTTCACACACAATGATAAACACCTATTTCTTAATAACTCACTACAAAAAATGGTCATCATATGTCGGAATTCTGTTGAAAAAATATGGCTCCAATAAAAACAAAATTAGGGAATTCACCTTGACCATTGGCGGAAAAAACAAAATCAAGATGGCGACGATTCGAAATTTGCTCTGAACCGATTCGAATAATTTACTATTCGATTCGAAGTGCCCAGCTCTAATAAGATTCAGTGATATTTGAGGATCTATTACCACTGAATGGAATGTCGGGTTCAAATTCCACACTTATCTACTCACTCAGAGTGTAAGAATTTGAGTAGGCAATGCTGTACCAGAAAGTGAGTCTCGGACACTTCCCTACTCACTCAGAGTGTAAGAAATTGAGTGGGCAATGCTGTACCAAAAAGTGAGTCTCGGACACTTACCTACTCAATAAGAGCGTAAGAAATTGAGTAGGCAATACTGAAGAAGAAATTGAGTCTCGGATAGTAGTGGGAATCAGCCGGTTTGCACCGGTTCTGTAGAACCGTCTCACGGAATTTTATGAGATCAGCGAACCGGTTAGCATTACATGACTTTTTGTAACAGAACCGCCTGAAAATATGATTTTTGTGTGATGGAACCGGCTGACAAAAAATTTGAATCCCACCACTGGTCTCGGACCCTTTAATATGTGAAAAAGGGCTTTTTTCGGAGCTTCCGAAGTATGTTCACCAAGATGGCGCGCAACCTGAATAGAGCATGTGTGCCCGGTTAGGGTTCCGGTTGTGCGCCATCTTGGTGCACATACTTCGGGAGCGCCAAATTTTCTGTATCATACATATAGTAATTTTTCGTAGCTTTGAAATGCTTCTTAGACCCTCAAGATTCATGAAACCCCGCTGGCTATTACGGTTTGACTCGACAATTAGAAATTTCAGCAACCCTTTTTTGAAAATTTTTGGCTACGCACGCCCCCCAGTGTTCCCTCTAATTTTTTGTAGTATGTGTGCGCAGAAATTTTGGTGTGTACGCACTTTTTTGGAAATGACTAATATTTGTGCAAAAACCAATGAAGAAATTTCAGCGTTCTAACCGGGTAATAAGTGGGCCAACAACAAACTTTCTCAACCTGCCAACCGAGCACATTGTTACATTACATCGAAATACGTCTGTGCGCAGTAAATCTATGCGTGTGCGCAGCCTCTGAAAGCTGTGTGCGCGCGCACACACGCACACCTTAGTGTGGAACACTGCCCTTTACTTTTCCCCCCCTTCACCTTTCAATGCTTGTTTGGAGTCTTTTTCGAAGCAAATGAATAAAACATCATAGTTTTTATACGTCATGAGCAATGCTGACGTAATATCATGTAAACACGATGGCGTCATATTGATCAAAGAGATGGAATTTAACTACACACATACCAGTGTGTAATCTATAACCCAGTCTATGACGTCACAGTGTCCGTTACAAGCTGGAACACGCGACCTTCAGTCAGAGTAAATAACAAATACTGTTAAAAAATTTAAGTGATTAGGGAGTGTTGCTTTAGCCAGCAGACGTATTTGCGGTAAGTATGGTTCATTCCATGGATGCCATTTGGATTGGGGCGCAAATTTAGTAAAAAGTTTCAATACAATAATTTTAAATTGAAAATAATCGAAACTCGTATTTTTACCTAAATAATAACGTCTGACGCCCCCTCCTCTCATCGAAAAGTAAAAAAGGCATTTTCCGTATCATATATTGCAATTTTTGTAGATTGAAACGCTTTCTAGATCCTTAAAACCGGTAGCTGTTACCAGGGGCGTAGCCAAAAAATTTCAAAGGGGGGAAGGGGGGGGATCTGGAATTATTTATATGTCAAGTTAGATCGAATCAGCTAGCTGGCATACGCATGTTTTTTTTAGTCTTGGGGGCCTAAAAAGCATTTTAGGCCTCGGAAAATTGCTATCTATGGTACAGAAAAATGATTTTATTTTTTTTACATTTAAAAAGGGGGAGGGGGGAAATTGTTGGTTGCGTTTCTGTACAGCCTTCTTTCTAAGTTTAAAGGGATCGGACCATTCAGGTTCAGAATTACCAGGGTCATATGCACGGGCAGCACGTGACCCACCCAATCAATTCATTGCATCATAGCTTAGAAATTTGCGTATAAAACACTCAAACCACAGCACACAACGATATCAGCGTTTTCAAGTTTTTCATTCTCTTCAAAATTCTGAATCTTACTCTCAACTCCGGATGAAGCAAAATTTGGAAAACGACTCCAAAATTAAATCCTAGATCATGATTACGCATAAAATAACATTACTTTTCTAATTTTCTTTCAAATTGAAAAGGTTAAATATACTATTTGAGTAATAGCTTATGTCTACAACTTGACATTTCATCATGTCGGGCTCCAGAAGTATGCGAACCAAGATGGCGGACATCGGAACGTAACATGGGTAACAGGTTAGGGTTAGGCGATAATTTTTTTCCAATTTTCCATATTATGGAAATTATCAGTCCTATTATCATTTCGAAGACTAGCCAAGAGACTCCCGTAGTATTTATACCTAAAATTATGGCCTAACCCTAACCTAGTACACATATTACATTCCGATGTCCGCCATCTTGGTTCGCATACTTCGGGAGCCCCCATCATGTAATCGTTGAAATAGCTTCCATGAATTTGTAATCGATGTGTAAGGTTGTAAGACGTTTCCTGAACGTGTCAAACATGGCGAAGGACTTTGGCTATTTGCACTTATTACGCAATTGACATTCCGAAGAGTAAAAGACGGAAGTATGGAAAATGACGAAAACGGGCAAAATTTTCCATACAGATTGAACTGGCCCATATTTCGGGTTATTTAGAAATCTTTATTTATCACAGGTGAAAGGAAATTTGTCTCTACATGTTAAAACATGGTGCGGGATTTGAATTTTACACTTATTACGCAATTGGCATTCCGAAGGGTGAAAAGACGGAAATATGGGACGAGAAGTGGAGCATTGGTGGTTCGGCGCACGCTACTCGAATCAACTTTACGACTCAATTTTGTATTTTTTGTACAACCGGTAATTTTTAGTGAATTTAACGATTTTTTTTAAATTTGTTATATATTGTTTGTATTTACTGCCAAAAGAAATAAATATTTCAAAGTTTATTTATTATTTCACAACAATACCATTTATTGAGTCATAATAATGAATTTGAATATGCAATATTATGTCAGACTTACCGTTTAACCACGAGTTTACGGTTAAGCCGAATGACGGTTGCTTTCAACGGCTCAGTTATTTTGAGAATTCGCGGATCACGTTAAGATAATAATATACGCTCAACGACAAAAACGAATTCAGACGACGAAGTACTTTTGCGCAGGGGTTTCCAAACCTGCATTCTCGAATTTATCCATGTGCAAAGTAAAATTTTTATTTGGGTACTTCCGTAGTATGTGTACTAGATTAGGTTTAGGCCATACTTTTATTCCAATTTTCCTTATTTTAGTTCTATTACAAGTTCGGGGACTGTCTGTGTTAGCTAAGTGAATATACCCCCTGCCCATAGGCTTCAGTCCCATTACACAACTTTGTTAACTTTATATTCATACTTATTATGCATGTGTCCATCAGCCCCTTCACGAAGTATATTGTTAATGCTGCATATATTTTGCTTATTATAACTAACACGGGAGCTATGCTCAAATATATGGAAACGAAGTCCATAACAAAATGTTTCACCATCATTTCCCTGAAAATCATACGGTTTTCGTGTCCAACGTTTCCCATGGGAAATTCAAACCGACAAGCATGGAGATTACTCCTTCAGAGCAGTGGTTTTCAATCAGGTTTACGCGATCCCTTAGGTTCCGCCAATAAAGTTCAAAGGCTCTGTAGTTTACATTCAAGTCAGTGAGTCTATATTAATACATGTATATTGTTTAAATATAGTCTACCAAATCTCTATATTGTAAACTTGCTACACAGATAATTATTTTTTGCCAGTATTAGGTTTGCTTATATATATATATACCCATGTATATATAGCCCATTCAATTTACTCAATAAAAGGTCGCACTGGGATTTCTTGAGCCTCTGGAAGAGTGGTTCTCAATCTGTAGGCGTGACGCACAAGGGTTGCCCCTAGAAACATGTGAGTGGGCGGGAAGCTGATTAATATAAAAATATTTGTTGGCATTGATTTTTCCTGCCTTATTTTAGATAATTACATTTCTTTATTCACGTTCCATCCCCATATTTTAAATGTGTTTTTGAATAAAACGTACTTTTGCCTGACTACCTGTTATTTGTGGCTTATTGCTAACTAGTTATTTTTGAGACGGGGCGCGAGGCTAAGACAAATTCTAAACAGGGGACGCGGTTTGCAAAGTTCGAGAACTACTGGTACTGCTTTGGAATGTTTTGCGTTCCACCATGAAGGCTGAAAACCAGTGATTTAGAGCCGTGTTCGGAGTAATTAAAGTGTGTAAATCTCCTTAAAAAAATGTTCAAATGATTTGCAGGAGAAATAACCCAGCCAAAACCTATTTAAGTTCAATTACAAAGTCACGATACTTGTACGAAAATATTTTCGCATTTTTATTCATTCAATGTTAGTAGACCAGGATAAATCGTATATCTACCATGATATGCTCTATTAATTCATAATTGTGGGTGCGTACACTATTTTTGATTAAAGGATTAAAAGGCCGATATAGCCACGACGACGGATATTCTAGAGTCGAGAAAAAGACATTTGTGCGAAAACCATTTGCGCGATCTCTAAAGTTGAAGTGATTCAAGTCAGAGTGAATATAAATGATAATTGAATCTAAATTTGGGAATATAACAGGAATAAATAAAAGTGATAGTCTGCTAGCAACAACAACAATCTTTAACCACTGAACATTTCTGTGAAATTGGTTCTTTAATCGAAGAGAAAAGTGATATTTTCATAACAACAAGAAGAAAAACTCCACCAAGAACAACAACATAATAACAAAACGATGCATACGTACACCTCGTGTCCAATAAATTGTTATACAAAATACACTTTTGCGCGATTGCATTTGAATTTTAGTATAGAATAAATAAATGAATCTAGAGCAGCAGTTCCCAAACTATGGGTCGCGACCTAATGGTGGGTCGCAAAAGGAATCTTAGTGTATCGTGAAAAGATGTAGAAAGCTTTGATTAATTATACTGGTTATTAGGATCGGTGGCGACTCGAATACGCAAATCTTCAAAAAAAAACAAAAAAAAATAAATTGAATTTAAATTCTGATCTGTCAAAGTTTCCTTCCTACGATCTTCTCAAAGGAACAGAAATTTGCTACACAAAGAATGGCCATATGGCTTTTTTTACGCATAGCAGTTTTGTACACTGTACACTAGCATTGATTTCCTAAAAAAATTTGGGGGATCCTATAAATATAAATATAAGAATATATAGAAAGAGCGGTACCCTTTTCGGGAAAAATTGATTCAGAGCTCAATAATCATATTGTTTTGGTGATATGTTCAATCATAGAATAGTTTCAAAACTTTGGGCTATTTTTATAGTCAAGTTAGGCGATATGATGGCTCGCAAATCAAAATATTTTAAAGTAGGACAATCAAAATTGTTTTCTTTGTCACCCTCATTTCATAAATTGCTTCGCTTCGCCTGATCTCTTAGAATTCAAATTAAATGCCCAAAACGTTACGCAATCGCGGGGGCGGACCCGGAATCTCTATAAATAAAAATACCATTTGTGATCGCTTTACGAGGGGACAACTCAAGATTGCCAAGAATATCCAGGAATACAAACTACGACTCGAGGGCCTTGTGCAGCCCGACAAAGCCTTTTGTGCGGCTCCTGCTACTAAAAAAAGTTGTTAAAATTATTTTAATTAATGAACATTGTTGACTGGTATTAAGTTAATTTCATTTGTCAATAAATATGTGTCGATTGATGATGTTCTTACCCTTTCATCTGATATATTTCTTCAAAAAATCCTTAATTTGGTATATTTCACATATTAGGTTTTAACTAAAAATAACGGTACTCCAGTTTTGAGGTACAAATACTACAGGAGTCACATGGCTAGTCCCCGAACTCGTAATAGAACTAAAATAAGGGAAATTGGAATAAAATTATGGCCCAACCCTAACCTGGTACACATACTACGTTCCGTTGTCCCCCATCTTGGTTCACATATTTCGGGAGTACCAAAGTAACTATGTACGGTATTTTGAAAAGATTAAGTACTCCCCACCCCCCAAAAATGCGTTTGGCTCTGGCAAAAAAACAACACTGACGCCATGTTCAATGATGTCATTTGCTTTTTACATAAACTGGTTGTAAGTAGTTGGCTTCATTTCAAATTTAGCGCAATGGGTGACAATGAACATGGAACTCTGAGGTTTTGTCAGACCTAAGGCATTCTTTTTTGTAAAGAGCCTTGTTTGTTGTTCCGAGTGACAAACGTAAAAAGTACTCATTTGCTGGCTATTATGCAGGGCCTACGTTTAGGGAAGAACTATTTACATAGGTTTTATATATATGCATTACATAATTTCCCGCCATTAGTAAGTTCTCTCGTTTTACGCGGGAAAGTAACATTTACGTTCTCATTGTGATCGAACAATCTCTAGTCACGTGAGAGCGAGAGAATTTTTGTCAGGTCACGTAGACATCAGTCTTGTTAGTTCACAAATTTTTTACATAGCGATACTACGCCCTTAGCAAATTGAGACATCAATCCTGGAATTAGATATAGTTAATATCGCCAGCTAAGCCTAAACGGCTGAGACTCAACGCAACAGTGTTAAAATAAACTTTTTCTTTATATAGGAATTTTTCATGTCTGCTCGAAACAAGTCATAGACAAGCATCTATTTTTACATGGGGGCTTATGATATAATTCCGTTTGGGACTGATAATCCGGGGTGAGATGGCTCGACCTGGTATATCCTACGCCAGGGTCGTCCAACCCGTGGCCCGCGGGCCATAAGCAATTCGAGTGCCCCCTCTGTATTTTTCAGAATTGAATAAAAAAATTTAGAAAGATGTGATACAAACAATCTGTGCATTTTTTTAAAATGCGCTCTGCCAGTCCTTTCAAACGAGCCATGAGTGTCATTTTGAATCGAAACCAACTGAGGTGAGATGTCGATACATAAAGATGCCATAGTCGCTTACACACTTGGTCTTTTACTACTCTATATGACGTTATCGCAAAACAATCGAAGCCATTCTCAGATTGAGAATTCGTTGAGGAATGTATATTATGTATTGTTCGGGTTGCCATTGTTTTACGTCCGGAAATAAAAGAGGATTTTGCAAAAATAGCTTGTCAAGACAGACCATAACTCGTCGTGTTGAAGAGCCTGCGAAATCTACAGCGGAAACTATAATTGAAAAAGCGGGAAAATTTATTCCGTTATATCGTATTCCGTATTCCGCTTGGCGAAAGCACTGACATCAAATTTACTGCTCAGTTGGCGATCTTCTTGCAGGAAGTTAATAATGATTTAAAATTACCGAATAGCCGACAGCCATTGTCCCTATTAAGGATCGACTGGAGGCATTGATTTGTTGAGAGCTGTAATAAAAATGAATCAAACGTCTTGGCTTGTCTTTGGCGAAACTTTGGGGAATAACCACTGATGGCGTCCCATCAATGGTTGGGACATAACAGCTTTATTGGTATAATAATTGTGAAAGTTTGGTGTGAGGGTATTGGTATAACCTGTAGTCAGTGTAGCAAACCTAGAACATAACTACCATTTTAAGTGGCCCGTGAAAATTATTAGTGAACTACATGTGGCCCTTCGACCAAAAAGGTTGGTCGACCCTGTCTTACGCAATCACAATCGACGTGCACTACAGATTTTGCACTACACTTTTCCACTGGTTGAGACAGAGCATAGACTTGGACCCGATCTAATCAGCGAAACACACCAAAAGCGTGTGCCCAATCCCCTCTGACTCCCCGCTTTCCCCAAATTTTCATATTTACAAGAAAACACGGTTTTCTTTAGATCATCCAAACTTTAGTAAACTTAGACACTTACATGGGATAACCTAACCCTGGCCTAGAATATATCATATACGCATACATAAATTACGGATGGACCCGATATCTTCAAGCGACATCGACTAAACGCGCAACGAAATTATCAAGGGCCCGTTTTCCCCAAAAGAACCTCAGAGCAGTTGGAGGGGACACAATAATAAGCGAAAAAATGATTTCACTCTTCATTTAACAATAAAACTCGTTCTTCCTAGTTTCATTGCTTTAATAAATAACACTGAGAATACCACCGGAATGATAAACAGGTGCGAGTCATAAGTCCTAAAAGCCTACCGGAAGGGAGCCGCGACCTTATAGCTTCCCTGAAATTTTCCTAATTGAACGCAAAACCCCATTTTTTCTTGTTTTTCCATATTTCTTCAGACTTTTGGCTAGACATCTATTTCTATCCCTTACAATCTCTTCCCTACATTCCCTAGTTTATTGAAACCCCAATTTTTCTTCATTTTCTTGAATTTATTCAAAGCAGAAATACCACCAAAGAAAAACGAAATAAAACAAGGAAAGAATTATTTAACAAACGAATTATTCGAAAATGAACGAATCCGAACTCAGAAGCGAGTTTCAAACATTGAATCAAAAAGTTTGAATTATGGGTTCTAAAACTATATAGATTTGAATAATTTTTTTTTCAGAATCGGAAGGGGGGGGGGGGATGCTGTTGTATTTTTTTGGAATGTGAGTGGGGGTAAGAAAACTTTTCATTTTCAGGACTGGGGTTAACTTCTTTTTTTTTATGGAAAAGGTGAATTTTTCTTTATCGACATTATTTTTTAAATTTTTCAGAAAGGAGAGGGGGAGGAGTAGGTCGCCAGATCCATCTCACTTCTTACAGGTGAAAAGTTTTTTTTGGGGGGTGGTAGGGGTAGCAATGTTTGAAAAAAAAGGGCACGGGCCAAGTTTAAGAACCCTAATGACGTATTCATTCTTATCAAAAATGTCCGGTCAGCACAATTCCAAAAACTGGGGAACCCCCTCTCTCGATGTACTAAATTTAAGATGAATTAAATTATGACGATTACAATCAAATTAATTAGCCAAACAATGCCAAGGGGAATACCCTATGTTATCACGTCACAGAAAAAAATATGGTTAATATATCACAGCAAGCCTAAATTAATAATAACTAGATTAATATATATAATACAAAAATTTGAACGAAATTGGGGAGGAGTTAGGGCACAGTTCAGAAAAACTCCGTTTTGGGACTAAAAACGAGATACAGTTTCATGCTTGAAACATGGATAAATCGAACGATAATAATGAATTATACAAGGACCATACTTGATTTGACCTACTTTCGCTATGGAGTTTAGCACCAACTGAACTGCGCCCAAAACTACCCCCTAAAAGAAAAAAAAAGCAGAAAAATGGAAACAAAAAAAAATTTTCTACATTAATAGCAGCATCGCGTATTGGACGACTTAGAAGCCAAACTACAAACACAAAACAGAAAAAATAAAATTTTGGGCCCGAAAGTGGGGGAGATAAGCATAATAAAAATGATAGGAATGCATAATAGGGCAGTCAAGGCTACTGGTGGTGATGACGTCATAAAACTTGATGACGTCATAGTATAATAAACTGACGTAACAATAAAATAATAGTGACGGGTTGGGAAACATCATAAGAGCTCGAGGGTGATTATAAAATAAACTATTAAAAGGTGATGACGTAATAATAGTTGGATAAACGTCATAATTGAGTGACGACATAATAAACAATTCCAAAGATTTAACTTTTCAATAAACAAAAAATAAAATTAGGTTTAACAAAAACTGGTATTTTAACCCAAATTTCATGACTGTAACTTAAAAGAACAAAAATACTGATGATAATGGCACAACAAAAAAATATGGAGATGGGCCCAAAATTTTACCAAAATAAAAGTAAATTTTAGTAGTTTAATTAAAGAAAAAAGAAATTTTGATGCTAAAAATTACATTTTTTTTTATATTTTAAGACCTAAATTCAGCAATAATTTCGAAATTTACTGATTTTTAGGCAGTTTATAGCTTTATGATCAATTTTTTTCAAATTTTAATGGCGTCTCACTATGATTTTTAAGGCGAAAAACCACAAAAACTCTACTTTTCGACAAAAAAATACATATTTGGCAGTGGAAAGAAAAGGAAAACATTATTCGAATAAACAAGATAGAAAAAAAAACGAACATGGACATTATTTTGAGAAATAAATGAAATTTATTGACCCCAAATCATAAAACCTAATATTAATATTCTATTAATTGAGATTTTAACCCAAAATTTTTATTTTTATCGTAGTCAGGGTTACGGTTATGTTGAATATTCAAAATAGAAGAAAAACAAAAAAATGGTAAAGAAATATTAACAAATATGGGGAGGGGGCATTTAAAAAAGAAAAATATATACAATTTATATTTGCGAATGTTTATTGTATATGCGGCGGAAATTTCTAGTAAGTACTAGATGGACAACTAACAAATAGGGGTTGGGGAGTAAAAAATAACAACTTTTCCAATTAAATTTGCGAATGTTATTGGGGCGGAAACACTAAGGGCTTCAGTAAAATAAATCAGATGTCTGGGACATTTAAGCGTTAAAAAATTCAAATTTTCTTGATAAGTTTAGCTTTTTTCGTTCAATTCTAACGAAAGATAAGTAAATTCGTCGTCTATCTTGATTTCTTATTACGTAACAATGCATGTCTAATTAACGAACATTATTATCGCACAAACACACAGTGGAACATAATTATGACGTAATAATACGAAAACAAACGAACAATCAAACTCAACAAACAACATAATTGGTTTAAAACACTGAACAAAACAAAAGAAATATTAATTTACAAAAAATAAGTCCATTTTGGGTCGAAATCATCCATTTTTGGACCAAAATTAAATTTTCGCCCAAAATTCTGTTTTCATCGCATTGCGATTATTTTGAGTCCTCCCTGTTTGGCCCTGTCACGTGAATGTGACATAGTACCGTACATCATTATCGTTAGTGACGTCATCACTATGACGTAATCAAAAACACAAAAAGCAGTCCTAAGCATATAATAGTCTTTAACTATAAATACTACAAGCATAAGCGTATAATGGCGAAACTATACATAAAGCGTATTGCCTACAATTGTCGTCTTGTCTTTTTGGGCCACGAGGGCCATCCAGAGCGCGGGCCACAGAGGGCCATTTTAATGTATCTGAGCGCCCGTCCGTGAGTAGCCCACACCGATCTTTTTGAGCATCGAGCTCAGTCGGGGTTGTGCTAATTCACGGGGTACGCGGCGGCCGCACTAAAAAGCGCGGGAAATTTAAAATAAAGTTCTTAAATGCTCTTCTTCGCTATCACCGCAGTCAAAGCCGTCGGAAAGAACATCACTAGTTTGAAACGAGAGTCGTAAGTTCGTGTCTGTCCCCTTCTGTAGCGTTGCCAGAATCGCTCGAAGATCTGCCTGACATTTGACTTGCTTTACCGTAGGAGAAAAATCAGTATTTTTGACTCTTTGGCGAGAGTTTTTTGCCGATTCCAACCTGAAGACGACTTCGTGTTGTTGTTGTTCTGTTGGTGACCTTTTGTTTGTGACGTAATAATTCGTGCTTGGGATGTATCCAGTTGGTGGAGAAGGCGGAAGTGATACAATTGGGGAGCTGTTGTTATTTCCGGATAATTCCACTTCGGATTCTAAATCGCTTTCTGGTGGCGAGGAAATGGATTGGACAGCTCGTCTTGCTCGTTCGAGACGAGATTGCAGCCGTTGCTGACGACGAATGAGACGATCTTTCTCGACCGTCAGTGATTTTTCGTCTCGCTGGAGTTCCAAGCAGTAATCCCTCGCTTTGTTTAAAATGTTGACTTTGGGAGTCTTCTCCATTGCTCTGAGTTCTGGTACGTTATCACGCAACGTCAGGAATGACGCGCGCAAACCTTCTCTACGTTGACGCTCCAGTACGTTATGCGCGGCACGTATTTGCTCGCTGTCGGATCCACTTCCAGAAGACAGCACGTTGGCCAATGCCTCAGCTTTACGTTTTCTTTTGTTTTGTGGTGATCCAACAATTCGAGTTCGAAACTCGTTCGGTTCCTCTTTGACTTTAACAGCTGCTCCGATAGGTATTTTTTGTTTCGTGATCTTGAATTTGCTCACTACGTCACTAAATGATGACGTCACTTCTGGTAACACGACTTGCTTGATTTTTACGGAGTCTTTTTCTGGGGTTCCCCCAATTTTCGATCCGTCTTTGGAACGCATGTAATCCGTGTTGTATTGACGCACGCCGTTGGTTGCGCAGAATGAGACTCCATCTAAAGACAAAATTCGTCTTTTTCCATCTGTTCTGGGAACGGGGGACACTGAGTTATTCCTCTGCATTACTAACTTTGGGTTGGCCATTTGCATTACCGGCTGCTGAGCTTTCGTGACACAGCATGCTGTTTCTTCAACTGTGTGGCGCCTTTTTGATCCAACAGTCGCTGTAGTGAATTTCTCTTTCAAATTTTGCGCCTTTTTCTCGACCACCATGACAGTGCGAGGGGGGATATTCTGCCCATTTCCATTGACAAGTTGATATTTACTCCTTGCCCTACCGCGTTCGACCATCTCAGCATTTTGGGTGATTGTTTTTACTCCCTTTCTGATAAAGTTTGTAGCGCCGCTAGTGTTCGTTACGAGGGTTAATTCTCCATTTTCTTTTGGAACTAACGTAGCCAGAATCTTTTTCCCGGGTTTTTGTCCGATTGTCACATTGTTCTTTGCTTTTAACACGGTACTGTTCTTTTCAACTGTAACCACGTCGATTTCCTCTTCTGCAAAAAAGATAAAAACGGTTAGTCAACGGTAGACCGATAAAAGACAACCGATAACTTCTAGTCAATCGGTAATAGCTCTGGCATTCCAACCACTACAAAAACAGAATTATATCAGTTGCTTGACACAATATCGTACCCACAATTCCACAGAGAATACCCACAATCCCACCGAGACAAGACACCTGTTATATTCGACCAACGCTAAGTGATTAAATTACATTTTCTCAGAACCATTGTCAAGTACATTGTGAGATAATAAAACATTGTCTATGACGTCACAGACCAATAATGTTGCAGCAGACGACACTTCAATTAAATGTTTGTACCTATATTAATACTTAAAATTTGTTACAGTCACAGGGCCGTGAGTGCTAAAAGCGGGCCACAAACCATCAAAGGTTGGGAACCACTGGTCTAGAGCCTTGCTCCAAGAGGGAGTTTGGAAATACGGAAAATGCCAACAAACGCAGATAAAGAATGAATGAATAGCAGTCAAAAATATTAAACTATTTACAGACTTTCAAGTCAAAGTAGTAATCGCTTCAAAACTGAATGAGATTAGAAATTTGAAATTTAAAAATCTGCTGCGATATCGCGCCATATTATCACCAGCCGTTACTCTATTGAATCCATGTAATCTGACCCTACTTTTATCGGTTACAGACGGCCATACTATAAATACCCGCATTACAATAGTGCCATGCACGATCTAGGATGAATTAAATAACGCAGGAAGACCGCGAACCCGATCCCTTATATCCTTACATAAGGCTGAGGAATTGAAAAAAATGCAAGTTAACACAAGAAATTCGCAGTTATTGTATATCTTCGGCTGAAATTATTGGTCTCTCATATAAGTATTACTCGAATAGGTGTAGTTTAAAAAAAATCGCGTTTTTATATTTAAACTATTTCGTTCAAATACACAAATTTTAGCTATATTATACAATTACTCGAAATTTCTGTGATATTTACTATATTTTTAGCTACTTGCTGTTTAGGCTCAGCTTTCTCGCTAATGCAGCCTACTTATCCCTAAAATAAAATATAAAACTATGCTACGCGGAAAATATGTTACAATATGGAATAATTCCGGATCGTCTCAATTTTCTCGTTAAACCGTATTTAAATGTTTAAAACGTAGAGAAGCCATTGTTCGTTACTCTACGTCCAATAAAAAACATGATATGTGTTTCGCCACGAAAAAAACGATTGATTGGATCTTTGAAAACAAGATACTTGACAAGTAAAGGCTAAGGAAAACGAGTGAATAAAACAAAAATTAAAGCACAATTTTAGTTTATGCGCAAGAAAAAGCGGATGTCCCGAGCCAGTAATAATAAGTTTCTTTAATAAGTAAATTGTTCAAGTTGATATAGCAGAGGTTGAAAAATTATGTTATTTATATGCGGCTCTCAGTAATATTTTTTTTTATATAACAACGTTTTGGTGCCAGGATTATGATGCGAGGAGGAGGCCCTCTCAAATTTAAATCTGGTAGCCATAATCGAAAAAGACACAATTACTCTATTTACAATATAGTTATAGTAAATCAGACACATAAAAACAAGCCCGCAAACGTACGAATACAACGCAGATACAATAAATTTGATCAATTGTGGATTTCCGGAGAGGCGTTTCATGGGCGTCGTTCGTGTGTACGACAAGATGTGTATTATTTTGAATAATCGTAATCCTTGTTTACTACAAATCGTCTACGAGCGTATTAATTATTTTCATCGATACCCGCTTGTTTATGCCGTCATAGTGTTGACTCCCGCTATATCGTGGGAAACAATGTTTGTTGAACAAAAACGTTTGCGGGATAGGGCCGTTAGCGAAAAAACCATTTGTGGAAATTTTATTTTTTGCTCCACTCGACAGTTGAAACGTGTTATAATTCATCACGAATCTTGAGCGCGAAAGACATTTTGCGAGAAATGCCTTGTATCGCTACCTACATAAATGAAAACATGTTTAAATTCATTGAAATTTGTGTACAGGAATAATTTTGTTTTGCCAACTGGAAAATTTTTTTTTTCAAGATATGATGATATATAAAGTTTACAACCGTACTATGGTATTTTAAATATTATGCAATAGTTATGACTGAGCCCGAAATTTGATATATCCAAAATTAGCCGGGCGAATCCCGAGTTCCTACTCAAAAATCTAATAAATTCCCAAACGAATCATTTTTCGGAAATTTTAGAATATCAAACAGTTCGGACATCTACATTCTTATGTCATAATACGAGGAACAAAGCTTCAAGTCTATTTTAGGATGACGGCTTCCGCTAAGAAGCGGCGAAAATTTTCCATTTAAATTGAATATATTTTAGTCTACTCGGCCCCTTTAAGTACAATAGCTCATGGAAATGAGTCAATGC
Organism: Styela clava; assembly: GCF_964204865.1. Taxonomy (NCBI): domain Eukaryota; kingdom Metazoa; phylum Chordata; class Ascidiacea; order Stolidobranchia; family Styelidae; genus Styela; species Styela clava. Next base: position 21,907,460 of record NC_135257.1, read on the forward strand.
ATTGAAAATTTAAGAATGAGATTCGTAGTAAACGTAGCCTAGCGAATGTGCTTGTTAGAAAGAGCCGCCGAGAAGAAAACGTTACTGGCGAACCATGGATTTCGCAATGAACCCCATTTTCTATGTTCACGCTAAACCAATGGTTTCCACCATTTCGACTGGCGAGTTACGTTTTATGAACAAAATTACAGTGTTACAAAAGCAAATGTGGAAAACAATAAGCCTCGCGACAAAACTAAATTTATTCGCAATTTCAATAAATTCCTTGAGCTATTTTTTTAGCTAAAACATAACATTTTGGATTTAGTTTGGTTGTGGCAGCATCAGGCGGGCCAGCATGAATTACACAACGGGCCGGATTTGGCCCGCGGCCGTACTATGTCAGCTCTAAAATCACATGTTCGCAAATCAAAATTAAAACAAGGTAATCGTAAATCAGTGGCGACGATGCGACGCAAAAGGCTTATAATATCATATTTCGACTGATTAGCCTTACCCGCTGTGAAGTATGATACCGTACGTAGACCAGAGGGGACATCTGAGATGGGAATATTGCAATCAGAGAGACAATGGACGTCTAGGGATGCCATTATATGCGAATATTTTCTATATTCTAGAATTGTATCTGTTATTAATTCGAATTCGAATAATCTAAAATCTGAATGGAGTTATTTCAAAACCCAAAATAACTTCAACATTTTAACGTAAACTATCGAATTAAATGATTATATTTTAAAATTTTTAAATCCTAAAATTTCGATTAATTCGAATACTCCAATCTAACTAATCACAGTAAAAAATCCAATATTACAGCCACACACCTAAACCGCCCTTTTTACGATACAACATACACGGCCATACATAATACAACCATAACATCTTAATCTTAGGAGTCAAGGCCACGTAGGCAGGTGCATGTAACCGCTAGTTTCAGATAAAGTCTTAGATTACGTTCCTACTTTGAAAATATACGCGTCAGTTTTCGTAAATAATTTTTGAGTCGATTCGCTTTCCATCTGCTACTCTGAGTAATTCAGACGCTTTTGAAGTTGACTTTTGGGTGGAAATAATGGATAGTTGGCGATATCTTTATATAAAGTGTGGTTGAAAGAATTTTTACAATCCGAAAAATGTGTATTCCAAGTAATTCAGACGTTGGCAAGAAAAAAGTTTTTTTGATGATATCTTTTTATACAGTGTGTTAATGTCAATCATTTTACAATTCAAAAACTTATTGAGAGTTGTAAACTGTTTGTCTAAAAAGGTCTTGACGTTGATCGGACGAAAGGCTACGAGATAAAAAAAATTTTTTCAATTAATAAGTAAATTTATCGATAGCCCTAACAGTTGTATTAAATGAAGTAAAAATACTTAAACTATTACTGATTAATAAACAACAAACCTGGTTGAGATATATTGAGAACTGACTTCATAACAAGATTGAAACTGTAAAATGACTTTATGGACACCCTGTATTTGTTAATACAAAATCATGGCATCGGGTTCGGCTAAAGATACACCGATGCGCGATTTATATTAGCCATAGGAGGCCACAGGATCGCAAATGGAAAATAACTTAGTCGCGGAAACCCATAGTAAACAAACACGCTATAAGCGAAGTGCGCGTTTACCAGCTGCCGATCACCATAGTTTCCAGACTCTCCACGCTCATTAAAGTTCAATTTCGCGTTTTTGAATGAAAACAAAACAATTTATGAATATTTAACTTGTCTACGCATGAAAGGTGTTGGGTGTCGAGATATTTGGGTTCCAATCGCGAAAATGGAAATCTAAAATTAGATATATCTTTCCATTTGCGTTGTACAAATTTTGTCTTATGGTGTTTTTTAATACGGTTCATATATCCAAATATTTTGAGTTTATTTTCGTTTCAAAAAACTTACGCCCGCGACGACTGGAGTGGGAAAGTTACGACATCCAACCCCCCCCCCCCCCCCAAATAGGACGTCCTCACATAATAACAGGGTCTGCTCACCTAAGAGAACCTTGTTTGAATAAGTGGTGAAACGCCATATCAATCATTTCTCGATGGAAACGAATTTGACATGAGAAAATAAGGGAGTTATTGTTAATTTGTCACCTTAAACATAACCAATATAAACGTTCAAGAGATTGGCGATTTCCATTAACTTAATACTAAAAAGGTTACTAATAGCCGTCCGGTAAGCGTTTCCTTGTTTCGATTGATTACCTTGATAGGGTATTTCCTAAACTTGTCAACGCGTTGATTTTTTTGCCAATACACACACAATGCAGCTACAACTGGTAATTTCCGGTTCTGGACGGTTCTATCCGGCACTCGGCCTAAATATGTGGTAAATGCCAATCAACAAAACACCAATTTTCTTGTAATGGGCGAATTTGATGCCTCTAGGTAGCGTATGCAGCATTAATCATTTCTATGTTACCTCATCAAAACATATGCGTCCATTTATATATCGCTGACATTAGGTCCGAACATAAAGCAAGCCTAAATCGATACATGGAAAATAGGATTATTGCTTCTAAAAAAAAATTAGCGTATTAAATGGAATTTTGCAATAATCAACTCAAGGAATCTATCAATCAATTTGTACAGATGTTTCTTAGAATAATAGAAAAAAAAAGTGTCAAAATTCCTAGTGCTGCGGTGGCTTGAGAATCACTAGAACTGATTAATCAACAATTATATTCTAAAACAATATTTGATGTGATGACCGAGCCTACACAACGCTGACGTAAGTAGTCCACCTCAGCGCTGTCAGGGAAAATTGCAAATTAAAGACCATGTGGCCCATCTCGTCCAAAATGGCCATCCTTCAATTTGTAAATTGGCCCATTTCGTCCCAAAACGACCATCCTTCAATTTGAAAATTGGCCCATTTCGTCCCAAAACGTGCATCCTTCAATTTGTAAAGCTCCAATCACATAAAATCACGGATAATCTAGAAAACAGCGACAAAAACGAAAAGGAACCCGTTACGATGAGTAAAGAAGCGAACTGTTTAAAAGCCGAGACTTTTTAACCCTTATCGTGACCTATATTGTCACTTAAAAGCACTCGATCCATTCGGCAGGTCACCGGGTTAATCGCTTTAAGATTTAAAGAGCGGGTCATACGGGTTCGCACTGGACATTTAAATAATCCGACAGCGGAAGGGTCAGACTTTCACCAAACTTGGCCATATATAACACTTGATCAAATTTTAACAAATCGAGACGATGCGTGAAACGATGTAAATATAATATATCCCAGGCCGAGGATGTTCCATAGAAATTCCCTAATCAGAATATAAATACACAATAGGCCGATCGCATCCTTACCTAAAAAGCGATGCGCAATTTGGAACCATAACATACAATAAATCTTATTTGTAAATAGGCAGTATGCTTTGAATAACTTTATTTAAATAAAGGACTATCTTTACCTTTGTAATAGTTTTACTCGAACACCTGAAATTCGATGGAAATTACTATAAAATACAGGTCAACATTTCATCACAGTTAAGCAAGGATATACCATCTGAAAATTTCCATTAATTACTATAAAATTAAGTTATTTAACGACGTTTTGCACAGTACACCACAGAGAAAATTTAATAGTCAATCATATTTAACGCCTGTAACATACTATGAATTACTATAAAAATCATGTCAATTCACCGATGTTTCTAACAGTGTACGGAAGAGGAAAACGTAAACAAACAGAACCTATATAAATGTTTACAATTGGTGTAAAATATTTAGAGTATTAGCCCAATAGGTCAACACGAAATAGGCCTGAGAAATTGAAGAATAATTAGCCCACATAAAACGGGAATTACATAGTTAAGTAGAATCACAGGATCTTTGTATAAAGCCCCGCCACTAATGCAAAAACGCTGGATTCGGAGCGGAGGCTTTGTACAGAAGAGCCGATTGGCTTTTTGTTATAACTGTAAGTGAATTCGCGGGAATGACTCCTTTAGCAAAACACCAGTAATGTACCGACTTTCTATTGAAATACACAAAAAGCGCGCGAAAACGGAAATTTATGTTTATGACGTCACACACGATCAAATAAGGTTATCGTATACAGATAAAACTAAATAAACTTCAAAAGGGAATGTTAAAATTTCATTCATCAAATAATTCACAAAAATTTAGATCTATTGTGACGTACACACCGTGACAATACGCAAATCTTCTCAGTTATGAATGGTGAAATATATCTACGGAAATTCGCCTCCGGTGTTTATACTAGCGCTTGTGGTGGCCGGATTTGACACGAAATGATCAAATTCAACGAGGTTAATGTAGTTTCTATGCTTTGGCTGGCTCTTAAAGTTTTATTAGAGTTTGATTATTCGGGTACTGACGAATCCGAACTTGCTTACTGCTACTTCGAAAAAACTGAATCCTTCAAGCATTAACGTGAAGAGCAATTTTTATTGAATGCTTTTTCGCCGTTTGGTTTTACCGCAACCAATTTCAATACTATACCATAAATAACTCAATACTTTCAAGGTCATCACCACAATGAAACTACTTTAAATCTATAATGTGTATTATTCATCAATTTTCAAAATCCGTATTTTTCAAAATCCAGCCTCTGGCAAATATTATTCATCATACAACTACAAAATTTAAAATTCTGTAAACACACAACTTTTAATCGGAAATTTTCGCCAAAAAATCATGCGTAATGCGTAAATTTCGTTTACGACAGATGCTTTTTCAAGTGGGTTATGAAATCTCTAATTACCAAGCTTGACCGTAAGAGCCAGCGGGTTTTCAGGGGTCTTTATGGGTCTATAAAGCGTCCCATGCTACGAAAAATCGCTATGTTCACTGCACAACAAGCAACATACTTCATAACTATTCTTCAATTCAAGAGTCTTGCTGCACACTAACGCAAATGTAATTCTGTAACGTTTCGTCCGACCAGAGTCAGACTTCCTCAGACAAGCAGTTTAAACTGCTTTGGTCAGTCGAAACGTCACAGAAATAGATTTGTGTTAGTGTGCAGCTGGACTCTTTAATTGGATAGAATAGTCATGTTTATTCCAGCTACAGTATCCTTGCAGTATACGCATTTACTAGCATAAAGGCATAGAGGAAAGACAGGGAGTTAGTCTCGCGCAACCCGATTCAAATATATTTCATAACATTGGCCTTATTTATCATTAGCGGCTGCGCAAGTCTTGTTCCAAGTTAAAATCCCATTTACATACAACATAGCTTGCTCAATGCCTAATTAGGAGCGACCAAAATACCTCAAAAACATTAAAGAAATAACACAATAAAGCCGTTTGCGTTCAAGAACACACGCTTGAAGGAACATTCACAAATACTTTTAATATCAAAGAGATTGAACAAGTAAAGCCGAAAGTACGTCTGGTATGCGCATTAGCCTAATAAGCATTCTTTGACAAAAGGAGATTTAGACTTGAATTATTTTGCTAAGTCATTCCGCTCCAGGGATGGCCCGCAGGTAAGCTTTATATCCTATCAAATATGGCAATTTTGTCAAAAATATAAGTACAATTTTTAGGCTACGTTTAGCGTGGGAATATACCAGATCAAATATGGAAAGACGTAAAGCAGTAATATAAATATAAAAATTACGAATTTACACCCATGTAATGCCATTATATATATATATTAAGCAGTTAATATTAGAATTATAGCTTTCACTATTTTATAAATTTTTGAGGTTTCGATTCGCGTGGAAAAACAAGATAAAAAATGAATAAACATAGAAATGTAAACTAAACAATTTTAAAATTTCCAAATACTATACTCACGTATGGCCAATTATATATATATAAAACAGTTAAATATTGAAATAGTTATTTTCCGGCCACACAGACAGTAATACGACCGCAGAATCCTATAATTTGAGAATTTTACATTCTCGGAATTTAAATTATCTCAATTGTTGCGTATTTGAAATATTCGCGCGAAAATATGGGAGGATTTATGACATCATAGTTTATTTTGCGTGTATTGAGCATTTTAAATGTATGTTATGCTGCAACAATTTGCACCGCCAATTTCAACACTGGGTGTGGCCTAAATTGATGATATTTTAACTCTTCAAGAACTAAATAGGACCTTTATTCATCTTATTCAAAATTCGCTGATTCGATTTCGCCATCACAAATATTATGTATTGTCCTGTGGCACAACTAGAACATAACTTTTGCGTGAAGCGTCCTAGAGCAATGAAACTTTTGAGTACAAGTATACACAGAAAAATTCAAGTGTCAAATTCTCCATTTTCTGAGGTCATTCCGTATATTAACAATCTACCAAATATTACCGGCCTCAACCCGGAACTACATAAATACATTATCCTCATTAAGTGGGTAAATTCTTGGCTCTTCAGACTGTCTTCAGCCGAATATAAAGCCCCCCTGGTGTGGTTATATAAGCCCGATTGACGCCAATCCGTTCGGATTCACAAAACGATTTAAATATGAATTTATTCGCAAAAGAGTGGATTCTTAAGCTGTATAAGTTTGAATAATATTCAATAAGAGGAGTGCCAGACTTCAATATGATAACAACTTCGTATAGTTGGTGTTCAATGTGTAAGTTCTATAAGTTTGTCTAAAAGAATTAATTTCGATTAATTTAATTTCAAATCGATTCGAAATTTTGGACATCCATGTTTTCTCAATAAGGTAGAGTCTCATATGAGAAGCAAATATCTCATAAAAACAAATTTCAGAATTTTTGTCCCAAAAGTAGTCGACGGATTGAACTGCACAATATCATTACACAAAACCATATACGTGTTATAACTAACAAACAGACGTTCGGCAAACATTCTGTGACGCCATAGTAGTTTTATTATGACTGGAACAATGCTCCATATAAATTGAAAACAATATGCAAATTAGGTCTGAGAATACTGTTATTGACAAACACACAGAAGAACGAAGACGTAATTTTTAATACACACAATAAATTACAGAACAACCGTAATAAACCGTTGGACTAACCATAACCACTACTAATCTACCGGACGACCGTTGTATAACGATTGAAATGTTGGGAATGTGGTCAATCGTGAATATTATCAAACCGCCGTATATCGTATTGAAATCGGTAAAAAATCGTAAACGCGTATATGGTACTGAGAAAACAGCATTTTTTGTATTTTAATTTTCTCAATGAAAAGTTTCAATTAAATGTTGAAACAATACTGAAGGAAAATCGACCCCCCCCCCCCCCAGAAAAAAAAAACGTTTCAGATAAAAGAGGGTCTAAATATAATAACGCGTAAAAAGTTCCAAAGTCTCTTTACGCGTATGAGTGAGTCACTTGACGGGAACAAGAATAGATGGCTATATATAAAAGGTACCTTGTAGTCTGGCTAAAGTCGTTCGTATATATATATATATAAAGGCCTCCATAACTAAGATATATATAGATTTTGTTTGATGCTCACGTCACATGACACCAGATGGATATTTATCAGTATTCCTAATCAAATAACCAAAGACGGTACTCCCGTGGTATGCGTATCAGGTTAGGGTTAGGCCATAATTTTATTCCTATTTTCCTTATTTTAGTTCTATTACGCGTTTGGGGGACTGTTTGTGAGGGGGTAGCGTAATTACTGATTAATATATAAAAAAAACTTTGTAAACAAATTTTAAAAATTGTGTAGTTATGGAACACGCACAAAGCATTGCTTTACCAGCGAAATCAACTAAATTTAACTACAATTTTGATTTACAAGTAATAACAAATCGGCAGTTAGAGCCAACAGACAAAACAAATATGCCGACGGTTGGTTCGAGCACAGAGACAAATAACTCTTGAAAAGTCAAGTTTTTATGCGTGGGCGACACAGCTTGTGGAACACGAAGTGTACATATGGACGGCTTCGCCAAATTGTTGTTTTTGGTAAAAATCGCTTTCCCCTGTAACTAATAAAACAATCGATTTAATTTTTGGGTACCTGAACAGGGGTATACCCGGGGGATATGAGTCGGGACCCCCTTTTTGAAAATGTGAATAAGGCATTTTTCTACATCATACATAGTAATTTTTCGTAGCTGAAAACCATCGGGACTTTTGAAAACCTAGCCGCAGGCGGGATCCGCTAGATGTTCCGGTCAAACTTGGCAATTAGAATTTCATTTCAATTTGCAGAACCCCACAAACCAATTACATAGAAAAACACGTAATTTCACCATAATTTTCATTATATTGATTACCATTCACAAATCCATCCTAATTCTAATATAAATGACCCTCAAAAAACGAAAAAAAAATCTCCATATCTCCATTGTGTATTTTTGCACCAACGGACCACTCGAGCAATATTAATACTATCCGTGACCGTTAGCAAAGGCGCCTCTTGAAAGCTATTGACGAGATCAAATATTGAAGGCGGGTCTATATTTCATTATACAAAGCCGGAATAGGCTTACCTCGGATTCGTTAAACGGACGGACAAGTTGATTTGCGTAATTACACTGGCAAAGTCTCAGTGCTCTTATGCTAAAATCGATTGAGACCCAAGTTCTTTACTACAGCAAATACTAAGCGAAATTTCTCCCCGGGAAAGACAAAATTACTTTCCCGACAGGGATAGTAATAACAATTGTGAGTTTGAATAAATTTTATTGTGTATGATAAATGAGAAGTAGAAGCACAATATGAACTATTAATAAACGAATAATTGTCATTAGAAATATAAAATCGGGCGAATTTTTTACTAGCTTTTTCATGCAGCGTCGGAATCTATCGTTATTCTGGGCTGGGTTAACAAAGGAGCCAATTTATAGCGAATGATAATAATTTCAAACGTCCGTTGGGAGCGGTTAAACTGATTCAATAGTAAAAATGTGGTCTATCGTAAATATTATTGCGCCGGTGAGGAGTTTTTGGCGGATAAAAAAACAAAATCGTATGAGCATTCAAAAAAAGAGCTGTTTTATATCAATATACTCAAAGTAAGGTTCTCAGGCCCTCAACTAAATAAGTGTGTTTGCAAACCATCGATGTTCTAAAGTCATATATAAGCATTTGCTATATATGGGGGGGGGGGGGGGGGACGCCGCCGTCAGTTGCAACTCTTCTATCATTTCATTTTAGCTGAAAGAGTGAGACCTCGCTTTCGTCAAACAGAGACACAAAAGTGACAAAATATTGCAGAAAAATAAAATTCGAAATCAGGAGGGTATCCGATGCATCCGGATCAATCCTGTTTACTAATTCTAAACAAAACTTATTTGTATACTTAACGTTATTATCACATTACACACATTTAACTAAATTTACTACAGACTATCCGGCTAGACGGCTTAGGTCTTATCGTAGGTTTTTAGCAAGCAAGGCTGTTATTAGGTAATTAGTTCGCCTACACTGGCGACTAAGGTTCGGTAAAATATTTACAGTAGATCAAGTATGATAGATACATAATATTGCCGTATTATATACGGCCGATAAAAAGCTAGTTTGAGAACACTCGGAAAAGGCCAAGGTAATAAGACAAATTGAAAAATAATTATTTCAATATTTTTCTGTCGAAAACAAAAATATTGGAAACTTTCTAAACTTATTACTTATTACAAATTACAATTGAACATTGTAAAAAATCATATAATAGAAATAAAAACAGATAGTGATGTCATAAACATATCTTTTGGTGACGTCACTCCATATTACTCATGCAATTACATTATAAAAATTCCTTCCATGACATCATCATGATGACGTCACAAACCCAGAGCGGACCACCTCGCCCACATGTTGAAACTCTTTATCGGTAATTACACCATGCAAAATGCATAAGGCACGCTTATTTAGAATTTAAACTTGAGAGGCTCTTATTATTGGCGCCAACTTAATTATAACGTAACAATGAACATCAATGAAAGTTGATTGTTCTTTCCCGCCTAAATTCTGATTGATTGAAAACGTGAAATTTTTGGCTTAATTTTGGGTTATTAAGCGGATTGAAATCGAGTATTTTTCAAACTTGGCCATAGAAAGGCGGTAAACTTCGCCATGTACGGCCATACTTACTCTAATACTAAATTAAATTGTCTAATTCGAGTTGTAGCATATTTATTACTAGTATTTTCTGATTAACCGCAGACCTCAAAAAACTTAATAAATTAACAAATCCCGAATTAAATACAATTTTTAAATAAAATCATACATGGGCGGGACATAACAGCGTTATTTAAGCGCGTTTTATTATCGGCCATACTAGAAACATGTTTTTTATAAATATGGTTGCTAATAAATACTGGCGAGTAATAATACTGTTTCAAATAAACATGAAAATTGTATTAGCTTTTCTGTATATATGAATTAAATGTATTTTCGCCTGCGGGGTTTTATAATTGTAAAATTGTGAGTTTATTTTAAATTAGTTGGAATTCTGCGGTTGGTGATTTATTTGTGAACTTAAAATTGATTTTGGAGAATTCTGAATTAATTTTCGACTGTCAATTCTGTTCACCCGCATGTAACGAATAGTTTCGTACTATAAAATTCTATTGCGCAATTAATGTTGCATTTTTAAAATTAGATGAACTTAAATAAAATTGTGACGAATAACAACAGTTCCATTACTAAAATATGAGATTTTACAATAATAGTTTATGCGCTCGAAACACCACACTAACTAACAAACTATTAGTATTTATTTAGTTAAATAGAAAAATACATTCTTTGTAGCAAAAACCATGTAAAAGTCAAAGGCGACCATAGCACTATAGAGAAAGAATGAAAAGGCGACACACAGCAAAGACACCCCCCAATTCTATTGAGATATTATTAAAATCATTAAAGTTTAATTATAATCCATTCGCTGAGAAATAGGCTCCGAACGAAACCCCGCCGATACTAAGTTACACCATACGAACAAATTGCTATACTATACAAAAGGTATCCCCGTAGTGTGTGTATCAGGTTAGGGTTGGGCCATAACTTTATTTCGATTTTCCTTATTTTAGTTCTATTACGAGTCGGGGACGTCTGTGTTGGCGAAGTGAATATATCCCCTGCCCATAGGTTTCAATCCCTTTACGCGACTTGGTGTAAAATAGGCGAACAAAATTAGTTACCTACATATTGGTACACATTCTTCTGGAGCGCCATACAAAAAATAAGCAAAAAAGAAAATAATATCAGACTTATAGTTCCCAGAAAGGATAAAGAGCAAAAGTACTTCACCATGGGTGGAGAAACCCTCATTTAGATCTAATGACCTAGTTTTAACGACATACACACAAAGAAGCGTGCCGGATGACAAGCCTTTGAAATTAATTACTCGCATCAAAGAATATGAAGTGTGCCACACTTATTTATCCTAGTCTGGGTGCTAGGAAGCCCCATGGTTACCCCACACCCCGTTCTTTTAATCTTACCCACACATATTAAAAATCGGCACCTGGGCTAACTATCCCTAATTAAATTTAATTTCGATGTATTTTTTTCGAAGTTAATACAGTGTTTTAACGAGGTCTTGTATTAAATTAGTCAGAGGAACTTTGATGTGCTTCGTGCAACTAATGATGACATATGAAAGTGTATCAAATAATGTAAAGAATTCAATTAAGATATATTGAGAACAAGAGTTCATCACAAAATTTTTGATTATAGTAGAACTTTATAATAATGCTGTCCACTAGTAAATGAAGTTTCTGAAGAGGGTTGCCAAGTTAGTTTACAGACAACGTGAGTTTTCAGGGCCTCGAGATCCTGAATAACTTTTCAAGCTACAAAAAGTTTTTCAGATTTTCAAACGGTGGGGGAAAGTCCCGACCCGCGCATTCATTGGGTACGTCCTTGAATGTATCCTATATGAATATTTCAGTAAATACGATAAAAATTCGGAAGCAAATTAACCAAGTAGTTTAGTCACGTACGCTATACAGATGGAGTGAAATTCAAACACCAAAACACTTAGTTATACCTTATTCAACAATATAACCCGAGACCTCTTAATTAACTTCAGACCAAATTGGACTACTGGATTAAATATTACAGGAATCAATGTAATTTTTCAAACTTATTAATTTGAGTTCTTGAAAAGTCACAAATTTTATTTTGGCTAAAGTCAGACTTTTTCAGACCGACAATAAAATATTAATATTAATAAAATATTATTAAAAACAAGAACATTGGAATATACGAGGCCAGGGTCAACAAAGCATTTCAAGCTACGAAAATTGGCTATGTATGTATTATACAGAAAAATGCTTTAATTTTTCAAAAAAGGGGGGTATTTGTACCCTAACTGGCTGCGCTCCTGTTCCTTCACAACATTTCCAAAACCAAGAAACCACAAACGAATAAACTTTAAATTCAAATGTATTGGATTTATTTAGAACATCTCACATTTATCATCCTGTTAATAATTACAAAACTCATCAAGTAGTTTTCTATTTGCTCAAAGACGAGACGAAGGATTTTGTTTTGCGCAATTTCAGTCGATTAGAGTAATTTTTTATTCTCTAGTATTTATTTGACCTGGTTTTTTAAGTCGCAAATACTACGCGAGAGAGGCGTGTATAATTCAGCTTAGTGATGCCTGACATTACCGCGATAAATTGGGTTGGCCGGGCCAAAAACTGGAAAGATGTCGAAAGTTACAAATTCACAGGTATGCCATGAGACTTATAGCGCTCAAAATTTCGAATCGTCCTTTTCAAAGCGGGAAAGCAGTGGTTTTCTAAGAAACAGTGGATCATTAGGCGATATACACCGATGTCAGAGATTATTGTAATAAATCGAGTCGTCAATGCCGAAAGGGAGAGGAAGGTTCGTTTATAACATTCACAGGACCTTCTTAAGAGAGTATCTGTAAATTTATCCCTATCGTAATGAAAATGTCATATTATCATTCGATCGCGCAGTGAATGATGAAGTTGAGGAGCATCTGGTTCGCAAATCGAATCCTCTGGGCGCGGCAATATCAGGAAGTGAGATCTTCCAACCACAAATTATGCGAATTTAAACCAAATATATATATACTCCCATTTGTGGTAAATCAGATTTCACAGCAATTTGGTCTGCTACCCTCATGGGGAATACACATTCCTATCTCATGTTATATTTTCTGTGATCCCATAGTTACATCACTATGAAACATTATGTCTTAACAATTGTGAAAGCTGTGACATCATAATGCAGGGGGAAAAAAGTTCAAAAAAAAATGGAATGTGACGAAAAGTACACAAAATATTCCAGAATAACTGAAATTTTGAAATAGATTTCTTCTGGGGAGCATTACAGTATGACATCATAGACATTCCCGCCATGTGAGTCTCAGACAATAAAATATGCATGAGCCTACTGTCGCGTCATAGTTAAATTAGTCAATGATGCAACAAAGCTACAGACTGGTTGGATGTTTGAAAACGATACTGGGATCATTAGTACTCATATTGCTAATCTTTCGAAATTCTGATTTCAATTAATTTCTAGTTTCAAGTTTTCTAATAGTGGGTACAGAGCTCAAATTTGAGTAGCTCTAGGTATTGCTGAGATAGACCGCAACTTTGCTCAGAGATGAGTCTCCGTTGCTTATGAGTGAGTGCCCGTAACTTTGCTCAGAGATGAGTCTCTTTTACTTCTGAGTGAGTGCTCGTAACTTTGCTCAGAGATGAGTCTCTTTTACTTCTGAGTGAGTGCCCGTAACTTTGCTCAGAGATGAGTCTCTTTTACTTCTGAGTGAGTGCCCGTAACTTTGCTCAGAGATGAGTCTCATTTCCTTTTGAGAGAGTGCACGTAATATTGTCTCCTTTACTGCCTCATGATTAAAGCGCTGGAACTAACTCATGACCATCGGAAATTGGGTACCGGAAAGATTCCGTTTTTTTTTAAATAGTGGATACATACGATAGCCCCAGAAGCTGCTTGTGTAGAGCCTTGTTCTCAGTATTGGAGCACGAAAACGTGTAACAAATGGATAATTGTCTGGGGCCTTTCTCAAAAAATGATGAAAAATAACCTATAAAAGATGTCATCGATTTATGGACTCAAAGTTCATTAGTTCCATAGAAAGAGCAGAATAATAGGGAAACCTAATTCCTCATAATGTTTTACAATATACTTTATTAGCATTCCAAGGGAATACAGAGGTGGATAAAAGATTTCAATCATACATAATCTTGCATGGGCCATGGATGTTATGTTTGGTTCAAGTATGAAAGATGTTTGGCCGAGTGAAAACCAGTTCAGACTGGTATTTAATAGATGCAGACGACTTTTCTTGACATTACGGGCGGGGTTGCTTGTGCGGTGACAAATAGAATCTCTCTTATCCATTGTGAGGTCACATTAGTTTTTTTTGATTATCAGAAATGGCGGGAAAATTTTTATCGGATGTTTGAATAGTGATTTCATAATATACGAATACTGTGATATCAGAAGCAAAATATCAAAGTACATAAGTTAGTTCCGGTTAAAAAAACGCTTGTATAACACGATTGTATGCTTTGAGCATATTTGCATTCTAGTTAAAGACGCCTAAGAAGACGAAATACAATTTTTATCGTATATTTACCGTGTATGGACGTCTATGTAAATCCATTTTTAAATCCGGCCCAGATTATGGCATACTCAAGATTTAAGAAAAAGATTCAATAAAAAGAATTGCAATACAAACAAAATAAGATATTTTCCGATAATATAAAGTAGGGGCCATTAGGCACTGTCATTTATGGCTTTTACGTGACCGGGGCGCCATTCCTTAGTAATATTAATCACGCAGCGATGAAAGCTGTTAAATATCCACTCGAGATTTTACAAATCCAACTTTGAACTTGAAGTGCGAATCACCACAAGGAGTAGGTTAGATTTATAGTTTATGACTTCATGTCAAATGAACAGGTTCGTCGGTACCTGTTACGTTTGTTTTGATGTCGATTCATCTTGATGAATTGGCATCTTGGATTTCTTTTTGCACTTATAAAACGCGTTTAAACTCCTATTGACGCCACCGACTTAGCGACTCGACTGTATAGTTCGGGTGCGGAATTGGACAATTTTCGATTAATTCTAGACCACTAAAAACAGGATTGGGCGTCCAACCCGGAATCTTATAAAAATCGACTCCGACAACAACTAACATCGAAAAAACAGAAAACTGTTAATCAATTTCTTTATTATTCTATAATTAATTAAAAGGATGCGTCACGCACGGATCAACAAAGGTTGGCTATTTATATTTCTATGAAGGTCACGGCTTTTAAGTGTCTGCGTTGTCCACTCTTAAATCTTTCTAAAGTCGGTAATCCGTTAATCCAAAGTCGTTCATATTATCGCTTAATTGCATGTTTCAAAAAGAAATTTGTTAGAATAAGAATTCACAATTTTTTCTTAAATCATATTTTTCTTGAAAATCGCGCGTCCTCACCAAATGGATTATATATTGTAATTACACTAAAACGCAAGTGGATGCTACTGGTATTTTAAATAGTAAAACATGCTTAATGGTTGTACGGTTTTGCAAAGGTTCGCCCGACATTTTACCCAGGGTGAAGTAAATTGTCCAAATAATAGTGGATTCTAAGCGTCCGCTAGCATATAGTCATACGCTCTTCCGGGTATTCCCGTAGTATGTGCAACAAGATGGCGGACACCGGAACGTAGTATGTGTATCAGGTTAGGGTTAGGACATAATTTCAGGTACAAATACTACAGGAGTCACTTGGCTAGTCCCCGAACTCGTACTAGAACAAGGAAAATTGGAATAAAATTATGACCTAACCCTAACCTGGTACACATACTATGTTCCGGTATCCGCCATCTTGTTGCACATATTACGGGAGCGCCCTCTTATGAGTTCAATTATTGCTTACACAGAGCATTGTTCAGAGTGCAAACGTATGAAAAAAAGGACTGTGAATATTTTTCTAATCGGATTCTTCTTAAAAAGTCGAGAGTCTATACTGAACGGAGCCAGACTCTGTATCATACATGACAATTTTTCTCAGCTTGC
This sequence comes from Styela clava, assembly GCF_964204865.1. Lineage (NCBI taxonomy): Eukaryota > Metazoa > Chordata > Ascidiacea > Stolidobranchia > Styelidae > Styela > Styela clava. Next base: position 21,923,421 of record NC_135257.1, read on the forward strand.
AACGCATTCTAGGTCCTCAGACCTAAAGACTCTTTGTACCCCACGTTTACCGACCGGACACGCCAGCTGTTAGAGCCTAACTTGGCAATTAAAAATATCAGAACCCCCTTTGGAAATGTTTTGCTACGCATCTGGCGACTCCTTACAGAGAGCATTGTTCAGACCGAAAACATGAGGACGTGTGTAAAATTGAATCTCCCATAAGCATCTTTAAATCAAATATATTGGCTAGAAAAATTACGGCCTTTCCAAAAATATTAGCTCCATACATATCAGTGGCATCATGAACAGAGTCAAGGTTTGAAAACGAAGTATAAGAAGAGTAATAGTAATCTGTATATAATCTAACAGAAGCATCATCAAGCATAAACATAGGCGTTGCCGAGATCATAAAAATTCTTATCATTTTCAAATTTAAACAAAAATCACTTTTTCACCATTGTTATGAAAAATCACATGCACTCTTTACGCTATTGTGGTGGCTTTATTAAATAAACGCGATGCCAAAATAAACACATACATTTATCCTCGGCAAACGGCTTGGTTTCACGCCCGTTGGAACCCAATAGCAAGCGGCGGAAATATTCTATTAGAATATTGACACAAAAAAATTGTTTTCGCTGTTTGGAAAAAACCCACCCTATGTTACCACAATAATGGCCCCTTCTCCCCCAAATATTATAAGCGAAAGGGTTAGATCGCCCCCAAATTCATTGAGCGCTAACCGTGCATATAAATACGGTACCCCCAAGTCTGCGGTATACCATAACCCCATTAGGATGGCAAACTTTGTGGCATAAATTTATGAATTGAAAATTAATAATATTCGAACTCGTTTTGTAGGGCACGAAATGTACATAATATGGATCGTTTTGTCAAATTGTTCTTGGTTAAAAAATCCCAGTACTCAATATAGAAAAGTCGCAAGAAGACTATTATTTTTCAAACTCTTTTTTTAAATAAATTCTTTTGAAAAGTTTTTTCAAATTCAAATTTGAGACCCGCTTGTTTACCCCAATTTTTTGCGTGTTATTTTAAATCACGGGAACTGCTTTTATGACATAATTAGAACACTTCATTACCACACGCTTGTCATCAGATCTTTTCAGTAAACTTTGTGCTCAGATTATGACTTGCCGTCATCTCGGTCACCGATACATAAGTGAAATCAGATATTTTTTACTTCAATTTCATAAAACTCGATTCTGCGGTCGTCCAGGGTTAATCGAGTCTGCTGGTCATAAAGGGGTTAAAATTCTAACTAAATAGCCTTACTAAGTCAACAATGAGTTTTTATTATTTTCAAAGCCGTTGCCAGAAATTTCTAATTTTGAACGACAATTTAGATCATTCATTCAACGGGTCATTTGTAATATTAATCCATCAACAGTGATATATAGGAGAAATGATGCGAAAACTGGCAACAATAGAATGGGACTTCAGAAGGATAAGAGTTCAACGTCGGGGTATTTGCGAAGGATCCACGAATGAATAGAAAAGTTTGGGATTCGGAACAGCAACTTCGAAATGTAGGAATTTGGGAAAACGAAGGTTACGTGCACTCACTTCGAATCATAGGAGACTCATATCGGAGCTGAGTTACATGCGTGGACCATTGAAATACATGAGCTACCAAAACAAGCGCTGAACAAAAATTATTTGCAAATGCATCCTACTTTGGCGCTAAAAGAAATTGAGTAGTGTGACGTAATAGTGGTGAAATAACAATACATGAATAATTTAAACTTATTGATCGAAAAACGAGACGTTACGCGCTCTAGCCCTTAATGTAAAAAAAATTCAGTAATTTTGTGTTTCAACTGAAGTATACTGTTGGTTCCGACATGCAATACAACGGAGCTCCTATGCGAAACGGATTCCGCGGGTTGATGCTTGGTAAAGATAACTGAGCTGGAATTAAAATTTTGTAATAGAAAATGAATTCGTCTACGCATTTCATTACCTTTCAACTAAATACAAATTCACGATTAGAGTAACTCCAATTCAAGAGCCCTACAAGTACAGAATGAACACACAGACTTACATATTTCGTTACAATTCATAATGCTTATATTTGCACATAACTTACACGTAGAATTAGTACCTTAGGACAGGGTTACTCAACTATTTTGACCGAAGATCCGCATACAAAACTTCAAAATTATTTGGATTCGGTATTTCAAGAAATTATATTTCGGCATCATCAGACGCGCACTTAGTAATTAGCTAATCAAGATTGTTTATTATGGTGTTATAGTTCTTTTCATATATATTCAAAATATAAGAGTCATAAAATGAAACTTCAAAAGTTGGGATATTGATCCGATATAAAGAATTACATGCGGTCCGAATCAAATACTTGAAAGGTCCGGATTCGGACCGCGGTCGCCAGTTGAGTAGACCTGCCTTAGAAAATACAGGGACCACTGCGGCCACATTAATTTGCAGTGGTCTGATCGCTTCTCTGTTAGCGAAACAAGCCCTATACGAATCTTAATATTATCAAGTCAACATTTTTAATACGCATACGTCAATATACCGATGAGCAATCAAGCATGACGTGATGTTTATTCAAGCGTATCCACCCTCTAGTTACATATCTTAGTATAACGTCTATAAGTTAAGCGTGGAAAACGCTTGGCAAACGCGAAATTCCAAATCGTTTCTTAAGCCTACAAACGGTGACGTAGGTTTTAGTTTGTGTTAGGCTATTTCGCAATTTAGCCTGGAGTAGTTTAGCTGAAGTATTTAAAAAAAGCGCAAATTCAAATATTAATCATTGTTAGTAGCAGTGCATTGGGCGGTCAGGGCACTTTAATGGTCTTGGAATGGCTATTGTGATTACACATTTTCTCTCAGCAGGCAATGATGTGTGGTGTTTGAACCAGAGTTCTCAATTCTAGAGTTTGAAATAGTTTGGCGGAACACAGTTACGAATGGGCCTTACACGTTCCTTCTTTATGCCATACATGTTTGTAAAAACGCTAAGTCAGCAAAATTTAATTCCATAGAAACTGTGTTCGCTTTTTACATACGGCGTTTCATACCTTCAGTGCAGTGCGATATGCAGCAAGACTCTTGGATCGTCTCAAATAGACCTTGTTTTTAGTTATTTCACAATGTCAAGGGTTCAATATTCGGTTCAAGTGCTTACACATATAACGTAACCATAAATATATTGATAGTACCATTGTAAACACTGTTTAACCACTATACGGCATACCGCGGTGCTGTAGCTATAGATATAACATACGGTATGCAAACATACGCTTTTACTAAGCGGTGCTAATTATAAAATAATCGATGTCGCAATATCTCGAGTGGTTTGCGAAATAGTAAGCCTTCGCGCGCTTTCGCAATGTAGTACTATGAAGTCACGATCTGCAAAGTGAACGTAACAATGCGTGCAATGATAATGCATTGTCATGCTTATTTATTTTCCCGCGGTTCATAAAATTTCATATGACGACACTATAAAAAATTGTTTGATAATAATACAAAAGAATTTAAACTTTTATTCCGTAATAGATATCTTGTGAAAATTCGAAATATTTATTACTTTAATACCGGGAGATTTTCTACGCGAATTAAATACGTCACACAAATGTGTGTGGCCTTTAAATACCGCATTTTCCGGGCGGAATTTTAAAATTTACGATTGTTCAAGCATGTGACCATAGTAAGTGTAATTTATGTTAAGCATCAAGATCGGCCAACGCCGATCAATATACTATTCTAAATACATTTGTATCGGCGCAATGTCGCAGTGGTCAGAACTAGGGGCGTAGGCAAGAATTTTCAAGAGGGGGGGGGGGGGGGGGAGGGGGTCCTGAAATTTACCAAGCTAGGCCGTATCAGCTAGTGAGTCGTGGGTTGTCAAAACGTTTCAAATCTCGAAAAATTGCTAAGCGTGATACAGAAAATTGCTTAAATTTTTTTTTCATAACATTGTTATGACCCTCACCCTTGGCTACGGCCTGGATAGCGCGTTGGACCTGCAATAAATAATATCACCGTTTATTTTAACTTCTTTTCAAAATTCAAATTATTTGAGTATACAACTACTTCTTTATTGAGCACGACCCAATTTGAATATTTTCGATATTTTCAATTCCAAAATTTATTCAGTTTGGCCCTTCCCTAAGTTCCCGTACCAACTATAAATATACAATTTAAAACGATGTCTTCCTATGTTACACACAATAATACTTTCCCATCGTTACGCCAGTCTATGGGGAGTCTTTCTCTCACGTATTACAGTTATTATCATACCAAATAGTTTGCCCAATTTGCATAAGTATGCTTAATAGACATTCCAATAGAATTACGGAACGAGAAATATCCTCGTTGCTAGCCAAAGACGGGCAAACTGTCGGACCTCATTTGCTTGAAATGCTTATTTTTAAATAAAAATCAAAAAATGTAATATTCGGAAAAATTTCAATATTACCACAAGCACCATTTCACTTATACAGAGCCTTGTTCCGAGTGAAAAACAGTCAATATTAGACTAAAGATGGACTCGTGTCGATTGATCTAATTGGACACAAAATGATTGTGGTCATTAAACCAGACCAAGAGCATTTTCCCTGGAGACAGGTTCCCAGACTCTAATATGATAAACGACATCCGCCTCTTGCTCTGCCCTTGCCAAGATCAAAGTATTTCGCAATAGGGCATTGAGTAAAATCAAACTTATTGGACTATTTATACACAAGTAATAGGTCAACGGCTAAGTGTCGCCGAGGACTAATCTCATCTAAACAGGGTATGTTCTGGGTTAGGTTAAGTATAAAAGTAAGCATATGAAGTAGGAATCATGGACTGTTCTGGGTTGGATAGATATAAAACTTTAGGTTGGTTTTAAAATGGTTGTGGCAAATGGCAAGCATATGAAGTGGGATTCATTGTATATTTTGGATTAGCATATTTATGAACGTTTTAAATAAGCATAGAAAGTCGGGTCAAGAAAAGAAATTGGTCTCGCATAAGGCCTCCTCGCTAAAACACTGGCCTCCACCAAATACCATTGCGAAATTGTAAAAAAATACGTATTTGTGAATAAAATTAGCTGCAATTTATCTTTTTCTTGCTATAATCCATTCGCCTTCCCCCCAAAAGATATAAAATGTTAAGACTGATTGTTGGAATTTAGCATGAAAAACGTTTTTTTCAACTTACATAACGATTTCTCGCCAAAGACAGTAACCCCACCCCACCCCACCAATACTATTGCGAAATCATCAAAATCATTTTATATGTGAGTTAAGATTTGGGGCAATCAATCTTATCTTCGTTGCATACCGGCCCTCCCTTTCCTTTACCGTTTCTCCCATACACTTGTAGGGTAAGGCTTAGGTTAGTGGTAAGAGACATTTCATCGACCCATGACTTGTTAAACAATGTGAAAGCGCGACCGCCCATTTAACTTTCAACCCCTGAGATGACAGTACAAATTATCAAGAAGTAAAATCTTTGAAAAAGATAAATGAACACAAACGTGACTTGTTAGAAATATTTTTATGGGTTTTATCTCCCACCTCCGTTCAGAACAAGATCTGACAAGTAGCCATTGATGGTTTTTATTAATTTTCAACCCAGCTCCAAGTCTGAATTGAAGCTAAATGGAACCGAATCTAACATAGGATTATAATATAGTTAATTGAATATGGAATTGCCCAAATATATCCTAATCGTACAACTTCATAATATCGAATAATTCAGATATTTGATTAACCCTCTTTTTCCGCTGGTTACAATCGACTTTTTGTACCATTTTATAATATGTAATGACTAATAAACCAAACGTGCCAGGAACACCCCCAATATCTCTTTGAAAAGCTTATTTTCGCGTCTTCCTACTAAAACGCGCCCATATGACGTAGCCGCAAACCATTCGACCTTACGCCGGTAAGAAGAGAGAAATTTCAAAAAATTTTGAGAGAACGTTTCACACTCTCATCGCTCTGATGAACACGTGTTACAAAGAAACAAGATTTAGACGCTCTGCTCAAAGAGCGTTACGTCACCTTTGCAGATAAACCAGACTCAGCTTCGCAAGCGAAGCGAAACGCGAAATATTCAATGATATGTAAGAGCATGTTCACGATAGTTGTCTGGAATGTTTGTTTGTTTATTATGTGCGCGAAATTGTTTCCCGCTCGTTCAAATGACTTTTCTTTGAAGTAATGACAAATACTTTCGTGTATCTCTAAGCTGAAATTTGAAATACCTACACAAATAAAATTCACCTAGTAGTAGAATAAAAAATTTACAAAAAAAAAATGTTGACGGATCAAGCACGGATCATAGTTGGAAGCCAAAAATGATTTTAGTTAGTGCGGGAATACTTCACAAAACATGAACATAAACGTAAAATAGTCCGAAAATAACTAATATTGTCATATTATGACCAAGGATGGTAGTACGAATATATATATCATTAGGAAAAAGAGAGTTAAGGTTTGTCCAATATTAATCCATAATAAAACTTTTCTTTCAATTTTCATCCCTAAAAAAGGTCTCATAACAACTTTGGGAAAAACTTTGATACATTCAGTATAAATTATCTCTTCCCGTCCATATAAGAACATCCATGGCCAAACACAATCCCAGGCTTCAAATATCCCTGCTTTTAACATCCATTTCCCCCTTAAATAGGAGCTTATCTTGTGTTTACATAAGCATGTCAAACGCATCCCTTTCCCTACTTGACCGGGATTTTACACTCAACACTTACTATGAACGACTCCCGAATATCTGACAAAGTTATAATCGGGCGTAGTAGAATCACTACTAAAAATAGAGATTTAATTCACAACATCATAGGCCTGGCGTGATCGGGGATTACCCTAAATACCTCCCCCCACTACTTATTCCATTGTAATCTCCTCATGTAGCCTATTTAACACGTAGAACGTCGCTCCTAAAAGTTTTCGATTCATAGTGTGTCAAGAGGTCCGTAGTAGCCTATTATTATTATTATTTTTTATTTTCGTATTGTTCGAATTATTACGGATAGTAGTACTCTAAATACGAAATCACAAAAATGGGTCAAAATCATTACGCAATAGACAAAACCCAAAATATATTATGTGAAAGCCGTATAGCCGATCTTCATACAAATAATTTTATATGCCTTCTCTAACCGTTTACTTTAGTTTTATTTCTATACCCGGAACAAATAGCCTATTTGCTAAGGAAATAAGCAAATAATAAAGCAAAGATTTCTTGTTGAAATATAAAAAAAACTAATAAACGATATTCAATTCTAACATAACTTTTTATACCAAGTTCGAGTTCGCGCTACTTACTTACTATTGTTGCAACACAATGGTTGTCATGTGAACTAAATCCGCGTTCAAATTCACTCCATCAAAGTGGAAGATAAAATCCTTTCAAAGCGCACTCGGCCGAAGATAAGCCGAAGAAAAAGGTGCCTTTTATGTTCATTTTATTTAAGATTTATGCTTGGTACAGCATGTTGATGAGATAGTTCGGAAAGGAAATAAAAACCAGATCAAGCCGAGATAGGAATAACTTTGACAGGAAAGTTTTATAATATTTGACCCCAAATTTCCTCTAATAGTGCCACCAGCGTTGCAATGCAGAATAGTTGGAATAGATGAATCTTTAACATATCACAAAGCGTTAGATGTCAAGTACGGTGGGACATGCGGCAGCAGATAAAAGAGTTAGATGCCATACACACGAGTTTGTTGCTTAGTTTGATGATTTATCCCAAATATTTTACTCTTACTTGATCTTTAATTTATTCATTCTCATGTATAACAACATATATAATTTGTTTATCACCGAATTAGTTATGGAGTTAGGTATAAGAGGCATCGTTATCAGAAATTCGCCCTGGGCAGCTGAAATGTTCGGCGCCTGATAGTAGCAACTTCAACCAAGTTGTAAAAATTTGAATAATCTCAATTTCCTACGAATCAGTTTGCTAGAATAGACGGCGCGAAAATGACGTATAAAAAATAAACCAGTCGTAAAAAATGCAGAAAATCTCGTTTTCACTCCGTTATCACGATAACGAAGCTTATCATGTTGAATCAAATTTTAATGTCGCATGTTAGTTACGGAACACACCCACATTTAATATACATTTTCAGAGAACTAGTTTTCCTAAACTCCAGTATAACGTAAAATATGCGTTGTAATTAATTCAGACACGGCCGTATATAAATCACATATCAAATGAGCTAATTATATCAGGGCCCTGTTTGGTAATTACAAGACTATTTATGACAGTATCACACGAAGAAATCTCCATAAAAATTTTGGTTTCGCAATTTCTTATGATGTAATTTGATATTTTTGACCTTGTTGAGAGTTCAATGTCGACATGGAGATATTGAAAGTCGAGACTAACTGATAACATACCGATGGGAGTATTATTAGATCATAAAGAGTGGTGATTGTCGAATAAATCGTAATCTATGATTGTTGTTCTTCTATTCGATTCGAATATTATATTCTAAATTCTGAAAAAGTTCGGTGTTCGATAGCGGTTAGCAGATTATTGCAATTCGAATATTCTATATGTTGGGGATTGTCGAATGGTTCGATATTCTAAAATTCTGAATTCACATTAATTTAGATTCGAATATCCTATATAAATCGAGTTTTGCACTAAATCCGTGATATTTACTAAAGAAATTCGAACGAAAATACCAAATTTGACATAAAGTAATTTCCACTATCCTAAGCCCAAAACCCAGGCTATCGAAATGTACCAAGTAGCTTCAATATATACGCTTGTGCATCGCTTTTTCGCACTGAAAAACATTCCAAAAAGGAAATACGGAAAATCCGAAGTCTGGCGATCGATATAAATTCGAAAACAAACCACTCGTCCCAGTGCAATACAAACTTTTATGTAATCACAGTCGATGAGCAAAACTGTTTATGACGTCACATTTACGATTCTCACGCTCATTTTATGAATGACTCAAGGCACTCCACTCGAACAGAAGTTTTTGTAGGGACAGGCCATGCGTAAATATGGGATTATATGTACATTTAAACTCGATATTAGCCTGGGCCGTACATATGGAACTTGCAATGTTTGAGTAGATTGCTCACGCATAAACCCTTTTGCCCCCCAGCGCGCGGAATGATTTAAAAAATTTAAAGTGGAGTAACCCGCGGCTAAATCGACTGATTCATTGGGTCAAATTACCGCGACAAGGATTTAGGCTTATATTCGTAACGAAAAGCAAGTTTATCAAATCCGGGCTGGTTTTGCGAGTATTTTCGTTGGGATTCGGAAACCGTGGATATCTTGGGGGGGGGGGGGGGGGGAATTTCTAATTGTCAAATTAGAGCGTAACACCTAGGTCTAAAATGCGTTCCGATCTACGAAAAATTACTAGGTATGACATAGAAGAAGAAAAATTCTTTAATGGAATCTTAACGTTTCGGCAAATTCAGAAAAACACCCTGGCCGAGATGCTGGAGATATGGTTTCAACCAGACATCTTTCACAAGCAACGCAAATACAGATGCCAAACTGCTAATATTCAAATGTATTTCTTCCTATTTCTAACCATTCATTGCAGTATTGATAATACTTAATAAGCATTTACTCTCAAGTATGCCAGGTATGCATAAAGAAATCTACTTTGTGTTATAGCTCGGGGTGCATTTCCGAAAAAGAAACGATCAAATGTGTTGTATTTATTTCCAAAATAAACTATTTCGACAAAATTCTTCTTAATCTATTCCATCACAATAACGATTTCTTAAAACGCCTTTATGCCGACACTAAGAAGATGATCTTTGAATTGCGCAACCGATCTCCTACTTATATTACAAATGATTTTTTAATTTCTCGATTTTGTGATTATTAGAATATTTTCGCTTCAAAAATGATCATTTTCAACAATTACGGTATGAGCTTTACAATATGACCAAAACAGGCTTTTATTTAATTCCTGAAAACTATAAAAAAAAGAAAAAGACCGAATAAATCTTGATACATCTCAACTTTTCCGCACTTTTCAAACTTGGAATCATTGAATATTAATGGACTTCTATGCGTTCTTTGTTGGATATTAAAATATATTTAATTCTTAAAAAATAAAAATTATTTTTGAACGTACGATTATTAGGTTTTTTATTCGATTTTGACCATATAACTTTCTCAAAAGATAATCCCCCATTTGTAGTTTCAATATTTTAACACGGCCTAATTTGTAATACAACAGTGTTACATCCACAAGCTGATATAAATTCTTTCGCCCTAATTCACAACAGATACGCCCTCAAGGGAGATTAGTCAATAAAAATTGTGGTGTCTCCATAACCGTAATGATATATTCATTTTCCACAGCTTGGTGTCAGATTCCAGAGACGTCATTAGAGTATGTTATTATATTATCAAAGATGATAGCCTTATATGATTATATTGTGATTCATTTTCACAGTTTCCACTCCGAACAACACTCTATACAAGCTGCGACAATGATTGAGGTTCGGAACCCCCCTTTTTGTAATACATGGCAATTTTTCGTAGTTTTAAACGCTTTTCAGACCCTCATACTCTTGAAAACCCCACGTCCGCCGACCGATCGGGCCTAATAGTTGGTTAAACTGAAGGTATACAAGCATATAAATTGTTATAAACAATATTCGCTACAACGGCTCTCCTATTCGCGACAAATAATAATCGCGGCAATGGTCTCGCACATGACCGTTCTAAAAGCAGAACCAACAAAAACCATATGGGACATCTGTGTGTGTCTTGCGGACATCTGTTGGCAGCCCATTTACGGTGCTCAGAAAGTCATCATAATGTCTATAATACACAAGAGGAACTACTGTTTCAACACAATTGACATTAATTTCAATGGGTTCTCGACACAATATCAAAATCTGACGATATGTCGTTGTTTATTTTACGCGCATTTATGAAGTGGGGCGACTAGAACGTCATATGGCGCCGCAGTTTGAGAACTTTCGAACTTTTAAAAGGGGTAATTTGTGTTCCCACCTAGAAACTTTATTTCAGATTGAAAAAGCTTCCAAAAAATTTTAAGACAATATTTTTTATATTCCAGAGCTGATGTGAAGTACTATCCGGAGCGTTATCCGGATTCGTATGTCGTTTTAACTCTGAATCCGGAAATATTCTTTGACTAGGCCCAATCTTGCCAAATAGTATAAACAACATTGAAAAACCGCTATTGTCAGCAGTAATATTTCATTATTTAAGTCACAATACGTATTATAAATTTGACCCAAACCACGGCCTTTTGAACCCCAGCGTTCGGATTTTTCCTTTTCAAAATTAAAAACTAAACGTCCGTTTGTATGCATATGCTTCTGTTACCGCAATACGGCTATTCATAGTCGATTATACCGCCTATATAGAGTCATATCCTGTCCTTTCAAAAATTTCCGAAAACGCGGCATGCCTTTTAATGTGGTCATTTGCAGGATAAAAATAATAAATTATAGACATTTAGTCACGATTAGTCGGTAATTATACAAGTATTGCCCTAGAACAGAGGTTGGCAAGGTTTTTGGTTCACATAGACTGGCGGGCCATGTAAGTGTTCTAAGCAAAAATTTACATTTTATTATTATGAAGTGTTACAAAACAATGAGCAACAAATTCCTTGAGCTATTTTTTAGCTAAAACATCAAAATTTGGCTTTAGTTTGGTTGTGACAGCATCAGGCGGGCCAGATTGAATTACCCAACGGGCCGGATTTGGCCCGCGGTCGGTAATTTGCCTATGTTAGCCATAAAAGGATAAAGAAGTCACACAATCGCTGTATACGTTTTATTCTTCACTTCAAATTGCATTCAGAATTCAAATCATACAATTTCGGCCAACCCCGGTTACACCACTTATTGAACACTTGTGTAGGCGGACGTAATAAAATTTCAAATATGTGTTTAAGCACCAACAAGACATAACTAGAACACGATTTGAAGTAGGTACGAAGGGTCCTTGTGAACATCTTTTCTCCGGTAGCTGCATATTCAGTCTTGGGCGCTTTATAAACAAAAATATGGAGAAAATATTCTTATAAAGTCAAAGTTTGGTTTCTTAAATTTGAGACTGAAATTTCGCGAGTCACGTTTTTTCAGTTTCAACAAAACTTCGTAAAAGTTCAAAATAACGTATGTAAACTTCATTTTTCTTGTGCAAGGTCATATTTAGGGGAAATTTCTTCTAATTTGTTTCTTAAATTCAAATTTTGTGTGCAATTTTTAAATGAGAGAACCTAAATTTCTTAGTTTGAAAGGGAGATATGATAAGTTTCATTCAAAGGTAAAAAAACGTAAAATCAAATATGCTCGCGCAGAGTATTATTTGAAGTTTTTGGACTCCTGAAATTACGAGTAATATAGTAACTCTAATACAAAGTTAAAAAAAAAGATTTTGTCGGCGTAGATTCTTATTTGGAGAGAAAAGAATTTTGTAAATAAGTAAACGAGACTTCGGGACTTCGGATATAGATAAATGTATATATCCGATTTGTCAATCAACCCATGCCTCCCAGAATTTATCATATTATTTTCGTTATAAAACAGATAATTCTTGAATGATAAATCCTGCTTCCGGCAGCCATACGAGCTCGAAAATAACTTATATTAACCAAACGATTGCAACATAAGATTCCATTCTAGTTACATCGACTTTTTCCCGCGTCTTTGATGTTCACAAATAAAAACGAGAGAGAAAAATATTGAAATCGGGACTTTCCGCATAGATTGTGGCATACCGCGCATTCCTAACGCTATGGCATGTTTTTTATCGTTCAGTTATGAATGTCTTAAGTTGTAGGTTTTGGGTTTGATCCTTGGCTTGGTTACAAAATGTACGACGTCCCTCTATCCATAGTGTAATAAGTTTCATTTTTATTAGGCATTTGTACAATTAGCCCCGAATAGGGCCATGCGGGCACTGATATTTAACGATATGTAAGGGCAATAATTTTGTGACGGTCTGGAATCGTTTAAATTCTGCACCGCTTGCCCAATTTATTCATACTGCATTGCCCCGCATAGGTACCGGTACCGGTATCTAATACATCGGATTTTAATACGGCTACTGGTCGTTATAGTTCCAGTTTGACGTTGATTGCCCAATTTATCGCAATGTGAGGGGGTGGGTGTAGCGTTTGGATGAGGGATTTTAACCAGTGATGCCAACATAGTAAAGACCAACGTTAAAACCATCAGGCTAATACGCACAAAATCTTGATATTCATACCTTTAGTTGTTTGATCTATGAAATTATTCATTCACGCCTATTACCCAGGCTATCATAAAAGTAGAAGCGATGGTTTGATAAAAACCATAAACCTTCGAAACGTGAATCACCCGAGGTGCATTTCCAAATACGCAAATGCCTGTGGTAGGATTTCTGAAAGGTGACGTAACCGTAACCAGCCGGCGAAAACAAGATGTTAGGAGAAAAAAACCCAAATTTTAAGTATTATGGTGTATATCCAAGTAGCACTTGAGGTATTATTTCGTTATTGCAGAATCATTGAAAGAAGATATGTTTGGATACATTAGAAAGTTAGGACAATAACCTAAACCTACTTATTCGCACGGCTTGTGGGACAAAATAACGTCATGTCGCTGCCATTATTGGTGTTATCTTTGAAACGGACACACCATATGCCCGTATTGTATAACTTGAAACATGTATCTGTACTGGTACAAAGGACCATCTAATTACCAAAGATTGACAGACATTGTGCTCTTTAATTGCGTACATTATATTCATTTTAACTCCGACCAGAGAGGCCAGCCGACGCCCAAATTTTCAAGACGGATAAACCGTAGGCGCGCATTTTGACTTGTGAAAATGCCGACCTTGCTTGGGTTATACAAAGGCCATCTATGTACAATACAAGATTTACAAATACTTGCAATTTAATGGAATGTACTTAGTCGTGGGCGTCTAAAACACTATAAATCAGACAATGATTGAAAAATTAAAAAAAAAAGCGGTGGACACGATCATGTCATTGAAATAATATTTAGGAATTTTCTCGCCCCGCTGGGCAAACGATGATTTATCATGGTTTACATTACAATAGGAAGATTGAATAATACATTAATTGCTTGAAATTTCATATTTTTCATCAGATATTCGCTCGGCATAAATACGGATCTTATTAGGTTACTGTGTTTTAAAGAGCACGGTTTTTAATTAATGGAGTGCTTTCATACAGAACAAAGTTGCGAGCATGCAGACGCTGATACAAGAGTTCTAATATTTTGTACTACAGCAAATACCAAGCAAAATTCCTCCCAAAGAATGACAAAATTTCTCCCTGGAGTTTGGGGAACGTGGTAGTAGCCCATCTCGTCCATATTTTTTTTTATTGATTTCCAATCAGAGAATTTCAACCAAGTATAAGAGATCAAATTTCTATGTAACTACGAAGGATATTTTCTTTCCAATTATCAAAGACAAATACGCAAATGAAACGGAAGTTTTACCAAGGTGTGTATATTTGCACCAGAGTCGTGAAGCCGAAACAATTGCTACTTCAATCTAATCAAATAAGCGTTAATTGATGACGTTGATACAGGAGGGCCAAATACAAATAACTAGGCCAAACCGCGGGCCGCACCTCTATTTAAAATAGGCTCTCTAGTAGTAGAAAGCACAATATAGCGGTTAGAGCCTTGTAAAGCCATGTGCATAACGTAGATAAAAAAAAATGGAACTCGGGTATAGGCTGGGAATTACTCGAAAGTACCAGATTAAATTGAATTAAATACTCGTTTAGTGGGCAACACAATTTTTTCTTGTGGGCCGCATTTGGCCCGCGAGTCGCAGGATGCCGACCCGTGCTTTAGATGATTTATTAGTGTAGTATTGGATCAGAGTGATATCGAACGTTGAAATAAAGAATTGAAACTACTTGCTGTTAATCGAAAAATGGTCTATTATAATAATTGGGAAATTAAATGTTTTACAGGCATTGGAAAAATTCTGTAAAAATGATCAAAATTGCTGCTTTCATGAATGAAAATTCGTCAGTTTCACCATAAGAATATGATTGTTTTCAAAACGCTGCCAATGTGGCTTAATTTTATAGAACGGATCAGTTTTTAGAGTATTAGGGATTACAAATTGCGATTCCCATACAATTCCGATATAGACTGGAGACCAGTGTGGCTTAATATTAGATAGTGCAATAACTCGTACATTTTGGTAAAATTTACAAATATTTTTATAGTAAGGAGCGAGTTTTAAAAGTGCGCGTAGTATCATAAATAAACATGTCAAAAAGTTATCAAACACAAACATCCTGCTATGAGACAGACAGTGATAAAACGGCTACTTTGGTAACATATTAACAAACTTTAATGTATGTCGAGGCGATAAGAAACGTCCATTTAATTATTTTTATATAAGGGTTCCTGGTAAAGAGATAGGTTTGATGTCATTTATTCGGGTATAGGGGGAACTGAAAAACCGGATCCAGCTCCGAATCCGGAAAGGAAAATTTAGACTCCGACCCCAGACATTCCAACACAGTCGTGATCCCGGAAACCGCTCACTAACCTCCCAGAATGCTTTTGAATATTTGAAATATTTAATTACATGCCAGATAAAATTTAAAAAATCATAGAAAATATAAAATCGAGTTTCCTTTTTTAGCAGTAGCCTTGTTTAATTCGTACTTGGGTGAAAAATTATTCGAAAGCCATGTATGACTCTACCGTAAAGGAAGCCTATGCTTGGATTTGGAAAGTGTAGATTAGACGGTGTGTACCCATTGCTAAGTGAATAAGCATCGATTTTTTGCGTCGGGAGATATTTTAAGGAATGACGGAATATCAATACATCACATTGTAGTCAATACCAATATATCTTGAATGGTACGAATTGCGACATCCATGAGAAGCTGTATTGAGAGTAACGGGACATTTTTTATGCATAGAAAGTTGCAAACTAGGAAAAATGGTATGTAATGAAAAAGGTTATGAACCAATGCGATATTTACCAGTATACAGAGGTATTGCATTACATTCCCGCCAATACTTATTACGCTTTGGTAACTAAATTGGCTTCGCAGGTCATGAACCTCGGGTACAACACACGCGTCCAGCACCTTACACATGGTATAATAAATTGCGAATAAAACATCCCGATTCTTGCAAAAGAAGTTGCACCAATTGCCGATTTACGAGAGCCATGTTGGGAGTAGCATTCGCAATTAACATAGCAGCAACTAAATTTTGTGCAGTATATTATTTACTACGCCACCGCGCGTTTACCATAATCCTATTTATAATCCAGGCAGTCAAAACATCCTAATTTACCACATATGGGCCACGGCTAGAAGCGCTACCGCAAACAACCCGCGCGTGGTCCAAATGTGATATTTTTGAACCAGAAATACGTTTTCCTTATCAATATAGAATAAAGAACGGATATAGCGCTTCCACTAGGCTAGACTCCCACACTGCACAACGAATCACAATGAATTAGCGGTGATTTACTAATGACGACCGAGGCCATATTTAAACCTTTGTGTTAAGATGAGAGAGGATGGCGCATTACGTGAACTATACGACAAAACGTTTTGTGTCGAAATCGCAACATTTTGGTATATAGCTGATTCAAGCAGCTCGTTCGTTATTTTTGTCCTTGCATCAGTGGAACTGTATGTACTGGCTGCAAAGACATTGCAGCACGAATCAAATACAATCACTATTTTAATTATTAGTAATTTAGAATGCTCAAAATTCTAAAGCATTCTAAAGTTTTTACCCCCCCCCCCCCCCATCTCCCCTCGAAAAAAATGTACTATTTGCTTCCATTCCCCATTCTCCGATCGTTCAAAGAAAAAATCCCCCCCTTTTTACTTTACAGCCAAATTCGAACATATTTTACACAATGGCTAATAGTCATTACAATAATAATAGAAACAAGTATCTTGGACTAATTTGCAATGAGCGGGAACCAATTATTTTACGTTATTTTGTGACCTAATATTAACAACTGTGCCACATTATTTAATGTTTATTTACATGTCGAGATCACTATATACACCTCCCAAGCATGGATACGTGTTCAATATCTTTTATATTGTACGTCCGAATAAGGCCCATACATCCCAGATTTTCGGCGTATGTGTCGGACGAATATCAATACAGTACTTGTTTTATTATGTGCGGTTTCTCCTTGGCCGTGTATAAATTAATTGAATATTAAATCAGGAAATAAACAATTAAGGACATGTCCTGTTTACTACATCTAGAATTCGTAACTCTGATGTTATAATGGCGGAACACTTCTCAAGCGCCTTGTGAAATAATATTCGAAGCTCTCACGAATCTTTGATGGTTGGTCTTTAAGATAAGACTTGACATTTTATTATGGGCATTCACTCAAAAAAAGGGGACTCATCTCCGAGCTAAGTCACGAGAAGCACTGAAACCATAAACGGTGGTGCATTAAACGTACTAACTCAAGAAGACTCATCTCCGAGCCAAGTTACGGACAACCACAGGAACGCCGAGAGCTATTAAAACTATAGACAGTGCATTACACATACTCACTCAGAAGTGAAAAAGAATCATTTCTGAGCAAAGTTAAGTTACCGGTAACCAATGAACTGCCAAGAAAAACGATGAAATACTCTACAACAGGGCTTCAAGCTTGTGATAATATATACAAGTTTAATCAGTTTATGATTAACATAAATTAATTCCTAATTAAAAATGTGAAAAAGGGTACCTGAGTCGCTAGGTGTCTCTGCTCCATCCATTGGGGGTCGGTGCCTGATGGAGACGGGGGCCGGCGACGGAATCTTCATTCGTTGGTTTTCGCAGCAATTTGGTTGTCCAACTGGGTACGGGAATATGTTCCTTGGGTCGACGCATCCGTGTGCGTGACATGGGGAGTGGGATGTAGCGGGAGATGAACGGCGATTATTTCTTATGTTTCTAAAGCCAGCTGAGGCTTTATGTCCAACGCCATTCCACATGCAATCTTTGATAAGCTGTTCGCTGCGACAATCGCAGACAATTTTGTCTTTGCAAGACAATTCGCCTTGACAGTTAAGCATGTCTTCAAATTCTTTGGGGTCAAAGTCCAAATCCAAATTCGTAAAGTCAAACCCGGAAGTTAAGGTTGCGAAGGTGCTATCCGATTCTATTTCCGGAACTTGGGGGCCATCGTTTTCTCTCGGGGGTGAGCTTGGAGGGGTCAAATAAAGTTCAAATTTTTTCCACATTTCGTCGTTTGGGACGGAGCCCTGGGAACAGACAGGTACCAAGTCGTCGTTGGCGTTAATGAAGTACGGCTTCCGTAGGTGATATTCCGTCATGATGCGGGATTCACAGAACCGTCGAGTCATTGGAGTTTCCTGTAGTTTCGATGAAATTCAGTATTTCCAGTAGTTTTGGTTTCAAATTTCAGTAGAATTATTTGAATTTCAGGAAAATTGATATGAAATAAAGAAAACTCTGATTAGAAAAATTATAAAGAAAATTATTGCAGTATTTAGACTGATGCTCGTGTCTGGGGACGGGTTTAGAATAAATTTTTGAATGAACAATATTCGAAAAAGCTGTAAAACAGTTACCGAAGTAATCGCGATTAATCATTACAATAATTTTTCTGGGTCGTTTTCCTAAAGGTTAGCTCAATTTTAAATTATTTTAACATAAGATAAACGGAATCAAAGAAATGGGAACAAAAAAGCACCGAAACGATAATTTGTCCGTTTATTTCAGCCGTAAATGTCAGCATAAATCGAATAATAGTTGATCTCAAACATTGTCTTGACTTGCCCTAACACGGCAATGTTTAAGACCTAAATAACAACATAAATCGACTGAAAGTTTATCTCAAACATCAACTTTCCTTGCTCAAGTCGGCAGCTAATTCTTGACAAGCATCGACAAAGGGCAGCTATCACAGACAATACCAAGCGCTCCATGGATTGACTAGCAGTCTAACTGTAACCATAACTGAATCGACCAACCCAAGTTAACGGTCAGTTCTCAACGAGTAGCGACTAATTCCGTCTATCGTGAACAAAAACAAGGCTAATCAAAACAAACAGGGGACTTAACCTACTATGACACATCAAAACACTTGACAAGACGCTCACCGAGTCTGACGTCTGAGCAATGGCGTAGCGATGCGAAAACAAATAATTCAATATTCGGATTAGCCTCGCTCTGAAAAAGAACCTGGACAAGTATTAGCGAGCTACTATTTAAAAATACGTAAAGACTACACTAATCTATACCATTTTCGTATTGTTTTACATTTTGCTCCTAACACGACATTGTATTAGCAGACACTGACATGCAGTTTGCCTAAATTATAAACCCTGGGTGAAGTGGAGGTTCGTGCACACCATCTTTAACAAGAAAAGATTCATAGAATAAATTGTAAATTTCAAAAACTGCAAAATACATTATTCAAAATATCATAAAAAATGAAATTTTGTCGAAAATATTTATAAACAGACGGGCCAAATTAAAATGCAATAAAAGTTCCGAAAACACATCAGAGTAGGATATGACTAAACTGTTATGACTAAAAGCAACTACGAAATTGCCAATATCGTAAATGCGAGTGAATGAATCACTCATAGGCGGGTACAGAGAAGAGGAAAATTTTGGGTCGAATAATTAGAAAAATGTATTGTACATAGTCGCGATTGTCAAATTCGGGGGTGTTTACCTAACTGGAGTGGCAGGATAACGATTTCGGGCATTCACCCCACAGGCGGGCTATACACTTTCTGAAACATGTTATCGATCGCATATAGGTCGATACTTGTCTACAGTCTTTCTGAATCCAAAATACTCGGATAATGTATGCCGAGAGAATAGAATCCAATTTTTTCTGATGTATGTCCCTAAGGATAGATTTGTGACACAATCAGGATTCGAACCCTGACTTCGCCTAAAAAGGCTTGGCCATTCTGTCTTACACGGATATATGCATCCCTAAGGATTTCCCATCAAAGCAATAAAAAGTTTTCTAATTTCCTGTAACTATGTATGACTAAGAAACAATAATGCTAACAAGACGATGATTCATAAATCTCCAAGACAAAAGCCAGAAAATATCAAGCTAATTAATATATGCTCAAATAAGGAAGAGTTACTCATCTATGGCACACAAGTTTTCTACCAATGGTTAATTTATTCAACTTCAGGAAAACCAGCAAACAAATATACCTGAATTTTTGCAAAGATTTTGCTCAACGCAAGGTCTCCAATAAACTAAATTCATGTCTGAGAGAAGCAAAGGC
Source organism: Styela clava (assembly GCF_964204865.1). NCBI lineage: Eukaryota > Metazoa > Chordata > Ascidiacea > Stolidobranchia > Styelidae > Styela > Styela clava. Next base: position 21,943,703 of record NC_135257.1, read on the forward strand.
GTCCGCTGAAAAATCAAGAACTGCTGTACCGATGATGCGACACTTAAATCCCTATTTAACACGATCAGGAGAACAGCTTCGATGTTCTGAATTTTGCATAACTCACGATTTTTTCGGAAAGAGATTCAAGGAAAACTACACCAACCAATTATGACATGAAATTAGGTCGAGGAGAAATTAGATGACAACACACGAAACGGGGGTGTAATGATTTGTTTACAACTCGGTGATTTGAGGTTTCGAATGCGGTCATTGAGATCTCTAAATTAGGCTACCGATAAACGCTACGATCGGGTCTTTTAAAGTCGAAGTTCGAGTTTCATTTACAGTGCTCGAATGGTAATTGGAAGATATGCCCTCAATGATTATACACCGTCCTTATTGGAATTTCTCTCCCCGGATCGGTATCGGTATTTTTTCCCCGGGATAAATATGAATACACTATGCTATAATTACGCCGTTTTATAAGATTTCCTCCCTCCATCAAAAAAAGATTCATCGAAACGAACCCATGAGTTTTTCTCGAATAATACCCCGAAATCGGTTAAAACAAATTTCGTTATATTCGAAAATCGACGATAGATTAGTTGTTAAAATCCCAAAAGGCGCATTTTAAATTTTATAAACTGCTTTTACACAGACTTATTTATAGCGAAGCAGCATAACAGTTACGTTATCTGATAGCAACAAAATATTAGAAAATCACTTTTCAGATGAAATGTATCCATTATTAGGTACTCCCGTATTGTGTGTACCAGGTTAGGGTTGGGCCATAATTTTATTCCGATTTTCCTTATTTTAGTTCTATTACGAGTTCGGGGACTGTCGGTGTTAGCCAAGTGACTTGATGTAAAGTAGGCGAACAAAATTAGTTACCTTCATTTTAGTACACACATTTCTTGAGCTGTCATTACAATTCGAGAATGTGTCTTTACATTCCATAAGCCCCTTGGTCAGAGCCTTATTCGTAGCGAATTTGCTTGCACAGAGACCTAGCAAAGCTATAACCGTTACGTTATCTGATACGTTGGCTTAACCTCGCAAAGCGACATCGGACATTCATCCTTATTCCTGCAGGCAATTTGCCAAACATTTCAACAGAACTTGTACCGGGCTCAGAGATGCTCCCAGGCGGCCAATGGGAAAGAGAATCCCCGGGGGAGAATATAGACGTATTACTAACATGAGTTATAGTTTCTCACAATCCAGTAAACCAGTTTTCATCGAATTAAAAATGTTGGAAGTAAAAGTGTCCATGTAGTCCATTTATGGCTCATGTTTTAAACCTCATTTAAAGTTCTGGCAACTTTTTTGAATTTCATGCCCTGTTTGTCTTGTGTATTGTAATTAATTGTACCACGGTGAAATTTGAAATAAAATAACTTGTCTAATCTACAGGGTGTTCATAAAGTCCGTTTACAATTTCAATTTTGTTATGAAAGAAGGAGTTCTCAATAATCTTAACCATTTTTTTAATCAGTAATTTTTTAAGTATTTTTACTTCATTTAATAAGTCTGTGAGGGCCAAAACAATATATGGTATCGATAAATTCCGTTTGCAATTTTAAACGTCTTAAGGCTTCATGGACACCCTATTAAAGTAGCCTGCATCCAGTCAAATTGTGTAAAAGTTGTATAACACATAGGTTGAATTGCACATACTCAACTACTGTAATGATTTTCTTGGTATTAGGTTAAGCTAGAATATTGGGATTCGAAATAGATTACAAATCGAGTTCGTTGAGGTCACTGTACATGGGTACGATAACACAAAGCTTGAGGATTAGCTAAAAGTTATCATTACTAACAGAATTATATAACCGTTTTTCCTCTAATTTTTGTGAAATTTGAAGCAGCCTGATTTTAATTAATTGTCCAGCGTGATTGCAAAAAAGTTTTCAAGATAACTCATATGCTGAAGTCTACGGATTTCGATATTTCCAAATGAAGTTTATTGTATTCATTGTTAATGCATATCAGAAGCTGCACAGTCCAACAATCACACACACACTGTCATAATGCTATACTTCACTATAAGACAGTTTAGCATTTGTAAAAAAATCTTGATTATTACACTACATTCCTGTGACCGGCCACAAATCCCCGAATCTTATGCAAAATGATCGGAGCTAACAAAAACCTTTGGCCTGAATCAAGACCTTTTTTGGCCGCGTTGAGAAAAAATTTCCCGGCCTCATATTTCTGATTTAGCAAAGTTCAAACACAAATACGATACCGTGAAAATTGGCAAAAATATCGATCCTGTGTGCAGTAAGTACGTACAAAGGATATGGCACCGTTACAATTACCGGTAAACTGCAGTACCGTCGCCGGTAAGCTGAAACGTCAATTCATACAATGCTCAATCTGGCGACTTTGCGTATGCTTCTGCCCTATACCGCTTATATATAGATATATTATCCGAAAACACAGGCCCCAGCGCCATCCCTGCATAAACACTAATTCGGTCTCGTTACGGCACCGCGAGATTCCCAGCTGATTCTCCGAGCATTTTGACATAACAAACAAACGCTGAAATAAGATTGTGATTTAACAATTACACTATGTGCAGATTCCGTGCTCGTACGCCAATTTAACAAAATAGCTACTCGGGTCTGCAGCATACAAGAGGATTAGTGTATTTCACTTTAACAATTAGCCAAAGTTTTATATCTATCCTAACCCAGAACATATCACAAATCTCACTTCATATGCTTACTTGCCTAAGGTTATATATCTACACTAAAACCGACTATATCACTCATCCCAATCCATATAGTTTTATAACCATCTTAACCCAGAACACCGTACGTATCTCGATCTTTAGCGTCTCAATACACTATGTTACAAATAAGTTCGGCATAAAAGCTATTCGTAGAGTAGCGGGGAGAGAAACAAGACTCGGCAATGCTAACTAGTTTAAATCAGGTCTTCAAATACGCATAGTGCTTATATTTTATTATCAGTGAGAAAAAATTAACTGGCGCCTCTGAGCTCGATATATTTACTGAATATAAAAACTAGATGAGCCTTTTTCCAGTTACTAGAGTCTCTCTATGGCGGAAAATGCAGAAAAAAGCACTGTGGTAGAGTGGTCTGAAGCAAACGCAGAACGGAGGAGCGGATCGCAGTCCATTCGTCTAGTCGCCGTCTGGCGACATCACTGATACTATATGCGATACGTAACGCTATGGACTGTACGAAACTACGAAACCAAACTTCATCAAATAAATAGACGACAATGTTCGCTTGTTTAGACATTTGAAAGGTTGTTTAAACTAAATAGTTCGCGATATTCTCATATGGTGGATACATCACTATAAATAAATCTGGCATCAGTAACCTCTCGCTATGAACTGTCGAGCCGTTTTAATCATTGTAATCATACTTACTGTAACACAAAACTCATTTCGAATACGACCCAATTTATAACCCAACAAAATCACACCGAAACCGCCCGCATAGAGGATTAAAAATAAATTTAGAGTATTTTTCGTCAAGGTTTTTCACACCTATCAAATTTAACTGACATAATCCTATAAAAACGGAAATCGGGGGATATCGAAGCGTTTAAATCCCCCAGACCAGCGCGACCTTTCCGGCATTACTCTTCGAAACGCTCAAATATAGATATTGAATGTTTATCTATAGAGGCAAATTTTATCAGGGGAATGAATAGCATATGGTTGCCAGCCTTAGGATCTTTTATCCAACGCCCCGTTTATGTGAACTTATGATTATGATATGAACTTATGATCGTCCAAGGTGATTTGGTGCTTGTTCTAATCGAATCCAAAATTCGAATTCTTGGAATCTTTGGCAGTCTTTAAATCACATATTGCTCTTTATGGCAAAACAACGAGTGTCATAGCTAAAAAATAGTCGAGAATCTCGCTAGGAATGTAGTACAGTACTGTAGCACCCGTAAATCGTGCAAAACGGGAAGTTTATCCACTGCGATACGGCTATTTCCCTTCAGAAATTTAACCAATTTTCTGAATTTTGGGGAGAGACCGTCGTTATGTTATCTAAAAATCGCGCAACCCAATTTAAAACCTTTATTTATATGCTGAAAGGCCGCAATCAACTAAAAACAAAATCGAGTAATAGTAATATGCAACCGAAAAACAACAATTTTAAGATAATATTAGACTTACCAACATTTCGACTCCGGTCTTACGAGTTAAAATCATATCGTGATAAATTCGGTCAAATTCGAATCGTTGAAGGTTCGTTACGAAGTAAATTCCAAATTTTTGACGTAGACAAATTGAAGTAACTTTGCGGGAAATGGAGGTTTATTAAGACCGCTACGAGAAATAATTTCACCGGTCTCACCTAATACCTAACCTGATAATAATAAAATTCAAGTTTATATCATATTTGTTGCCGATATGACGTCATATACTCGATGACGTCATACTATATAAGTAAATATTTAAGACAAACAGTATTGCTATGCAGGCCGACGTCTTTAAAATACAAATTTACACTAAAAAAGGTAATCATTATTTTTAATGTTCCTCAAAATATATTCAAGAAATAAATCAAAATCTAAAAGGTTCGGAGTTGTGCTGTGAGTGTCTACTAAATTAAAAATGCAATAAATATTTATTATATTTAGAAAAAAATGATGTAAATGACTTATAGCATGAAAATTGATATTCACAAAACATTGGGCATTGCGAATTGACATTGTATAGTGTGTATTCGCTACGAACGAGTCTCCATATAGTTGACGATCATTGATATGTAAGAGATAAATTATTCACTGCAACTGAAAACTAAACGTAACACATCGCGAGCATGGAAGTTTTAAAGTTGCCGGGCTAATCATATTCAAACAGTAAACATATTGCTTAAGGATTGCATTGGAAAGAATATCTGAAAGAATAAAAGTCCGTTATGGGCAAAGGTATTTACGTTAGTATCTGCCTTCATTCAATGCTAATTTTGGATATCATATTTAGATGGATAGACAATAATTAAATACAGAAAAATACATTTCCACAATTTTTCATAGTTTTCTCACTATAAGCTTCAATTTTTATACGTTTGCTAAAAGATTAAGTCGTATTAAAATTCCGTCTTATCGGCTTTCATCTCCCCCACATGAAATATAAAAAAAACTTTTACACAGATACTGATGTTTGCATACTCCCGATAAAACTTTAAACCTCTGCAGCGCTATTTCCAGATTCCAGATATTGCATAACTTGCGAACATCAGATTGCTACATAAATCGTAGTTGCGCAACACAGCGCTTTACCAACTATAAGTTACAACTAGTAAAACAGCGATGCGAGAGAGAACTTATCGGCAGCTGTTTGCACTGTTCTGCTACTACCTCGTCAGCAAGCGATTACAAAATTGCGCAACCTCTTTCGAGAAATTTAATCGAACGTTTTCTGTTGCCGCAGGCTTTCGTAAAAGTTTTTCGACACTCTGTAAAGCTAAAAACAATGCGTATCAGCTGATTTCGAGACATAGCAGTAGTTTTTATATTATATGACTAAAAAACGCTTGGAAATAGTATGTTTTCGGGCTTTTACTATAGTTTCTAACTTCATGATATAGATGTGTTCCTGCCGCTCGGTCAAATCGACACTTTTACTCTCTTTTTCATATGTTCCAGACGAGACGGACGGTGTTTCCCAATGATTTCTCTCGTTTTAAAAAATTGAATTTATGCTTCTTTGTCGACATCTAGCGGGCACGAAATTACATAAGTCCACTGAAAACCAGAGTCGATGGAGTCGAGGAAATTTACAATCGACATTGACTCAGGGTTGAAGAAAACTTTAACTTCAACCCCACATCCAACTTAAACTCCCAGAGAAGCAAATTTAGAAAACCAAATATTTGGTGTATGCAAGTCTTCGTTAGTTGACTGCTACGAATGGTTGGTAAACCAAATGCTTACTTCTTTAAAAAAATTCGATTTCTTTTTATTATCGTTAGGTGTTGGCAGGGGCGTAGCGAGAAGTAACCGGAGTCCGAAAACGTGGGCTGTTAGGAGTCTTACGGGTCTAAAAAATGGTTCGAGTTACGAAAAATTGCTACGTGTGAATTAGATTTTTATTACATTTCAAAAGGGTGTCATGAATAATGCTTTTTACTGGCGCAGTGGTTCTCAAACTTTTTACCCGCACCCACTTTTTAGAATTTGTCTCGCGCCCCAAATCCAAAATAACTTGTTAACAATAAGCTACAAATAACAGATAGTAAGGCGAAAGTATGTTTTGTTCGAAAAACACGTTGAAAATACGTGAATAGAGCGTAAATAATGAAACAAATGCAAAGTTTCAAAAACAAACAAAAATCTGTTGTTTGGACTCTAAACTTTAGAGTCTAACTCTAACTAAACGATAAAGAATAGTAAATATCCAAAATAAGGCGGGCAACAATGAATCGAAAAAAAAAAAAATTTTATTGGTTTCACGCCCCCTCAAAATAGTGTCTACACTCTACACTAGTGGTTCTCAAACTTTTTTAGTCCCAGAGCCGCATTTCAAACCTCAAAGGTATGAAGAGCCGCACACAAACAACGCAAGGTAAAATAGCAAAAAACCTTTACCGCGTAATTAAAATACTAAGTCATCGTAACAACAACACACGTAACAACTAGGGCTGACCTGCGCCGCTCTGTTTGGACACCGAACTCGAGCGTCTCCAACTCAATCGTGAATTGTGCGAGATTTCCCAACGGCGCTCGCTATCAGAAAAAAAAGGAAAATTTGAAAAGTTGTCTTTGCGTTATGGTGTTATATGCTTATTTTTGCACTTAACGTATCCTTTCAATTCATCATTTTGCAAAAAAAAAACGTACCGACCGTTCCGTAAATTTAGAAACGTCAAACCAGATTAGGTATTTAAAATAAATTTCCCAGATTTAAACTCGGCATGCTTGGTGACATGTCATTAGCCATTTCTTGCATTACCGAACATAAAGTTGCTTAAAATTAAATGTTAAAATGACTTCTCGGCGTTTCATTGTGAAAAAGGCGATTTTAGGTCGTTAAAACACTCTAGTTATGTAAATAGCATGAATTTAAAAATGACCAAAAGTTTTCCCAAAAACTGGTATAAGTTACTTGTATGGAAAACACTCATTAAGTTGTAACCAGATGAGAAATGTCATGTCCTACTCCCTTTAAAGCACTTTGTATTAGCTCTTTAGTGATCCCTTCCATCCTTTGCCAAGTAATGTTTCGAATATGTAAACATTTTACTCGACCCCGCATGGCCGTTGAGCCAAGAGTAGAACATAAAATCAATCGTGAATTTCGTTGTAACAATGCACACTGACTCGTTCACGAATTGTTGCGTCTATTATCATCGAAAATGATTACAATTGTTAAATTCAGTCCTTAAATGTATTCAACAGCTGTCGCTGATGTGAACGCAAGGGTATACTAGAAATATGAAATTTCGATATTCGGCGACCGCTTATTCTTGCAAAAACGAGAAAGGGCGGAAATATAGAATACCAACTTCAGGATATCGCCGCCAAAACGATCGCGGTGACAAAGATAATCAGAAATTATGATAAAATTAACCATTAAAAAACGCTTTATTGCCGACTTTCTAATGTTTCTATTGATTTCCAAATGGAGTATCGACCTCCGACGTTCTGGATCCCTGTTATGTATAAAAAAAAACATTCAAATTATCCGATTCGAGAAAAGATTCAATTTTGCCCACCCTACCCTAACAGGCTTTGATTTCTAATAAGTTTGTCAAAGCGGGTCGTAATCGTTGAGGATGCAAGCTGCAGTAGCTGCTTGAGATGATCGCCAGATTTTTCGGGACTATTTTCGATTACTGGAACAAAATTAAAATGCTATAGAAATTAAAATAATCATCGAGTTATTTGATTTATACATAAGATCTGAAAATGCGACAAAAACTGAAAATCCACGAAAGCAAGCCAATGATAACCGCCATGTCTAAAATCTTTCCAAGTGAAAAGTGTCCGATTGGCCGCGAAAACGCTCACTGTCGCGTCACTATTGCATCTTATAGGTTAGTCAACGCTACGCAAATAAACACGGGGGAATCCATTCGACTAACTAATAGACTTCAGCATTTTAATTTCGAGTCAATGATTAGTTTTCAATGAAAAAATTTCTTTGAAAATAATTAATTTTTAAAACATTAACGGGAGCCGCAGGAAAGGTTGTTGAGAGCCGCATGCGGCTCTCAAACCCTAGTTTGAGAATCACTGCTCTACACTGTTTGAGAGCCACTGCACTAGGGAAAAACTAAAATTGTCGATAGTTCAAAAATAAGACTCCAGCGAAAACGTGCCGAACTCCGACTCAGCCTGACTGTTCTAATCACCACGAGTGAACTGTTGAAAGTATTTACCTAACATTTCAAATGCTACAATGATATCAAAATAAAATTCATGCAATTGCTTCTACCTCATACTGGTACCGGCTATTATTGGCTGCACAACAGCAAGATAGTACAGGCAGTCTTACTTCTTCGCCTAAACTCCGAGAGAACCATACAGGGTGGCCCAAAATTAGGTATACAGTTATTAAACTATTTTATATGCTTGCAGTTCACTTTATGTTACTTGTTAAGTACCACAAAAATTGCTTATTTTTTTAGATAATAAATCTAGTGTGAATTTTACATTAGTTTTCTAGCTGCTTGGAGGGTAAAAAAAAGTAAATAAAATAACTGTATACCTACTTTTGGGCCACCCTGTATTGTTCGTTTTGCGCAAGGCAACTAATGATAATGCAAGCAGTCTTGTCGTCTTTGCCCTACCTTGAGATCAATCATACATCATATCGGTGATATAGTTGGTTTTGCGCACCGGTATTGCGTTTACAAACAGTACAGCACAAAATTAGCTAATCCTGAATTCATATATTTAGGTGCTCCAGAAGTATGCGCACCAAGATGTCGCACAACCTGAATCCTAACCGGTACACACATACTATGTTCAGGTTGTGCGCCATCTTGGTGCGCATACTTATGGAGGTCCATACCGACACGTATGAAAAAATTGAATGGTAAACTGTTCCTATACAAGATCTGGACTGGAAACCGGGCAAGATACCGCGTTTCGCCATTTAAATCCCTGCAGGCCCTTCTTCAGGGAAAAACTAGCTAAACTTATGTCGTGCACTAGGGCAGGGCTACTCAACTATTCTCACCAAAGGTCCGTTTACGAAACTTCAAAATTACTGGGGTCCGGACATTACAGAAAATTTATTTCATCAAATAAACGAAACTTCAAATGCAATAATAAATCAAATACAAGAGCAATGAATGGCTCGCAAATATGGACACAAATGTCGCACATCGGTACCAGTACGACAAACTGTATAGCTGTGTATATAAATTGTATCAAAATAATCTAAAACTAAAACGATGCTTATGCTGCCAAAATAACCAAGCAGACGCGGTCCAAATTAAATGGTCGAAAGGTCCGAATTCCGACCGCGGTCCGCCAGTTGAGTAGCTCTGTACTGGTATATTGTGTACTGAACTGCACCCTTTCTCCTTGTTTACTTTCTTATGTAGGTACTGAAATCAACTTTTCATACAGGTACATTGATAACTAACCATAGCCTTCAAGTCCATACAATTTCGGTAAGACAGTACTACTTATACTCCAAATGTATTTCTTTGGTACCCAAGTGCCGGTACAACCCTGTTATCGTCTCATCAATAATTTCCCGCTCTATTAAACTACGTTCATCTTAACTCAGGATGGTATGAGTTCGAAGATGAGGCAATGATATAACTTATCCCACTCCTCAACCGCAACCAGAGGGCATCAGAACATCTGGCTTTCACACCCTAGGAAATACGGTCGGGTCGACGATATTGTTGCTAATTTTTCAATGTTATTTACTGTACAATCTGCAGCAAATACCTATTGTTTTAGCTACAGAAAAGACGCATGATTTACTCTCTTGGTACCGTACCTTGAGGCAAAATGAGCGGTTAGCATTTGTCCAATCGTGTCAAAACGACCCCGATTGGTTCATTTTGCGGCCAAAATACCAAGTCTATCATCTGTAACTGGCACACTCAGAAAAGTGATTGACCACCGCTGCATTGGAAAGTATGGTTTGAACATTTCTCGCCAGTGCTTTCGTGAATATGACCTAAATGATCAGAAAAATGGCAGTGGAGCAATAACAATATAGTAGCAAATTAATACCTTGCTTACCATTTTGTCCCCTAGAGTTGGTCCACCCTGCTTTTACTACAGTAGAAAGAAACCTAACGGGAGAACCGATAGAGTGAAAAAAAAAACAGTATTGACATGAGCTTATTGGGGTTTGATCATTCCCTCACTCGAGACCTCATTATCCTGACCTGTTTATTCTTGGTTAAAAGGGGAGACAATTAACTAACAGAATTATAGAAAACAGATCTCATTATTAGCGCAATGACACCAACTTTGAATAGCACCAAAGCAGACTGAATCCGCCGTCCAAAGTTCAATAAAATTAATAAATTTTGTCGGTACCTACCTCATACCAATCCACAAATAGAAGTATGACTCAAAACTGAAATTGGTAGTTCCTATCAACTTGTACTGGAAAGATCAATACTAGGTCAAGCTCAAAATAATTTGAATAACGCAATAAATTGACGACTGTCTGTCTTGGGAGCAACAGCTTTTTATTGAAATTACACTTGCCACATTTCTAAATGCTATGAAATATAAATTAAAATTTCGTTTTTAAATAGTTTGTTTATAGTTATTTAATTATAAAATTGTATCATACAGCTTTAATATTTTTTTATTTCTGTAAAATAGTATTATGGAAATCAAAATTAGGGGTAATTTCATCGAACTTTTGATTTGAAAAAGTAAATAAATATGGCAACATAAACCTTTATTTTCGTTTCTCGCAGTTTAACGTTGTGGTGTCATAATGATAAAAGTGACATCAAAATAGGTCTGGTAATGACGATTTTCGCTAGGCTAGTACTAAATTAAGCTTTTCCAGTCAAAATTGTCAACCATTCCACATATGAAACATTTAAATTGAATGGCTTTTACACATACCGGATGAAATTTAACTCGAATAGTATTAACCATGAGCAGTATGACCCCAATGGCGTCGGAAACATGCAGGATTGCTTCCTATTTCTAAATTTAGGCCATTCGCTAACTCATGACCATTCAGAAACTTTCGCGCTGATTTTGTGAATGAGCAGTTTAATTTATGAATGGAGACGAACGTGTGAAAGTATAAAAGTAACCGAAATAGAATAGTAAAACACTGAATTCACCCTGTACGAATTACAGCTCTATTTTTGCATATTGCATGTGATTACTATGCAATTCAAGAGACCTGCCACACACTAGCGCAAATGTATAACACACCTTAGTAGACAGCAGTTCACAACAATCCACTTCTCGCTTGCAAGGACCTATTCCTAAACAAAATTAGGCTATAGGAATATTTAGGCAAATCATATTGTAAAATCCCAACGACTGAGGGCGTCAATTTCCACTTGTCAGTAAAATTATTCAAAATTTATCGAATCCGGGAACCGAAACTTTCCAAGGGAACGTGAAGGTCCAATCGACAAGACACTATTTCACCGAGAATGGGAAGTCTGTAGGTACTTTTGCTGTCAGGGCTGGCCTATACGAGACAAATTGCGTGGGGCCCAGTCACAGTATGAATAAGGTTATCTGAAAAGATCTTTTGTACAAAGCCCCGCCAAAGAAAATAAATGAAAAATAAGAAAATTAGTAATTACCCAGTTAGGGTTAGGTTTGCAGATTGCGATGTAAATTCAAATCATTCTGAACCCTAACCAAACCAACTGGATAATTACTAATTTGTTATTTTAGAACGTGACGTTTTTTTTTCTTCACAAATCTCACATTTTGCATTTAGCGACGGGGTATTTGTATGGAAGATTCACTGAAAATTAAGGTTTTTAATAGGAAATCAAATCATCAGGGGTGTGGAAAGTGCGGCCCGCGGGCCAAATACATTCCGCAAGAGAAAATTGTACTGCCCGCGGAAGGAGTTTTTAATTTAGTTTTTATCTGCTACCTTTGAGCAATTCCAACCCATTTGCGTTGCAAAGCTTATATCCGAGTCTAATTTATTATAAAACCTATGACGTTACATTGTCCGCGAAGCGAACAACGTGATTCACAATGCTGATACTTGCTGAGTAGCGAGCAATTTAAGAAAGTGCGGAGCAGACGCTAATAAATTAGTAATTACGGGCAATAGGAGTTTAGGCAATTGGAAAGCAGTTTAAAAAAATTAATAGTAAGAGATACAGAAGATGAATGAGTTTTGGTTCCAGCCTATCAGTTGACTTTGTCTAAATCTAGTCTAGAATAAGATTTGACAGCAAATTATTTGGAAATGAATCCTGGCGATTTTTACCGAAAACATCTCAGCCAAGATAACTTTCCACATTTGAAAAAAGTCATGGCTTCAAATATGGCACTTTTTGGCTCAACAACTTCACACGCACAATTTTTTTCTAAATTGGGCGTCATAAAATCAGACGAACCTTGGAAAATGGTTAGTGAATTGCTAGCACTTCCAAGCAAATTTGGATAAAAGTAGTCGGAAAAACTTTTTCTCACTGAATTCGTTTAAATTTGGCGTGACAAAAAATTTGAATAACAGTTTTTAGAAATTTATGCGTTTTAAAACTCATCATTTATGCAATGACTCCTAATAATGCCATAAAATAAATAAAAAAGACACTATTTTGTGCCTGCAACTATTAGAAAGCCTACGGTATGTTAAATGAAGGTGCGGCCAGCAGTTTTACCCAGGTATTGATATCTGGACCGTCCGTGATAAAGGTTGCACACCCCTGCTAACCCATTATGAAATCACAATCAAAGTAGCATTACGAGTCATGCGCCTACAGAATATTTAAGATGCCAATCGCGGCTACACAGTCGCATTGTCCGACCTATTTGCTGGTGGTGTTGCAGTCGGGAATTTAGTATTGCATGTAATATATCCACCCAATACAAGACTTTGAGAACATGATTTTTCATTGTTTTCTGAGATCTAAACCTACCTGGTTGCCACCATTCATTCGTAGACTGTTTTTATACAAGTTTACTCAAAGCAATGTTTCGAATCCGGATCTTTTGTACAAAGCCTCACCACTAATGCAAAAATGTGGGATTTGAGCAAAACACCCCATCGTTACCCCCCCCCCCCCCCTCATCGTTTTGAAATAACTAAAACTTAGAAAATTATTTAGTTGGTTTGGGGTTATGGTTAGGAATAATTGACAAATTTAACTTTCCACCTCAATCTGCATTCATAACACTAACTGTATAATTACAATTTTTTTTCATTTTGAGCGCTGGCGAGGTTTTTTTTATGGCGAGGGCTTTCTATAAAAGATCCTCGATTCCCCGCCAAAAATCTTGAAGAGCACAGGTGCACAATGAAACGCAAAAGGAGACATTCATCCAGTGGCGTATCTACGTTACATGGCGCCCATGGCAAAGTTAAAAAATGCACCCCGTGATAGTTGGTTTACGATTTATAATGACTGTTATCGAAATGCTATACCTGTACGATATTATTTAAGTAAAAATGCGAGTTTCAGTTGTCTCAAATTTGAAATTATTCTATTGAAACATATTGCGATTAAAACTTTTCGCCGTTTTCGCGCCCCTGGCACGAGTCATGGCTGCCACACCCCCGATACGCCGCCGCATTCATCATCTGTTGTTGTTGCTCAATACCACGTGACCTAGGACTTGTCGGATAATGAACTTCTCAGCAAACTTATAGGGAAATTGTTTGGTGCTCCTGAAGTATGCGCACCAAGATGTCGCACATCCTGAACGCTAACCTGGTACACAACCTGAGTTCAGGTTGTGCGCCATCTTGGTGCGCATACTTCAGGAGGTCCGATTGCTTTGCATTGTCCAAGGCAAGCGGTGACATTTCCTTCCATTGAATAATACCACTCTATCAGACAGATTACGGGCCTGCGATTCCCCAACCTGTCGCGAGTTTCGGTTCCTTCAGCCATACTTGAAATGTTGGCACCTAACATTGAATAATTTAAAAAGTTCGCAATTTACAGTTTTAAAAATAAATGGAAGTCACAAAGGGCTTTGGATGAAGGAACATACCCATTGGCGGTTACAGTTTCCTGGTATTATGTTGCCTTTTGTGTTCACGTGATCCCTTAAGAGTCAAAGGTCACACACTTGACAAGTTTGCGGTAGAATCATATGAGTTTGAGGTTATATATAGGGTGACCATTCGTCAGGTTTTTCCCGGATATGTCCTGAATTTTAGTGGTCAAATTTGTGTCACGGAGATATATTAAAAAGTGCTTAAATGTCAGGGATTTTTGAATACAGTGCATCCCTGCTGCAAATACATATGTTTTCATATATTGCGATTCCGCAAAATCGATTTTTTCAGAGATATGTCGTATATAAAGGCTTTGTTGTGCAACACGGATTGTGTCGCATTCAGATGATTGTGATGTCACATATGATCTAAATTGTCAGCATTTTGTAATCGGTATTGTCGGTCGCTTTACTCCGTTACTTTGTGCGAGCAATTTTCATAAACGTATTGTTCACAGAACCACTTAGTTTAGTAACATGCAACAAGTTTGCTCCTTTCGTTTTGTTCTGTATTCATTCTATTCTCACAAAAAAGCGGCGTCAGCTCGTGTTTTTGGATTTATTGCGAATTAATACTATAATCTAAGTCAGGGTCGTCCAACCCTCTTGGCCGAAGGGCCACATGTAGCTTACTAATAATTGCGCGGGCCACCTAACATGGCATTATGTTCTAGTTTTGCTACACTGACAACAGGTTATTAAAAAAACAAACAATACCCGCACACCAAACTTTCACAAATATTATACCAATAAAACTGTTTTTTTTCCAACCATTGATGGGGCGCCATCAGTAGTTATTTCCGAAAGTTTCGCCAGAGACAAGTTTCCGCTATAAAGTTTCCCAAGCTCTTCAACACGACGAGTTATGGTCTGTCTTGACAGGCTAGTTTTGCAAACTCGTTTGTATCACATCTTTATATACTACATCACTCGAAAAATAGTTCTCTCCAATTTTTTTACTCAATTCTGAAAAATACAGCGCGGGCCACTCAAAATGCTTCCGCGGGCCACGAGTTGGACGACCCTGTTTTAAGTGTTTTGGTTGCAAAATTGGTCAACGTGGCATATTATAATTTTGTCAGGAATTTTGTCTTTTAAGTCTAAGATATATATTTACTTGGTAACCCTAGTTCCATACCAGTGTACTATTGAAATGGCTGAACTTTCCCCCATGTTGGATAAACGCAAGATCACGCTCACACACTCTGAAATGATGTAAAATCACCTACGAGAAAGATACCAACTGATATTCCAATAACGACTTAAACTAGATAGAATTATGGTTATTTCATAGCATTTATGAGCATTTCGCACCAGTTAATCACGATTGACTTCAAGAAAGGGTGTGTGACATTTTTTATCGGCCATATCACCAACTTCAGACACCTAGCTGGGACATTAGCAATAGCCAGAGCGCCGCTGAAAAGAATGCGGCTATCGCTTAGCCTTACAGATATAAAAACACCGGACACGACGAAAGGCAGCGACAAGAGCAAAAAAACATTATGTATTTTTACCCATGCGAGCGCCTTTTTAGGCATAAACTGTCGGATAGAATTTTTTACTGAATGGAGAAAAAACCTGAGTGTTGACGAGGGCCACACTGAATGACTTGGTAGACCGAGTTGTGGCCCGCGGGCACACCCCTGACCTAAAGTATTCCAAGTCAATACACTCTGTAGACATATTTTTTAATATATTAGATTTTTATATGAGAAAATTATATTTAGAATATGTTCGGAATAGTGGAATATTAGGCCTTGGACATCCTTGTTACAATCCTCTTATTAGTACCTCAACTGCTCTAGTTGACGGAACGTGGTGTGTATGTTCTGGGTTAGGATAGATATAAAACTTTAGGCGAAAGGTTAGGGTAAGCAAATGAATGAAGTGGGATTCATTGTAAATTCGGTATTCAAGCAAAAACACATATCGATACAATCTCACCATTGTCAAATGGAAACAATCAATTATGTTTTCACAAAGTAAATGATTGTTCGCAAATAATTGTAAATCCCTAACAATAAAACGTCGCGACTCATGACAAATAAACCATTATTTTGCGATAATATAAAGTCATTTTAAAGAGCTTTTCCCGCCAAAAGTTCAAAGAATATAATGTGGTAGTCATATTCAAATATTTGCAAACCATCATCAGGCGAGCAATTTACTCTTTCATATATTCAAAAATATTGTTAAAAAAGCAAAGTATTAACTGGCATTTAAAAGTAATTACAAGTTTTTTGACAAACGCCATCAACTGACATATATAAATCTTTTCACGGTTTTTGCACGTTTTTGTTACGATTTTTCAGTGTTTTTCCACGTTTTTGGTGGTGTTTGACGATTTTTACACATTTTTGCAAGGTTTTTTAACGTTTTTGCATTTGTATCTTAGCCAGACGCACGTATGGCGTACAGTTCATTAGTTTTTAGACATGACGTGGACCTAAGGATCGTTTTGTTGTTAAATTATTGCTAGTATTCTTTTTCTTGATGTTGTGGAAAAAATTGATTATCTCTTCAACTACTGGATCAATTGCTTTGATATTCAGAAGTTGGAGATTGTATTTTTCGCTGGAAGGCCATTACTTTTATTTATTTTAAAAATTATGTTGACTGCACGGAATCCGTTTTCTCTTCTAAGTAGTTTTGTGTGATGGCGTCCTCAAAGTTAAACTGCGCACTGTGTGGCCGTTCCGCGATCGCGGAATAGCTTTCTCCTCACGATGTTACTACCACCGAAGATTTAAAAATGAAAAATTGAGATGGAATGTTTGCTTTAACGTCCAGACAGTCTGTCTGGCGCCGTGTTATTTCGAATTCCATGGTTTTCGAAAGTTTGCATATAAGTTATAGGTGTTTGCCTTAGTAAGTACGTGGCAGGATTGAACAAAAAAGTGTAAATATCTTTAATAGTTCCGATTAGTAATGTGTGTTTGCTTTAAAGCGTTTCTTGAAAAGAACATTTAGTGCGACTTGGTAAAATATTCGTATTTTTGCTCCGAACTAAGCAATGAACAAGCTGTTAATAAGAATGAGCTCGCGCTAGTCGGAGGTGGGCAAATCACGGCCCGCGGGCCCGATCCGACCCGCCGGAGTGTTTCATTCGACTCACATGTGCCTGATGAAATTACGACTATAGTTTTCATAGATATAAATTTCTGTTGAAAATATCAATGAAAATAACGTCATAATGACCCCGATTGTTACATTGCGCTTATTATTATTATTATTATTATTATATGAACGTTAGCCAGCTGTTAGACTAGCTTTATAAATAAACTGTTTTTTATTCATAGTTTCCATATTGAGTTTTAAGCCTCCGGCCCAGTAACCAAGTCTATTACCTGTAACTGGCCTATTCAGTGAATTAATTGTCCAACCCTGTCCTAGTTACTATGCGTGGGTGCATGAGTTCGAATCCCATACAGATAGTTACATAGCAGAGCTGTGGTTTAACCAAACGCTTGTCCGTCATGATTTTCATCACATTAAGCTGAAGTGTATGAAACGAACTACATATTTCCTAGCCGGGATGGGATTTCTCACAAATGAGGAATTTAGCGTTATCCCGCGTTTCCCCCAAAATAAGACCTAGACTGAATTTTAAAAATAATTCTAATATAAGCCCTCACCTTAAAATAAGACTTAATCAATATCGCAATTTTTTTGAATCAGTCGATAGCAAGAAATCGTTCCTATTCATTTTGATTAATTAATCATCTATGTTTAGCAGTTATTTTAAATTAAAACGTGTTATTTATGGATAGCAAGTAAATGGATATCGGTTTTTATATTTTGTATTTTCGAAAATCTCGTAATTTTCTACTGTCATTTTGTTTTTGATAAATTAAAATAAAAAACACCACCCTAAAATAAGCCCTAGTGTTATTTTTCAAGAGAAAATTGAAATAAGACACTTATCTTCGGGGAAACACGGTATATGCTGTAGTATTAATAATATTCTTTAGTTATTTATCATCACTATAATACTAAACATCCAGCATTATAAACGGCGCTCTGGAAGTATTCGTACCAAGATGACGCACAACCTGAACATCCCTGTCCTGGTACACATAGTATGTTCAGGTTGTGCGCCATCTTGGTACGAATACTTCGGGAGCACCTTATAAACTACTTGAACTGTACGAAAGCTGGAGAGTGACTTGCGCGTAAGAATGCCTAAGACACCATTGAAAATTTAAAAAAATAAATTAGTTTTTTTTGGGACTCCTGTAGTATGCGAACTAAGATGGCGGACACCGGAACGTAGTATGTGTACCAGGTTAGGGTTTGACCATAATTTTATTCTAATTTACCTTTTTTAGTTCTATTACGAAGTCGTGGACTAGCCAAGTGACTTTCGTAGTATTTATACTTGAAATTATGGCCAAACTCTAACCTGGTACACATACTACGTTCCGGTGTCCGCCATTTTGGTTGGCATACTACCGGTGTACCGTTTTTTTGCATAATGCAGTAGAAATTTAACGGAAAAGGTTGGAAACCATTGTAATAATATACCCGACATGGGCTGGTATGGATCATAAATGAATATCTATTTAAGAACTCGAGTTGCATGACCTAGTCCAGCGGTTCCCAAAGGGTACGTCGGGAAAATTAACAGAATTGTATTGAACGTAGCTAATATATGATTGAATATTTTACATATTGTAATTATTTTTATTTTATTTTAAATGCCGTGTATATGAAACAATAAATTCATTTCAGCTTTATATGTCGTTTACTTTCTGTTGCGTAGCATCTGCCTCTATTGTTACGTAACACTACTTGCTGCAATTTCGCGAGTTGCAGCTTCTTTATCTGATGAACCGAGTTGAGCAAACATGTGTGATTTTTTAATATTTCAAAAGAAAATCAGGCAGAGATGAGAAAAAAGAGTCGACCCTTTGTCTTTATTTTTTGCTTCATATTCCACATGTTTACAAACTTTGAACGGCACAAAGTACACATTAACGATCACAAAATTCAGTTTCAACTAAAGGAAGCAATTTTGTTTCGAGTAAGTGTAAGAGTAAATATTTTGGCGCCGCACAAACAAAAAGTTTGGGAACCGCTGGCCTAGACCTGCGTTTCCCAAACTGTGTTCCGCGAGTGTCTTACGAGTGTTCCGTTGAAAATTAATCAAAAATACGTCTAAATGGGTCGCCATGGCGATCTAGGAATCGTGCACTTGTCGCCCAACTGACCGTTCAATATCGCGTCACAGTCGGCCTGAAGCGGGCTAACTAAGGTAGGGTAGTGGCATTTTCGTTAACCGTCGGCCCACTTTTGGTTTTGTTATAGGCAAACAAGTAGATCTAAGGCAGGTGCTCCCGAAGTATGCGAACCAAGATGGCGGACATCGGAACGTAACATGGGTAACAGGTTAGGGTTAGGCGATAATTTTTTTCCAATTTTCCTTATTTTAGTCCTATTATCAGTTCGAAGACTAGCCAAGAGCCTCCCGTAGTATTTATACCTAAAATTATGGCCTAACCCTAACCTAGTACACATAATACATTCCGATGTCCGCCATCTTGGTTCGCATACTTCGGCATACCTAAGGCAAATGGTAAAATCTTCTTCCGCCATCTATGCCTGGTTTTACTTTGAAATGCTGAAAAAATTACTCATGTTCGCTAAACTCGATTCAGCAGATAAATAAACTGCAGCTCGCGAAGTTGCAGCAAGTACTTCTATCTCCATTAGACGTAACATTAGAGGCAAACACTACGTAATGGAAAGTAAACGATATAGAAAGGTAACATGAATTTGTTTATTCATATAAACAGCATTCAAATTAAAAAGCAATAAAACATTTATAGGAAATGAAATATGTAAAATATTCAATCATATTTTAGGTATGTTTAACACAATTCTGTTAGTTTTTGCGACGCATTTGGCAACTCGCCACGATGAACCCACTGGGAACCGCTTCATTACACCGTTTTTCTTTATCAATTTTACCCTTTCATTTTTTAGTGTTCCGCGAGGCGAGATAAAAAGTGTTCCTTCGCCGAAAAAGTTTGGGAAACGCTGACCTAGACCAATAGGCTAGCGGATGTAATATCATGAAAATACGCCATTACTTTATACATGGCTTAAGCATGCCATATATTATGAAAATACCACATTATTCCAAACAAGGCTATAGGAAAACGACAACTACACACTAACATTAAACACAAATTATTAAATCGCCATATTCCGGCGCCGGAATTATTTCCGTTCTAATGCCAAAGCAAATATTTACCTAGTCAGTAAAAGCCACTGGAATTTGTTGTTAAAATATCCCAAGTCAAAGATCACAGAAGCAAACATAAGTTAGCAAACTCAAGGCGCCGGGAAAATCATTAAAATCGTCGCATGCCTACTAATTTCTCTCGTTAGGTTAAGTTAGGAGAATGGCATAGTGCGGGACTCTACAAACTGGGCACCTCGAAGCCCGATGGGTCACGGAAGGGCTCAATCAAATTTGAAAGATTTTGAACCAGTTCTGATACCCATCAATACCGAGCCAAGATTCGTTCTTTTGTACCAGAAGGTGACCGTACATTTAACCCATGTGTATATTCGCGGGTTCAATCTATATGCGGGTGCTAAACCCCATGGGTTAGGATTAGTATGGGTTAAAATATCCGTAAAACAAAAAAAATTCCATATGTGCAATTGTCATGGGTTCAAATGCCATGGGACCGTGCCAGAATATTCTAGCGCATCGGTATTATTAACGGTATTGCTAATTTTCAAGTTCACAAAAAGCAAACATGGACAAGCAAACTCCAGGCGCCGGAAAAATGATTAAAATAATAATGAGTACGCCCGATTACTCAGGGTTTATCTAAATTACCTCGGAGTTCGTTAGATATTTTTCAAAATTTTAGCGCGACTCCGTTTACTACGGTAACTATCCGCAAAGCAAAGGGTAGGAGAAACACTCCGACAGGTTCCGCTGTCGATTAGGACGTTGCAGTTACAATACCTCGCGTAAATAAAATTTTGACAGCTCGCTAGCATCATCTAGTGTGCACTATATGAGGCATTGATTTTGCTAACCTCGACAAAAGCTTGGAGTCTGAAAAAAGTTTCATATCACTCCGGATTATAAACAATGACTCCAAATCCGGAGTACTGAAAATTCGACTCGGGCTTCAACTCTCGAATAGCAAAATCTTGACTACAAAGATCTTGACGAATGCAGACCTCAAAGCCCAAAAAGGAAAAAATTCGATATCAATGTCTCTGGTGAAGTTTTGAAATTCGCCAGAGAGCGAAGGCACCACCAGATGCTTTTACGTTCGAATCATTGTCACCGACGCCTCCAACAACAATTAATTCTGAAGTCATCCAAAATCTTTACTCCCGGCATTTTTGCGAGTGTGAGTATCAAGGGGCGCACCCAGAAGGGATTGTGGGCCAAATCCCCCCCCCCCCCCCACCTTTCAAACGCAAAAAAAAAAAAGTATTATACATACGATTATTCGTACTTTGAAATGATTTTTTGATTCTCAAGACAATGGCAATTACAAATTTCAGTCCCTTCCCTTAAAAATTTCCTAGCTACACGCATGGGTCAGACTAGAAGAACAGAGTTGAAATGTGGAATTTAAATAACACTCAGTCACTCCGAGAAATTCGGTATCCTTGTCTTCTGGATACCAATAGCTGTTGAGGCCCGCGGGGCGCTTTTTGCTCACCCACGTCCTAGACCAGTGGTTCTCAACCTTTTTTCTTTCGTGGCCCACTTTTGTTGCCCAAAAATTCTCGTGCCCCATTAACTTTTTATTGCAAGGGGAAAACTACAAAAAAATCAAGATCTTTCTGCAAAAATGGACCCTTCAGGCTTCAACGTTTATAATTAGAATGGAAATTACGTAGCACTCAGTAGCAGAAACAGCATTGTCATTGATTGCTGCTACAATCAAAATTGACTATTTTGACATAAATAAAACAAGCAATTTTCAATACTTCTGTGGCCCACCTCAAAATCTTTTGTGGCCCAGCAGTGGGCCATGGCCCACTGGTTGAGAACCAGTGTCCGAGACAAATCATTAGAAAATTATTAAAAAACACCCGGCTTGACATACTCAGACCACTAAAGGTTTCCCGCGCCTCCCGTTACCCAGGATTGCAATTTTTACATCTTCTTGCATTATTTATTCATAAAGTGTATTTCGTGTTTGGTGCAATATTAAGCTACTGACTATAGTAAATCCCAATTTATTATCGCGAATACTTAGGATTAGGATTTAGGATTTTTTTTATTTTTAATTACCTTTACTTCTCGGTGTTTATCTTTTATAAGCATTCACAAAGTTACAAACTAACTGTGTTCATTTTTCAATTACTATTAAATCCAGCTAACTTTGCTGTATATTTTAATAGCATATGTGACTCATATTTTACAATTAATTTCGACTTCTTTAAAAATAGAATATTGCAAAATACTGAAATTAATTCTGCGATGTCATTGTTTATCACATAATGGCCACGCGTCGTCGCTAGTCTGATTAGGTTCTGAAACTGCGTCACGACATAAGTGCATGAAATTTTCTATATATATCCAAATGAGGTAAATTTTTAGGCATAAAAGCGAAGCGGAAAAACATATCAGTATAGTTTGATATCGATTACATAAAAACAAGTAGCTAATGGAACAGTTAGCTAAGTTTTCGAAGTTTGAAAGAAAGTGCTTTGAACTTGGTAATTTTTAGACGTGATTCAAGGACATTTTTAAAAGTAGAATAGTTGCTGTTAAAGTTATACGACTACTTTCGAAGCTTAAAAGACTAAACTATAGGTATATATATATATTATATGTATATGTGTGTGCTATATCAAGAATGTGAGATGCGAAGAATAGCCAAACTTGGTTAAATTCAGACCAAAACTTTAAAAACATCGTCACGTAAGAATTAGTAAGATTGCTATTTCTAGTCTTATGTTGCGTTTGCCTCAGGCGATGAAATCAAACGAAACGATCGGCGTCGTGGTGTACGGTACAGATAGACGGCTGTTTTAATTTATTATTGTTCACATGGCCTGGTCTATAAATGGTCAGGGTCGGCTATAACTACACCGACACACTCTGTGCTATCCGGATTGTCTTTTACTTAAACACAAAATTACGATGTTATTTGTTTACAACCTTCACGAGTCCAGGTATACAGTTTATTAGGAACGTTACGAACCTATATTGATAAAATTTATATAAAGTAAATTTATTAATTTAACCTAGAATCAGCGCCGACCTTATGGGCCCGTTGCGGACCCACAGTTTGCAGTGGCTTATAGCGTGACCTTTAAATGTTATTTGAACATACGCAAAGTTCATCAATTTCCGATTTTAATCTCCAAAACTGCGATCCCACGGGTACTGACATAGGAAAATTCAAAATACCTAGCCAAAAACAATCCAACCAACATTCAACACAATACTTTGAACCACGTTAACAACAGATGAACGTAACATCAAATCGAGTTAAGACAATTAGAAATGAATTCCCAACATTAAATATTTTCAGAACGAGATCTAGGCGATTACTAGAAAAAGTATTGGACATACATAAAAATTTTAGTCGTCAAACTCTCAGATTTTATCCGTAATTGTTCGCTCCACTATTTTATCATCTCAGTGGCCCTTTGCACTTCAACGGTCGCCCACAATTTTGATTAGAGATTAGTTACCTTTGTTTTCAAATGAAATATCATAAGATTAATTTGAGCAAAATTTCCTAAAAGTGATTTTCAAGTTTTAGAACAACTAAAGAGTTAGCCAGTATCGTCATTTAGAACAACAGCAAGCTCGTAGTTTCAACGAGATTTCTGCATTTCCTGACATGTTCAGGGTTATACGTTGAAATAAACAAAAAAATTATTCAACCATTCAGTTATAACGTAAATATCCTGAAACCTTGAGATGAAAATCTCAATCGTTTTTATCTTAATTTACGTCATCGACGCATCCTGGTGTCAAGATGAAACAGTGTTTCACTGCTCTCCCAAGCCTGGTTGCCAGATCGCACAATGTGATCCGGTTGCTGTAGGTTGGGACAGACCAGGCTTCAACATTAATGAACATATGCACGACAAAGAATTTCCGATTACATGCAAATCGAAGAAAACGACAAAGTCCGGAAATAATGGAGACTTGCTTCCTATCATATCTAGAAATATCTTAGGCAAGTATTTCTTACTCGTAACAAAGTCTTGTTGGTCGTTCTTGCAAATATTCTAGACTGCTCAATTAACAAAAGCGAGGTTGAATCTGCTCCAAATTTTGTATGTGCATTCATCATAGCTCGGATCAGAAGCCTATTGATTATGGATGAGTTATGTCGTATATTTAGCGAGTTATTAATTAATTAGTGATGAAAAGATTTGGATTTTTGCAAATCGAGAAAACGATTTTTGCAAAGCGAGAGATACTATGAAGTAAGAGCGGGTGAATCGAAACGTCAGTTTCTGTTTTGGGGATCCCCTGACTTTCGATCGATAAGTCTTCGGTCTCCGACCGATATTCTCGTTTTTAAATTATTTCAATTGGAAATAGTCTTTTCCAATCCCGATATCGGGATTCATGTTTGTAAAATCACGGAATTTCAATGTTTTATCTATAAACGTCAAGACGGTGCCAATATGGGAGGGAATGACGTCCTGTGACTGTTACAAGGAGACTGGATTGTTTTGTGCATCAGGACCAAGCCGATGATGGTAAAACCACTCCTCTATTTTCATGGTCATGTGACAGCAGTGAAGAACCGCAGAGCTGACTTAGCGCAGCGCGATCTAGTTTTTTCATCTGGGTCCGGAGTCCCAACTTAGACGGACTTCGTTGTTCATTGCCGATAGCACCAGGCCTGCCCAAGCGACCAGTAATAAAACGAGAATATCGGTCGGAGACATAAGACTTATCGATCGAAACTGCGGTTTCGATTCATGACTCTATAGTGACACCGCGTGTCCCATCACTAATTAAAAAATAACTCGCTAATTATACGACATAATTCATCCAAAATCAATAGGCTTCTGGTCCGAGATATGATGAATTATATGACAAAATTTGGAGCAGATTCAACCTCGCCTTCTTGAGATATCGCGTTCATCTAACAGACATACAAAGAGACATACAGACAAATACCTATCAACATACTTACCGATCTTAAGATCGATGAGTAATTAGTCAAATATAACAATTCATTAAAAACAAAGAGTGTAAAAAAGGTGACCGAGGTAAACTGTGAGGAAACGTATTTTTTCAACCTACAACAACGTCAAATCACAGTGTCTGGTGTGTTTTCAAGTAATATTTGCCACGAAAGAGGCCCGCGAGACATCCTCAAAAGTTTTTGCGGACCGCCAAGCTCGCAATCTTGACCACCCTGTTACAAACTATCATGGAACGTAAACTCCAATCACCAAAAGTCTGGTTTGATCTGGTATTTATTCGAGCAACTGAGAATTTGTCTATATTTTAAATTTATTGTACTTTTTTCACTTAGATATAAATAACATCAAATCAGAATTCAAAGAGTTGGAGAAAAACGTTGATGCAAAAATGAAAAGCATTCATAGCTTTGATAAAGAAATCTCAAGTTAGTATTAATGATACGATTATTCGTTATCCGAACTTCCTTCTAATGGAGTATTCTCTTAACTTGACCAAAGGTGGCATGAAACAGTTTTATAGTTGGAATAAGTTGAATTTTAACGATAAATTTGAAAACTGTTTTGATGCTTAGTTATTATTGCCAAGATTGTCAATTTCTAATCATATATACCACGTAGAAATTAGGGAGATACAGAATGAAAATGCATGGCACACTTCCGAAATAGCTGCTTTAAAGCAGAGCCGTAAAGAACAATCAACTGAAATCAATGAATTGAAGAAAGGTTTGTTTGATATTTTTTAATATGACATTTGATCCAGTAAAATAAGAATTATTTTTCTGTGTGAAGTCTAAGAAATGGGCACTGGTGTAAACGTGCTTCTATAATATTGACTTGCAAACTTGAAAAATACGCATTGGAGATCGACACTAGCAACAGTACCAAGCAACACAAAATTTCAAATCTTTATAGGAAATGAAAACAACTTGGATTAGATATCAATCAATAATTTAATTATTGATCTACATGTGAGTTTTTATTAGATCTGCTCCGACTTGAAACAATGAACAACAAGCTTCTGGAAGAATTGGACAAACAAATGCAAACAAACAATGAGACGAAGAAAGGTAAAATTACGCAAATATAGCTCAGCAAATGTATCTTAGACAAAATGAAATCATGCCAAGAATTTCACATTATTAAATCATATTTTACAACGGGAATAGAAATTTCCTATTCTCAAGGGTAATGTTAAAAGTTAAATTTACAGAAACTCAAGTTTACTAAGCTCTATGGCTTGCATACCTTCATGTCTTTATCAACAAAATTAGCATTTTTGTGGGTTCGAAGCTGCAGTCCGAGTCAAAATTAACAAATTTCGATTGTAAATTTTCCCAACTTTTCAGCCCTGTCCCGAAAAATACAGTAATAATAACTTCATAACTGTCGTATGAGTATGTCTATAGTTAGCAAGAGTAATTTACTTCTTCCAAAACCTAGCGATTTGTGCTCTAAGAAGAGACACATATTGTGATGTTTGGTGAAATTGCATTGTGTAAATTAGATATGTGATAGAGGCAAAAAGTGCATTTTCAACGGTGGCGGGAGAGTTTTTACACTTTTCAAATTTGTAAAACTGCAAACAAAAATCATTAAATTTTAGAAAACTGCGATCTGAAGATTAGAAATATCTGTTATTATGTTGTGATACGAGCTAAAGAAGATACCAACTACGACAAAGCAGTTGATATTTGTAAGAAACGTAACGCAGATGCTGGTTTGATTCGAGATGAAGAATCCTTCAATGCGGTTATAAAATACTTGGGAAAGGGAGACCAGAGGATATTGATATGGACAGGAATCCGCATTGATCCAATGGTTGGTATCTCATATGGCTGTTCTATTTATACTCGCGAAAAATAAGAATCTGTTATTAGACGGATGAAGGGAGGGAAGGCCGCAGATACAATACGGCAACAGAGATTTGGAAATATTATACGAGCGATTTCAAAACGCAACGATGACATTGCTACCAATCCGGACTTTTTACACATCAGTATAGTTGGACTTGCTGGTTGAAGGAAACCATCAGTCCTGATGATTGTGAAGGAATTATGTGAGCCAAGTGAATTAGGAATCTGTCAAAAGTCTTGTTTTTTGGTTCATTACTGTAGATTGCGCCTATTACCACGGATGCTTTGAGCACAGGGGGCAGACTTGGTTAAGAGTTCATGCTTTTCACATGTTACACGTATGTATGACTGATAACAAATATCCTAATCATCGTTTTAATTAATAATAGTTGTGCAGCATGAACATAGAGTTGTAATTGACAAACATTTAAAGACTAAATGCATTTGAAACTTCAACACGTCTACAAACGAATATTCAAATCAGACTTTACTTTTTATATTAATTATGAAACCATACGAACATGGAGATAAACAGCACTTGAGAGACTAGTGAGAGTTGCATTTGATCAAACATAATCTAATGAAAGTCTTCATCTAATCGTTTTTATTATTTGTTCTCAGACCCGTGACGTCACTCCTGCAGATTCCTTCATTAAATGGCTTCCAAGTCTTCCAAATACTGGAATTATTTATAAAGATTACACAAATGTTATTCTCTATGTTGATCTCAAACGGAGATTGAAAGGAATGGGTAATGCTCTTCCCACTGGGGAAATGAGTGGAGTTATTTGTGAGATCCAGATCTTATAAACGTCTTTGTGGTTTTATTCTAATCCTTTGGATCTATCATATATAAATCATTGATTCCCAATTTGAAATTGATGTCGAAAACTTTATTGATAGTTTGAATAAAAAAAGTGAGCATTTTATAACAGTATAGTTGATCTGTTTACATAGTTGTATCCGTGAAATTGTTCTGTTTAGCCAGTTTGATTACTTTGCATAATGAAAATTTGGTTTTGAAATTCAGAGATTCCAATGTTTAATTTACCAAATTTTAGATATTTGGAAATGAAATATATTACGAACTTGCTTTAGCTCACATGTGATATCTTTTTTGTCATTTTTATGTCTATTTCTCAGAAGAATCCAGATGAGCAAGAATTAGTTTAAATTCATTGAATTGAGATAGCCCATTTAGTTACAAAACAGCTGATAACGTTTCTTTGTACTTTTGATTTATGAAAAAAAAAAGTATGTTCCTGGGGTGATCAATATACTATTTGCGATCAAGTTTCTAATACAATGGGAAATGCTCCTCCTACACGGGAGTTTCAAATGAGATCTAATGAACGTCTGCTTGGTT
Organism: Styela clava; assembly: GCF_964204865.1. Classification (NCBI taxonomy): domain Eukaryota; kingdom Metazoa; phylum Chordata; class Ascidiacea; order Stolidobranchia; family Styelidae; genus Styela; species Styela clava. The sequence continues at coordinate 21,972,234 of NC_135257.1, forward strand.
GAGTTTTGTTATTCAGGATCATTTTATCTGTTAGATTATTTTGACTTTGTCGTTCTAACATTCTTGAATTATGAAGGTAAATATGAAAAATTTAGAGGCTTTAATTCTTAATTTGCGTAATTTTAGAAATCCAAGAATGGAAAAAAGAACACAGTTGGCAGGGGCTCAAGATCTTTATAAATGAACGCAAAGTTCAATTTCGCTTAGAGATCAGTTACTTTTGATTTCGAAGGAAGTCTCGTGAGTGTTTTTTAGGTTTTAGCACCAATTTTAGGGTTAGCGAGCAGCGTAATTTAGAACAGTTGTAGGATAAATAGAATATTTTTTGAAGATTTTAAAGATTATTTCAGACGAAGCTGGTGTAGACAACTGAAACTGTAATATTTTCTGCCAGAAATCCGAGAGAATCGTAACAGAATTGTAGAACTATCAAACGAAACAAATGATTTTCGTAATAACACCCTTCAGCAATCTCGTCAAATTGAAACTCTATTGAAAGAAAAAACAGAACAAAACTCTGTGATCAATGGATTAAAGAAATGTTAGTGACGGTATGTTGTTGTGATTGATATTTGACATCAAATCCGGTGATTTATGCCGTGTCGAAAAGATTCTGTCTTTTCAAAAAGCAGCTTCAGTGTGGCTTGATGGACACAATTTGGACCTGTGAATCGTTTTGTTGCTATGTTGATTTTTTCTTGTTATTGTCGTGAAAAAAACAAAATGATTTTTATTTACCTACTGGACCGATTGATTCAAAATGTTCAGTGGTTAAAGATTGTTGCTATCGGCAAAAGGCTATAACTTTTTGTTATTTTAAATATGTCAGTGTGCTGTAACCCGTTTCCCAAATTGCAGGAACAAATTCCTTCGGAACAAAACTGTTGCGCAAAGCGTCCCAAATTACTGGAAATTTTTGGTGCAATCAGACACTTTTTTACTCAGAAAAGAAATATAAGCTGAGATAAAACAGGCAGATTATTGCATAAAATTTATACATTTCGTATCCATTAAATAATGTTGCATCTCTAACAAACCTGTAGGATCGATGACGTGTTCCAGCATCATAATGAACTTTCAAACATAGCAGCATGATGCTTTTTTAGATTTGATTGAAGTTCAAGAAAGAAATGATAAGTTGATGGAGGAATTGAATAAACAACAGAAAACAAATAATGAGATGAAGAATGGTAATAACTGTTATATTAGTTTATAATTTAGGAGCATTGCGTGGCGCAAAATGGCCGTTGGAGTTAAATGTGAAATATGATATGAAAATATGATCTATGTCCTATATTACTCTGAATATTGCTATATTCAGCGATATCTCGAATTGAACAAATACTTGTTATAATGGAAAAGCCTCAGCCTCTTCAAAACAAACCCGAACTGATCACCAGACCAACAACAAAGCCTCAAACGGCATTAATACCAACTCCTTCTCCAGGTGAATGTTTGAGTCTTTCGACGAAAATTGAAAATAAAAATAAAGATAGCGTTATAGAATCAGTAGACCCGAGTCATGTTAGATACTTTTCCGACAATGCAATACCGAGCCATGTGAACATAAAGATTTTTTTACAGCACATGAGAGGCGAGTGAGGGTTAACCCAACGATAATCTTCATCAAATCCTTTTATTTTTTTGTTCTCAGACCCGTGATGTCAATCCTGCAGATTCAATCATAAAATGGAGTCCAAGTTCTCTATTCACCGGAATTAATTATAAAGATAACACAAATGTTTATCTTTATATTTATTCAAACCCGATATATGAAGGAATGGTGAACGCTGATCTTCACACAAGGCTTGCTGGGGTTATTTGTGAGATCAATATTTAATGAAAAGTCTGCCCGGTTGCATATTGTTCCTCGTGATCTATAACCAATGAAATACAGACCATTGAATCCTACTTTAGTGTCCATACGATTGACGTTTTAAATCAAATTGTTGTTAAAAATCCGCCAAAAGTTAAATTAAAAATAGCAACAATTTAAACAGTCATTCAACTGTTAGTTTAGTTTGTCTTTGTCGATCAACTTTTTTGAATTATGGAGGTAGAGATGAAAAATTTAGATGCTTCAATTCTTAATTTGCGTAATTTCAGAAATTCGGAAAATTTTTATTTTACGAATTTGCCTCATAAACTCGAAATAAATTTAGCATTCATGTGATATTTTTTTTGTTGTTTCACCTGTTTATAAATAGAATAGGGTTGAACAAGAAATAGTTCAGTCATTGGTTTGAGGTAAGTTATCACACGATAATAGAGATTGTCTTATCACATTGATTAGATAAATGGAAATTCGCTCAATTTTTATTTAACATTCATAGGTAAGTTTTCAATATCTCTTACCATCGGTGAGCAAGAAATCATCCAATATTATTCGGGCGTTCATTCTAGATTGAGTTAAGCTAGAATCATTTGTATGACCAAGAGACCTTTGTAACATGGGTGGGGGGATGGGCTGTGAGGAATAGAGCTGTGGGTCGAGGAGAATTTAGAACAGTTGTAGGATAAATAGAATATTTTTTGAAGATTTTAAAGATTATTTCAGACGAAGCTGGTGTAGAAAACTAAAACTGTAATATTTTCTGCCAGAAATCCGAGAGAATCGTAACAGAATTGTAGAACTATCAAACGAAACAAATGATTTTCGTAATAACACCCTTCAGCAATCTCGTCAAATTGAAACTCTATTGAAAGAAAACACAGAACGAAACTCTGTGATCAATGGATTGAAGAAAGGTTAGTGACGGTATGTTGTTGTGATTGATATTTGACATCAAATCCGGTGATTTATGCCGTGTCGAAAAGATTCTGTCTTTTCAAAAAGCAGCTTCATTGTGGCTTGATGGACACAATTTGGACCTGTGAATCGTTTTGTTGCTATGTTGATTTTTTCTTGTTATTGTCGTGAAAAAAACAAAATGATTTTTATTTACCTACTGGACCGATTGATTCAAAATGTTCAGTGGTTAAAGATTGTTGCTATCGGCAAAAGGCTATAACTTTTTGTTATTTTAAATATGTCAGTGTGCTGTATAGAACCCGTTTCCCAAATTGCAGGAACAAATTCCTTCGGAACACAACTGTTGCGCAAAGCGTCCCAAATTACTGGAAATTTTTGGTGCAATCAGACACTTTTTTACTCAGAAAAGAAATATAAGCTGAGATAAAACAGGCAGATTATTGCATAAAATTTATACATTTCGTATCCATTAAATAATGTTGCATCTCTAACAAACCTGTAGGATCGATGACGTGTTCCAGCATCATAATGAACTTTCAAACATAGCAGCATGATGCTTTTTTAGATTTGATTGAAGTTCAAGAAAGAAATGATAAGTTGATGGAGGAATTGAATGAACAACAGAAAACAAATAATGAGATGAAGAATGGTAATAACTGTTATATTAGTTTATAATTTAGGAGCATTGCGTGGCGCAAAATGGCCGTTGGAGGTAAATATGAAATATGATATGAAAATATGATCTATGTCCTATATTAATCTGAATATTGCTATATTCAGCGATATCTCGAATTGAACAAATACTTTTTATCTCTAAAATTAAAAGAACCCCGATATTAGTTGATAAATGGCGCGACAACTCTTTCAATTGTCATGGTGCATTTCATCTATTCGTCTGGATCACCAGACATTGTATAATCGTGTTACTTTGTAGACGTTTGTTTATGATCAATGTTTAATATGTATTGTTGCTTTGTGCCAATGTTAGCAACGAAACAAGGTGTCAAAAGTGGGATTCGAACCCACGCCTCCATTCAGAGACCAGAACTTTACCTATCAGAGTTTATGAAAAGTTACTTTCAAATTTTCTGTAGCTTTAGGTTATTCCTTCCAGATATCTGTTCAGAAAACAGAAAATTTATTTATTTTTCATCAGAAAATCGCGACTCTAGCAAAATCAAAGAACAATCTGCAAGATACGCAAATGTTTTTTTAAATTACGACAGCCGCAGCCATTTGAAACTTTTCCATTTCATGTTACTATTGACTGACTGTTTGGGTGATGAAACTACTGATGCTACAACCACTAAAATTAGATTAAGCCATTCGAATGTTATTGTAAACTACCATGAATCGTAAACGCCAATCACCAAAAGTCTGATTAAATCTGGTATTCATTCGAGAAACTGAAAATATATCAAAATGTCAAATTTATTTTACTTTATTTCTCAGACATCAGTAACATCAAATCAGAATTCAAATGGTTGGAAGAAAACGTTGATGAAAAAATGAAAAGCATTCATAGCTTTGAGAAAGCAATTTCAAGTTCGTAATATTGATACGATTATTCGTTATCCGAAGTTTCTTCAGTGTTTCTAACTTGACCAAACTTTGCATAAGTACGTTTGATAACTAAAGGAGGTGGAATTTAAAAAAAATCTACTTTGAAATCTTGCTTTAAGGTATTACTGCCATGATTATTACTTTTAACTGTATATGTCACGCAGTAATTTGTGAAATACAGAATGAAAATGCGGAGCAATTTGCCGAAATAGCTGACCTAAAACAGAGCCGTAAAGAACAATCAGCTGAAATCGTTGACCTAAAGCAGAGCCGTAAAGAACAATCAGCTGAAATCAGGGAATTGAAGAAAGGTGTGTGTGGTTTATTTTAATCTAGTGAAATAGGAACTCTTTTTCTGTATGAAGTCTAGAAAATGGACGCTATTGAAAACATGCTTCTATGATTTTGACATTGAAATTGAAAAATCCGCATTGGAGACCAACACTTAGCACAATACCATGTCACACAAAATTCCAAATATGTACAACGAACGAAAACGAGTTGAATTAGAAAAATGAATAACAATGAGTAGACTCGGCAATTCACATGCATCCAGTGTTTTATGTAATATTTCTTTCTTTAGATTAGTCCGACTTGAAACGATGAACAACGAGCTACTGAAAGAATTGAACAAACAAAAGCAAACAAACAATGAGATGAAGAAATGTAAAATTGCGCAAATATACCTCAGCTGATGAAATAAAATCATACTAATAATTTCAAATTTTTAATTCATAGATTTACAACAAAATGGAGTACCATATGTACGTGAAAATTAGTACAGATAGATCTTAAAGACTTTTTGCTGTAATGCTGGAAATAGACTCTAACTTATGTATATTCTTCTATTCAGCAATGGAGCGGATTGAAGAAAAACTCTCTGCAACGGAGAAGCCTCGACAGGTTCAATCTGGAAACCAACAGATACCGACGACAACAACCAAAACTACATTGAAACCGACTCCTTCCCCAGGTAAGCAATTATAATCAGAGGCGCTGTGAAGATCTTATTCAGGAGTTTGGAGTCGAACTTGGTTTCACCGGAGTCGAGACTTGGGTAACATTTTTAAGCTTCCGGATTTCCCCGAAATTCGGGATTAGAAAATTCATTATTTCAATGGCAATAGTGAAAAGTCTAATTTTACAGAAACTCAAGTTATCAAGTTTACTTACCGTTGTTAACTTGACTATGCCCATGTCTTTCAACTCAAAGTCAAATTTTATTTGACGCTGCACTCGATTGTGAAGTTTCCTACCTGCACATCCCTGTTCAGAATACCACACTAATAACAACTTCATAACTGTCGTAAGAGTTTGTTTATAGTTAGCAAGAGTAAGATACTTTCTCTAACACCTAGCGATCTGTGTTCTAAGAAGATGTCTAACCAGACACCTATTGAAGTGTAATTTGCAATGTGTAAATTAGATATGGGAACCAATTATGGAGACAGAAAGTCCACGTTGATCGGTGCGGGCAAAATTTTTATTATGATCAATAATAACACTGTTTGAGTATGTAAAACTGCAAATGAAATTTCCTACATTTCAGAAAACTGCAAATTGAAGATTAGAAATATCTGTTATATTTTCGTGATACAAAGAGTCAACTACGACAAAGCAGTTGATATTTGCAAGAAACGTAACGCAGATGTTGGTTTGATTCGAGATGAAGAATCTTACAATGCGATTATGGATTACCTGAGAAAGAATATTCTAAAGAGAAGGCCGTGGATCCACATATGGACTGGAATCCACTTTGATCCAATGGTTATTGTCATATGCCTGTTCTATTTATACTTTCAAAATACAATGATATGCTATTAGATGGGTAAAATGAAGGCAAATGCAATACAACAACAGATATTTGAAAGTATCACACTAGCGATCTTAAAAGGCAACGATAACATTGTTACCAATCCGAGATATTTTATACATTAGAATAGTTGGACTTGCTGATTGAAGGAAACCATCTGTCCTGATGATTGTGATGGAAATATGTATGTCAAGTGTATAAGGAATCTGCTAAATGCTTGGTTTCTTCTTTTTCATTACTGTAGTTTGCGCTCATAACACATCAGATCCTTTGAGTACAGGGGTCACTGTTTGAGGGTCCGTACTTTTGAAATGTAATACGTATGTACGAGTGATAACGAATATCTTAATCAGTGTTTAATTTTCTAAGAATTGTGCTGTTCCTAACAAGTTAATACCCAGCCACATGAACCTAAAGTTTTTTTCACAGCATATAAGAGACTATTAAGAATTACAGTTGATCATGAATAATCCAACGATAATCTTCATCTAATAATTTTTACTGTTTGTTTTCAGACTCGTGAAGTCACACCTGCAGATTCCTTTATTAAATGGCGTCAAGGTTCTCCACTCACGGGAATTCATTATAAAGATTCCACAAATGTTTATCTCCATATTTGGCACATGTTTGGATTACAAGGGATGGACAATGCTCCTACCTTTAAGCATCATGGAGTTATTTGTGAGATCCAGATCTAATAAACGTATGCCTATGATATATAAACCATTAATTCCCACTTTGAAATTGATGTCGAAAATTTATTGAGAGTTTGAATAAAAATAGCAAAAATTCTATAACAGTATGACCTATGTGTTTACATAGTTTTATCTGTCATATTGTTTCGTTTTACCAGTCTGACTACTTTGCATTATAAAAATATGGTTGTAAAATTCAGAGATTTTGATATTTGATTTATGCAATTTTAAAAACTCGAAAATGAAAAGTATTACAAACTTGCCTCATTAATTCGAAATAAATTTTGCTCCAATGTAACATATTTTTCTTTGTTTTTTTCGTCGTCTTTCTCAAAGGAATCGGGTTGAGTTAAAAATAGTTCAGACTCGTTTAATTAAAAGAGCTTATCACATATAAATAGTAAATATATTATTGGGACAATCCGCCAAGAATGTTTGACTTTCCCATAAGTTAAATAGGATTCGAAGCTAGACAATACATAGGAGGGATGGGGGAGGTAGGGCATTAGGTCGGGGATAGGAAGTCTGGAGGCGATAGGGCAGTTGGTGGAGGAAAGGGAGGCTGAGGGAGATAGGGCAGTGGGTGGAAGGCAGATAGGGCAGTGGGTGGAGGAAAGGGAGGCTGAGGGAGATAGGAAAGTGTGTCGAAGACAGATAGGGCAGTGGGTGGAGGAAAGGGAGGCTGGGGAGATAGGAAAGTGTGTCGAAGACAGATAGGGCAGTGGGTAGAGGACATGGAGGCTGAGGGAGATAGGGCCGTGGGTGGAGAATAGGAAGGCAAAGGGCAGTGGTTCGGGAATATGAAGGACGGGAGAGATAGGGCGGTAGGTCGGGGATAATAGGGCTAAGGAAGTAAGGAGCAGTGGGTCTAGGATGTGAAGGCTGAAGGAGATAGAGCAGTAGGTTGTAACTGAGAAGGATGACAGGTATAGGGCAGTGAGCAGAAGATATGGAGGAGATAAGGCAGTGAGTTAAAGATAGGAGAGCTTAGGGAGTTAGGGTAGTGCGTCGATGATAGGAAGCCTAAGGGAGATAAGGCAGTGGGTCGAAATCGGAAGAATGAAGGAGATAGGGACGTAAATCGGAAGGACTTGGAAGATAGGGTAGATTATAGAAGATAGTAAGGTTGAAAGAGATAGAGCAGTGAGTACAAGATATGAAAGCTGAGGGAGATAGGGCAGTGAGTCAAAGACACGAACACTGATGGAGATAGGGCAGAAAGAAACACACGCGTGGAGTTGATAGCAAAGAACGCATTGTTCGCTACTAATTAATTTTCGTATGTAGTTGGAAATAAATTACGTGCACGACTAGTAATAATTAAATATATCGTATAAAACTATATTTTTCATACATTTGCCTATTCGGGAGTTACATGCCTTGTTTATTTCAATATTCGATCTCATCATATGATGATAATTTGGGCGCTCCAGAAGTATGTGCACCATGATGGCGGTGGACACCGGAATGTCGCATGTGTACCAGGTTAGAGACAGCCATAATTTTATTTCAATTTTCCTTAATTTAGTTCTAGTGCGAGTTCGGTGATTAGCCAAGTGACTCCCGTAATAATTGTACTTAAAATTATGGCCTAAACCTAACCTGGTACACATACGACGTTCCGGTGTCCGCCATCTTGGTGCACATACTTCTGGAGTACCATAATTTGTGCATGCTAATATAATATCGAGATTGGCTGTTCATATCATTACTATTACAAACTGACCGCCAATAGAAGTCATGTGTCATCTTAAATATATCTTGGCAATTCGATTTATTTCTTGTATATACGTATTCGGCTATATCTGCTTTTGCAATGCAATAACTCGGACTTGAGAGGTGATTGTAAACGAAAACGATTTTTTGACAGCCCTGCCTAGTTTTTATTACTAAATCTCCGCTATAGGAGACCCTTATTATCGTTTTTTTTGTCTGTCTGTCTGTCTGTCTGTCTGTCTGTCTGTGTGTCTAAGCAGTACCGTCTAAACGGCTGGGCCGATTTAGATGAAATCTCACACGTGGGTTATCTTGTCACCCTAGTAATGTGCGTTTTATAGAAAGTCCGGATTGGATATTCGTTTCCATGGCAACAGCGAAAAAACGCGCCAATCGTTTGGTACACTGGTACACGGCGCGGCTCATTGTGCTAAGCGTTAGGAAACGCTCGCCACCGCATCTCTAATTACTCTGCGTGGGTTCGCAGGTTCGAATCCCATGCGGTTATGTGCGAGAGGATTGCTGGACTCCTCGCCGTCGTAGGGTGGTTTACTTAATCGCTGGACGGTTACGGCTTCCTCCACCATCAAGTACATGCTTGACTAATCCCATACCCGACATGGACTGGTAACCGGACGAGAGGCCGTGGTTCACCATATGGTTAAGCCGTCTTATGAGCTTTCCCCTCCCCCGGGATAAATATGTAAATCCTATCCTATCCCACTTTTCTCGGTACAATGACGTCACCGTATTATCCTTTAGTAAACTGAAATTACGCGGGCCTCAAGTAATGGCGGAGATCCATATTGGGCGCCTACCGGCTTGTTATAATAAGCAATACAAAGCACTTATAGCAGAAATAGCATTTCGAGCTGAATTTTAAAAAATAGGTCACCGAAATGAGATTAAAGAAAAAAGACTACAAACTATTCTATTGTTGTAAAATTGCACACACTAAACCACTTGTTGTCAAAGAAATCTACCACCTACTGAGCCAATTCAATGACAACTTCGGATAAACCAAATTTCGAATGCGACTCCAGTATAAAGATAATTTTGGGTCAAACTCTAAATAAGCAGGCGGTAAAAACAAAAACTTTGTAATTGAAGTCTTCGTGAATTATCTGTAGCTACTTTATACTGCCTTGGAGTTTCTGTAGGCTACATTTCTCTCCTTTCAGTAACTAACTACGTCTAAGTTGCCATTTCCACAGAGGTTCAAACATCCTTGTTCACAAAATTACCTACAGAAATAATAAATGATATATTACCTAAAAGTTTGGTAAGTTTGATGTCCGCTTTAGCAGTGTACGTCAGCTTGTATAATCATTCAACTTTTCCATTCTCTCTTAACTTACAAATAATTTTAAATAGCTTTGCGTTGAAATTTAATAGCATATGAAACTCACTGCGATTTCTCTGAAAATAGAATATAGCAAACAACTAAAATTGACTCTGCGATGTCATTATTTATCACACGACATCGGTAATCCGAACTGCGTCAGGAGATAATTATGTGTATTCTGCTATATATATCCGATTGCGGTAAATTTTTGGGCATAAAAGCGAGGCGACGAAAACATATCAGTATAGTTTGATATCGATTGCATGGAGACAAGTAGTTAATAGAATAGTTAGCATGATAGAAAGGGGTTTGAACTTGGTAATTTCTAGACGTGATTTACTACGATAATACCTTTCTGAAAGCAGAATTGTTGCTCTTCAACACATTTGTTTGCTTTCGAAAAGTTAAAGACTGAAATATGAGTTTATATATATGTATTATATCTAAATTATGAAGCGACAAAAATGGTCAAACTCAAAAATAGACGAAGCGACAGGTAAGAATTAGTAAGTTTGCTATTTCTAGTCTGATGTTGCGTTTGCCTCAGGCGATGAAGTCAAACGAAACGATCGGCTTCGTGGTGTACGGTAAAGATAGACGGCTGTTTTAATTTATCATTGCTGACATGGTCTGGTCTATAAATGGCCAGAGACGACCCTTACTATAATTGGCCCTTTACGAAACGGATTGCGCGGGCCCAATCTAAGTGGAGACAAGAAAAATAACCGAAAACTAAAGATTTTGTAAAGGAGAGCAATATAGTGCTTACGTCCTGTTACTTTTTAACTGTGTATGGAAGCAGAATTCAACCTATTTAGCCCTAGCATGAGCGCGAAGGCCATGGAGCATTGCGGACGTATAGTTTGCAGTGGCCTAAAGCCGGACATGGATGTGGTCTATAAATATGTGCATGGTTGAAGTGATTTTACTTTCTCAAGTTGCGAGTACACATAAATTGCCCTGAAGAAACTGAGAACCAGTGGTACCTTATAGGTGGTGAACACCTCCATCCTCTGAAATTTGAAAAAAAAATTCATTCTAATTTTCAGGTGTGGCACCAAACTCCAATTCTTGGGTAAATAAAAATGTATACGAATATTCGGAAAGTGGCTCATATGGCGGTGAAGATCATTCCAATAACACATTTTTATCAGTTACAAATAGTTTTATCACTAATAGCAAAATATTTACTACCCTCTAAATTTCGATTAACAATTAAAATATAAAGCTGGGGAACGTACTAATAAGAAGTAACTAGAAAAAAACACGATCCAGTCAACACACTTACTTTGAACCATGGTGCTCCGCTGGCTTTCCGAGCGTGCCAGGGATCATCAATCTTCTATGGAGCATCTGGACAATGCAGTAAAATACCGAACATTCGGAAATGTTAATATTGCAGCACAGTTGGATGAAGGACGCGCGGTTTCTATTCGTCGACACAACCAAAACGTCGAGAAAAACCGCCATGTTCTTGGTCGATCGATAGATGTTTTGAAGTTCATTGGTTGTCACGAGCTGTCCCTCCGTGGGCACGATGAACGGGCTGGCTCATTAGAGTGGCAACCTCCTCGTGGAAGTTTGAATGAGATTTGCAGCATTTCAGGGTTACGTATTGCTTTGGAATAAACACAAACAAATTTTATTCATTCAGTTATAACGTAAATATTCTGAAACCTCGAGATGAAAATCTCAATCGTTTTGATCTTAAACTACGTCATCACGACATCCTGGTGTCAGGATAAAACAGTGTTCCATTGCTCAGACAAGCGCATTGATGAAAATCTGCATGACAAGGAATTCCCGATTACATGCAAATCTATGAACGCTACTGAATCAAGTAATACTGGCAACTGGCTTCCTGTCGTAACTCAAAATAGTTTAGGTAAGTGAGAACTATTGAACATCATTTTAAAATAGTTTAGGTAAGTAAGAACTATTGAACATCATTTTAAAATAGTTTAGGTAAGTAAGAACTATTGAACATCATTTTAAAATAGTTTAGGTAAGTAAGAACTATTGAACATCATTTTAATCGGCGCTCCAGAAGTGTATCTACCAATTGGGGGGGGGGGGGGGGGGGGGGGGTAACTAGTATTATTCGCCTACTTTACATCAAGTTGTATTAAGTGACTGAAACCCATAGGCATGGTGTATATTCACATGGCTAACACGAACAGTCCCGAGACTCGTAATAGAGCTAAAATAAGAGAAATCGAAAAAAAAAAAATATTAACCTTACATTAACTTAGTACACACGCTACGGGAGTTGTAGTTTTCAAACAGTTTGAATAGTTTATAATATGTATATACAAATTGTATAGTCGGCTAATGCTAAGTTAAGAATATAATAATGCTACAGCTGAACATGAAGCACAAATTTTTTTCCTAAAACATCAAAATTTCTTTCCTAGGGAGAATTACCATCTGGTTTAATAGAAATTTGGATTCAAATTTTTTTAAGAGTTTATATCTGTTCTTGAGTAAAACGATATTCATTAGAGATTAACAAGATTACTTCCAGGGGAAACATTCATTTCTCTGGGAGGAAGAATTATAGGAATCTGAAAATGTCATATTTTCCACCAGAAATTCGCGAGAATCGTAACAAGATCGCAAAACAAACAAACGAAATGAAAGATTTTCGTGATAGAACTCTTCAGCAATCTCGTCAAATTGACAATCTACTGGAGGAAAACAAAGAACAAAACTCTGAAATCAGGGACTTGAGGAAAGGTTAGTAGTGCGTTGTCAAAGATTGACCGTTAGTTAATTATTGTTTCATTAAAATCTAGGACTTTTACAATTTAAATCTGTGAGAATTTGAAGTTGACCTTGATATAAACATTCATACGTTTGGAAATATGGTTTAAAATAAGTATTTACGATACTATTAGAATACTTTCATAACTATATTCATCTTACAGAAAGTCGCGAGTTACGGAATAAACTTGTGCTGCAATCAGCCGAAATCGTTGACCTAAAGAAGAGCCGTGAAGAACAGTCAAGAGAAATTGGGGAATTGAAGAATGGTTTGTGTGACATTTTTAATACGGAATTTAATCTATAGTGATATGGAAATTCTTTTTGTTGTATGAGATCTCGGAAAAATGGGTCATATTGTAAACATGCTCCTATTATTCCGATATTCAAACTTGAAAAAAAAAATGTGCAGTATGGAACTTATACTGAGTGCAGTAATAGGTCACACAAAATTCCAAATCAGCATAACGAATGAACACAACTTGAAATAGAAAAATGAAGATCAATAAGTAGGATTGGTAATTCACTGCACCCGTTGTTCAATGTGATCTTTCTTTTGATACAAAATAATTTGCAAAAAATTAGATATTTTATTCAAATTTAGAGTATAGTCGAGTTACAAGATCAACTGCAAACAAATTGGCTTTTTTGAGGCTGAATTGGACGACATTTTGTTTCTGGTAATCCTGGAAATTGACGCTAACTTATGTATATTCTTCTATTCAGCAATGGGTCGGATTAAAGAAAAATTCTCTGCAACGGAGAAGCCTCAACAGGTTCAATCTGGAAACCAACAGAGACCTACGACAACAACCAAAACAACATTGAAACCGACACCTTCCCCAGGTAAATTACGTAGTCACATATCCAGAAGTAGGCCTATATGTACCAATATAGAGGTAACTAGTTTTGTTTGGCTACGTTACATCAAGTTGTGTAAAGGGACTGAAACCTATGGGCAGGGGTTATATTCACTTGGCTAACGCAGACAGTCCTCGAACTCGTAATACAACTAAAGTCGCAGAGCCGCAGTCGGAGTCAAGTTTGTTTCAACCCGGAGTCGGGAAAAGATTGTATTTCCCACGACTGCACAGCTCTATCCAGGAGACCAAACTGACAACTTTATGAGTGACAGTATGTATATAATTGGCGAAATTAATTTAATTTTCCCTAAACGTCGCGATTTGTGCTTTAAGAAGATGTCTGGCCAGACATCTACGAATGTGGAATTTGCCATGAGCAAAATTAGACTTGGGAACCAAGTATAGAGGCAAAAGACATATTCATCGGGTCTGTCAAACTTGTTGTTGTGTTCAATAATAAAACTTTTCAAATTTATAAATCTGTAAGCTAAATTTTTTACATTTCAGAGAACTGCAAATTAAAGATTGAAAATATGTGTTATTTTGCTGTGATACATGATCCATGGGATGTCGACTACGACAAAGCAGTTGATATTTGTAAGAAACGTAACGCAGATGTTGGTTTGATTCGAGATGAAGAATCTTTCAATGCGATTATGAATTACTTGGTCAAGTATACTCCCATGGGATTTCGGGGGATGATTATATGGACAAGAATCCGCTTTGATCCAATGGTTAGTGCCATACGTATGTTCTATATATAATCGAGCAATTTTTAAATGCAACGATGACATTGTTACCCATCCGGGACTTTTTACACATCAGTATAGTTTGACTTGCTGATGATTGTGATGGAATTAGGTGAGTTAAGTGAATTAGGAATCTGTTAAATATCTGGTTTGTTTTTGTTAATTACTGTAGATTGCGCTATTTAGCACATCAGATTCTTTGAGTAGAGTGGGCACTGTAGTTCCAGGCCTTTTAAATGACCTACGTCTGTCCGAGTTATAACGAACATCCTAATCAGCGTTTAATTTTATCAATCCCATGCAGCATATAAGATAGTAGTGATAGTTACAGTGGATCAAGCATAATTCAATGATAATTTTCATTCAAACATTTTCATTGTTTGTTCTCAGACCCGTGACGTTACTCCTGCAGATTCATTCATTAAATGGTCAAGTCCATTTGACTCTTTTCCACGGATTGGAATTAAAAATAAAGATCGCACAAATGTTTATCTCCATGTTGATTCGAAACTGATATGGCACTCAATGGGTAATGCTTCTCCTACCTTGAAGCTAAACGGAGTTATTTGTGAGATTCAGATCTAAAGAAACGTCTGCCTGGTTGTATTTTGTTCCGCTTGATCATATATTTTAAACCATTTGAAACTGCCTCTTTCGCTTCATTATATTTTTTGTTGTTTACCACTGGAGGCGCTGGTGGTACATACGTTCACAGATTTTAGTGATTGTGACATCATAATACCCCGTGCGCGTTTGCTGCGCGCGCTGCTTCAGTACCTTGATTCGACCTTCTCAGGACTGTGGGATTTGTGGTGCAAGGTTTTCGTTGTCTGGAGATTTGTAGTTCCAAGGTTTTAATTGTATTTTCATATATTTAGATTTAATAACATTAACTTAATTTCAATAACTGTCCCAATCAACTGTCGATTGTTTTGTAAGCTGAAAGCTACACTGTCAAAAAACCGTACTGCCGTACTTCCCGTACACGTATTGATGTACTCTCTTACTGACGTACTCTCGTATCCACGTATTGTCGTAATCACGTACTGTTGTATTATCATACCTATAACATCGTACCGACGTATCTTCATACACCTGTACTTTCCTGACAATAAACGACATCAACTTGTACTGTTATACGCGTCTTTTTGCATTGGAGTGACAAAATCAGTTTACTAAAACAGATCGACCATCTAAGAAATACACCTGGTGTGGGCGCTAAAGGCACTCCAAATTTGGCGTCTACATTAGTTTTTTGACATTTGCAATACTGCAACAAAGTTTTTGAAAATATGGCCGAATCAAATGACAACATCAATGAACCAGCTGCCGCTGATGAACTAGTGAACAGAGACAATGATATGTTAGAAAATATGTCGGTTACTGGATCTTCTGAAGCAACTGAAAATAATGTAATTGCTTTGCAGACTATTCCAACACAAGATATAATTCCTGTTTTGCCTAATGAAAGTCAATCAACTTCTAAAGATTGTCATAGTGCGTCAATCAAAGATCTGTTCCTAAGAAGTCCTGATGTAGAGTCAGATGTCCAACCAAGTTCAGAAAAGAACAACCAAGGAGCATCTGTAGCATCTGGCCTTGCTAAAGAAGGATCAACAAATGCGCATGCTATGACAACAAGGTCGAAGACAAAGACAAATAAAAGCAGGACTTCAAAAATAAATAGTCAGCAACATAGATCAGTAATGCGAAGTTTGATAACATCACGCAGTGGTACAATTCGGTCGCGATCTTCACGCTCAATAAGAATGTCCAATTTGAGTGATTCACAAATTGAGAATATATTCGAAACAAGAAAGCTGAATCAACAAAGGCGCACAGAATTGGAGAAACAACAATTGCAAAATCGCCTAGAAAGTGAGAAACAAATTTGGGAAAATAACAATCAAGTTGAAAACTTAAATTTAGACAATGAGTGGCAACAGATTCTACAAAAACAGCAAGCTGAAGAGCGTAAAAGAAAGGCCGAACTGGAAGCTTTTCAACATCGTCGCCAACAAATGCTACAACGAAGAAACATCGAGATGGAGCAGTTCAACAAGAGGAAGCAGATGAACCTACAAGAAATTGAAGACAAAAACCAACGTGAACAATTGGAACTGGACACTAATTTAAATGAAACTTTAGCAGAAAGAGGCGTTCTTATAAATACGCCCCCTGTTGCTGCTAGTATCGAAATCAGTCAGCAGCCAGCCGAGTGCATGTGTGACTGCTGTTGAATCTGTGTGTGACATGGCCCAAATACCGTTAACATCTGAAAATTTGTTTGTGAGCTCTTGTAGTGTGGTGAATTCTGGTTTGACTTCCTGTGTACCTGCATCATGTGTATCTAAGCCAAGTTTAAGGTGTTGTGAAATTCCAATGTCATGTGTGGGTGATAACAGACAATTGCAGAGCAATGCAATTTACACTGGGGCTGGAACGAACCACAGTGAAATATTAACGAAATTTCCAACTTCATTCAATACTATTCCATTGCATACGACTAGTTCGGCTGTTAATATGAACCCTACATTACCAACACTAATAGATAATCCTGGCAGAATTGAAAATGCAGAGGCAATGCACTCAGTGAATATTGGCTCAATTCGAAAGCCTATTGTGGGCAGTCAACCAAGTAATGCAAATGCACAGAATGACAATATTTCGAATCAACAAGCAGCCAACCCTCAAGTTATATATGTGCCTCAAACTTTAGGTTTGCCACCATCTGAACCCCCTGTATTTTGTGGTAATGCAGGTGAATATAGGGATTTCATTGATATTTTTGAAACCGTAATTGGTAGCAGATTACAAAATCCAAAGCACAAACTAGTTTATCTTCTTCAATATACAAAAGGCCCTGCTCGTGCTTTGGTTAAGGGATGCCAGCACAGAACAGATAGCTATGATGAAGCTATCCGATTACTTGAAGAAACTTATGGTCAGAAATTTCAAATTGGCGAATCCTGCATTAATTCCATAGCAAATGGTCCTCGACTGAATTTGAGTAACAAAGAATCATTAACTGTGTATTCAGCAGAAATCATGTCATGCAAAAATACGTTGATAGGGGTTGAATATAAAAATGTTGCCCTTATGACCATAGAAAAAATAGCTTTAAGAATGCCGCCTGAATGGAGATCTGGGTGGTTATCAAAGATGGACAATGTACTACAAATAAAGAAAAAAGACCTAACAATAGAGGATCTTGCTGATTACGTCCGTAAGAAAACTAGAGAAGTATGCAATGTTCCCTCTATCGAATTTAATACTTCAAAACAAATTATTCCCACAAGAGGCTCGAGGCCATACAAATCCTCATTTGCAACTACAGTTCATAATAATAGACCTGTACGCAGATGTGTAAAATGTGATGGAGATCATTACTTAAATCAATGCGATGAATTTCGAGGCATGACGTATGATAAGAGATTGGAGTTTGTAAAAAAGCAAAAGTTGTGTTTTTCATGTTTATTATCTGGGCATTGGGTCAGGGAATGTAAACGAAACAACCCTTGCAAAAATGCAAACTGCAGAAGAAAACACACAACACTTCTTCATCCTCCGGATAAGGAACCAATAAAAGTCCCTACATCAAGTAGTCATGAAAGTACTACACAAACACATAATGATTATAGGACACAGATGTCTGAAACCAAATTTAATGCATTCCTAAATGCCTCTGACGAACAAAAGGTTTTGCTCAATGTTGTACCTGTTAAGGTACGCATAGCTGGTAGAAGAAATGCTGTTATAACCAATGCATTCTTTGACAATGGATCGACTTGCTCTTTTATAAGCAATTCGCTGATGAATAAATTAAAGGTCAATGGACCAGTTACAAATCTGAACATTCGTACGATAAATAATACTGTGGAACACAAGCAATGCACTGTTATAAAGAACCTCGAATTAGCAGATTTCGAGGAGTCAAAATATGTAAGGTTAAATCCCTTGTTTTCAAACGATCAAATTGGTGTTGATCAAACAGATATCCCTACACAAAGTGATCTTGATCAATTTAAAGAATTTAATGGTATTGTGATACCCAAAGTAGAATGTGATGTGGAGCTCTTGATTGGCAAAGATAATCTTGGTTTGCATAAACCATTGGAAGTGATTTATGGCCCAAACAATTATTTTGCATTGAAGACAATTGCTGGATGGATGGTTAACTGCCCTGCGAAAAATGGAAATACCAAAAATTCTACATATTTCACCAAATCTCAACTAAATCCTTTGTGCCAAATGTGTGCAGATGTTGTTGATTCTGCAATTAATGAAAAAGATGAAGTTTCACCAATTCAACAAGTTTTTCTTGACAAAGTTAGTAAGTCAATTAAGCTCAGAACTGATGGACATTACGAAATAGGTTTACCATTGAAGAATCCTGATGTTAAGTTGCACTCAAATAAATATCAAGTTTTGCAGCGAGCAGAATCATTAAAGCGTCGTCTTCACAAGGAACCGGAATTTTATGCAGAATACAAGGATTTTGTTGCAAATATGATCACAATGGGTTATGCTGAAGAAGTTCTGGATGCCAATGAAGAAGAAGGAAGGACTTGGTACCTCAGTCATCATGGAGTTCGTCATCCAGAGAAGAAAACATTGAGGGTTGTATTTGACTGCTCTGCAAAATCAGAAGGAATTTCATTTAATGACATCCTGTTACAGGGGCCGGATTTAACAAATAATTTAGTTGGAGTCTTGTCACGCTTTCGCAAAAATATTGTAGCTGTTCAAGGGGATATACGGTCCATGTTTCATCAGGTAAAGGTGAAAGAATGTGATAGAAATTTCCTCCGTTTCTTCTGGTGGGAAAATGGTGACATCACTTTACCCATGAAAATTTATAGAATGGCGGTTTTTCTCTTTGGAACTGTGTGCTCTCCCAGTTGTTGCAACTTTGCTTTGAGACAAACTGCAATAGACAACAAAGATGATTTTGAACAAAGTGTGATTGATGCAATTAATGATTCATTTTATGTTGATGATTTTTGTGATTCTAAACCGGATGCTGCTAGTGCCCTCCAACATATAAAGAGTGTTACTGAAATTGCTGCTAAAGGTGGTTTTGAAGTGACGAAATGGGTGAGCAATGACCGTGAAGTATTGGCCTCAATTCCAGAAGCTCACCGATCGAAGGAAGCAAAGCGTTTGGATATCTCTATAGATGAATTGCCTGTTGAGCGAGCTCTTGGCATGATATGGAACGCAAATGAAGATACAATAAGTTTCAGTACTAAATACACTGAACGACCAGCTACCAGACGGGGTATGCTGGGTGTTGTGAACTCAATATTTGACCCTCTTGGCATTGGCCAGCCGGTCATTCAACCTATGAAGGTCCTTATGCAAGGATTGTGCAGGAAGAAGCTGGGATGGGACGATTCAATTCCTCCAGAGTGTGAACAGGAATGGCTAAAGTGGATATCAGAATTATCCAAGTTAGAAGATTTTAATATTCCAAGATGTTTTTTACCGCCTGATTTTGGAAAAACCACAGAAATACAAATTCATCACTTTTCTGATGCATCCGAAAAGTCTTATGGTGCTGTTTCATATATACGTTTAAAAAATTCGTCTGGACAAATTCATTGCTCAATACTGTGTGGTAAAAGTCGATTAGTACCTCTCAAAGGCTCAACGATTCCCAGGTTAGAGTTATGTGCAGCAACAATATCTGCGCGAAATGAAAAATTCTTCCGTAAAGAACTCAAGCTCCCAATTGATGCATCTATATTTTGGACGGATAGCACCACCGTATTACGATATTTGGCAAATACTGATAAAGTTCTAAAAACTTTTGTTGCAAACAGGGTGAATGTTATCAAAGAAGTTTCTGATGTGAATCAATGGTACTATGTGCCTTCCAAATTAAACCCTGCAGATGTTGCATCTAGGGGCATGTCTGCTGATCAATTTTTGAACTACCCACAATGGAAATTTGGACCAGAATTTTTATGGAAAAATCAGGAAGAATGGCCTAAACAACCAGATTTCCTGCATACAATGAATGATAAGAATTTGGAATTTAAAAAGCAGAGTCCAGATTCACAGATGTGTTTTGCTCTAAATACAGATATACCTACTGTATTAGACCAAGTTACTAATAAATATTCAAATTGGTTCAAAATGAAGAAGATTGTAGCATGGGTTTTACGTTACAAGCGAGCACTGCTTTCCAAGGTCAGAGAGGATGTTTCTTGCAATTTGGGGAGTGAAAATAATAAATTTTTATCTGTGGATGAAGTGAACTTGGCAGAATTGGAAATAATCAAAAATGAACAATTCAAATATTATTCAAAGGAAATTAATGTATTGACCAAAGGTGAACAATTGCCAAAATCAAGTTCATTGTGTAAATTGCAGCCTATTATGAAAGAAGGTCTTCTCCGTGTTGGTGGAAGAATTGGAGCATCGAGTCTTCAATATGACGCAAAACATCCTATAATAATTCCAAACAAGAGTTCTATTGCTAATTTGATTATTGAACATACTCATCAAGTTACAGGCCATAGTGGAAGAGAATATGTAATTGCTGAATTACATCAAAAGTTCTGGATTATAAAAGCAAATGCAATGACACGAAAGATTCTCAACAACTGTATATCTTGTCGCAAGAGACAGCGGGCACCTGAATCTCAATTGATGGCCGACCTCCCAGAAGACCGATTAATACCAGACAAGCCACCTTTCTCTTTTGTCGCTCTTGACTGTTTCGGTCCATTTCTTGTTCGTCAAGGACGAAGCGAAGTAAAAAGATATGGTGTTATTTTCACTTGCCTAGTGACCCGTGCAGTGCATGTTGAAATTGCACATAGCCTAGATACAAGTGCCTTTATAATGTCTCTTAGAAGATTCATTTCAAGAAGAGGACAAGTAGTTGAAATAAGATCAGATAACGGAACAAATTTTGTCTCTGGAGAACAAGAATTGAGAAATTCTATCAAGACTTGGAATCAGAATCAAATACATAGGTTTTTGCTGCAAAAGAACATCAAGTGGCTGTTTCAAACTCCAGCGGCTTCTCACCATGGTGGAGTTTTTGAGAGACAAATCAGAACAATTAGAAAAATTTTCAACGCTATTTGCAGAGAACAAAAATTAACTGATGAAAGCTTAATTACACTTATGTGTGAATGTGAATCCATAGTGAATGGAAGGCCAATAACAACTGTATCCAATGATCCAAAAGATTTGACTCCTTTGAGCCCGAACAATTTGTTGTTGTTGAAAGAAGAACCGATACTTCCTCCAGGAGTATTTGATGCTAAAGACTTGTATGTTCGTAAGAGATGGAAACAAGTACAATACTTAGCTGATGTGTTTTGGAAAAGATGAAGACGAGAATACCTTCCTCTGCTTCAAACAAGACAAAAATGGAACAAAGTTCAAAGGAATTTAGCTAAGAATGATGTTGTACTTGTGATGGATGAAAATTTGCCAAGAAATGCATGGCTGTTGGGTAGAATCATTGGAACGTTTCCCGACAACAAAGGCCGTGTACGTTCTGCTACGGTGCAAACCAACCATTCAATCTTAGATAGGCCCATTACTAAATTAATTCTTCTGTGTGCAAGTGACTCTGATTGAGTTGTGTGCAAAACCCATTTCGTTTGACTCTAGTTGAATTGTGTGTATGTGAGATCAATTCCGTTTTTAAATTTTGTGATTTTGTTTTTGAGTGTGTAGAAATTTCAAATTTGTGGATGGCAAATTCTCAATTTCTAAGGGGCCGGGATGAAACTGCCTCTTTCGCTTCATTATATTTTTTGTTGTTTACCACTGGAGGCGCTGGTGGTACATACGTTCACAGATTTTAGTGATTGTGACATCATAATACCCCGTGCGCGTTTGCTGCGCGCGCTGCTTCAGTACCTTGATTCGACCTTCTCAGGACTGTGGGATTTGTGGTGCAAGGTTTTCGTTGTCTGGAGATTTGTAGTTCCAAGGTTTTAATTGTATTTTCATATATTTAGATTTAATAACATTAACTTAATTTCAATAACTGTCCCAATCAACTGTCGATTGTTTTGTAAGCTGAAAGCTACACTGTCAAAAAACCGTACTGCCGTACTTCCCGTACACGTATTGATGTACTCTCGTACTGACGTACTCTCGTATCCACGTATTGTCGTAATCACGTACTGTTGTATTATCATACCTATAACATCGTACCGACGTATCTTCATACACCTGTACTTTCCTGACAATAAACGACATCAACTTGTACTGTTATACGCGTCTTTTTGCATTGGAGTGACAAAATCAGTTTACTAAAACAGATCGACCATCTAAGAAATACACCTGGTGTGGGCGCTAAAGGCACTCCAAATTTGGCGTCTACACCATTAATTCCTAATTTGAAATTGCTGTCGAAAATTTATTGAGAGTTTGATTATCAGGATTTTTTGTTTTGCAGATCTAACTACTTTGCATTCTAATGGTATAGATGTGAAATTTAGAGATTCAATGTTTAATTCGGGTAATTTTAGAAATTCTGAAACAAAAATATTATGTACTTGACTCATTGATTCAAAATAAATCCGGCTTCCATAACAGGTCTCTTGCATCCTAGCCATCTAGACAGGGGTACTAGGTTTTCGAACGACGGGCCAAACATTTCGTCCACCTAGACTGGCTGACTGACATGTAAGTGTGACATGAAAAGTGAACATTTTATGAACAATATAGTGGAGAACAATAAGCCTCGTGCCCAAACTAAATTTTATTGCAATCTCAATCCCTTGAGCTATTTTTTAGCTGAAACATCAAAATTTAGTTTAGTTCGGATGTGGAAGCATCAGGCAGGTCAGATTGAATTACCCAAAGGATCATATTTGGGCCGCAGGACGTAGTTTGCCCATGTTAGATCTAGATGCATTCTGATATGATTATGTAGGTAAGGTAAGTTGTCCTTCAGCCCTCACAACGTCTCTACATGAAAATCGGTTGAAACGACGAATATATTCAGATATTAGTCAAATCCTTAAACGTTTGGTTTCTGTGATCACGTGCGTGGTATGAAAGCATTGTTTATATCTAAAGAGGAAAACGATACGACGGCTCAATCTTATGGCGAACCATGGCCTTCTTTCAGTTACCACTTCATATCGGGAAGGGAAATTGTTAATCGATTAGTTGTTGCTGATGAATGAACTTCATTAAGGATTATTCGCTATTTGATTAAGGCGACCCCAGAGCAGAGCCAGGGTTAGGCTCTCGATAGTGAAAAAGACATGAAGTTGGATACTCCGCCGCTGTGTCGTCGATTCCTGCTACCTCGTCGTGTACCATAATTTTCTTCCGATTTTCCTTATTTTAATTCTTTTACGATTTCCCACACAGTCTGTGTTAGCAAAGTCAATATAACACTGCCTGTCGTAATCTTTCCTTCACACAACTTGATGTAAAGTAGACGGACAAAATTAGTTACCTGCATAAGGTTGCAAAATTGCGTATGTCCCCAAGTCATAACCACATTTCTGCCTAAGTCACAGTGCGCCATTATGACGTCACTTAACTGCGTCATACAAGTTAACTTAAATCCGGCTACGATCAAAAAATTGAACCATGGCAAATTATTGACTCTCAATGGCATAACAATATCATTAGGAAGTTTTTTACGTTTTTCTCAAAACTGCTAAAAATGATTTACGCAATTCGGTTATTAGCGTGACGATATGATAGTTGAGTTTAATAACTTACACTTAGAATGAGCGCGGATGCCATGGAGCATTGCGGACGTATAGTTTGCAGTGGCCTAAAGCCAGCCATGGATGTGGTCTATAAATATGTGCATGGTTGAAGTGAATAATAATTTTACTTTTTCAAGTTGCGAGGACACATAAATTGTCCCGGGGAAACTGAGAACCAGTGACCCCCTATAGGAGGTGAACACCCCCGTCTTCTGAAATTTGAAAAGGTGTGGCACCAAACTTCAATTCTTGGGTAAATAAAAATGGGGGCTCCCGAAGTATGCGAACCAAGATGGCGGACATCGGAATGTAATATGTGTACTAGGTTAGGGTTAGGCCATAATTTTAGGTATAAATACTACGGGAGGCTCTTGGCTAGTCTTCGAACTGATAATAGGACTAAAATAAGGAAAATTGAAAAAAAATTATGGCCTAACCCTAACCTGTTACCCATGTTACGTTCCGATGTCCGCCATCTTGGTTCGCATACTTCGGGAGCACCGTTTTATCACTAATAGCAAAATATTTACTACCCCCTAAATTTCGATCAACAATTAAAATATAAAGCTGGGAAACGTACTAATAAGAACTAACTAGAAGAAAATACGATCCAGTCAACACACTTACTTTGAACCGCGAGTTTCAGAACAACGAGTTACGAGTGGCGTCATTTATTAGAGTAGCAACCTCGTGGAAGTTTGAATGAGATTTGCTGCATTTCATGGTTACGTATTGCTTTGGAATAAACACAAACAAATTTTATTCATTCAGTTATAACGTAAATATCCTGAAACCTCGAGATGAAAATCTCAATTGTTTTTATCTTAATCTGCGTTATCACGACATCCTGGTGTATGAACGCTACTGAATCAAGTAATACTGGCAACTGGCTTCCTGTCGTAACTCAAAATAGTTTAGGTAAGTAAGAACTATTGAACATCATTTTAATCGTCGCTCCAGAAGTGTATGTACTAATATGGGGGGGTAACTAGTATCATTCGCCTTCAAGTTGTATATATAGATTGAAATCCATGGGCATGGTGTATATTCACATGGCTAACACAGACAGTCCCGAAACTCGTAATAGAGCTAAAATAAGAGAAATCGGAAAAAAATTATAACCTAACATTAACTTAGTACACACGCTACGGGAGTTGTTGTTTTCAAACAGTTTGAATAGTTTATAATACGTATATACAATTTGTATAGTCGGCTAATGCTAAGTTAAGAATATAATAATGCTACAGCTAAATATGGAGCAAAAATTTTTTTTTCCTAAAACATCAAAATTTCTTTCTTAGGGAGAATTACCATCTGGTTTATTAGAAATTTAGATTCAAATTTGTTGGAGAGTTTATATCTGTTCTTGAGTAAAACGATATTCATTAGAGATTTACAAGATTACTTCCAGGGGAAACATTCATTTCTCTGGGAGGAGGAATTATAGGAATCTGAAAATGTCATATTTTCCACCAGAAATTCGCGAGAATCGTAACAAGATCGCAAAACAAACAAACGAAATAAAAGATTTCCGTAATAGAACTCTTCAGCAATCTCGTCAAATTGACAATCTACTGGAGGAAAACAAAGAACAAAACTCTGAAATCAGGGACTTGAGGAAAGGTTAGTAGTGCGTTGTCAAAGATTGACCGTTAGTTAATTATTGTTTCAATAAAATCTAGGACTTTTACAATTTAAATCTGTGAGAATTGGAAGTTGACCTTGATATAAACATGCATACGTTTGGAAATATGGTTTAAAATAAGTATTTACGATACTATTAGGATATTTTCATAACTATATTCATCATACAGAAAGTCGCGAGTTACGGAATAAACTTGTGCTGCAATCAGCCGAAATCGTTGACCTAAAGAAGAGCCGTGAAGAACAGTCAAGAGAAATTGGGGAATTGAAGAACGGTTTGTGTGACATTTTTACTACGGGATTTAACCTAGTGGTATGGAAATTGTTGTATGATATCTCGGAAAAATGGGTTATATTGTAAACATGCTCCTATTATTTCGATATTCGCACTTGAAAAAAAAAATGTGCAGTATGGAACTTATACTGAGTGCAGTAATAGGTCACACAAAATTCCAAATCAGCATAACGAATGAACACAACTTGAATTAGAAAAGTGAAGATCAATAAGTAGGATTGGTAAATCACTGCACCCGTTGTTCTATGTGATCTTACTTTTGATACAAAATAATTTGCAAAAAATTAGATATTTTATTCAAATTTAGAGTATAGTCGAGTTACAAGATCAACTGCAAACAAATTGGCTTTTTTGAGGCTGAATTGGACGACATTTTGTTTCTGGTAATCCTGGAAATTGACGCTAACTTATGTATATTCTTCTATTCAGCAATGGATCGGATTGAAGAAAAACTCTCTGCAACGGAGAAGCCTCAACAGGTTCAATCTGGAAACCAGCAGAGACCAACGACAACAACCAAAACAACATTGAAACCGACACCTTCCCCAGGTAAATTACATAGTCACATATCCAGAAGTAGGCCTAT
Organism: Styela clava; assembly: GCF_964204865.1. Taxonomy (NCBI): domain Eukaryota; kingdom Metazoa; phylum Chordata; class Ascidiacea; order Stolidobranchia; family Styelidae; genus Styela; species Styela clava. The sequence goes on from NC_135257.1 coordinate 21,998,725, forward strand.
ATGTACCAATATAGAGGTAACTAGTTTTGTTTGGCTACGTTACATCAAGTTGTGTAAAGGGACTGAAACCTATGTGCAAGGGTTATACTCACTTGGCTAACACAGACAATCCTCGGACTCGTAATACAACTAAAGTCGCAGAGCCGCAGTCGGACTCAAGTTTGTTTCAACCCGGAGTCGGGAAAAGATTGTATTTCCCACGACTGCACAGCTCTATCCAGGAGACCAAACTGACAACTTTATGAGTAACAGTATATATATAATTGGCGAAAGTAATTTAATTTTCCCTAAACGTCGCGATTTGTGCTTTAAGAAGATGTCTGGCCAGACATCTACGAATGTGGAATTTGCCATGAGCAAAATTAGACTTGGGAACCAAGTATAGAGGCAAAAGTACATATTCATCGGGTCTGTCAAACTTGTTGTTGTGTTCAATAATAAAACTTTTCAAATTTATAAATCTGTAAGCTAAATTTTTTACATTTCAGAGAACTGCAAATTAAAGATTGAAAATATGTGTTATTTTGCTGTGATTCACGATCCATGGGATGTCGACTACGACACAGCAATTGATATTTGTAAGAAACGTAACGCAGATGTTGGTTTGATTCGAGATGAAGAATCTTTCAATGCGATTATGGATTACTTGGTCAAGAATACTCCCATGGGATTTCGGGGGATCATTATATGGACAAGAATCCGCTTTGATCCAATGGTTAGTGCCATACGTATGTTCTATGTATAATCGAGCAATTTTTAAATGCAACGATGACATTGTTACCCATCCGGGACTTTTTACACATCAATATAGTTTGACTTGCTGATGATTGTGATGGAATTAGGTGAGTTAAGTGAATTAGGAATCTGTTAAATATCTGGTTTCTTTTTGTTAATTACTGTAGATTGCGCTATTTAGCACATCAGATTCTTTGAGTAGAGTGGGCACTGTAGTTCCAGGCCTTTTAAATGACATACGCCTGTCCGAGTTATAACGAACATCCTAATCAGCGTTTAATTTTATCAATCCCATGCAGCATGTGAGATAGTAGTGATAGTTACAGTGGATCAAGCATAATTCAATGATAATTTTCATTCAAACATTTTCATTGTTTGTTCTCAGACCCGTGACGTTACTCCTGCAGATTCATTCATTAAATGGTCAAGTCCATTTGACTCTTTTCCACGGATTGGAATTAAAAATAAAGATCGCACAAATGTTTATCTCCATGTTGATTCGAAACTGATATGGCACTCAATGGGTAATGCTTCTCCTACCTTGAAGCTAAACGGAGTTATTTGTGAGATTCAGATCTAATGAAACGTCTGCCTGGTTGTATTTTGTTCCGCTTGATCATATATTTTAAACCATTAATTCCTAATTTGAAATTGATGTCGAAAATTTATTGAGAGTTTGATTATCAGGATTTTTTGTTTTGCAGATCTAACTACTTTGCATTCTAATGGTATAGATGTGAAATTTAGAGATTCAATGTTTAATTCGGGTAATTTTAGAAATTCTGAAACAAAAATATTATGTACTTGACTCATTGATTCAAAATAAATCCGACTTCCATAACAGGTCTCTTGCATCCTAGCCATCTAGACAGGGGTACTAGGTTTTCGAACGACGGGCCAAACATTTCGTCCACCTAGACTGGCTGACTGACATGTAAATGTGACATGAAAGTGAACATTTTATGAACAATATAGTGGAGAGCAATAAGCCTCGTGCCAAAACTAAATTTTATTGCAATCTCAATCCCTTGAGCTATTTTTTAGCTGGTTGTGGAATCATCAGACAGGTCAGATTGAATTACCCAAAGGATCATATTTGGGCCGCGGGCCGCAGTTTGCCCATGTTAGGTCTTGATGCATTCTGATATGAATATGTAGGTAAGGTAAGTTGTCCTCCAGCCCTCACAACGTTTCTACATGAAAATCGGTTGAAACGACGAATATATTCAGATATTAGTCAAATCCTTAAACCTTTGGTTTCTACGATCACGTGCGTGGTATGGAAGCATTGTTTATATCTAAAGAGGAAAAAAGATACGACGGCTCTTATGGCGAACCAAGGCCTTCCTTCAGTTACCACTCCATATCGGGAAGGGAAATTGTTAATCGATTAGTTGTTGCTGATGAATGAACTTCATTAAGGATTATTCGCTATTTGATTAAGGCGACCCCAGAGCAGAGCCAGGGTTAGGCTCTCGATAGTGAAAAAGACTTGTTGGATACACCGCCGCTGTGTCGTTGATTCCTGCTACCTCGTCGTGTACCATAATTTTTTTCCTATTTTCCTTATTTTAATTCTTCTACGATTTCCCACACAATCTGTGTTAGCAAAGTCAATATAACCCTGCCTATCGTAATCTTTCCTTCACACAACTTGATGTAAAGTAGACGCACAAAATTAGTTACCTGCATATTGGTACACACACTTTTGGAGCGTCAAAATTCCTATATATATATATACGTTTATGTATATAGCCATTAACAATTACTTAATCATCGAGGCTATGCGAAAAGGAGACTGCTTAGGCTTGAGAAATGAATAAAACGTCAAATTTAAGAAATCGCAACATGAAGCATATCCACGGAAGTTCGGCCCACTGCGGCCGCTTAACTTGCAAGGGACGCCTATACTTCGAGCAAGTTTGATATCCCTATAGTCCTGGACACGTAGTGGACCTATGGATCGTTTTTGGACACGAAGTGGACATAACGATCGTTTCAAAATTTTGTTGTTATTATTATTGTTATTTGTCTCCGTCTCCATTTTAAAAAAATCGCTTTTCTCTTCGAATACTGGACCAATTGCTTTGAAATTTTCAGTGGTTAAAGATAAAATTTTTCTCCAGAAGGCTATTACTTTTTTTTTCGCTATGACGTCATCAAAATTATTGCCATTGGGTGGCGCTACGTGTCCATATATTTGAGCATAGCTCTCTTGTGTTATCATGCTGTTGTATTTGTTGTTCTTTGGCACATATTTAAAAAACCGATTTTCTCGTCGATTACTGCACCAATTACTTACACTGAAATTTTCAGTGGATGAAGATGGAATTTTTCTCTAGAAGGCTGTTGTATTTATTATTTATTTCTAAATTTCGTATGAATTCTATTCTATTTGATATTTTGTCCTAAATTTCGCTGTATTATTTTTATCCATGGGAACACGGATTTTAGTCCGCGCGTTGACTGGCTGTACGTTTTGTTCAGCAAATTCTTGAAATTCGAAATTTTTTTTAAGGTACCGTTAAGGTGAGCTAGGCTAGACTACTGCTTCGCTTTGCTTTGCGTATCCATATATTTTAGCATTACTCTCTTGGTATTTCAATAGACAGTAATACTTTTTGACAGCATGGGATTTCTTCGTTCGATTAATGTTTCTCCGTTTATGATATTGTGAACGTTTCTCGGTTTTTCGATCTTCAGTTTTATCGGCAAAGGTTTCCGGGTGAAAGTTGATCTGGTTGTTGTTGTCATTGGTTCAGATCCTGATAAATAAAGTATTGATTACCAACAAACCCCGATCCCGACCCGTCATCCAAGTCCCAAGTCGCATCGCAAGTCGCCCATGGCGCGGCGGTGTGGCTCAACGGGCTAAGCGTTAGGAATACGCTCGCCACCGCACCTCTAATCACTCTGCGTGGGTTCGCAGGTTCGAATCCCATGCAGGGATGGTTATGTGCGAGAGGATTGCTGGACTCCTCGCCGTCGTTGGGTGGTTCACGTAACCGCTGGTCGGTTACGGCTTCCTCCACCACCAAGTCCATGGTTCCGAAAACAAACAATACAGTAAAACTAATCCCATACCCGACTTGGAATGGTAACCGGACGAGGGGCCGTGGTTCGCCATATGGATAAGCCGTCTTATCGGCTTTCCTCTCCCCCGGGATAAATATGTAAATCCTATCCAATCAAACATTACATTTCACTGGCGCTTAGTTGATGACGATTGGATAGGATAGGATTTACATATTTATCCCGGGGATAAGGAAAGCCGATAAGAAGGCTTAACCATATGGCGAACATGGCTCTTCGTCCGGTTACCATTCTATGTCGGGTATGGCATTAGTTAGTTATTTGTTTTCGGAAGCATGGCCTTGATGGTAGAGGAAGCCATACCCGACCAGTGGTTACGTGAACCACCCTACAATGGTGAGGAGTCCAGGAATCCCCTCGCACACCTCTATCGGATTGAAACCTGCGAACCCACGCAGAGTAATCAGAGTCGGGATGGTCTGCGTATTTCTTACGTTTAGCACAATGACCGCCGCGCCAATGCTTTTGAATTTATCATCGATTATTTCCAAATATCAATTTCCTTGTATTTTTCTCACCAAAAGGGCAACATTGACGTAACAATTTAAATAAGTGAAGCAGAGGGATTTTGAGGCGTGGAAGTTAAGACAAACATCCATTGAGTTAGAGAAGTGATAAATCAGCTTCAAATGCATGTAAGCCGTATTTTCATTTCCCCGAAATCAAAAGTCAAAACGTTTACCAGAAACTTAAATTTCTCGGAAAATATAACTTTTAGTGTTTCCTATTAAACTTGGTTTTCCCAGATTCTGAGCGGATTTCGAATAATTCGGAGAAGGTTGAAACCTACGACCGCAAATGAACATATCTATTGAGGAGTTGAATTTTGAATTCCGAGTCTATTTTTTGATTGGCTAAAGCAGGATAAAAATTTGACACCGCCGTTTCACTAATATAAATACAGTCGGAGTTCAATTCCTTTTCATATCGGAGTTTGTTTTATTGCATAATTAGAATCCGGAAAAAATTCGGCCTTCGCAGTTTAAGCGATAGTAGTCATTGTGCTAAACTGTGGGTCATTGTGCTAAACGTAAGGAATACGCTCACCATCCCGACTCTGATTACTCTGCATGGGTTCGCAGGTTTCAATCCGATCAAAAATCCGGTTTGAACTCACAAGGCTTCGATAAATCAACACTACATACCTATGTTGTAACCCCAGTTGTGAGTTGTTATCACTGGGAATCTTCGTCGTCTTGGATTCATTTTCCAGGCTAGTGACGTCATAAAGTTAACATCTTCCTTCTATAATGAAGTATTGATATGATATATAATGACGCAACAGGAATGTTTATTACATTATGACGCCACATACCTGGCAAGATGGCAGAATTATCGTTCGCTCAGACGGTCCGCCTGAATAAATTAAAGTAGTTTGAATGGTATTCCCGTAGTATGGAAACCAAGATGGCGGTCACCGCAACAAAGTATGTGTACCAGGTTAGAATTAGGCCATAAATTTAGGTACAAATATTACGGGAGTCACTTAACTAGTCCCCGAACTCTTAAAAGGACTAAAATAAGGAAAATTGGAATAAAATTATGGTCTAACCTTAACCTGGTACACATACTACGTTCCGGTGGCCGCCATCTTGGTTCACATACTACGGGAGCGCCGTTTAAATAGATGACAGGGGCACTTTTAAGTACGAAAAGTGTTTAGGAAGAATGAATGAGAAGATTTGGTGCTATACTATAGCGTGAGATCTACCTCCACTAAGTACCATGCGGAGACCTTGAGTACCGTACCTCCGTAATACGTGTACCAGGTTAGGGTTGGCCATACTTTTATTTTGATTTTTCTTATTTTATTTCTATTGCGAGTTTGGGAACTGTCTGTGTTAGCCAAGTGAATATACCGCCTGCACATCATAGGTTTTCGTTATTTTACACAACTTTATGTAACATAGGCGAACAAAATTAGTAACTTCCATATTGGTAGTTTGGTACACATACTTATGTAGCGCCAGCCCTTGTTCTACTCACCACATCCTGTTCTTGATGGGATTGGTAAGATTCCTTTCGCAGGTGATCTTTTCGTCCATGGATGTTTTACTCCTTGCCGTGACAAATTTGACAAGGTAAAATCTATTTTGTACGCCGATTGACAAGTTGATAGTGGGGTTTTGTCTTCACTCATTTTGCTGTTTATCACGTTGTTACTTCGGTTTTGTATTTGCCTCGAAGTGACGTCACACACTGGTCGATAACATATCCGTGCCAAGTGAATTGCCTTTTGTAAAATGAACAACAGAGCATAACTCAAATCTCGTGCACGGAGTTTGCTGAAGGGATCGCCAGTCAAGCGATATGGAATCCAAAATGTTCTCCTTTGTTTATTTAAGTTAATACAGCAAAATTTTTGCTGAAATTTCGTGCCCAATAGAGATTTTAAAATGAAATTAAAAGCTGTTTCCCATTCCTTGCAGAGAGAAGTGATTTTTCCCAACAGCAGTGAAAGTAAACCCCAATAAAAACAAGCGAGAATTTAGCAGAATAATACATATGCAAACTTCTTGTTCAACAAGAGAACATTGCTTTACAATGTCGTCACGAAAGTAGTACCGGCACTATACATACTGAAATTAGGCCCAAATCATATTTATTGTGGACAAGATTAAGGCAAACCTATTATTATTTGGATCTCCTGAAGTATGCGCCCCAAGATGGCGCACAACCTGCACTCAGATTGTGTACCCGGTTAGGGTTCAGGTTGTGTGCCCATACTTCAGGAGTATGGACACTGTAATAGCTTACCTTGTGCGATTGTGGATTATGGCGTCGTGTTGGTGACGTAGGGCGCATCAATGTTTTGCTGACTATTTTATGAATAAACTGATCGTTGTAATTTGAGACCGGCGGCTTAAGTTGAAACGTTGCAAGTAAGCTAAAACGGTTATGGTATATTTTAGGAAACAGTTTTTTTTTTCTTTGTATCTCATGTTGTATGAAAGTGAAATATCTAGGTAACGTATGGAAATGATAGGCTTCTTCCACAAATACGGTACTACAAATTTTGAATTTTATTGTTCCATTTGTTTAAAAGGAAAGCAATTTTTCATAACCCCAATAACATTTTAGCAAAACTCTCCATAATTTCTGTCCGATAATTAAATGTTATTGCTATTTTTCATCGATCAAATAAAGATGAAAAGCCAGTTTTTTGAAAGACTTGTGAAAAACTTCTAATCGGTGCATTTATCACATTTAAATGGTAAGGCATCCTAGACAGCAAGATTTATAATTAAACTGTTTTATTAGCTTTCTTCTTTGCGAAAATATATTTTCCATATAACAAAACAAACACTTTTATTGTGCAAATACATATTTATCAGACATAGCCATCCAAGGCTAATAAAATCCATATTCGATTTTTAGTTTTCTATGATGCCTATATTGTTAGCATATATTCCCGACCAAAAATATGGAAATCCAGATAATAATTTAGACTGCCAAGAACATCATTTAAGCTTCGCTAGTTGCCTCAGCTAGCTATAACACTAGTCAATTCAGTGACATTAGATGATGTAACAATATGTCAAAAGATTTTTCTGATTAATTTTATTACGAAACAACACGAAATGCGATTTTTTGATTACTCTCCCAATGTGACGCGGGCCACATATAATGAATCCGCGGGCCACATGTGGCCCGCTGGGTTTGGACCACCCTTGGCCTAATGTATAGATCAGGTAGTGCTTTGTTACCTCGACTTTAACCAGTAACGGTATTACTTTAAAAACCGTTGCTTCTCATATCACGATGCGCCTTATGCACGAACAAGAACGCAATCGATGCGCCTTATGGTCGTAAAATACGGTAGTTAACCGGTTCATCGTTTCAGACATGTACTGCACATAGCCAAATAGAGTTATTTTAATTAAAAGTGATTCTTTTCAACTTACTTGTTATTTTCTTTTGCAAACGGGTATACAAACGGTCGTTGAGCAGAAAGATTCCCGTCTTTTCCCGACTGATTAAATTGCACTGAATTTGGAAATTGACGAAAGTCGATCACTGACATTTTGATTAGCTAATATTTCACGATCAATATGGAATTAACTTTTATGATTGTCCTATCGATTTATGCATTTTTCTTTTAATTAAAATAATTTTGATTTTGCACGGATTTTTATTGATTTAACATTGATTATGACGTGATACTAGTGCATATGCTTTATGTGTATTCACGTAAACTAAGCTTTTCCCAGCTTTAGTGACTAAGGAAGCGAATTGTTTTACTTACCTCAGATGAAGTAGAAGAATTGCAGTGTCTACTTATTATTTATTCATTGTTCACGCAATAACTGTGAATAAAGCGTTGGTTTATATTCGCAAAAGACTATATTGGCCGTTTTATTGATGACAAAGCTAGAATTTTCATATTTATCCCGGGAGAGAAAAACAGATAAGACAACTTAATCATTTAGCAAATCACGGCCATTCGCGCGGTGACCAGTATCTGTCGATTATGTAGGTATGGGAATAGAAACCAGTTTTTTATTTCAGATGAATAAACTAATAAGTCTTTAGTTACGTGTTTAATATACCTAAAATCGTAGGAACATGAACTTAGTCGTCAGAAAGATTATGAATAATAGAAAACTTGTGGTATGGGTTAGCCAGATTTCATGTGAATATGCATCTCCAAATAAAATTAAAAAAAAAGTCATCATGTTTTCATATTCGGATTGAATGCTTTTGTCTCCGACTACCACGCTTGAAACACGTCACATGTTTAGACATGCATGATTGATCTCAAAATCGATTGCGACGAGCTAGGATACATTTTTTAAAGTCTAAATTCTGGTTCTGTTTTATTTTCTTCGCTAACAAGTTAGGTTTTATTTATTTTATTAAACACAAGAGGCATGGCAAGCCCTAGAACACGAAGAGTTTTAAAGGAATTGAAGCCAAAGTACGGCAATAAGGTATGTGTTACATTACTGTAAATACTGTCGGGTTGATGTCTGCATGTAACGTTATGCCTATTTCGGTATTTGCTGTGTTCTGGTACACATGCATTTTAAGACCAATTGAAGTAAATAGAGAATATCTCATCTTTTTTCATTTAATCTAGAGTCCCCTCGCCGTTATGCGATCATTTTTACCAAAATGCTTCTAATATGCTTTGTAGTCACAGAAAACACTTCATTTTTTCATTAACATACTCTACAAATCCATCTCAATCACTTCCCTCAAAATCATGCCGGTACCGTGACCGGAAAATCGTTTATACCGCCTCTACTTTCACCATGTCAGTGGGGCAATTGCGATCAACAACGTATATTTGCGATCACTAAAAATCTCGCCAATCGGAGCGCCGACGTTCCTGTTTTAGACCCTACATAGGTATGGAAAATGTTTGCGAAATCATCTTTTGGGTGTGCTGACGCGAATACTGTCATCCGACAAGCTTATTACAAACGTTTTTTTTTCAACCGAATCTCACCAACCCGATTACTGTATTTGATTCTACACGGGACAAATAAAATTGAATAGCATAGCGACTCAACCTTGTCCATTCGATAAACCGATAATAATACCCTTACTTTTTTATTAGTGATTACAATAGGTAGGTACTTAGGACGATGGTTTGTATTCAATCAACATGTGTATACATTTGCAGTATGGCGAACAGATTCCGTGGGTGACTGGAAAAACAGCCTTGTCTTGTCATATGATTAATTACGCACATCTCTTCACCCCATCACGGCGATGTGTACAAAAATCTTAATCTTTCGGTAGAAAGCCGGTATGTTTACATTGCAGAGAACAATGTTATCAAATTTATTTTTGCGCTCAAAATTATCGCTTTACAAATGCCAAGAAGTAGTGTTTTCATACAATTCAATGTGATCAAAGCCCCAAAGATATACTATTTTTGGCTCCGCCGGAAACGCATTGCTGTTCGATATAATGAGAGGCTAAACCTATATTTTCGATGACTCCCAATGTGCTCTGCAAGTAGTCTATGTCAACTCCTAAACTGATGAATTTAAATAATTACAAATGGTGCTCGTAAAATTTTTTTGTTAACAATAATGAAATTTGACATTGGCGCTGATACATTAGGAATCATGAGGTCGGTCAAAAACATTTAAATCAACAAGAAACATTCAGAGCAGACATGGTTGGTGTAACCTACGGCAAATACAGGGCAGGTAAATTTAATTTATTACGTTATTGACCCCTCAGTGATTGTTTATAAATTGATTGTGGGGAAAGATGTGATCTAATTTCGGAAATCTACATATCATGCAATATTTTTAAAACGAATAATGTGAAAAATAAGAGCTTTATTGTATTCTGGAGTTTTCTTGATACGTTGTCTACACCATTCGAAGTAAATGGGCTTTCACTCGGGTCTCGATCTTACATTTTTGCTTGATCGCAAATGTGACCAAAGTGGAAATCGCGAGCGCCCTTTTTCACACGTGGAATTATCTGCGATGCAATAAAGATAGAGACTCATTACTCCGGCGACGAATAGGAGAGAATATAAGTTGTTCCCACTCCAATTTTCACGGCTCTATCTTTATTTTAACCTCCCCATATGCTTCCGTTCTTTCTGAAATAGAAAAAGAGGTTTCGTGCTCTAAAATTGGTCATTTTCGACCACTAGTGGCGTTTTGACCCAGAAAAATCTCATTTTTGGACGAAATTTGACGAGAAGCGAGCTGTGGGTAGGCGAGTAGGTTTGTATTATGTATACCGAGCGGGAATCTATCACTATTTCTAGTTTGGCCAAAACAGGACGCTGAAAGGCAGTGATCGTAAATGTGACGTGAACGCTTATCGGGGAGGGGACTCTATATTCAATCTCATAAACTGAGCTTGCCCATTGAGTTCTTATACAATTTCAGAATTTTATTCCTCATGTTTTGAACCTCATTTAACTCCGTAACTGTTTAAAGTTTTAACAACTTTACTGAGTTTTGGCCAGTGCATTTGTCTTGTGTATTATTATTTTTCTCTTAACTAACACATCTGCACATAGTAAACTTCTGGGGTCTAGTATAGTTCCAGTCTGGATTTCATGGCCTTTTTGAACGAGAAATCGGGCGTGCAATCAGAAATTCCCGCGTGCAAATAAGAATTCCTGGCGTGCAATTATAGCTCACGACGTGCAAAACAACTGCACTCGCGTGCAACTGACTTTGACATCAGATACCTCTCAATACATCCGCGTAAAATTACCGGTATCGGATAAAAAATACGTTGAATCAGAGAAAAAATGGACGTTCGACCTTTGACCCCAAACATTATTTCTACAGTTTGTCGCTAATTTTGAGAGTGTTTGTGCGACTTTGGATACCGGTACTGTTCAGTACATCCGCGTAAAATTATTGGATAAAAAATACGTTGAACCAGAGCAAAATGGACATACTTTGTCATTAATTTTGGTAGTGTTTTTACGTAGAATTAATGGATAAAAAATACGTCAAATTAGAGCAAAATGGACGTTTGACCTTTGACCCCAAACATTATTTTCATACTTTGTCACTAATTTTGGGAGTGTTTGAGCAACTTTAGATACCGGTACTGTTCAGTACATTCGTGTAAAATTATTGTATGAAAAATACGCTGAATCAGAGCCGTACTTGGCCATTGGTGCGGAGGCGATCTTTTCGTCCATAACTATTCTCACGGGATTCCTATTTCCTATCATTCAACACGATATGGACCTTTCCCCGAGCATCGACTTCCTTGTTTACTTCGTGACATTGGCCAATCAGCAAGATGCAAAAAAGGACGTAACAATGAGAGGAATTTTTCGCGGGTCAAAGGTTGGGGAAAGGTCCATGGTCTTTTTGCTTCGCAATATTTCGATCAGACCAAATCTTGCAAGCTGGTATTTGTCGACAATTGTGGAGTTATAATATTTTGGCATCTTTATATTACTGGATTATTGATTTTAAAACCATTTAAACCGATTTACATTGGTGAGCAATTGCAAATTTTCGGCGTGCAAAATTGATTTCGCTCGCGTGCATTTTTGCGGAGCGCTAGCGCCCTCGGGCGTGCACCTGCCATGGAATCCAGTCTGGGTATAGTTTAGTACCACAGGTACTTCCAGTGGGCGTAGCATGACGAATTTTGCATATGTTATTCCTAACCCCCACCTGACTATGCCATCCAAAAATTACGTCACTACGATGTCACCATCACGTCATAGGGATTGCCAAAGTATAATTACGATCGCCCGAAATGACATCTGCGCGGCCAATAACGAACTCGCTAAAGCCAGCGATCTCTCTCCTATCGTGATCGTTGTGACGAGAAAATGAGAGAGATAGCTTGCTCGATTTCGGGTGCTCGTCTGCGCGTTTTGGACGACCATTCGCATACTTTGGTGGGCATTATTACGCCACTGTGTCATCGTAATGTCGTATTTTTTGGGTGACGTAGTCAGGTGAGGGTTAGGATTGACATATGCAAAAATTGTTGAGCCAGGCCAACTAGAAGTACATGTGATACTAAACTATACCAGACCAAACTTCTGTAATCAATACCTGACTGATCTATTTCTCTGACTTGCTGAAGTCTGTTCTGTTTGTCTTCATAAGTACTGAACTATAATTTATTTGGATAATGAACATAACAGATAATTGAATAATTATGTAATTGACATAACACATTTCTGAGTCTGGATAGCAAACAATACCTTTTGTGAGGTTTAAAATTGTTATTTTTGGTACAGTTTGCTGAGGGCGGAAATCAAAATTAATTATTTAATTAAGACAAATAAAAATACAACTATTCCTTTTTATTTTAAGATAAGATAAGTTTATTTTGACTTCATAATCAGCATAAAGGCAATAAAACGGTTGATAAAAACAAACAAATAAAAACTGATTATGAAATCAGGAGAGTAAACAAAACCTTGAATAAGGTTTAAAACGTACAGAATATGGGATGGCAGGTGTTGCCCAAAAAGTGGGACGTGTTCACTCGCCCAAAAGTACTGAGATAATTCATACACACTCGCACACACATACACAACCATGGGTCATTAGAAAAAAGAAAGAAGCTTTAGATAAATTATATGGTAACAAAAAAATAAATAAATAAACACGTAAAAAAGATATTAGAATAAAAGATAAGAAATGTAATAAAAAATAAGAATTGTTGGCCGCACCATTTTAATAATTTTATAAAAATTCCCAAACAAGAGTGAACATTACTTGATATAGAGACAAAAAAAAAGATTTCGCCAAGCTGATTATAATTGGAGTCAAATGCCGAATTGCCCAACCAAAGTTGCCAAAGTTGAGTACATGAAGAGTATATATCTGTTCTTTTCTTTGTATTGTGATCTACATCCTTTTTTTCAGACTTGTTTTGAATGTGGTGCTCTGAATCCGCAATGGGCATCAGTTACGTACGGAATATGGATTTGTTTAGAATGTTCTGGAAAACATCGCGGGCTCGGAGTTCATTTAAGTTTTGTACGTTCTACTACAATGGATAAATGGAAAGATATGGAGCTGGAAAAAATGAAGGTTTGTAATAATTTTCTCTATTTCGAAGAACTGTCAGGTCATCCATTAGTAAATTTTGTTTTTGCTTGCCCGGTGAAAAAAACGTGGTGCAAAGGTGGTCGTGAGGCGCATTATGTACCAAATTTTAGCGATTCGTAATTTGGCCGAAAAGCTCTTCGAATAATTTGCGATTCGATTCGATTTTGAATATTCGGTTCGCTTGGACAGCCCTAATCTTAACTTAGCGGTTGTGCTAAGCATTAGGACTATGCTTGATAACACACCTCTAATCACCCTGCGTGGGCTCGCAGGTTCGACGTAAATTCAATGTATTTTTTCCTCTTTTTAACAGTAACCTATTAATATGGATATTTGTGAACAATCACATTGTGGTTCTTGGATTCTTTCAAATTTCTTCAATTCAACTCACTCTCCACTACATATATTCCAATCTAGTAGGCTATTGAATATTTTAACCTGTTTTCTTTTTTGCCACGACAGGCCGGTGGAAATGAAAAAGCCAAAGATTTCTTCAAATCACATGATGATTATAACGATGGTTGGGATTTACAGCAGAAGTACAACAGCAAAACAGCGGCTTTATTACGAGATAGGGTAAGATTTGATTGGATTATTATTCATTCCTATCGAAGCTAAACTATTCCCATATTTAGCATTGCCTGACTACAGAACTATTGGCCATGGCTGAGCATATAATTAAGTCATCTCATAAGATGTCGGTTTTACTCTAGGACAGGGCTACTCAACTATTTTCACTAAAGGTCCGTTTACAAAATTACTGGGGTTCGCACATTTCATAAAAATTATTTTATGAAATAAACAAATGCATTATTAAATTAAATACAAGAGCAATGAATAGCTCACAATTACCGCAAATTGGTACCAGTACGGCAAACTGTATAGGAATATATGCTAATAGTATCAAAATCGAGACAATGCTTATGCTGCAGACGCGGTCCATATTGAATGGTCGAAAGATCCGGATTCGAACCGCGGTCCGCCAGTTGAATAGCCCTGCTCCAGGATACAGTGAATATAAAATATCCTGTGCTATATCTAGGGATGAACAATTCAGAATATTGCATCTGGGGGATTCGAATCTGAAAAGATAGGATCCTAGTATTCGGACCAGTGGACGAACTAGAGCAGGGGTTCCCAAACCAGGGGTCGCGACCCCAAATTGGGTCGGAGTGATAAGTAGGTAGGGTCGCAAACAGGTCATGGGGTCGGTGGGGTCGCTGAGGTATGGTAGAGGATGGATGTACAACACATCTAAGATTTGACAAACCAAGTTAAATTTAGCATTTTGTACCATGGCTTACTGTAAAACAGGCTCATAGGCATCGCTCTAGGCTTATTCTATAGAAAATGTAGGCGCATATTGTGAGAACACTGTTTGGTTTTAGCTTTTCTTACTTAATACCACCACATGATCAAACTCAAAAGTCCAGTGAAACAAGCTCTAAAGTTTCATGAAAAATATATATATATTGACCCGGGGTCGCACTGGAAACTTGAAAGTTGTATTTGGGGTCGTCCTGAAAAAAGCTTGGGAACCCCTGAACTAGAGGCTGTGCTTGCTATAAGATTGATCTGTCTCATTGCTTCATTTGTGCCAGGATAGGAATAGGAACTGATTCTCCAAATAATTAAGCCCCCCCTTATATGATCGCTCAGAAATTATGGATTGCTCTACTGCTATAGTTTAATAATACTTTCTATTCTTAGATTTCAACAGAAGCTCGAGGTGACTGTTGGGACGAATCAACATCAGAAGCGCAGAAATATATTGCGCCAAAACCTGGCGGGGGAGGACTTTCTATGACGCAGAGGTATTTGTCAATCTGTTGTCGTTTTCTTGACTGTGTGGACTTGAAATTTGTTTAGTGGATCGCTATCTCTTGGTTACTTCTACCGTCTAACTCTTCTATCAGTACTTTTTTCGTTTCAAGTAACTGGCTCAGGACCTTGCTTCGAGGAAACCTGCAACTCTTCTATCAGTAACACTACTGCTAAAAATAAGCTACAATTAACAGATAATAATGCGAAAGTAATATAACAGATAAGTTGACAACAACTAAACACTAAAACGAGAATAACGGTCGGAGACCGAAGACTTATCGATCGAAGGTTAGGGGATTCCCCAAAACAGCGCTCTTACTCCATAGTGACACTGTGTTCCATCACTAATTAATTAATAACCCGCTAATTATACGACATAATTCATCCAAAATCAATAGGCTTCTGGTCCGATATATGATGAATGCACATGCAAAATCTGGAGCAGATTCAATCTCGCTTTCGTGAGATATCGCGTGCATCTAACAGACATACAGACAAATACCTATCAACATACTTACTGATTAAAATCGATAAGTAATAAATGCTAATATCCAAAATAAGGCGGGCAAGATCAAATTAAACAAATATTTTTATTTTTTTTCCTTCCCACGCCATTCTTCTGGGATGCGCGTCCCACTCTTTGGAACCACTGCTTTCAACATTCATTTGAGTCGGGGGTTAAAAGCCATCGGTTCATCTCTAGCGAAAATTAACCCAAATATAATTATAACTCGTGAAATCTCTGCGATGGCTCGTGTGACTCTTCAATCTATCTTCTATAACATAAATTAAGAAAAGCCAATCCAAAACCATCTCTATCAAGAATGAATCTAAATATAATGATAATGGTGCATGCATTCAACGCTTTTTTAGCCGTTACTCTTTTTAGTTTTAATAATTGAAACCCAGAACATCACTTTAAACAAATTTGCGGAAATTGAATTCCTAACACGAACGAATTTTTTCATTTATTTCTTGTACTCAGATCAACAGCTCAATCATCGATGTCTGGCAATGCCTCGTCGTCTGATTTTGATAATTTTGAATCGTGGTTAGACAGCGATACGTCAGCACAACTCTCGTATTCAAGCAACACTAACACAGGTTTGTTTTCTTGTTATTGTACATGAAATATATCAATTTTCCATGGACCCTCAGGGCATCGCAAGAGAATTTTCAGGGGTTCATAAACTTAACATGAATATATAATATGGAATAAAAAAATATCAAAATGGAATTACTTGGCTTCTTGGCCTAAACGTCGAATAAAGTGCAATTGTATAAATGAGGAAAATCAGGCAAAGATGAGGGAGAGATTTGACATTTTGTCTTCATTCTTTAGGCCTACATTTTACATGCTTTAATAAGGTGTAAAGTACTCATTAACTATCACAAAAATTGGGGCTCCCGAAGTATGCGAACCAAGATGACGGACATCGAAACGTAACATAGGTAACAGAACAGGTTAGGGTTAGGCGATAAGTTTTTTCCAATTTTCCTTATTTTAGTCCTATTATCAGTTCGAAGACTAGCCAAGAGTTTCCTGTAGTATTTATACCTAAAATTATGGCCTAACCCTAACCTAGTACACATATTACATTCCGATGTCCGCCATCTTAGTTCGCATACTTCGGGAGCCCCCAAAAATTGTTAATGTCATTTGAAGGCAGCAATTTTTCTTTCATGTTAGTGCGCTGTGAGTTTTTCCCAGACAATTTGGTGCCACAAACAAAATGTTTGGGAAGCGCTCACCTATCTTATCAGACTGGAATTTTTCCTTTTCAGCATTGTGTATATATATCAAAACCTGGCATAGGCGGTTGGCATTGGTTTTTGAATCAAAAACTTTCAACCTGTGATGGCAGCATTGTTGAGTACATTGCTTAAACCATCAGGCTATCACGCCTACCTTAGCAAGACTTAGATCAATCTCTCTTCATATAAAATAATAAGCTTCACAATTATCCAGGTTCACGATACGTAGGAATAGGAAACACACCCATGCCTGAGAAGAGAGAGGACGATCTCCTATCTGGTGCTATGTCTTCGTTAAGCATGGGCTGGCAAACTGCGGCGAAATGGACAGCTTCTGCTGCAACGGCTGCTAAAGAGAATGTAAGTGACAAAGTTTAAGTTTATGGATTTAAAATTGCATGAAATTGAATATAAGAAATGATTTGATTTGTCAGTTTCCAGGAAAACTCCCAATGCTCGGGATGACAATTTTTCAAATAAAATTATTCTGAATTCTTGTTGAAATTAAGAAAATGGAGTAGAATTTCCATATTCATCTTGAGAAAGGAAACACAGCTGTAATAAAACAGCTTAAACATATGATGAACCACAGTTTTTCATCCGGTTACCAGCCTATACAGGGTATAGGTATATTTGTCTCAAATGCATGGCCTTGATGATGAAGGAGTCACCCCTATGGCAGTGAGGGGTCCAGTAATTCATATTATATTATCTCCCAGTCACATCCAGCCAATTTTCTAATTATCAATCTGAACAAATATTTCTCATCTAATTCAGTTTGGGCAACCCATATATTGACCATAGAAATAGTGTGAAAACAGTTAATCAACTCCAACCCCCGGAATATAAACATGGTTGTCTGCATTTATAAGAATATTAATTCTTATTCAGACACGCACATTCTCGACTTTTCTGTCATTAACTACCGAGATAAAATGTGTGATTATCACTCACATGTAATATTTGCTGCTCAAACATCTTCGTTGGCGAAAGGAATTGTCTATTTATGTTCGTGGTAAAACAACTTAAAAGCAAACAATGCAAATTGTTTTAACTCATCAGTGTGAAAAATTATTTTGATTTTGCACATGAAGACTGTTCTTGATTATAATATACCTTGTTAATTTGAATATAGACAAGGTCTGAAACAGTGGTTCTCAACCCTTTTTCTTTTCTTGCCCAATTTCGTTGCAAGAAAAATCGGGCCCATCAGCTTCTTCATACAAGAAATAAACTAAGAAAAAAATGGAAGAATTTTTTCCACAAAAATAAACATTTCCACCTTTTTTTAATCAAAAAGAAAACGAGAATATCGGTCGGAGACCCAAGACCTATCGATCGAAACTGCGGTTTCGATTCATGACTCTATAGTGACACGGCGTGTCACATCACTAATTAATTAATAACTCGCTAATTGTACGACAAAATTCATCCAAAATCAATAGGCTTCTGATCCGAGCTATGATGAATGCACATGCAAAATTTGGAGCAGATTCAATCTCGCCTTCTTGAGATATCGCCTTCATCTAACAAACAAACAGACATACAGACAGACAGACCAATACCTACCAACATACTTACAGATCTTAAGATTGATAAGTAATGACCATTCAGTTCCAAAATCAGTATCATCATTCATCGCTACTTCAATCAAATTATCAATGTCCATGACTTCAGCCATTTTCAATTGGTTAATGGCCCGCCCGAAGATGTTTCTATGGCCCATCAGTGGACCATGGCCCACTGGTTGAAAACAGATGGTTTGAAAGTAGCGCCGTTAAATAACTAAACTTTCCTGTCTAGTGCTGTGCAAGTGAGGACAGAAAACACACTTTACTCCAACAGAAGCACAGACTCAAATGTATTGTCGTAAACAAATTCACACAACTACAGATCACTTATCAAGAACGCGCGCTCAATAATAACAGAAGAAAGCATAATAATCATTTTAGTACCAATCTGGTGTAGTACAGTTCATGTTCCGCACATTCTCTCTGTATAAGACTTAAACGAGTAATCATTGACACAAAACATTTTTCCTGAGTTTAGGCATTTCAGTTTTATATACTACTTTGGGTATCCCAAACTAAATAATTCTTTTCTTTTTTACATGTAGGCTGTAAAGCTTGGAGCACAGGCATCAGCTGCAGCATCTGACCTGGGTTCGAAGGTCAATGAAAAGGTCGTGAAACCGACACAAACTAAAATGAAAGAAGGCAAAATGATGGATGATATAACATCCAGCATGAGTTCCTGGGCCAGTAAGGTAAGGTTACTGTTACAAATACTTTCTTCAAATTTTTCCCAAGTATGGCAGTGGTTCCTATTCTTTTTTAATATGATATTCGCTTTCCCCCCATTTTAAAACTTCAAATTACCCTTCCTAGGAACTTTTAATGGGTATCCCATAGCTATTATGATACATCATTATGTATAACTCTTCTCAGTTTATCGGTAAATCTTAAATGTATTGCTTGTATTCTTACTCAGAGATAGAAATTCTTCACTTCTGAGTTAGTGCATGCGCTCTTGCTTTTTCTTGCAAATGAGAGGATTAAAATTAAGGAATGTTCAAAAAATTTAAATTCGGAACTCTCTTTAAAAAAAACTTTGATGAATAACGAATATATTCTAAAATGGACGGAAAAATTTTAACAGAGAAATTTTACCATTGTAAACTCATAGAATTTTAACTTGTAACGAAGAACAGGGGTTCCCAAGCTTTTTTAAGGACGACCCCAAAGACAACTTTCAAAGTGCGACCCCAGGTCAATATATATATATTTCATGAAACTTTAGAGCTTCTAGACTTTTGAGTTTGGTCATATGATGGTATTAAGTAAAATAAGCTAACACCAAACAGTGATGTCACAATAAGCACCTACATTTTCTTTAGCAAAAGCATACGGCGATGCCTATGGGCCTGTTTTACAGTAAGCCATGGTACAAACTGTTAAATTTACCATGGTTTGTCAAACCTTAGATGTTTTGTATATCCATCCTCTACCATACCTCAGCGACCCCGCCGACCCCATGACCTGTTTTCGACGGTACCTACTTATCACTCCGACCCAATTTGGGGTTGCGACCCCTGCTTTGGGAACCCCTGTTTTAGATGGACATTGTTTCAATTAATATTCTTTCATTTCTCAGTTGTTTCTAAAACTTATTTTTTTCTTTCTGCTTTTCCCAGATGAAAGTAAGAATTTAATTTTAGTGTGATGACTTTATAAATGTATCATTGAATTTCTTGTTTGGTCGGTCTGTCTGTTTGAGGTGTTTGTACTTTTTTTGTCTTTGTCTCTTAGTTTTTTAAGGCTTTTCATTCATCCTGGGGGGGGGGAGTTGATAAAGCTGTTTAAGCAAGGTGAAATAATTTCTAGATCAGCGTTTATCGCGATCTACTTGTCACGGCCAAATATGTTTGCGACCCCAGGAACTAAATGTAAACTTTGATAATACAGAAAATATTATAGAAAATAATTAATTCTGAGTGAGTGAGCGTAACTTTGCTCAGAAATGTGTCTCTGTTACTTCCAATATCCAAATGCGTAATGATATTTTTCTTAAAAGTGTATTTGATTTCTTGCATGTAGAAGTAAAGGTATTGTTTATTGTCTGCTGAGCAAATTATCTCAAATAGTGTAGAAATTAATCAATTATTCAAAACTTTGCCAAAAAAACAGTATTTTTCGTTCTTTTTATCTGTATAAAAATTCTTTTCATTCCAGATCTCATCGTACAGTAAATCTGGATTCCAAAATATAAGCAGTGCAATGCAAGGACAGGAAGATCAGAAAAGGTAACTTTGTTATTTACTAACTAGCATAGAACATGTGCTTTCGAATGGGTTTCTGCGAAACTTAACTGTTTTTAATGCTTTTGTGTCGGCGGATCTGTATGTCTATAATGCAAGGATGCTGTAGCAAGAGTAAAGATATTTATCCTGAGTGATTCAAGGGTCTTGCTGCACACTAACATGAGTTTGTCTTGACCCAATAATGATTGCATAAAACAGGGGTGTACAACAGGCGACCTGTACCACTACCCGTCTAACATCCAGATTTTTTCCCATTAAGCATGAAATCCCAATCCGACAGGTTATGTTCATGAGGGCTCTCACATGAGTAAAATACATAATGTTTTTTGGCTCTTGTCGCTCCCTAAAATATTCCGCCATTTTACCCGGTGTCTCCTTCAAATGAAGTCCATCAAATGCAGATGTGGAAGTTGACTGATGAACCCTTACCAAGTCAGTTGCTACAACTTCTGTCAAAGCTGATGTTAACAAACTATGCAAGAAAACGTCCCACTAAAATGTTAAATAAATGAAATTTTTCCTAAGAGAATTTTTTAATTCGCTGTGTACATGGAAACAATTTTTTTGTGTGGCCCAGCTAGATGTTCGACAAAAATGTCGCACATCCTTGACTCGGTACGTTTGTAATAGTGTTCATGTAGTCCTATCCGAACATATCGCTCCTTATCAATTATCAAAGAAAGTTGTACAGGTCACTGCTGGAGCAAAAGGTATATGGAACCTTGAACTGAGCATAAATAAGAAAATGGTTGCTGTGATCTGCAGCACACTAGTTTAAAATATTTATTACTATCGTTTATTTTTCAGCGAAAACGTCGATACTGATTTCTGGGATCATTTTGGAACTTCGGACGATTACAAGACCTCTGTGACATCACAAAGCACAAAATATGGCAGCCAATCAGCTCCTCCGTTAGAATTTGAACTTACGAACCCTAAGAAACCAGCTGTGAAGAAAAATGCGGAAACGGATTGGGACCTGGAGGCGTGGCTTAATAATGATACTTCATCAACCAATGAGAAAGACTCTAAAACAGAACCGACCAATGATGATGAACTAGAGGCGTGGCTCAATGATGATTCTCAAAATTCATCCAATCAGAATAGTAGAAATGAAAAATCAACCAATCAGAACGTAGATAGACAAGATTCGTGGGGAGGGGGTTGGGACGATTCTGGCTGGGATGATGTAGAAACAGAAATTGACAGTACAAGTAAAAAAACATCGAAAGCAGACTAAAAAAGGGGTTGTAAAAAATGTTAAATGTAACATGCATTTTGTGGTAAATAGTCAACTTTGCATTTCCAAGACGATAAGATGGTTTAATCATATGTCAGTAACTACTTGGGTTGGTAACCGATCATCTCCTTATAAGACCATCTTTTCTATTTCCCAGTTCAAATATCAAAATATTCTGAGGGTCTACATCAGTGGTTCTCAACCTTTTTTCTGTCGTGGCCCATTTTGTTGCACAAAAATTCCGTGGCTCATTACCTTTTCCATGCCAGGGTAAAACTATAAGAAAAACAAATAATATTTCCCGCAATATAAACACTGTTGTAACTTTAATAATTAGAATGGATATTACCACTCTGCAGCAAATAACAGCATCATCATTTATTGCTACTGCAATCAAAATTTAGCTATTATTACACGAATGGAACTAAATTTACCGACAACTCTTGCTATTTTTAATAGGCTTGCGGCCCACTTGAAAATGTTCTTATGACCCAGCAGTGAGCCATGGCCCAATGGTTTGGAACCGGTAGTCTACATGGAAGGACCACTGATAGCAAAGTTACGAGCGTTTACAGTGTCTCACGTAATCTATATTCTCGTACCAAACTTATACTGATAGGGCGGACGAGAGTTTGCTATAAAATTTTTCGCAATTAGCTTCCATTTTCCAAAGGTGAATATTCATTAAAATCCTGGCCTCGCCATCTTAAGCCACAAGACTCGAGCTTATAAGAAGTACTAAAGGAAGGCTACCATGAGCATTTTATTAACTTTACTCTCCGCTGTCAATCTAGCTACCTACCATAAGGTAGAAGAGTTGCAAGAAACCACTGAGAGGTGCTTTTAAACATTCCCATGTTTTTAGTGCATTGTACAATACATAGACAATTTTATCTTGTTTTGTTTTAGATCAAATTGTGTTTTTATTTAATATTATAAGTTGTTGTAGATATGAGAATGAAAGCTTGCCATCGGGAAAATGAGAAAAAGATTCATTTTAGAATTTTAAACCTCTCTAACTTATTATTGTAATACGTTGTGAATGTTGCTCTAAACTTTGATTAGAAAACCGACTCGAAAACCAGCTTTTCCTCTGTAATTTTCTCAAAATTTCAATATTCGCTTTGTCTTGAAACCGACATACAAACAAACTACTTATGGAAAATTTTTTTAAACTTTTAGAACACACTTTCATGGCAAATCCTGACGTGACAGTTTTAGAACGTGATACTTAAAGAACGCAGCCTGTATTTAAATTTAGTTAATTAGTCGAATTACGCCACCCCGTAACTTCGATGCAATTTCAGTCTGAGTTTGAAGTCTAATGGTTCCCGAATATAATATGATTTAGAAGAAAAATAATACTAGAGATTTGAGAGCATTCACTTTTGAGCCATATTTGGTCCAAATGCTAAATTCAAGCATATTTTTCTGAATATAGGAAATTTAAGGGTTTGTCACAAATAAAATATAATTCAGAAGTTATTTGAAATCCCAAGTTCGACCGAATTAAATTTTTGGTCCGAAATTATGCTTTGGCAAGCGTTTGCGAACTGCTATTTTATTATTTTATCTATATTGTATGTCTGTAGGTAATATTGTGATGTTTTATTTAAATAATATATATTATGAAATGGTGGCTTTGACTTTATTAACTGTTGTACTGTACAACTGTGGTGTCAAAGGTTATGAGGCGGTTGGCACATCCGGCTAAGCATTTGGAATACACTTTGTCATCTTAACTCTGATTACCCTGGTAAGTCTGAATCCCATCAGGAATATTTGTGGTTGACAGGTTGAGAAACCTTGATCTAAATCAGGGTGATCCAATGTTGTGGGCTCTGCGGGCCACAAAATTATTTTGGCATTGGTCGCGGGCCACAATAGTACCAAGAATAGGTAAACAGTGCAATACAAAACAAGTACGTCTATTGTTTAAACACATAGTGATCAGGCATTGCCAACCTAGGCTAATAGAATCCGCATCCGATGTTTAGTTTTCTATCATACCCATATTGTTGCATATATTCCCGACCAAAACGATAGAAACTCAAGTAACAATTTAAACTGCCCATCGCTTCATTCAACTTCGCTAGTTGCTTCAGCTAGCCATCATACTAGTCTATTCAGTCACAGTGGTGATAACAACAATATGTCAAACAATTTTTCTGATTTATTTTATGAGAAGCAATTTAAAATACGATATTTTGATTACTCTCAGAATGCCCACATGTGGCCCGCGGGCCTGGGTTTGGACCGCCCTGATCTGAATAATTTGTTGGACTCCTCAACGCAGTAGGTTGGTTCACGTATCGCTAATGGGTTGCGGCTTCCTCTATTATCAGATCCATGCTTCTGAACACAAATAATTGGCAAACCAATCCAAAACCCGACATGAACTGGTAACCGGATGTTCGCCATCTGATTTAGTTGTCTTGTTGCTTCTTCCGTCCCAGAAATAATATGAAAATCCCATCCAATTCAACATCTCTCGATGGCGAGCCATGACCTTTTTGTATAATATAACTGTTGCTGTTTTTCGTGATTGTTTTGACATTGCCTTTGAGTCTGGCGTCAATTGGTATTTACTAACACATAATTCTTCACAATATTTTGTTGGTCATAGCACCTTAGGATAGGATTTACATGGGGCTCCCGAAGTATGCGAACCTAGATGGTGGACATCGGAATGTAATATGTGTACTAGGTTAGGCCATAATTTTAGGTATAAATACTACGGGATGCTCTTGGCTAGTCTTCGAACTGATAATAGGACTAAAATAAGGAAAATTGGAAAAAAATTATCGCCTAACCCCAACCTGTTACGTTCCGATGTCCGCCATCTTGGTTCGCATACTTCGGGAGGACCATTTACATAATTGTCCCGGGAAGAGAAAAGTAGATAAAAGCACTTGATCATATGGCGAACCATAGCCTCTCTCCCGGTTACCAGTCGATGGGATTAATTATTTCTGTTCGGAAGCATCAAATTAAAACATTGCGAAATAGGGGCCCTTCTTTGGGGTTGAGTAATAACTCAGTCTTTAAACTAACCCCAAAAAAAGGGATAGACTTCTCATATTTTTCCCAGGATGGGGACGGGCTTGATTAAAAAGTAATGTGTGATGGCCAGCGCAGCTCATGTCACACAGAATGATCTGCCAACCATAGAGCATTTTTTTGGTTTGTTAAAAATCGACTTTCACTGTTGAAAACTATACTTATCCTCTTCCAAGCTTTGCTCAACTACACCACCTATATAGATAATGACACATCACAATACCATTTCTTAAAAGTTTTATTACTAAATATTCAGAAATCAACAAATTGGTTTAAGACTTCCATTACATTTATCGAAGTTTTATTACTAGACAGCAGTTTTTATTTTCTTCAGATCGGAATGCACAAATGCCGAAACAGTAAAATATATGAAAAGTGGGAGGTAAGCATTGAATTTGTGAATTTTGCCTTTTCTTGATGCAAATCATATTATGGGATTCAGAAAGTTAAAGCTTATTTGTTCATACTAACTTAATTCTCGGGTAAGAAGTATCATGTTACAGACTTTTCATTAGCTGCGATCTGGCTCTCATGGGTATTGGAGTTCCCTCAGAAGTTTCAAAGAAAGCTAGTCACCATTTATTGAAAATTCAAAGTACTTTGTTAAAACAAAATATCGTTCAAATTTCAATGATTGGCCGGTACTAATACCCACCATTACCAAAACAGAGCTAAGATTCGACCACTTTTTGTGAAAATATGCAAGCACATCGGTCCATTAAATGTAATGTCAGTTTTTTTAATTTTTTTTCACATTTTCTGTGTTATTGAATTTTACTTACTTTAGTGCCTGGGGACGCAAAAAAATTTGGTCGTGCCAAGTGGGTTGAATAAAAAAAGTTTGAAGGACACTGATCTAAAGGAATGGCTCGGACTTATACTCAATTAACTGCCAGTAAAATTGACCCAGTAATTCAAAGCTGAACAATTGGCCAGTATCCAACTTTTCTCAGCCGAAAGTAGAGTCTAAAGGGTGACCCTTTACTCATTTGAAACATATTTCAGAGAGAATATAACTTTTGTGTTAATCCTGACAAACCGAAGTGTTCTTAAGTTCATAGAAGTAATCAGAAAGTTTGATTTTTTTTTTTGAATGGGGGGGGGGGGGGGAGGAATGGAAATGTTAACAAACATGATAAGCCCTGGTTATAGAGGATATCCATACTGTCTGATTTTTTAATATTTCCTCTTTCCATTGAAAATTGATTAATTTCACTCTAACCAAATAATTTCATTTTTGAAAATATACAAGAGTTAAAGTTTGCAAATAATCAAGCACCTAGATCACTGGTTCTCAACCAGAGGGCCACGAACCCACTGCTGGGCCATGGAAAATTTTGTGGTGGGCCACAGTACTACTGAAAAGTGCTAGTTTTTTTTTTGGTATTGCTGCACACTTACACAAATATATTTCTGTAATGTAAGCATTTTACAACGCTTTACAATGCTTGTCTGAAGAAGTCAGATCCCGGACAGACGAAACGTTACAGAAATATATTTGTGTAAGTGTGCAGCAGCTCTTGAATTGAAGATTTTTTTTCCCTCTTGCTATAGCATCCTTGCGCAATACGCATACGAATCCATCTGCGCAAAGGCATAGAGCAAGGAAAGGTAGTTAGTTTCACGTAACCCAAACTGTTAGTTTATTTGTATCACTATCCTTAATTTTGATTGTAGTACCAATGATTGATGATGCTGTTTTCTGCTACTGAATGGTAATTTTCATTTCAATTATTAAACTAAAAGCGTCCATTTTCGCAGAAAGATTATGATTTTTTCTAATCCATCACAATAAAAATTCAAATGAGCCACGAGAACCACGAGAAAAAAGGTTGAGAACCACCGACCTTGATTAAAAAACTGTAATCAAGGCCGACTAAATGGTTAAGGTTAAAAAACTTCAGAAAAATATTCAGAATAAAAAGCGAATAACTGTTTTAACATTATTAAATTTGCTCAAATCAAGCCATGATTCTTAATTCCAAAGCTCTGCAAAAGTTGTATGTTGATAGCATATCTGAACATGCTGAAGCCCAGTATGTAATTCACAGCGGGCAGTCTCTCTGTTAATCAGAATCCGATTCCACCAATGGGATTCAAAGCAGTGGTCATCTGATATTGAATTGACCAATCAGACAAGCAATGCAGGGGTTGGTTTTCTTCCAGGCCACGCCTCTTTAATATATTTCTTCCTGGGTCGAGTTTCATCTTGTTCGGCCCGCATGCGAACAGCTGGCGCCACCTTAAGGGCAGTCTGTATCTTAACCTGAATAATAAAAGAATGAATAGATTTTGTTCAGTATTTATTATTGCGCTGGGAACAGGATTGACATCACACCACTGGTAAACCTCTGTGGGTTAAAATCCCTGGGAGGATAATTATATTGCTGAATTCAGACCTATTTTTTTTACCTTGCGTTGTACACCCTAATAAAAAGCAAAGAAGCATAAAATAGACTGAATTTTCCCTGCAAATGGATAAAGGTACCCAAAGGAGAGTTACAGCTTACAGGGACCAATTATTAATGTTATAAAAGTACTAAATTAGGGCTTTTCCTTCTGTAAACGCTTGTGGATTTGTGAGACAAATCTAAAAATAGTGTAAATACTTATGGAAGAGTTGAAAACCGTCCAGTAAACAGTAGTTTATTTTCTCCCCATACTGAAAGCACACTTTATGTACAGAATGCAATAAATAATTAAAAGGCATTTCAGGGTGAGGGGAGTCGCGAGAAACCAAATTTGGTTATTAAGCAGAGCGACACTCCATTCCCTCGAAGCCCCTGATTGCGTCGGAAATATCAATATGCAGCAATTGAAAAGACTTAAGTAATTTTAGGACAATACAGTTAGAAAAATTGAATATTCAACTTCAATCAAGGGTATAGCCAGCGAGGAGGGAGTTGAGGGTCGGACGCCCTCTTTCTTGAAATGTGAAAAAAAGATTTTTCTGTATCATAAATAGCAATTTTTTCTCAGCTTGAAACGCATCAAGGCTTAAAAACCGACGTTTTCTGGCATCTAGCTGTTACAATCTAACTTGGCAATTAGAAATCTCAGAACCACCCTTTGAGTACTCCTGGCTATACCTCTGACTTTAAAAAATAAATTTTAAAATTTCAAAAAATATTGCATACCTCTGGTTCCATTTCTATATCCGGAGCAGGGTTTGGTAAAGGAAGTGAAAAACCAGCCATGCCTGACGAAGCTGATGGTGATGTCACAGTAGCAGGTTTAACAGCTGATTTTTCATCTGTGTGACATTATAATAGGATTGTAAGTAATGGTTTAAAACTAATACAGAAAATTCAAGAAGTCCAGTG
Source organism: Styela clava (assembly GCF_964204865.1). Lineage (NCBI taxonomy): Eukaryota > Metazoa > Chordata > Ascidiacea > Stolidobranchia > Styelidae > Styela > Styela clava. The sequence continues at coordinate 22,027,099 of NC_135257.1, forward strand.
GCAAAACCTTGAAATAAGTATCGAACACAGATAGGATTTTTCATCTAGTTCACTGAGAGGAAAGCCGATAAGGCGGCTTAATCATATGGCGAACCACGGCCTCTCGTCCGGTTACCATTCCATGTCGGGTATGGCATTAGTTACTTATTTGTTTTCGGAAGCATGGACTTGATTGTGGAGGAAGCCGTAACCAAACAGCGGTTACCTGAACCACCCTACGGCGGAAAGGAGTCCAGCAATCCTCTCGAACATGATCATCCCCGCATGGGATTCGGGAACCTTAAATGCAATGATCTGAATTTCACAATCAAGCATCACATGACGTGTTATATATAAACAGCCTCTCTTTTAATTGGCAGTCCAGTGTGGTAAAAGCTAGCCATGTAGCCGTGGTTCACCATTGGAAATAAACCTCCTTAGGTTTCTTATGCCATAAATAATTTCCCTTTCCTCCTTGATATACTTTAAAAGGATAGGATTTACATATACATTCCGGGGGAAAGAAAAGCCGATAAAACAGCTTTGTCATATGGCGAACCACGGCTCTCGTCCGGTTACCAGTCCACTATCGGTTTCGTGGTCCACCCTATGGCGGCGGCGAGTCCAGCAATTTTCACGGACATAATTATCCCCATATATTGATGACCGCTGCAATGTGATAAGCATATGCAGTACTTCATCATAATGAACAATTTTTAATTTAGTTATTTCATTCAACTGAAAATCTCACCAGAGTCTAATGATTCATATAGACCTTGATTATAAAACTCTTGGACTCTTTTGTTGATTTCTGATGTGTTTGGGATCAATCCTGACCCCTCTCCTCGAAATTTCTGGAATAAATAAGATGTGAAGAAACTTTTTATACACGAATTAAGAAATTCTGTAAGATGTTGTTCAGCTTTAAACAAGACCTAATGTAAGGAGCTACCACGTTTTGACGTACCGAAAATCTCAGGTTGAACCTCGCACCAACAGTAGTGCACAAGTGTGCAACCGCCGGCCGAGGGTCACGACCAGGCCCACCAAGCCATTCAGTGTGGCCCATTTTCCCATCAAGCATAAAATCCTAATCAGACAGTTCAGCTGCGTAAATCTTTCATCGTTTTGCCCAGTGCCTTTAATACTGTAAGGCCAAGCGATAGCCACATTCTTTTCCCTTGCCTTTCCCAGAGCGCTCTGGTTGTTGCTAATGTATTTAGGTTTCTAATCAGTTCATTTTTTTGTGTATCCCAGGTAGATGTCGTTGGTCAAATATGCCCACAGACAAAACAAACCCCTGGCATAAGGCAATGCATTGCAGTAGGCAATACTGGATAACTTTTTACGTATCCGAGAATGCTCCAGAGCCTTTTTCGATGTGAGAAAACACTGTATAACAAAAGAATAGAATGACTTTACCTTAGATGGTATGACTTGTACTGAGACCATGTTTCTGAATCGACCAACATTTGGGTCTACGTCCTCTGTGAAATAGAATAGTCAATTAGGAGTATCATATGGAATGATAGTTTGGCCGCGTGCACACAGCCGTGTTCAGAGCAAAAGTTACAGAAAGTATATGAGTCGTGAGTTTGAAATGTTTGGGAAAGTATTTATTGTGTGACTTCCAGGCCTTATTATTACCTGAATTTGAAATTTCAAAATTATCTGGAGAAAGGAAAAACGATAAAGCGGTTTAATCAATGACGAACCACGACCCTTAACCCATAACTGACCACATAATTAAACCCCATGAAATTTAACTTGCAAGTCCACGCAAGGGTTAATCGTGGGTGTGATGGCACTGGGATTCACACTGTCTCACAGTTGGCTTTACTAGTTTTGATGACTTTATGTTTGAGTTCTAAATTCTGATATTCAATTGATATTCAAGACAGCAGTTAATGTCCCCATTACATGAAAGTCAGTCGCAACCTAAAATACATTTTACACAGACTTCGATCATAATCTAGCAAGCCTATTGCACCTTACAAATTTTAATAACAACAACTTTATAGTGAATAAAGAATTGGTTAGAAGCAGAAATTTATGGCAGCATCGGGCGGGCCAGATTGAATCATCCAATGAACCGGATTTGGCCTGCAGGCCATAGTTTGTCCATTTCAGCTGTAGATGCTTGTTCAGGGTCAAAGGTGAAAAATATCTGTACCAACCTGGATTGATAATTATTTCTTCATCATTGAAAGAGATTGATTTCCTTTTCCGTTTTAATTTGACCGGTTCGTCCACCGGTAACGTTGTGACTCTCTTGTTATGTGCTGTATTGTATTCCGTCAGATTCTGAAAATATAGATTTTAAGAATATATGGGTCACTCTAAAAAAAGACTCTGTATGAACTATAAACACTTACAAGGACCAGAATTTCTCCGTCAATTTATTATATAACTGAGTCAGGTGGTGGGTATGGGGTTTAGGATAGGATAAGGATTTCATATTTATTCCTAAGAGCCGATAAGATGACATAACCATATGAGAACCGCCTCTTCGTGTCCAGTTACCAGTCCATGTCAAGTATGTTAACAGTTGACCAGTTGTTTCAGATACATAGACTTCATGGCATGGAAAGTCATAACCGACAAGCAGTAACGTGAACCGTCCTACAATGGTGAGGAGTCCAGCAATCGTCTCGTACATAATTATCTTCGACAGGACTGGCAAAATCATGCAGAGCAATCAGAGAAAAGATGGCAGGTATATTGACATGATTGACAAACGGTTTCGTGAACGGAAAGTGGCGATCTCCACATAATTAACACCAACAGAATTTGAACTCAAGCAAGGTAATCAGAAGTAATGACAAAAGTATTCCGCACAATTCACCAATATTTTTCACTCAAAAAATAAACTCAAACTCTCACATCTAGTTCATCTTCTTCGAAAGGAAGTCCAAACTTCAATTCCTCTTCCATTTTTGCTTCTTCCTTCGCAACAACAGCAGGAGGACGTTCTAAAAAGATTTCGATGGCAATTCAGAATATTAGAAACTTGCTAAACTGAAAGCAACAATGCTTAGAATCACTCAGAAGTCGAGCAATCACTCATTATTGGTTCTCTGAGATAAACAACACAAAAAGTAAACAAAATGCAGGGATAACTAGGAGGCAAGGATAACTTGAAAAATGCACGAGTACGTAATTACATAATACATGTAATTAAACGAGGTAATTAAACGAGTTACAGCGAGACTGAATTGCCTAGAGCTACTGAAATCATGATGGTGCTTTACATGCACTCACTCATAATTAGAAGAGACTCATCTCTGAGAAAAGTTACGGGTACTCACTCATGAGTAGAAGAGACTCATCTCTGAGAAATGTTACGGGCACTCACTCAGAGGTGAAGAAGACTCATCCCTGAGCAAAGTTACAATACTCCCTCAGAAGTCAAGGAGATTCATCTCAGAGCAACTAGACTGAAATATGCCTGTGCATTACATGCACTCACTCACAGGCAATTAAATGAGACTCATCTCTGAGTAAAGTTACGTATACTCACTCAGAATTAAAAAAGAGATTCATCCCTGAGCAAAGTTACATGCACTCCCTCAGAAGTCAAAGAGACTCATCTCTGAGCAAAGTTACGGGCACTCAGAAGTAAAGCAGACTCATCTCTGAGCAAAGTTACGTATACTCACTCAGAATTAAAAAAGAGATTCATCCCTGAGCAAAGTTACAGGCACTCCCTCAGAAGTCAAGGAGATTCATCTCAGAGCAACCTGACTGAAATATGCCTGTGCATTACATGCACTCACTCACAGGCAATTAAACGAAACTCATCTTTGAGTAAAGTTACGCCAACACTGAATTGCCAAGAGATACTAAAACTTCATGAGAATTCACTCAAAGTAAGGTCTCTCATAATCACACAGAATTAAAAAGAATTCTTTCAGGAAAAAGTTAAAGGGCAACAGACCACTGGATGCCAGAGTTGGCAGTCTTTGTGTAGTCCATGGCTACGTATTGTTATCAAATTATCACAGAAGAATATACAGTGTGGTCGCTGGAAAAACAGTAAATTTGTCAAACAGCTGTTTATTCTTACAAATGATGATTTGAAAACAAGCTTGGAATGATATCCTACAACGCTACAAGTTAACCTTCAAAATTGCTAAACAATGTCGGTCTTTACACGCCTTTATTAAAAAAAATTTGTAAATGTTATTCTTTGTAAAAATAGCAAGCTGTTTTACAAATTTTCTGTTTCTCTAGCAACCACCTGTATATCAAATACCTTTCAAAACATAATGCCTTGTTGAAGCTCCGAAATGTATTGTGCTGTCAAAAGGTACAGGAGTTGGTTTCCGACCTTCAAGACGAATTCTTCCTATCATGGATCCGTGGGCTAAACAGGAGAGAAATGATCAAATATGTGGAAAAGGAGAATAAAAGAATGATAATTTGATCATCATTTGTATCAGTCTACTGCTGACTTCGTTTAACTCAAAAGTACTGAAAATTGAAAATTATTATGGCCAATTAGTTTCAAAAAAGAAATTTTTCAGGCATATTTCTCAAAATTCTCATTCTTTAAGGACATTTGAGTAATAGGTCTGGGGCGCCATTCGCTAAACTTCGTAAAAAGCCGGGTTTACGATCTCGTAACTGTGTCTCTCAGAATCGTGATAGCGGAATCTCGTTAAATGCGATTCACCAAAGACCTCGTAAGCACTTGACGCACGGTCACTAGCATTCTCTCGAAATCTTACGCACGGTCGCAGTTGAACAAAATGCACTGACTGATCACTCAGCCGTATCAGTTGTCGCCGCTTACGGTCGAGCGTCTTTCGCCTTCGCGGTAACCTATCGGCTTTCTCTGCTTCACCTTTGCAGCCTGCGTTTTGAAATTTTGTTCATATAGCAGTGGCGTAATCTATAGACTGACGGATAGGCTACATGGAATAAATGCTGAAGTTACACAGAGAGAGATTTATTGCCACAAAACAAATTACATATTGTGAACTATTTGTGTAACAGACAATAAAATCAGTGAGTTGCCAAAGCTTGTTAAGATTCCATATTTTTAATTTTTCATTGAGGTTATAGTCCTCTATTAAGGTCCTTTCATTTGCATCTAGCTAATTTTTTTCTTTCGGATACGACATGGAGAGATTGTTGGACTTTTCTTCTGCAAGCTTCAATATAGGTAGCCATTTTTGAATCTGTGTTCATAATACTGTAGACCAGTGCTAGAATAAACAAAAAACAATGACTTCAACAACTGAACAATCTCTGAATCTCAACCCTAGTTTAATCTGTAAATGCGGCAGATATTCCACAGCTAAGTTAACGGCACTAGACTACATACACGCTTACCTGAGTAAGGCCCCTTGATACTATGCCAATTTTTACAAAGTATGCTAACGTCCCAACGAGCCTATTTTAATCACTGCTGAGAGCAATCCGAACTGTTAACGAGGCGAAGATTGTTCTCGTTAGCTAGCGAGCTCTTCAGTGGTTAAAGAACTTTCGTGAATACCGATTCTCGATAAAATGTGAGAAGAAGGCACTTTACGAGACGTCTCATTTGGCGCCAAAAAAACTCTCTCGAATAATTTCTCTCGAATATTTACGAAGCTCTGTGAATACCATTTTTGCTTTTCACGAGAAAGTCGGTGCTTAACTAACACGTTAAGCGGTAACGAAGCTTTGTGAATGGGGCCCCTGGTCATGTTAACTTGTCTTGTATAATTTGCGGGCTTGCTTCATTTGTGCTTTATAAATAAACACTACAGACAATACCCAGGGTATGATGATTCTCTATATTTCTAAATGCTAATAGCACCTTACATTTCAATGGCTGGGTTTACAAGGGATTGTTTAGAACAGTGGTTCCCATACTGTGGGCTGCGGACCAATTACTGCCAGCGTAACAGTACAATATGGCCGGCCAACTTGAATAAAACACTTTAACACTTCGTGTTTTTATCTTTTTGCGTTCCAGATACGGCCAATTGTTACATAATTATCACAGTTTAAGCACGTGTATATTCGTAACAATTCAATTAGACCGGCATCACAATCATACGTATCAGTACCGGTATCTGCCCCTAGTGGGCGCTTCCCCTCTCCAAGCCCACAAATATTTTTCCGCGTCTAATTTCGGCCTCCGATCAATCAACCTTGGGAACCACTGGTTTAGAACGAAAGAAAAAAAATACCTAAAAAAATTCTTCCTATTTTCTATGAACTTACTGCTTCCTAAGTCAATAATGAACATTCTCTTCAGATGTTTGTGATAAACAAGGACAGCATGAACTCTGGAACAGGATGAATGTTCAGTGATGAAATCACATGAGTCAGAGTTTCGCCCGAAAACGTAACATTTTTTCTCGTCAATGATGAGTTTCTGCAAATATAAAAATAAAATTTAAACAACTGTTTCAAATTTTATCAATTGGGCAAGATGAGGAACATTGCACTTTTTACCAAATAGGTCAAAAATTTCGAAATAGGAAATTTGATATAGAAAAGAAGATTAGGGAAAATAGAAATATATATATATAATCATTGAAAAACTGGCTGTTGCAATCTTCCACAAGTTTCATAATTTTGCCGTAACAGTACGGCACACTATACAAATCGGGTGACATTCTCCCGTTTCAGAGAAACCCATTTTACAGATGATCAGACACCCCTCCTTTGGGAGACGTCTGGACATTGTTGTCCCTCAATATCGGTAAGAATACAGTATAATGAAGTTGCGCAAAATACTACAAAAAAACGCAATACAGTAACGTCATCATTGAATTCCTTGGGAAAAACTACTCCGATTTACCAAAGGAAAATTTTTTTACCGTAGCATTCGAGAGTTTTTAGCAAAAAATGGTCATATGATGGCCGCAATTAACTTAGATTATTATTGAGACGAGCATAGTGTGATATGACGCATCTGACATGGTCCCAGACACCCCTCGTTTGTGAGACACATAGAGTGTTCGTTTTATAGAGCAAAATGGAGGGAAATTCTTGGAATTTAAATAGTGTGGTATACTGTATGATAAGTTATTGAATTTTATCTCCATCAGTAAAATACATGAGTCCTGCACAGTGGAGTTCAACACTTCAAATGATGCGCCTCGGCAATAAGTTGTTGAAAATAAAATCTCAGGCAAACACACCTCAACCAACTTCTCTCCTTTCATGACATTCAGATGTGTTCCAGTAGGTGCTTTTCCTGCCCTGAACATAATAACATAGAATAACTATAGCAATCTATAGTTTGATAGTACAGTATACTTCCTACTGCTGTACTGCTAGTTGAAAGCTTATTTTTGTATTTGGCTTGACAGTCAGCGCATTGTGCTAAATATTATTACACGACTGACTGGACTACATAAGTTCGGATTATAACATAATTATGAAAGTTACAATTATAACAGGATTTGATGGACTCTTCGGAGCCGCACATATGTTATGGTACCGGTACTGTACCGCTGGTTGGTTACAGCTTTCTCAACCATATGCCCATCAAGTCCATGCATCTGAAACAAATGTGGGTAACGGGTGAAGGATAGGATAGGATTTACATATTTATCCCGGAGGAGAGGAAAGCCGATAAGACGGCTTATTCATATGGCGAACCACGGCCTCTCGTCCGGTTACCATTCCAAGTCGGGTATGGGATTAGATTTACTGTATTGTTTGTTTTCGGAAGCATGGACTTGGTGGTGGAGGAAGCCGTAACCGACCAGCGGTCCAGTCTGGATTTCATGGCCTTTTTGAACGAGAAATCGGGCGTGCAATCAGAAATTCCCGCGTGCAAATAAGTATTTCTGGCGTGCAATTATAGCTCACGGCGTGCAAAACAACTGCGCCCGCGTGAAACTGACTTCGATCTAGGATACCTCTCAATACATCCGCGTAAAATTACCGGAATAAAAATGGATAAAAAATATGTTGAATCATAGCAAAAATGGACGTTTGACCTTTGACCCCCAAACATTATTTCTACAGTTTGTTGCTAATTTTGAGAGTGGTTGTGCGACTTTGGTTACCGGCCAGACTGGATTCCATGGCAGGTGCACGCCCGAGGGCGCTAGCGCTCCGCAAAAATGCACGCGAGCGAAATCAATTTTGCACGCCGAAAATTTGCAATTGCTCACTAATGTAAATCGGTTTAAATGGTTTTAAAATCAATAATCCAGTAATATAAAGATGCCAAAATATTATAACTCCACAATTGTCGACAAATACCAGCTTGCAAGATTTGGTCTGATCGAAATATTGCGAAGCAAAAAAGACCATGGACCTTTCCCCGACCTTTGACCCGCGAAAAATTCCTCTCGTTGTTACGTCCTTTTTTGCATCTTGCTGATTGGCCAATGTCACGAAGTAAACAAGGAAGTCGATGCTCGGGGGAAAGGTCCATATCGTGTTGAATGATAGGAATCCCGTGAGAATAGATATGGACGAAAAGATCGCCTCCGCACCAATGGCCAAGTACGGCTCTGATTCAGCGTATTTTTCATACAATAATTTTACACGAATGTACTGAACAGTACCGGTATCTAAAGTTGCTCAAACACTCCCAAAATTAGTGACAAAGTATGAAAATAATATTTGGGGTCAAAGGTCAAACGTCCATTTTTTTCTCTGATTCAACGTATTTTTTTCCGATACCGGTAATTTTACGCGGATGTATTGAGAGGTATCTGATGTCAAAGTCAGTTGCACGCGAGCGCAGTTGTTTTGCACGTCCTGAGCTATAATTGCACGCCAGGAATTCTTATTTGCACGCGGGAATTTCTGATTGCACGCCCGATTTCTCGTTCAAAAAGGCCATGAAATCCAGACTGGGTTACCGGTACTGTTCAGTACATCCGTGTAAAATTATTGTTTGAAAAATACGCTGAATCAAAGCCATAACTGGCCAGCGTCGGTGAGGGGGCGATCTTTCTCACTGGATTCCTGTCATTCAACACGATATGGTGTTTTTTGCTTCGCATTTTTCGATCAGGCCAAACTTGCAATCTAGTATTAGTCGACAATTGTGAAGTTATAATTTTTTGGCATCTTTATATTACTAGATAATTGATGTACAAACTATTTAAACCGATTTACATCAATGAGCAATTGCAAATTTTCGGTGAACAAAAATGAATTCGCTCGCGTGCATTTTTGTGGAGCGCTAGCGCCTTCTGGCGTGCATCTGCCATGGAATCCAGTCTGGCCAGCGGTTACGTGAACCACCCAACGACGGCGAGGAGTCCAGCAATCCTCTCGCACATAACCATCCCTGCATGGGATTCGAACCTGCGAACCCACGCAGAGTAGTTAGAGGTGCGGTGGCGAATGTATTCCTAACGCTTAGCCCGTTGAGCCACGCCGCCGCGCCTATACCCATATCTGCATATTGGACATGAACTGATAACTGGACAACAGTTCAAGGTTCGCCATAGCAATAAGCCATTTCCATTCCTCCCCAACCTGCTAACAGGCTGAATATCAAAATCCTATATGAAACATGATATCTTAAGTCATACTGTCAGTAAGTAAAAAACAAGGAAACTCACCAAGAAGGAACTTCAAAATCCACTTTCGCTGGATTAGCAAATTTCCCGGAAGGTTTAATTGCCGTCATTTCAATATCCAAGCCTCAATAACTAAACCACTCTCTCAAACGTGCAACATTTTCCAAGAATCTAATCGAAAGCTATCCAAAATATCTATCAACATGCACACACAACCGAACTTGCAGACAATATAGAGGTGGATGGAGTCAATATATATTGGGAAATGAAAATTCCATTTTGTTTGAGTTTCATAAGATTACTGTTAGGATTAGGAAAATATTTCATGATTATGGTGGAGAAAGAAAGAACTGATAAAATTACGATATTGCCATCGACGGCCTTTTTTGTGGGTTCAAATCCATGTTGCGCATGGTAATATTTACTCGTTCTAGATACATAGACTTGCTGATAAAAAACTGTAACCGAGTACGCTGACCATTTCGATCATACAGTACATATTTATATTTGCGAGATTCGAAGTCAAGCATTAAAAATCAATCGTACACAAATTACGAGCAAATAAATAAGTACACATTTTTAATGGAAAAGGAAATTACGGGGACAACCAAGGTTCAAAAATCGCAGTAATCAATTTCAATGTCGCAACTACTGTATTTGCATCAGGTGCGACAAGGGTTGGGATTTCGGAACAAGTTTTTGAAATCCCGGTATCGATATATCCCGGGATTGAGCCGTATAAAGTAAAGATTGAAACATCTTGCATGACAATAAAATCATGTATTTCTTTCATGTAATATCGACGCAGAAATATTAGGGCATCTAGGGCAGTGGTTCCCAACCATTGTTATATCGTGGCACACTATTTAGCTCTTTAAATATTCGCGGCACACCTATCACAAAACACGAACATTTTCTACCCATAAAGAGTGCAATAGTCGAACGCGAACAAATGGTTAACAGTTACCGATATTAGAACTGTTTTCTTAAACATGAATGAGAGCGTCTTCGGAGCACCTCACATTATTCTAAAAGTAGCGCGGCCTCACGGGTAATACGTGGTCTTCAGACGCACCGCCGATCACGCGCTTCGGTTTTGCTCGCCCTTCCCTGTTCCATGTTACGCCCTTATCATTATCACATGTATTCTCACTTTTTCACAACCTTATTCATTTTTGTTACAATTCAATATTTTTCTCCCATTACCAAAAATCATTCAATAGAGCTATTGTCGGCAGTTGCGAGAGAATTGAAAGTGGCAAACAAACTGTATTTCATTACAACAATTAATTATTATCGCTAAAAACACTAAATAGGTTTAAAGTTGTTATAAACGATTTTTACAGCTGGACATATCTTTTCACGTTTGGAATTTCCGATTTTGGAAAGCCCGAACATAAATTTGATGGCAAAGATCATAGCATTTACTATGTCGAAACGCTTATTCAACTTTTCAGACCGCAGAAACTATCTGAAAAAGATGACCGTTTTTGTGTTCGAGGTATGGAATAATCGTAAATTCCACCACGCTTTTGTGAAGTAGTGCAATTTACTAAATTCATGGAGGATTTATTAAGTTTCATTGCATCAGTGTTTGGACTACCACGCGTTTTAATATTGGTTTTATTACTATTTCTTTTATTATTTACTGGCGTGATTACAGATCGCAAGGGTGGTCAAAATAGTATATTTTCATCTAATAATTTTAACGAATTGTCAAATATCGGGTTGAATTCGAGATTTTATTCCGATTTTCAACTTTTAGGTCGGTTTGGATCTTTCTTGTCACCGTTTGTAAACTAACTGTCCCAATTTTAAGCTAAAAATATTATCATTTCTGACGCCGGAATGCGGATATTTATGAAGACGATAGTTGACCTTCTTGACTTCACTTTTCAACTGTGTGGCTGTTTTATTTTCGTATATAGTGAATTAAAACACTGCGAAGTCATTGTGTGCATCCTGAATGCTATTTTGAGTTCAAATTATAATTAAATAAGTCGGCAATAATGACAATTCTACTAGTCAAATAATAATTCCTTGGCACAATTTGAGGAAAATTTCACACAATAATTCTACTTCCACTCAAACTGTGAGCGTGGATTGTTTTTTTCAAAATAAGTATTATATAAAATAGTATAACCTACCATCTGTGAGAATATCTATAGGTGGATAATAAAGCCTTAATTAAATTCTCGGGATATTTAGGAAATAATTGCGGGATCGGGATTGAAAAAAACAGTCCAAATCCCGGGATTCTTAGGATGTATATATTTTATACCTCATTCATGTTACTTTTTAGGCTAACCTGTAACAGCGCTGTGGGTATCGCTGCTTGAAGACCTCCATACGTCCCTCGCGACTCCGGTCACACAACTAACATAATTAGTACTATTATTTATTTATTCATTGCATCAGTTTTTATTTGAACTTGTTTTTGTAATGACAAATAAACGATTGGCTGATTGATTGATTAAAGTTTAGGAATTTAAGCAGTTAGTACTGTTATTGGACACGAAATGGATTTTTTTTCATGTTGTTGTTGTATAAATTTTGCCCTACGGTTTCACGGCGCGGCGGTGTGGCTCATCGTGCTAAGCGTTAGGAATACGCTTGCCACCGAACCTCTGATTACTCTGCGTGGGTTAGCAAGTTCGAATCTCAAGCAGAGATGGTTACGTGCGAGAGGATCGCTGGACTCTTCGCCGCCGTGGGGTGGTTTCCGTAACTGCTGGTCGGTTATGGCTTCCTCCACCATCAAGTCCATGCTACCGAAAACAAATGACTAAGTTAACTAATCCCATACCCGAGGCCGTGGTTCGTCATTTTGGTAAACCGTCCTATCGGTTCCCCCCCCCCCCCCTCGGGATAAATATATAAATCCTATCCTACCCTATTAGTGGGCCAATCGCTTAGAATCAATTAGGCAATTGAAAGTGGTTAAAGATTGTTGTTGTGCATGAAGCTTATTACTTTCGTTTTATTTTAAAATTTCCATGGGTTTTATGGGATTCGTTTTACCACCCTGAAGTTTTGTGTGACGATGTCACCAGGATTAAAAAAATTGCGCACCGTGTGGCGGTTGCTCTCACCATCGCATTTCAATGATATGATACCATTGAACTGAAAAAACATGGAACGATCTTCTCTCTCGTTTTGCGTTGTCTCGCCGCGGGATCATTTGATCGCCGCCATCTTGGCATTTATGCTGCCAAAGTTTCTTCGTGTTGCATATGGTTTTGGCCAGTATTTCGTCTATTTTAGTACTCAGTGTCACTTTTGGGACCCGGAAATGATAAGTCGATTTGCCAGACTCGTTTTATTGAGAATATTCAAAACGGTTGACTAAAATATAAATGAAATATTTAGCACCAAATAAGTCGAAGACAAATGATACAGAATATAAAACTGATATCAATTAATCAATCATCATTTTATTCGTCAGCACAAAATAAACGTATCATAAGAAAAAAACATTTCAAATACAATATGAACTTAACTTAAGTTGTGTGACAGGAGTCGCGAGGGACCTCATAAGGTCTTCAGGCAGCGACACCTTAAAAGCTCGCTGATTCAGGTTAGTGAGCACAAAAAGTTAATGAAACACCAAAACACTTCAAAAAATATTATAAGAAAAAAAAAGCAGCATTTTCGGAAAACATAATATTAACAAATATGTTTCATGAATGGTTTGCAAAAGCAAAACATTCCAGTTATGAGCATGTTTCTTAAAATCCACGACCAACGATGCAACTTAATGCACTGTACAAATTCATTAGATATATAGAAAGGAAAATAAATAAAAAATAATATACTGTATTAATTACTCAAGCGGGATCAGCCATTGTCCTGATCACTGGCATGGTGTAAGCAAGCAATTAAAAATTTGATTCTCAGAAAGTCAGACTCCACGCACATCTGATTTTCCCGCAGAACAGAGCGTGGATAGACAGAATCGAATGTTTGGTCAGAAAAATAGGGCTTGGGGGTTTGTTGCAAAGAAAAGCAGTACAGGTACCGGTAGTGGTTAATTATCAATTCAAAGAAAGGTAGTCACTAATGTACTTCATTTTTAGTTCTCTTTTGAAACCATGATAAGAGAGTGATCTTAGGGTACCTGATATATTGTTCCATAACTTCACACCAATGTATTTGATGGATTTCTGCGTTCTACATGTGTGTATCTGGATACATGGAAGGCACCTTGTGATCCGATCTTGTGCAATACGAATGAACGCTAGTTTGCTTGGTGAAATACCCTACAAATGCTCTTGGAGGTTTGTTGTCAAAGTACTGGTTGATAAGTTTCAATACCTCGAATTCATGGACGTGGCAAAGTTTCATTACTTTAAATTTATGGTACAAGTGGTCAAGTCTGGATCGTAAGGGTGCATCACCTATAGCTCTGATCGATTTATTTTGCAACACCTCCAATCTGCGAAGTAAGTTGGAGGATGCGCTTCCCCATGCTACAATACCATACTGAAGATATGACTGAAAGAGCGAAAAATAAACTAATCGCAAAGCCGATGTGGTGAGAAATTTTTCAAGTTTAAATAATATACCTGCTTTTCTACCTAGCTTGCCAGCAATGTAGTTGATGTGTGTTGCCCATTTTAACCGATTACCAATGTGTATGCCCAAGTATTTGTAGGAGTCCACATTATCAAGTAAAATGCCATTAATTAATGGAAATTTGGAACAAGTACCTACTTCTGTCATTTCTATTGGAGTTAATGAAAAGGGATTTGGATTTTGCAATATTTAGTTAGTTTATTGATAGTCATCCAGGTTGCAATATTTTGTATTTCAGAGTTCATGTGCATTTTCAAGTTGTTTGGTGAAACTGAACTACCGAATAATCCGGTATCGTCAGCAAAGAGTTTGACCAATAATTTGGTGGCATGAGGAAGATCGTTGACGAATAATACGAACATTAATGGGCCGATTATTGTGCCCTGTGGAATTCCGCATTGCACAGTTGAGAATGTGGAGCAATTTGTCCCTACTTTGACATATTGCTGACGTGAGCTTAAATAGCTCTGGAAGAATTTTGATGCATGACCGCGAATGCTATAATGGCTCAGCTTTCTAACTAGTATGTGATGGTCAACAGTATCGAACGCCTTTTTAAGGTCGAGGAATATTGCACCGATATGTTCTTTTTCCTCAAGTTTGTCATAAAAGTAAGTTATCATATCTAGTATAGCATGAATGATAGAGTGCTTCTTTTGAAAGCCAAATTGAGATTTATTTATGATTCTATTTCGATCTATGAATTGTGTTAGTCTGGTGTGTAAAAAATAGTTTTTTGAATACTATTTCAAATGGGACGATAGTTGGTTGCACATTCTTTGTCCCTAGCTTTGAACACCGACGGTGAGACTTTCGTAATTTTCAAACAATTGGGGAAAATACTATGGTCTAGGGAGGCATTAAATAACTTACATTACATGGGGGACACTATATCAGCTGCATGTTTCAAAAATTTGGTAGATATATTGTCATATCCCACTGCTTTGCCATCTGAAAGGCTTGCTATAGTGCCAAATACTTCATTGATTGTCGCTGGTCTAAGAAATAAGGACTCTTTCACTGGATTTTTGAGATTAGTCAAAAACGAGTCATTAGAATGTGGAATATTTTCAGACAGTTGAGGGCCTATAGAGGTAAAATAATTGTTAAGGTAATTGGCAATGCACACTGGATTACTTACTTTAGTCCCATTCTATATTTTTTTCTCCCTTTGGAATATTACTTCTCAAGTAATTCATAACCGCATTGTAGTATTCTTCATCTCGAATCAAACCAACATCTGCGTTACGTTTTTTACAAATATCAACTGCTTTGTTGTAGTTGACATCATCTTCAGCAAATATCACAGCGAAATAACAAACATTGCTGATCTTCAATTTGCAGTTTTCTGAAATATAAGAAGGGATATATTTTTTTGCAGTTTTACAACTTGCAAAAGTGTTGCTGTTCAACATAGCAAGAAGTTTGACGGATGCGATGAACTTGTACTTTATTCCTCTATACTTAGTTCCCAATTTTAACTCTGCAAATTGCAAATTACTTTTCCATAGATATTTGGTCGGACATCTTCTTAGAGCAGAGATCGAAGTTTTGGAAAAATTAAATTACTTTCGCTAACTATATATATATGATACTCATGCAGTTGTCATTTTGGTCTCCTGCGTAGAGCTGTGCAGTTGTGGGAAACAACAATCTATCCCCGACTCCGGGTTGAAACAAACTTGCCACCAACTGCAGCACCGATCTCATTAAAAATCAACTTTGGCGTATGCAAGCGACTCCAACTTCTGACAGTTTAAAAACTCCATTCCAGGAAAAACGTTCCAAACCTCGACTTCACATACCTTTCACTACCACTGACTATAAAATTTACCTGGGGAAGGAGTCGGTTTCAATGTTCTTTTGGTTGTTATCGTTGGTCGATGTTGGTTTCTAGATTGAACATGTTGAGGCTTCTCCATTGCAGTGAGTTTTTTTTTCAATCCGGTCCATTGCTGAATAGGAGAATATACCTAAGTTAGCGCCGATTTTCAGGATTACCGAAAACAAAATGTCTAATTCAGTGGCAGAAAGGTCAACTTGGTTGCGGTTGCGCGCGTTACTCGACTCGGTGCGCCATTATTTTGTGAAAATCTAAAACCTTTTTTGTTCTAGTGAGCGCATCTACGGAATTTCAGACGTTTTGCAATGCTGTGTGTAAACCATGAGGTCTGAAATGTTTGTTATGGTCTTGTTTGGAAGAATAGCTTATTCCGACCCAGGAATATAAGAATAAACATTATATAACATTTGGAAGTGATAAAATATCGCTTACATTTCACGCGTGTACTTCCCGCTGCGATAGAAAAACGTCGCACGACAAGAAAATAATTCAATAAACCTTGGCATTGCGCACTAACCAATAACAAAAGCTAGTATGATAAGGTCTTATTTTGAAGTTCATTTCATATGCTTCGTAACATAATAGAGTGGGACTCTCACAACATCAGGAAGTTATAAAAATATCGAGTCGTTTAATTGCAGCTGCCTCATAGAAAAAAGTGAGTTCACATAAGCGTTTTATTGCTCAAATTATCCTTGTCTCACGATTATAAGCTTTTATGAGTCATAATAAATGTTTTATTATGAATCACAAAAGCTTTCAACGTGATAACGCAAAAAAAAAAACAGAACGATTGATCAATCATAGTCTGGCCTGATTCGATGCGTGACTTTTCCAAGGAAAAATTTTTATCACGCTCGAATGACGCGCGTTATCGGCACTGTTTCAGTATCATATAAAAGAGAAAAACCAATACGCAGTCAACTGTATAGTCACATTTGAGCTTTACAAGAGAATAACCCGTCCAACAGATGATAGAATGAGAGAGGTGCAAAATATTTTTGGTAATTTTTTAGGTTTCGAGAGACCTCATCAACACGGGTTTTAGTTTACGTCCTTCAGTGACATCTAGCGTATAGTACTCAAAAGACCTTTCCAATAATATATAATTATTGTATATTGGGTAAATTTTGGAGGTCGTATGACATGAATAAAAATGGGTATACAAAATTGGGCCCAATTGCTCGTCTAGACCAGGTTTTAAAGAATTTGAAAATCACGGCATAATTCATTTCACCTCAGGTATATTTGGTGAGCTATAACTGCATTTTACCTTTTTTCATCTCAGTGTTTGGTTGTCAACTTCGCTCAATTTGTTTAATGACAACAAGAAAAAGAAACCACGAACTGATTTTTACCTCTCTCCGTTTAAACTGCATAACTGGACTCGTTGAATTGTGTTTCCATACACAGTTGAAAAGTAACAGGACGTAAACACTATATTGTTTTCCATTACAAAATCTTAATCTTCGTTTATTTTTCTTATCTCCACCTAGAATAATCCCGCGCAATCTGTTTCGTAAACAGTCAGTTATAGTTAGGGCCGACCATGGCCATATATGAGATATATTGAAACAGCCGTCCATCTCCATTTGTTAGGGTTACCATATTTTTTTAACTTCAAAGCGGGACGCCTCCAAAGACACGACCCCCTAGCTGTGATCCTGTAACTTGACAGTTTCCAATTTTACTACATAGGCCTACATTTAAAGCCATCCCGGCTGTTTTCGTTGACCATATTGTCATCGAGAGTTCATGCGCATATTTTCTGTCCAAATATCGGGTTCAGTTCGAAAAATAGAAAGGAATTGACGCTAACGATACAAACGATCCGAATTTGGATTTTTTTAGGTACTTCAAAAAGAATATTGAAATAGTCTAACGTTTTCATGAATTGAGAATTTACTTATTCGCTCAAGCATGTGTTTTACATTCATGTGGACGTACGAACAGGACCATTTAGAATTGATTTTATATGTGATACGTTTGCTTACAATCTTAGTGGGAAGCAACGAAACTAACAAAATAACGCATTCACCTTCAGTAAGTACGCTAGCGTTGCGCTACACAGCAACAACAGTAACGAGAACATGTTCGTGTATTATGCTGGATGGCATTCCAAAGCGGGACTTATGACTGACTTGTTGGGATGGCGGGACAAGGCGCTGAAAAAAGCGGGACGTATGGTAAGCCTATCCATCGTTCACCACGGCGACGATCGTTTCGTTCTACCCCTGACGAAAAATTATGACATAATCCGGGCATCGGATGCAGAAAACTGCAGTTTTACACTCACACATTTTTTCACAGATTTTAGGCATGATGGTAAACATTAGCTTTGTTTTTGTGACCTACGGGCGTATGCGGCCGAATATTTTACATCTTTTCAGAAAGTCGTGCTCTGCTTAATTAACAACTGAAGCTTTGGTATACAGGTACCACTGCGTGATATTGAGATTTGCTCTTGTATTTTATTTTGTCAAACGATGCATTAAAATAACTTTCGGATATATATTTTGGACTTTTCTTTTATTTGGAATGACCAGACCCCTGTAATTTGTCAATTTTGTGTGCCGATCATTGGTGAAAATAGTTGAGCAGCCCTGCCCAAGGCCAAATCACTATCCACGTGGCAATTGGGCAATCAGTTCCCTAGTCATAAAAGGATTCGAGCTCTTAATCAAGCTTGCATGAGCGTCGAAAGCTTTATTGGGCGTCGAATTAGTGTTGACTAATAGCACACTGACAATAAAATGAAACCTGATTTACTCTATTCCCTTCATAAGTTTCCTGTCATTGCGATGTTTTAAAAACTTGAGCGCAATTATTAAATTAATATTTAGCTCCCCCGTAATATATTTTCTATGTAATTAATATAAGAAGGCCGCTTATCAGTCTTCCTCCTATGTGTGTTATCGTGTTATAAAGCTATCTTTGTTCAACGAGCCTGAACTATTTTTTGCCTAACCTGATTCTGTTAAGAAAAAGACGTGGAAACAACAAAAGTATATCACATGGAGGTTAAATTTATTTTGAATCAGTGAGGCATGTTCGTATTTTTTTCTATGCTTAATTTTAAAAATTACCCAAATCAAACATTTCAATCTCTAAATTTCACATTTATATCTTCATATTGCAAAATAAATAATGTGATTGCCAAAACCGAAATGTTTGCTATTTCTACTCTCAATGAATTTTAAACAATAATTTAATTTATTTGAAATGTCAATCGGATGAACTCTAAAGTAGGATTCAATGGTTTATATTTCATTGGTGATGGATCCAGAGAATACAACCGGGCAGACGTCACATTAGATCAGGATCTCACAAATAACCCCATTAAGGTCCCAGGTAGGAGAAGCATTCATCATTCCTTGCAATAACGGGTTGGGACCAGCAAAGAGATAAACATTCGTGTGATCTTTGAAATCAATTCCAGTATTGGGAATACCTTGATCCCATTTAACGAATGAATCTGCAGGTGTGACGTCACGGGTCTGAGAACGAACAATGAAAATAATCAGATGAAGATTATCATTGGATTATGCTTGATCAACTGTAACTCTCACTAGTCTCTCAAGGGCTGTCTATCTCCGTGTGGTCTCATAATTATTAAAAAAAAAGTCTGATTTGGATATTCGTTTTCACTTCGTAGACGCTTTAGATACATTTAGTCTCTAAATGTCTGTCAAGTAAAACTCCATGTTCATGCTGCATGAAATTGATTTGTCCAAAACTGCTCAAATATTATAAATTTAAACGCGTATTGGGATATTTGATCACTCGTACATACGTATTACATTTCAAAAGCACGAAACTTTAACAATGCCCCCTGTACTCCAAGCATCTGATGTGCTAATGAGCGCAATCTACAGTAATGAACAAGAAGAAACCAGATATTTAGCAGATTTCTAATTCAATTCACTCACATCGTCCCAACCGCCAGGACAGATGGAATCCCATAACCAGCAAGTCAAATTATGTTGAATAAATTTGACTTTTCTTATTATTATCAAAGTATGAAGTTTTGAATATCGAATTTTGGGTTCCGATAAGTTCAAGGATTTGACGCCAGCCCCGACTCCGGTAGAATCAAAATCAACTCCAAACTCCTGAATGAAATCTTCACTGCGTCACTGATTATAATTAGGACCCAATTATGTTGATGTGTAAAAACTTCTGGATTGGTAACAATGTCATCGTTGCCTATTAAAATCGCTCGTGTAATAATCTCAAATCTCTATTGGGATCTCCAGAAGTATGCGCACCAAGATGGCGCACAACCTTGTGTGTGTATTATGTGTGTACCAGTTAGGATTCGGGTTGTGCGACATCTTGGTGCGCCTACTTCTGGAGCACCCTTTATTGTATTTACTGCCGCCCTCCTTCCTTCACCTGTCTAATAGCAGATCCTTATGTTTCATGAGTATAAATATAATAGGCATAGGACACTAACCTTTGGATCAAACTGGATTCCTGTCCACATTCTAATCCACGTATAACTCTTTGACATACCCTTTATCAAGAAATTCTTGATCGCATTGTAGGATTCTTCATTTCGGATCAAACCAACAACTGCTTTACGTTTCCTACAAATATCAACTGCTGTGTCGTAGACGACAGTTTGTTTGACAAAAAAATAACATATATTTCCAATCTTTAATTCGCAGTTTTCTGAAATTTAATAAATTTTTTGAAAAGTGTTATCACTAATCATAGCAAATATTTTGCCGGCACCGATGAACGTGTACTTTTTGCCTCTGTAATTGGTTTCCATATATAATTTGGACTTTGCAAATTTTACGAAACCTCATAATTAGTATCTGTCTGCTTAGACATCTCATTAGAGCCAGCTCGCTAGGTTTTAGAGAAAGTATCTTACTCTTGCTTACTATAGACAAACTATTACGACAGTTATGAAGTTGTTATTACTGTGGTATTCTGAACAAGAATGTGCAAGTAGAAAAATTCACAATCGACTACAGGGTCAAGAATATTTGACTTTGAGTTGGGATAACTTTTGACTCCATCCGCAGCTTTGAACCCCCAAAAAATATTATGCGAATGCAGGCCTCTGTTAACGCTTAGTAAATTGATAACTTGAGATTTGTAATAAATTCGACTTTTTTTATTACCATTGAATGTATGAAATTTTGAATATCGAATTTGGGGATCCGATAAGTTTAAAAATTTGACTCAAGCCCCGATGCTACTGATTATAAGTGCTTACCTGGTGAAGGGGTTGGTTTCAATGTTGTTTTGGTTGTTGTCGTTGGTCTCTGTTGGTTTCTAGATCGAACCTGTTGAGGCTTCTTCATTGTAGAGAGTTTTTGTTCAATCCGCTCCATTGCTAAACAGAAGAATATACGTAAGTTAGAACAGCATCTACAAAAAACAAAATGTTTAAATGACAGAATCTCCAATTTGACTTATATCTGCGTGCTTTTTACCTTTCTTCATCTCACTGTTTCCTTGCTTCTGTTCTTCCAATTCTTTGAGAAGCTTGTTGTTCATTGTTTCAAGTCGGATCAAGTCTAACAAAAAAAGATCAAATAGAGCGTTGGACGTCTGTGAATGCCAATCCTACTTACTAATATACACATTTTCGGATACAACTTGCATCCATTCTTTGCACAGATTTAGCATTTTGTTCAGCTTGGTACTGTTCCTAGTGTTGGTTTCCACTGCGGATCTTTCTGGTTTGTATTCCAGTATCATAGAAGTGCATTTACAATAGCGCCCATTCCCAAGATTTTGTACAGAAAATGAATTCCTATTACATTGGATCAAATGCCACATTGAAAAACATTGCACAAACCTTTCCTCAATTCTTCACGGCTCTGCTTTAGGTCAGCGATTTCGGCAGAATGCTCTGCATTTTCATCCTGTATCTCACGAATTCCTGTGTAATATATATATATATATATACCGGTAGTTGGAAAATTGTAAATATTAATCTTGGCAATAATAGCTAAGCTCCAAACCAAGATTTCAGTTAGATTTTTTCAAATGTCAACCTGCTTTAGTTATCTAAATTTCTTATGCAAAAACTTTGGTCAAGTTACGAACATACTCCATTTGAGGAAAGTCGAATAACGACTAATTGTATCATTAATACTAACTTGAAATTTCTGTGTATTTTGCAGATTGTTTTTCGATTTTGCTAGATTTGCGATTTTCTGATGGAATAAATAAATTTTCTGATTTTCTGGATATCTGACGTAACGATACAACTTAAACAGTCACCATAACCAAACGTCTACAAGGTAACACGAGTATACAATGTCTGATGACCCAGACGAATAGAATTAAAAGAGTTGTCGCGCCATCCATCAATTATCAATTGATACCAGGACTTCGTTAAAAAAGATAAAAATCCTGTTCAATCAAGCAATTCGGGATGACAAATTAAATTTTGTAAATTCTAACCGGAATATTTCTGCTCCAATGCTTCAATATTTTTTGTGTTTTTATTGGAGTTTCCTTCCAGCTCTTCCAATTCTGATTTAATACTTCCAATATCTGAATGATTTTAAATAGATTATTACCTAGTAGAATATATTCAAATTGTTTGGAACAATTTAAATACACGAACTCATTGAAGTGATGAGTTAACTACATTAGCATAAACTGGTTAATCGGTTATAGCTGAGTGATAGATTGAGTTTACCAATCCAATGTAGTATTTTATGAAATTAATCTGAGAAGGGTGAAATTTTTGGATAAATATAATGTCATAATAAAATTGGGGGTAAATTTGATTCTCTGTTTGTATTCAACTTTATAACATAACATAAGATAATCCATAATATAAATTAAGTGTATGTAATGAATGCACGATAAAGACAGGCAGTCATGGACCTTTCCCCGACCTTTGACCCCTCGAAAAACTCTTCCTATACTTTACCATTGCAAAATTTTCGGGGCTATTTTATGAGTGCTTTTGCGAGTTGGCGCCTGTAAAATGGGGTATGTGTTTCAAACCATCATTATGATTCATCGTATGCAACAATCTGTTTTTTAAAAGTACCGGTAAAGAATTTTAGCCTAGTCTAACACAGCTATTTCTACACTAATTTTTTATTACTGCAATTAAATTAGAACTCCTAGAAAGACAGAGTGATCATTGGATTATCATATTTATATTTAAGTTTCCGAAACACAACAGAAAACCAACGAATAGAGTTAAAAAACGCGAAAACGAGGTAATGTTTACGACTACATTTGAAAATCTGTCTGAGTGAGAAAAGTGTCTGAGCGGATGCGAAAAGGGAGCATTGTTACGTCACTTTTTGCATCTTGCTGATTGGCCAATGTCACGAAGTAAACAAGGCGGTCAATACTTGGGGAAAGGTTTAAAGGATGAGGCTTTCATCACCAATACGTAATTCATCGATCCAATGTCAAAACAGTAAAAAATAGAGACTCGACTATATTGAGCAATTTTTGCTCGACTCATTTTTGGGCCAAGTAATCTAAAATTATCAAATTAAATAAAACCTAAGTACCCATAGTATTCCTGGATACGAAGGGAAACAGATTGACAGCATTTTGAGGTTGTACCGTGCTCTTAGATTTGCACGTAATAGGAAACTCTTTGTCATGCAGATGTTCATCAATGTTGAAGCCTGGCCTGTGCCATCCTACAGCAACCGGATCACATTGTGCAATCTGGCAACCAGGCTTGGGAGAGCAGTGAAACACTGTTTCATCTTGACACCAGGATGAAGCGATGACGTAGATTAAGGTAAAAACTATTGAGGTTTTCATCTCGAGGTTTCAGGGTATTTACCTTATAACTAGAAAAATCAAAATTGTTCGTGTGTATTTCAACGCAATGCTGAATATATTTGAAAGAAGTTTCTTAGGGAAATTAGATGTAAGGATTAGCGCACTAACTCAGAAAAGATTTCTCAACTGTAAATTATTCTCCAAGCAAAATACGGGCTACCACTGACGTCTAAGAGCTACTGTGACCATATACTACATCAGGGGCCAAAATGCTAAGTGCAAAATGGATTTTACTTTTCACTTCCCAAGAAAACCTCCAATTTTTTTCTAGTTTTATATAAGGTAAAATACCACTATAAATAATAAACAGAGGGGCCATGAGTGCGAAAAGGATCGGGAAACAGGCCCTGAGCTATGAAAGGTTGGGAACTACTGCTGTATATATTTATAGCGTCGAGTTACATTCCAGTTGAGGATTGATGACGGGATAAAAAAACAATTTCTCATAACTGAAGTTCTTGAAGAAAACCTAAGTAAACGGTCAGTAAACGGCGATAACTCACTTTTTCACGGCTAAAGTTTTCAAATGTAAATTTTGAAGGATTCTTTACTAATTGTCTTTATTAGAATTAATTGTTATTTATTAGTCTTCACGGTGCAGTGCCTGTGCATCGCAGTTTTGTAAATCAAAATTTGAAATTTTGTGGGCCATAGCTGATTCTAGGTGTGGATTATTAAATTCACTTTTTATAAATTATATTCATATAGGTCAGCGTTCTTATACTGTATACCTGGACTCGGAAGGGTCGTAGGGAAGTTACATCGTAATTTTTTATTTAGGTAAAAGGCAATTCTTATCGCACAGAGTGTGTCGGGATAGTTGAGGACCAGCCTTTACCAATTATACACCAGGCCATGTCAGCAATGATAAATTAAAACAGCTGTCTATCTTTACCGTAAACCACGACGCCGATCGTTTCGTTTGACTTCATCGCCTGAGGCAAACGCAACATAATACAAGAAATAGCAATCTTAACTAATTCTTACTCGACGATGTTTTTAAAGTTTTGGTCTGAATTTGTAACCAGGTTTGAATATTGTTCTCACGTCACATTCTTGCTATAGCATATATATATAAATATATAGTTTAGCTTCGAAAATAGCTGAATGACTTTAACAGCGATAATTTTTTTACTTTTAGAAATGTCTTATTATATTAAACCACGTCTAAAAATTACCAAGTTCAAACCCTTTATTCAAACTTCGAAAACTCAGCTAAATATCCTATCAGCTACTTGCCTTAATGCAATCAATATCAATCTATACCGTTATGTTTTCGTCGCCTCGCTTTTACGTTCAAACATTTACCGCAATCGAATATTTATAGAAGCATACGCGCAGTTATGTCGTGACGTAGTTTCAGATCTTAATCGGATTAGCGATGTCGCGTGAGGTTGATTATGGGACAAACAATGACATCGCAAAATTAATTTTAGCATTTTTCTCTTTTTAAAGAAATCGCAATGAAATATAAAATATAAGTTTACATATGTCATTAAAATTTAATGCAGATAAATCAAAAATATCTGTAAGGTAAGAGAAAATGAAAACTTGTTTATTCAATCTGGCGTATACTGCCAAAGAGACATTAAAAATCACCCAAACTTCTAGATACTGTATAATTTTTTTCTTTAGTTAATTTTGGGAACAGGGAGCTCTGAAGCTCTGGTTACCGCTTGTTTTTCTTAGAGTTTCTTTGCAAAAGTGAACACTCTTTTCATCCTCTTTCAAATAAGAGATTTACGCACTAAAATCTCTATATGTCTGTGCATGGCGGCCAAATTGGGACTTCGCCGTGGTCGACCAAGTATTGATAGTGTACACCCATCAACACCAAAAAGAGCTGCGAGTAGAATTCTTCCACAAAGGGTGCTCGTTTCGATAAAGAAGGGGTTGGCGTCTTGTGTCAGCCAATAGAATGCGTTGCAGAAAAAGGGGAAGTCAAATGAAAAGCAACATGAACTGTGCAAAATGTGATATATATCTTTGCCTGAGACAATCTCAAAACTGTTTTTGAGAATTCCATCGATAGCATGTACTTCATGATTATTCTTTTTAATTTCTTCCAATTTCTAATATTGGAATTGTTCTGATTTGTCAATTTTAGATTATTTTTGATCAACATGCCGAAAATGATGCTTTTCAAGAATTCCAGTTAGACTTTAATCTGGTTTAGACATCCTAGGGTAGACAATATATACAAAAGTGGTTACTAAAAGTAATGATTGTTTATTTTCATACCCAATATTAGTTTTGCCTGATATTGCTGCCTAAAAAATGATTTGTTTTACGTTACAAGATATGCTGCAGTTTTTCCGTGAATGCATGGAGAGTCAAATATGGCACATGTGAAATTTACTCTTCCCCACGGGAGTAGATAACGCAAAATAAAAAAATAAGATGATATTTCATACCCCATGCTACCACTAGTAATTTTTTCATCAAAATATGTGACATCATGCATTAAAGGGTTTTAAATAAGCTATTAAAATTCAATAGTGAAGTTAGCTGAATTTAATAGTAATTAAAAAGTAAAACAGTCAGTTTGTAGCTTTGTAAATGCTTATAAAAGATAGGCGCCGAGATAAAAGTTATTTTTAAATAAAAAATATTTTAATTTTTGAATATTCGCAATGAACTTTAAAATATAACTTCACATCTGCTTTTAATCATTAGCACTTCTAAAAAAAAAAATTTTGATTAAATAAAGTCAGTAGTTTTTTTTTTTGATCGAACACAACATTTATGAATAGTATTGCAACTTTTGGATGCGGATTTTGCGGTCAACAGTATCAAAGGCTTTGTTCAGATCGAGAAACATTTTTCGATCAGATTAAATTGGAAACAAAAATCGAGCATTCTTCAATATAAAATATTTTCTATGGCACGGCTGTGCATCAGGCTGTTCTACCAAGCCATTTAGTATAGCTCTTTTAAACACTCAGATTTTTCCCATCGAGCATAAAATCCTGACTCGATAGTTTATGTCAGAGAAGGCGCTGACGTGGATAAAATACATAAAGTTATTTTTGCTCTTGTCGCTGCATTGAATTTTTCGCCGTTTAGTCCGGTGCATCCATTACTGTGATGGTAACCGATTGCCGCTATATCGTCTCTTGTTTTTCCCGTTATTTTTTTTGTGTGGCCCTGCTAGATCTCAAGTTGGTTATATTGCCCATTGACAAAACATTTTGCACACCCATGTTCTAGGATAATTTCAATAGATCGTAGGGTGGAAAATCAAATCAAAATTATATTTTTGTTTGTATTTTCAAGTATATTTTAATTACTAATTATGACATCATATTGTAGAAGAAATTCTTAGAACCCCACAGTGAAGTTGGTAGTAATGGTCAATAAGCGAGACCTATATTGATTGAGCACGTGTGCTTTATCATAGTTTCGTCGCCTCGCTTATATGCCTAAAAATTTATCGCCTCCGAATATATATAGAAGCATACGCGCAGTTATGCTGCGACGCATTTTTATATCTCAATCGGATTATATACTTTCGTTTTGAAAAAATGACATCGCTGGATAAACTGTTATTTTTTGCAATAATCTATTTTAAAAAATATCGTAATGAATTAAAAATATGAGTTACATATGCTATTATAATTCATCCTAAACTATTTGTTCTCACCACTTGACTTTTTTGGAGTTCGACCATAAAATATCTTTAAACTGAGGTCACATCCGAATTTTTGGTCTAACCTGAGTTCTAATCACGACCCATTGCCCTATCTTCCCCAGACTTCCTGTCCGCGGCCCACTACCCTGTATTATCACTACATGAGCTATCTCAATTCAGTGAATTTGGAATTTTTTTGCACAGCCTGATTGTTTTGAGAAACAGACATGAAAACAAAAAAAGATATGACATGGAAGCTAAATTTATTTCTAGTTAACGAGGCAAACTTGTAATATTTTTTATTTCAAAATTTCTAAAATAAAATTAAATATTAAAATATGCGAATTTAACATATATACCGTCATAAAAGTTCGATCGAAAACGGCAAAAAAATCAAACAGACAAATGTTCAATATTTTTAATCTGACTCTCAATAAATTGTTGACAACAATTCAATCTAAGTGAAATGTCAATTGTAAAAATTTCAAACCAATATTCAATGAGTTATATTTTACTAATACAATATAACCTGGGGACAGAATGCAACGAGACAGATGTTTCATTAGATCTGGATCTCACAAAGAACTCCATGAGCCTCCGAGACACGACGAACATTTATCATTCCTTGCACTTTCGCGTTGAAATGAACTACGAGAGAAACATCCGTGAGATCTGTATATTCAATTCCAGTGCGTGGAAAACTTTGACTCCATTTTATGAATGAATCTTCGGGTGCGACGTCATGTGTCTGAGAACAAACATTAAAATGTTTAGATGAAGATTTTTATTGGCTTATGCTTGATCAACTGTAATTCTCACTGATATGTCATATGCTGCATAGAATTGATTCATCCAAAACTGAACAATTATTATAAAATTAAACTCTGATTAGGATATTCGATGTCACTCGTACAGACTCATGACAATTCGAAAGCATCAGACTTTTGAACAAGAAGTAACCAGATATTTAGCGGATTCCTAATTCACTTGACATACATAATTCTATCACAATCATCAAGACTGATGGTTTCCTCTAATCAGCAGGTCCAACTATACTGATGTGTAGAAAGTCCAGGATTGGTAACAATGTCATCATTTACTTTTAAAATTGCTCGTGTGATATTTTCAAGTATTTGTTGCTGTATTGTATTTGCGGCCTTCCCTCATTCATTAGTCTAATAGCCGATTCCTATGCCTTACGAGTATAAATAGAATATGCACAGGATACTAACCATTGGATCAAAGCGGATTCCTGTCCTTATTGGCATCCCCGTATAACCTTTTGGAATATTCCGTCTCAGGAAATCTATAATCGCATTGTAAGACACTTCTTCTCGAATCAAACCAACATCTGCATTACGTTTCTTACAAATATCAACTGCTTTGTCGTAGCTGACATCATTTTCAACTCGTACCACAGCAGAATAACAGATATTTCCAATCTTCAATTTGCAGTATTCTAAAATTTAATGAAATTCGTTTACAGTTTTACAAACTTAAAAAAGTGTTATTATTAATCGTAACAAAAAGTTTGCCGGCACCAATGAACGTGCAATTTTTGCCGCTATAATTGGTTCCCATATCTAATTTACACCTTGCAATTTTCACGAGACTTCACAATATGTGTCTGGTTGGATATATACTCCGTCAATTACTCTTGCTAACTAAAAAACTCCTACGACAGTTATGAAGTTGTTATTTCTGTGGTATTCTGAACAGAGCCGTGAGCTTGGAAATATTTACAATCGACTCCTGGGTAGAGAAAACTTCAAATTTTGAGTCAAAATATCTAATTTTGGTAAGAAAGACACAGGCGTATGCAGGCCTCTGTTGATACGGCGTAGTAAACTTGATAACTCAAGTTTTTGTAAGAAATTTGACTTTTAATATTTCCATTGGAAATATGGGGGGAAATCCGATAATTTAATAATTTGACTCCAGCTCCGATGAAATCAAAATCGACTCTAAACCCGCCCAATGAAATCTTCACTTCGCCACTGACTATGGAGGTTTACCTGGGGAAGGAGTCGGTTTCAATGTTGTTTTGGTTGTTGTCATTGAAATCTGTTGATTTCCAGATTGAACCTGTTGAAGCTCCTCCATTGCAGTGAGTTTTTGTTCGATTCGATCCATTGCTTAATATAAGAAAATAGAAAAGTTGGCGTCTATTTGCCAGCATTAACAAAATCGAAATGCTGTCAGTGGTAAAATTGCCAATTTGGTTGCAGTTGAACTTTGTAGCCAACTTGACGAAAAGAGCACAAGTCTTTAGTAGAGTCTATCTATACTAACTTTCATATACAGTACCTAACATGACTCGAATCTACTAAACCTATGAAGCTAGCTTTATATTTAAACCCATTTTTCGTTAAAATATTCGAAGTTTCCCCGTTTTTGTAAGTTTTTGTTCAATTCGAGATATATCCAGACCAATATTCAGATTATAAGACATATTTGCTCCGCCTAAACACGCAATGTTTCATTCCAATGTCAGAATATTCTTGCTTGTTATTTTAAAGTTTATTTTTTAACTACAGCGGTTAATCGACACCAAGGAATGCTTTAAAGACCTAGAGTAACAGTTGCTACCTTTTTTCATCGCATTATTTGTTTTATTTTGTTCAATCAATTCTTTCTCCAACTTATCATTTCTTTCTTGAACTTCGATCAATTCTAATAAAATGAAATGATTTGTCAAAAAAATGGCAATAATACTGGAAAACGTCATGGTTGTCAGAGATGCAATAACGTATCATGTACATGAAATGCATAAACTTTATGTCACATCCTGTCTGGTCTATCGCAGTTTGTTTGAGACTAACTTTCATGATTACTGGAACTACACTAAAATCCTCTAAGTCAAAAAGTGTTTGATTGTACCAAGACGATCCAGAACGAACTTGTTTATGCATTTTGGTAAACGAATTCTATACAGCACACTGACAAATAACAAAAAGTGATAGCCAACTAGCAATAGCAACAATATGTAACCACTCAAAAATTTTAAATCAATTGATTCAGTAGATGAATAAAAGCCGATTTTTAACAAAACAAGAATCAACATAGCAACAATACGAAGCAACAATACGATTCATAAGTTCAATTTGTGTCCAATAAGCCACTAGAAAGAGTCTTTTGGGACGACGTAGATCATATGACTCAATGTCAAATATCAATTGCAGAAACATAATGTCACTGACCTTTTTTCAATTCATTGACCACAGAGTTTTGCTCTTTGTTTTTTTTCAGTAGAGTTTCAATTTGGCGAGATTGCTGAAGAGCGTTATTTCGAAAATCTTTTATTTTGTTTGATTGTTCCGCAATTTCGCTACGATGCTCTCGGATTTCTGGCAGAAAATATTATAGTTTCAGTTTTTCTATACCAGCTTTTTCTGAAATAATCTCTAAAATCTTCAATAAATATTATTTATCCCATAACTGATATTATTTATACTTGAATCCGTACATATTAACAAGGTGGACGATGTTGACCATGTTTGCGCATTAGATATTTCCTATTCAAGCTGAGTGTTTAGCCCAAATTAAGTGTACTCACGGACCGGCAAAAAATTGAAATGACCGGAACAGAAAGAATAACATATATTTGCGTAATATAATGCAATGTTAGGCACTCAATATGCTTCTAAACAAAAAAAGCACACCTAAAAACATTTCACACAAAGAAAAACTATCAAATAATGTGCCGGGCACTCAGTACGGTGCTTATGCGTAAGGAAAAAACACACTCCACATAAAAACATGTGCATGCCAAATCATGTACAAACGCAATTAACTCTAGTGGGAACTTTGCTGCTGTTTCGTTTCCAATATAGGATTGCAAACGATGCCTCAAGGAAGTTTATGAAACACGTAGCTCTGCAGTGTCGTGCAACTGATTATTTTGCTCGTTTTAATTAAATCTAGTCATTAAAAAGTTTTTTTTCGCATAAGGCATAAGTAACTGGTTTAAAATACGAACAAAAGTTTGATTACTCGATTACTTAGGAATGGGTAATCGTTATCAAGAGATATCCAAAATTGTGACAGTGACTATTTTTAAATCTGGACTGTAATTTAATCAAGCTTTTGCTTTTTCATCGGGTTTACCATATGATTGACGCCTCCAGCGAAATGAAGTACATTACATCACAAACTTGGCACCAGGTTCAAATTCTATTGTGCCTGCTTAAAATACCCGAAAAGATCTCTGCGGCCAATGCATGTTTGCGCGTCTCGTGACTACCTGCAGGGTGGCAACAAGTCCATATCTCTTACTGGAGTGTTAAACTGTTCTCGACTGTATCCTGGTTTATCATATTAATCAGGAAAAGCACGCAGAACAGAAGAAGCACGCGTGCCTACTTTTAGGTTTCTGAATAAAGCGAGATTTGTGAATACTCGGAGCCAAGCAGACGCGAAAGACGTCGCAATATGACGTCGAAAGAGAAATTGCGTAATAAACCAACGCAACTTCGTCTCCGGTAAAGCGATTGAGACGGAATAAAAACAACGAAATTTCTCGCGGACCGGCAAAAAAGCTTTGCGGACCGGCGGTTGGGAACCACTGGTATACGCTACGGATGTGTTGGACGAAAATAAAAAATTGAATACATTATAAAATTCACTGACCAGAATTTGTTCTAGCAAGGTCATCTTTTGATTCTTCTAACTCTGATCTGATATTTCTTATATCTGCGCAGAAAAAGACATACGAAGTGAAAAGCAACAATTCAAAAAGCTCAATCACGTCGACCGCTGAAATGTCAAGTGCTATCGAAACGATATGTCATAATGGCAGCTAATAATAAAGAAAACTCATTTCTGAATGAAGTTATGGCGACCACTGAATGTCAGAAAACTGTATAGAATTATGATATTTAAAATAGAATTCCATTGTATGCTTTTAATTATCATAGATATGACTTTAGTAATACATAGTGATCAGAAAGGACAGTAAAAAAGCTTAATCAATATGTTTCGCCGCTAACACCAACTCTGATTACCCACGTGATATTCGACCGTTCACACTTACCTAAAATATTTCTAGTTACGACAGGAAGCAAGTTGCCAGAATTCCGTGTTATTCATAGATTTGCACGTAATCGGAAACTCTTTGTCATGCAGGTGTTATCAATGTTGAAACCTGGTCTGTCCCATCCTACAGCAACCGAATCACATTGTGCAATCTGGCAACCCGGCTTTGGAGAGCAATGAAACACTGTTTCATCTTGACACCAGGATGAAGCGATGACGTATATTAACATAAAAACGATTGAGATTTTCATCTCGATTTCAGGATATTTACGTTATAACTGAGTGAATAAAAATTGTTTGTGTTTATTTGCACATGAAACCGTGGATATATCAGGAAATGCATTCAATGACGTTCAAACTATGAGCTTGCTGCTGTTTTTAATGACGCTGCTCACTAACCCTTTAGTTGTTCTAAAATCAGAAAAACAGTTTTACAAAATTTTGCCCAAATCAAGCTCACGATATTTCTTCTGGGAACAAAGGTAACTAATCTCTAAGAGTGCGGGCGACCGTTGAAATGCCAAGGGCCACTGAGATGATTAAATAGTGCATCGAATAATTCCGAATAAAATTTGAGAGTTTGACGACTAAGATTTTCAAAATGTTTGTCCAATACATTTTCTAGTAATTGCCTAGATCTCGTTCTGAAAATATTGAATGATAAGAATTCATTTCTAATCGACTTCATCGCAATTTTCTGTTACCTTTACCTGTTGTTAACGTAGTTTAAAGTATATGTGTTGGCAGGGTCGTTTTTATGCTCAGTTATTAAATAATCTTCCCAGGGAGTGCCCGTGTTTATGTTTCGTAGATTAGAAAACTAAAATTTAAATTTCGTGAACTTTGCATACGTTTACGTGATATTTAGTGGCCAGGCCCTAATCTATTACTGTGCGTCCTCAATCGGCCATACGCTCCACGTTAATTCTACACGCAAACTATGAAATTCACATTTTATATTCCTATAGATAGGGCAGCGTTTTTATACAGTATACCTGGACTCGTAAGTAAGTTACATCGTAATTTTGTAATTAGGTTAAAGACAATCCGGCCCTAACCATAGAGTGTGCCGGTATAGTTATGGACCGACCCTGGCCATTCATGGACCAGGCCATATTAGCAATAATAAATTAAAACAGCCGTCTATCTATACAGCACACTGCGACACCGATCTTTTCGTTTGACTTCATCGCCTGAGGCAAACGCAACATAAGACTAGAAATAGCAAACTTACTAATTCTTACCTGACAATGTTTTTAAAGTTTGGACTAAGTTTTCAACCAAGTTTGACTATTCTTCTCATCTCACATTCTTACTATAACATATATATATATATATATAGTATATATAATTTTATATTTAGTCTTCCAAGCTTTGAAAGTAGCCGAATGACTACAGCAACAATTCCAATGTCAGAAATGATTATCGTATCGAATCACGTCTAGAAATTACAAAGTTGAAACCGTTTCTTTCAACCTTTGAAAACCCGGCAAACCATTTCATTAGCTACTTGCCTTTAAACAATCGACATCAAACTATACTGATATGTTTTCGTCGCCTTGATTTTATGCTTCAAAATTTACCGCAATCGGATATATATAGAAGATACGCATAGTTATCTCGTGACGCGGTTTCGGTTTGCTGATGTCGCGTAATAAACAATGACATCGCAGAATTAATTTTACTTGTTTGCAATATTCTATTTTTAGAGAAATCGCAATGAATTTTAAAATATGAGTTACATATACTATTAAATTTCAACGCAAAGTTATTTAGGTTTATATGTGAGATGAGGGAGAATGGAAAAGTTGATTATACAAGCTGGCGTACAATATATCATTTATTATTTCTGTAGGTAATTTTGTGAATAAGTAGCTCTGAACCTCTGTGTGAATGGGAACTATGACGTAATTAGTTACTGAAAGTAGAGAAATGTAGCCGACAGAAACTCCAAGGCAGTATTAAGTAGCTACAGATAATTCACGAAGTTTCAATTATAAAGTTTTTGTTTTTACCGCCTGCTTTCTTAGAGTTTGATCCAAAATTATCTTTATACTGGTGTCGCATTCGAAATTTTGGTTATCCGGAGTCGTCTTTTAATTGGCTCCAAAGATGGTAAATTTTTCCGACTACATGTGGTTTAGAGCAGTGTTTTTCAACCGGGATGCCGTAAAATATTGTCAGGGGTGCCGTGGGAAATTCTCCAATTTGTGTGTCTATGCGGTGTAGTGCCCGGCAGAGTAATCATGTAGTACTGTTAGTTATCAGAAGGTGGCAGGAGCAGGTGGCCAGTTGCCTTGTGCTTGCAGACGAGAAAAATGGTCACGCATGTATGCAGTGGCAGATAGCTGTAATGATCAATTTATTTATTGTAGAATTGCCATTATTGCCGACTTATTTAATCATAATTTGAACTCAAAATAGCATTCAGGATTCCACGCAATAACTTTGCAGGGTTTTAATTCACTATTTGATACGAAAATAAAACTGCCACAATAGAATAGTAAAATCATGAAGGTCAACTATCGTCTTCATGAATATGCGCATTCCGGCGTCAGAAATGATAATATTTTTAGCTTAAAATTGGGACAGTTGATTTATTTACAAACGGTGACAAGAAAGATCAAAGCCGACCCGAAATATAGAAAATTTAATAAAATCCCGAATTCGTTAAAATTATTTGAATCGATGAAAATATTTTCCCACCCTTGCGATCTGTAATCACGCCAGTAATCTGGCGAAACGCGTGGTAGTCCAAACACTGATGCAATGAAACTTAATAAAACCTTCATAAATTTAGTGAATTGCACTACTTCATGAGAGCGTGATGGAATTGACGATTATTTAATATCTCGAACACAAACGGTCATCTTTTTAGGATAGTCAGAAAAGTCGAATAAGCGTTTCGACATAGTAAATGCTATGATCTTTGCCACCAAATTATGCTCGGGCCTTGCACGAAATTCACAACGTGAAAAGATACGTCCAGCGGTGAAAATTGTTTATAACAACTTTAAGCATATTTAATGTTTTTAGCGATAATAATTAATTGTTGTAATGAAATACAGTTTGTTTGCCTCTTTCATTTCTCTCGCAAATGCCGACAATAACACTATTGAATGATTTTGGCAATGGAAGAAACATATTGAATTGTAACAAAAATTAATTAGGTTGTGAAAAAGTGAGAATACATGTGATAATAATAAGAGCGTATCGTGGAACGGGGAAGGGGGAGCAAAACCGAAGCGCGTGATCGGCGGTGCGCTGGGTGACCACGTATTACCCGTGCGGCCGCGCAACTTTTACAATAATGTGAGGTGTTCCGAAGACGCTCTCGTTTACATTAATGTGAGAAAACAGTTGTTAATGTCGGTAACTATTAACCATTTGTTGGCGTCCGACTATTGCACTCTTTATGAGAAGAAAATTTAAAGAGCTAAATAGGGTGCCGCGATATAAAAAAAAAGGTTGGGAACCACTGGTTTAGAGTGTAGAATTTGAATCTTATAAACTGGTTTGAAATGTTTTTTCATCACATTTCAGTGACATATTCCCTACTCAAGTTCAGCACAAAATACAGTTTGTAAGGTACTTTGTATTTATGATAATAAAAATCAAAACAATTGATTAAGCAGGTCAGTCAAAACTCGTTTCCATGAACAATCACCTCTCAAGTCTGAGTTGTTGCATTGCAAATGCAGATATAGCCAAAAATATTTATATACGAGAAATAAATTGATACGTCGAATAAAAGTTTATTATTAAAGTAAATAACTCAAACATACAGATCACATGCTCAACATAGCATCAGGACAGACTGTCCTTTTACAACTGAATGAACACTATTTATACAAGTGTCCAGTGAGGCATGCAATGAAATAAAGACATGACAGTAATGACTACTGTAAACAAAAACTTAAGATTCATGGAAAACTATTGAACTATCAAACTCATTTTACTTTCAATTCTTTGAAATACAGTTTTTCATGGGTTCATGTTTTGATTAGATTTAAAGATGAGCATCCCTTTTTCGTCAGACAATCTGCGAGTTGTTCTGTTGAGGAGCATTTGTGAATCTTCGAAATTTGCCCAAATTCTATCATCTGCTTCAGGCTACTGATTTCAACTGTCAATCTCTTTTCCGTAACAGTCTTGTTGGACCGGAGTGCTTCATAAAGAGATTTGCTGTCAATAAAACATTCAATAGGAATATTAGGCTTTTTCGAGTCTGACATCAGCTCTGTGTAGATGTAGAGGGTGGCTAAATATATTGCTTTGTCCATAGCATCAGACTCTTCTGAGCAAAGGGGTGAATCTTTTGGTATTTTGTTTAAACATTATTCTTCGAAACCACGAATCAGCCAAGAGTACATACCCATCTGCTTGACAAAGTTTTTTGCCCTTCATTCTGTACAACATTATATACCTAATTTTCCTTCCAACTGTCAAGCTCCTTATGTGATCGTATTTTTTTCCGCGTGTTCATGATTCTTTGTTTTTCTGTTTTTGTAATTTGTTTTGATTGTATTTTTTTCCGCGTGTTCATGATTCTTTGTTTTTCTGTTTTTGTAATTTGTTTTGATTATTTCTCTCTGATTATTACTTCTCGTCGAACGCGAGGACGAGAAGGCATCGTCTTCCGCGCTCTGGCGGTGACGAGACGAGAGAGTTTGTGTTTTGCGTGAGAAGTTTGAGTTCTAGCTATCCATTTCAAGTTGCATTATTGTCGTTTTAAATAAAGAATAAAGCCGCAGTCGAACCTTGGTTCTTCTGTTTTTATCGTAGCAGATGTTTTAAAGAGTATAGGAAGAAAAAGCTGCGACACCTATGCTTTGCTTCTAAAAATGTTTGACGTTTATAAAGCTTCTTGAGGGGAATTACAATTAAATACCCCATTTTCAGATCCATCCACAACTTTAGATGGCACTTGTTCAGATATTACAGATAAATTCTCTTGCCTACTTTAACAAAAGCAATAAAAGAATTTCGACAAGCTTCAACATCGGACTTGAACACTTTAACATTATACCAATTCTTATAGTTTCCTGTGACTTTTCCAGCACCACCCAGAATTTTTGCCTAACGCATGGATTCATCATTAGGAATGAAGAAACGCACCATCTGTCCCTTCTTGAAATTCACAACAGATTTATTATCGGTTATTCTGGCCTGATTATCAATAAAATTTGGGTTATCCATGTTAGTATCATCAACATGTCGGTAAATGTTTGGTGTGCTAGATTCAGGTTCTTTGTTCCCAGTTTTGGTCATAATACTTGGGAAATTTTTTTCATCATCAGGTTTCGATTGTTGTGAATCACAAGAATCACATTTGTTCACCAACCTTTATTAATCTGCATCTGTGTACTCTCACAACTATACCTCCATGCCTTACGAAAACCAAAGATCCATCACAACCAATAACATGCCCAGGTCCTTTCCATTCCAATGAATCATCCCTTTATAATACACTCTGTCACCTGTATTGAAATTTTCTTCAACACATCTCACATGTTTCCGCAAAGCACGTCGGATACGTTCACGTGCTTCAATGCAAATTGTTAAATGCAAGTATTTTATCAATCATAACAGATGGTAAAAGGGCGTCAAACACGATTTGATATGAACTATAACCATATACATTATGAAGTGAATTAATGGTTGACAATGCCCAGATAAGGGCAGTTTCCCAATCGACCCTTTCACTGTTTTAGAACTTTAGCAACATCTCAGCCAATGTGTGATTATGTCTTCCTACCATCCCATTGCTTCAAGGACTTGGGCAGGCGTAGTACTAACCTCAATAGCAAAACATTCGGCCATATCTCAAAATTCTGCACTGTTAAATTCACCCCCATTGTCACTGTGAAAAAGCACCATAAACATCAATCTATGTGGTCATGGGTTTTCTTACAATGATGTGGTCGATTTTGTGCGAATAACACATGCTGCTGATGAACGATAAAACATATCAATCATATGAAAATACCACAAACCTGGTACAATCTCATGCAAATCCATTGCAACAGTGTTATTGAAATATCTAGCCATTAGAAGTTTTACTACTGGTCTTGGTGGAGCTTTTGTTCTTCTCTTGCACACGTCACATTTTTCACAAACTTCTCCCAAAACCTAAAAACATTTTCTGATACCCCAGAATTGATCAAAAGAGATTTTAATTGATCATACAATGCATGGCCAAATTGTCTGTGGAGTTTAAACAAATCAGTTTTAGAAGTTTGCATTGACCGCCAAAATTTTATGTGGACCGGTTTTAGATAAATTCCTTTCTCCCCTGGACAAGAGATTAACATAATAGTGACTTTTTGCGCCTGCAAGTAATTTAACTAATTTTCCAAACATCTCAATACCATAATTACCGAAATCAATAATCGCGCTTATTTCAAGAGCAGCTTCAAGTGCCTGCTTGCTTGCTTTCAAATGTGTCACAAGTTTCCATAATCAAGCTCCTAGTAAATTAAAGTGTCGTAAAATGGCAAACAAGATCATTTAAAATAGTCCGTAATAATAAAACAAAGCAATACCAAAATAACAAAACTAATTTTTTTTTTATTATGACTATAGTATAGCATATATATCTAACAAACAATATATGATAAATAAAAATAACATAATCTCTTTCCACGAAATATCAAGTATATTTATGAGCTTTCGTTAGATCATAGTCTAACTTCTTCAGATAAAACAAGATATGGCTGCAAATTATAAAGATCAGTAATTAGTTAAAAATTGTGAGATAAAAATCCCAGAAATACATTATACATTGGTTGGTTAGGTCTATCTCTCCTGTGCCGGTTTAGAAATTGATACTAGGGGTTTCCTGGGGCCCCATTCGCCAAACTCCGTATAATGCCGCGTTTAAGAGCACGTAACCTTGTCTCTCAAAAATGCAGTTACGAATTCTTGTCAAGTGCGATTCACGAAACATCTCGTAAAAACTTTACGCACGGTCACGCAAGTTCTCTCGAAATCTCACGCAAGTTCGTCGTTGAACAAAAACCACTGTATGATCACTCAACCCATCACTCACTGCCGCGAGCCGCCCGGCGCAGATAGGCCTATTTTGCAATGATCTCTGTTTTACATTTTGCAGCCTGTGATTTAAAGTTTGGAGAATATTGCAGTAATCTATGAATGAATGAAATAAATTTTGAGATACATATCGTTAAACTACTTCTGTAACAGACAACTAAATAGATGAATATGTAATCCCATATTTGATGTTGGTACGCTGTTAGTTGGCATATATGGGTGGGTCTACAGCTACTAGAATACAGGCACTCTTACCTAAGTTAGAGATTTTTGATACCAATTGCTATGCTCATTATCTCATAGCAATTGCAATCACCACAGCATTTGTTGGGGTGCATGTCGCACATAATTGTCTTAGGTCAGTAAGGTATTGAACATGTATCCCGTCTTAGTTATACCGTTTAATTATTATGTAGATACGTTACAAATAAACACACATACATTTTAACTTGAATTCATGCTATGAACATGCCGAACTACTGTTAACGAGTAAAATAATCCCCTCGTTGGATTGCGAGCACGGTGCGTTAAAGAACTTTAGTAAATACCGATTCTCGGTAAAAGGAGAAAAGAAGGCACTTTACGAGACGTCTGTTTTGGCGCGCAAAAAATTCTATTGAATAATTTCTCTCGAATATTAACGATACTTCGAGAATACCATTTTTGCCCTTTACGAGAAAGTGGGTGCTTTACTAACACGTTGAACGATAAAGAAGTTTGTCGAATGGCGCCCCAGGTTTGTCTATTTATATGTGTTCCAATGTTTGCATTTGAACCTTTTGTTTGCTTTGTTGTTGTCTGTGTTTGTTTTGAAGTCTTTTTATTTGCGTTTCAGTATTTTATGTTGATTCCTTGTGGTTGCCGTGTTCCTAGTTTGCTGATCCAAAAGTGTTCTTTGTTTTTCCTGTATAACTCACAGTTGTTGAGTGCGTCTATTCCCATGACACTGAAATCCTTCATGGTGTGGCTTTTGCTGTTGAAGTGATCTACAACTGGTGTTGGGGCCTTTTTTCGGATATCCCTGATGTGGTCAGAGATCCGGGTTTTCAGTTTTCTACCGCTTTCGCCTACGTATTGTAATTGACATTTTTTGCACGTAATTAAGTATATAATATTTTTGGTGTTACAGCTGATAATTCTCAAAAGTTGGTATTTTTTGTTTGTTGATGAACTCCTGAAGTATTGGGTCTGGGTTGAGTGCAGACAGGTTGTGCACTCTTTTCTTTTGCATTTAGTGAATCCTGTTGTGTTGTAAGTTTTTGATATTGGTTTCAATTTGGCGCGCACTAGCAAGTTTCTAAGAGTCGGGCATTTCATATAACCTATTATTGGGGAATTCGGGAACAACTTTTGTAGTGTGGTGTCACGGTGTAAGATATACTGGTATTTCTGGAAAATTTTCCTAATTGGTGGGAGAAATGGGTGGTTAGAAGCGCTGTTTGGTCTTTTTGTTTTTTAGGCACTTTTGGTACGAGTATTTCTTTCCTGTCTGTTTTTCTCGCCCGGTCGATGGCTTTATCTAATAGGTGTTCGGGATAATTGCTTTTTATCAAATGTTGTTTGAGTTTTCACTATGTTTGTTGAAAAAATCCAGATTTGAGCAGATTCGTCTGATTCTGATTGCAAGACCGGGGGGAATGTTCCGGTGTATTTGCTTCGGGTGGCAGGATGACGGCAAAAGGTACTGATGGGTGTCTGTTGGTTTCGAGTAGAGTTTCGTTTCGAGTTTGTTGTCTATTATATGGACCATTGTACCCATATAAGGTAATTTCGTCTGAGAGTGTTCGAAGGTAAACTTAATGGATGAATGAAAAGAGTTTGCGAATTTTATAAATTTCTGCAAGTTTTCGAGTCCTGATGTCCATATTAATTTGCAGTCGTCAATGAATCGTAGGTATGTTAGCGGTTTTAGTGGGGATTTTTCAAGTATTTCTTCTTCTAATATTGCCATGAAACAGCATGCGTATTTTGGTGCCATTTTTGTTCCCATAGCTGTTCCCTGTATCTGGAGATAGTGACAATTGTCAAATTCAAGGTTGTTGTTGGTTAAGACACATTCAGCTGCTTTAGTAATCCAGTAGATCATTTTTGGGTCTGTTCTTTTTTTTTCAAGCATTTTTCGTAAAGCGCGTACTCCTTCCGTGTGGGGTATGTTGGTATATAGTGATACAACGTCCATTGTTACCAAGAGGGAGCCTCCGGAGCTATTTGAAAAATGTGCAATTCTCTGAATTTTATTGAGGAAGTCGGTCGTATCTTTTATATATGACGGTATGTAGTTGGTGTTCATGAGGGGAGTTAATTGGTAGTCTACAAATGCTGATAGTTTTTCTGTTGCGGAACCATTTCCAGATGTGATCGGTCTAGATGGGTGATTTTGTTTATGAACTTTTGGTTGTAGTCTTAGTCTTGCTGGTTTCGGATCTTTTGGGAGTATTGCCCGGTACAGCTTTCCGTCTATTATTTGGGCATCGAACATAATCTTGCTTATTCTGGTTACTGATTTTGCAATTTTATTGGTTATATCTTTGTCGAGAGCTTGGTAGATGTTGTCGTCACTTAGTTGCCGATGTCCTTCTTTGATGTAATCTTCTCTTGATGGTAATTCATGTGCCCCCCCCCCCCCCACTTATCTGCTGGAACTATAACGATTTCTCTAGCGGCCCTATCTTTTAATTCCTTTAACGCAATTTGTTGTTCTTTTAGAAGGTTGGAATGTGCCTGTTTTTCGGTATGTTTGCCATGATTTCTGTCTTTATTATTTTAGCATAATCGTCAAGATCAATACTGCGTAATTTTTCATCCATATCATTGTTTGTATGCTGGCTGGAGTCGGAGTTGTAGAAATATTCTTTTAGTCGGTAGTTCCGGATTGTGTTATCTATATCAGCAGCTAGTTGAAATTTGTCTATGTTTGAAGGGGTTACACTAAATCCAAGATCTTTCTATAGAAGTTTGGTATGTGCTTCGCTTAATTGGATATTTGATAGGTTGTAAACATTGACCTGTACCGGTTTTATGTCTTTAAGCTGTCTTTTTTTTACCTCTGATGAAGCGGCGATTTTTTCTGCGTCGAGACTCATGAGAGGCACTGGTTTCTTGTTGTTTCGTTTTTGAGTTTATCTTTTTTGTTCTGTTGTAGTCAAGTTTATCGTCTAGTTTTGACATTGTGGTTTCTAGTTTTTTGGTAAGGTGGTTCCATTTGGAGATGCTGTAATACTGCCTAACCTTTTTCTTGTAAGTGTGAATTTGGTTCGAGATGTCTTTAATCGCAATTCTTGCTTCTCTGAGTGACTGTTGTGTGAGTTGTTTGGAAAATTCAATGTGAATGTTTTTCCATTTTTCCTTCCTAGAGATTGGTACTGCACAAGTTTTCTCCGTGATTGATAGTCCTTTTGGTATGATCCCCAATTTTGTGTATTGTGCCAAGTTCTTTTCATGGTGGAGTAGTTTGTTCGTTTGATTTCCAGTTTCCGTAATTAATTAAAGTAAAAGTTTGTTTTCGGTTGATCTTTGTCATTGCGGTCATTGAGTCCGGGCAGTGCAGGATCCATGGTTGGATACTAGCAATACACAAAATATGCAAGGATGCCAATATGGGGTGTACTAGGGTATTGTGTATTGCAGGTTCTTTCTCCTTGTTTACTTTCTACTCCGGATCCGTATGTGGCTGTTGCCACAAGGATGCGTGACTGAGATAGTATTATGAAGATAAATAAAAATAACATAATCGCTTTCCACGAAATATCAAGTATATTTATGAGCTTTTGTTAGATCATAGTCTAACTTCTTCAGATAAAACAAGATATGGCTGCAAATTATAAAGATCAGTAATTAGTTAAAAATTGTAAGATAAAAATCACAGAAATACATTATACATTGGTTGGTTAGGTCTATCTCTCCTGTGACGGTTTAGAAATTGATACTAGGGATTTCCAGGTTTGTCCATTTATATGTGTTCCAATGTTTGCATTTGAACCTTTTGTTTGCTTTGTTGTTGTCTGTGTTTGTTTTGAAGTCTTTTTATTTGCGTTTCAGTATTTTATGTTGATTCCTTGTGGTTGCCGGGTTCCTAGTTTGTTGATCCAAAAGTTTTCTTTGTTTTTCCTGTATAACTCACAGTTGGTGAGTGCGTCTATTCCCAAGACACTGAAATCCTTCATGGTGTGGCCTTTGCTGTTGAAGTGATTTGGAACTGGTGTTGGGGCCTTTTTTCGGATATCCCTGATGTGGTCTGAGATCCTGGTTTTCAGTTTTCTACCGCTTTCGCCTACGTATTGTAATTGACATTTTTTGCACGTAATTAAGTATATAATATTTTTGGTGTTGCAGCTGATAATTCTCAAAAGTTGGTATTTTTGTTTGTTGATGAACTCCTGAAGTATTGGGTCTGGGTTGAGTGCAGACAGGTTGTGCACCTTTTCTTTTGCATTTAGTGAATCCTGTTGTGTTGTTAGCGTTGCTTGATTGATTGGTCGAATAATACCCAAGTACAAATGTAAATATTAATTATTTTGTGTATTTTTCATTTGGAACCTATCATACGGAACCTATCATGGTGCAAAATTAGATCAAATTTAGCTGTTCTGGGGAACAATTAATATAAGAGGTTATACTTCATATATGGAAATTATAAACAAAGCTGAGTAACTATTTCTGCGATAATGGCAAAAATGTTGTTGCTTTCTTCTATATTGCAAGTAGCAGTATCTCAGAAATCAAAAGTAAAGTAGGCGAAACAATTCAATAGTAAAAGACTTTTAAATAGATAAGAGAACATTTTCAAGACATAAAAGTTATTGCGCATATTTGATAAAAAACTCATGCACAAATTAACTATAAAAAGCTACTCTTGAAAGACAGGTATATGTAACTTTCGCTTCCCATGTCGAGCCGAGGTTTGCTTATTAAAACACTGTCTATCCAAAGGAAAAAATACGTATAAATAAATCATCAAGATGATTTCACATCTCAAGATTTCATGAAATTATATTAAATTCAACAATTAATTTAGACAAAATACGAAGTTTGGAAATAAGGCATTCAATAGCAAAGCAAAATTACTCTAAGTGGTTTAAATTAAATTGCACAACTACAACGGCGGATATTAGAAATAACACTTATGTCCGTGAGTTTCGGGATAGTCTCTCCATACGTCAAATCATTACGATGTGCTATTTCATTTTTCGGTTCGCAAATAGAAGATGGATAGGTGTGTGTTATTTGTAGATCATTCATGGAGTTCTTCTATGTTTTCGTCTTTCACTTTTATGAGATAATGAACGATACTTTCAGGAACGAGAACTTCTTTCACGTATATATATATATATATATACGATGTGCTATTTCAATTTTCGGTTTGCGAATAGAAGATGGATAGGTGTGTGTTATTTGTAGATCATTCATGGAGTTCTTCTATGTTTTCGTCTTTCACTTTTATGAGATAATGAACGATACTTTCAGGAACGAGAACTTATTTCACGTATAGAGATATATGCTGCA
The DNA here is from genome assembly GCF_964204865.1 of Styela clava. Classification (NCBI taxonomy): domain Eukaryota; kingdom Metazoa; phylum Chordata; class Ascidiacea; order Stolidobranchia; family Styelidae; genus Styela; species Styela clava. The sequence continues at coordinate 22,072,001 of NC_135257.1, forward strand.
TGTCTGATTCCAACACTTCATTTAATTTCGTGCCCATGGGAATTGTGATGACACTGATCTTTCATGCGCACTTGAACGCAAAACTTATTTTTCAGATACTGCTGAATAACATAGAGCAGTGTTGCACTGATCCCGTATTTTTCGTAAACTTCTCTTCTGTTTCCTGATTTCAATTCTTTCGTACAAGACGTCAAAAACAAGCAATGACGAAACCCAGAAAATGTATCGGCAGCTTCATTTATTGATGTTTTTGCTAGATTTTTCATTTTTCCTAATATGTATCTTAACGTTTCAGGTTTTATGGTTTACCATGCTATGTCTTCAGATTCATATTTAGGAATGTATTCACGAGTGGTCTCTCCACTTACAGATGTATTTATATTTCTTGTTCCGCTTGCTTTTCTCGGGTCACTTTTTTAATTCCAGGTGAATCTCTTTTTTTTATGAACATAAAATAAAAGAACACAGTTTTTTTCCATAATTCGTTTATCCTCTTTTATTGATTGGACAGATACTTTGGAATCGTCCTAGATGACAGCTACGTCGACGTCAGGAAAAAGAGAATAAGAAACGTAATGTCCGGAATTAGCTTCATCTCCCAAATGCACTATAACACTGCAAAGTTGGTAAAAAGCAAATGTCTTTGTGGAAGTATCATATACTATCAGTTTGTCCTCAATAAGTACTTGCTGAAGGGATTTGTTGGTGTCGACGTTGCGTACTACGTTTAGCACCAATAAAGAAGGACAACTAAACAATGAAAGATGAGACATTTCTGATGATTGAATACAAGTGCACGATCGTGTTTGCTGTTTCATGTGTTGTTCCATATAGCTGCTAATTGAAAATAAGTTTCAATGTTGAATTGAAAAAGTGAGACAGTTGGTACCTACAGGATCAGTGATTTTACACATACACTCACAACATGCTGTCTCACAAGGAGTATATAATTCCATCATATTTCAGAAATTGTTTCCAAGTAATCCCATCACATATTCGCCCACTTCCTCTTGATCTCCAACTGCCCACCCATGTTCAGCACAAATTTGTGTGATAGCCATTGGAATTGCTTCGTTACCAACATTTCCATATCGCTGTACAGACAGCAATATTTTCAGTGTGTTTGGCAAACTCGGTAAGTCATGATGTTTCACATAAAACTGTCTTTCGGAAGTGATTTCGTGTTTAAATGATTTTATACCCGCGACAAAACTTTGTATAACTGAATTAAACCAACAATTGTTCCATTTGTTCAACAACCCAATGCTGATGTTGCTTTCAACGAGAGTTGTAGCAGCAATTGCAACTCGTCTGACTGCGGAAACGAAATCAGTGAAAAGCCGATGTAGATCACAATAACGAAAACTTCCTATCAAATCTTCCGTGTGCGCTATTGGCAGTTCAAAATTACAACAAATCAGGTCAACAGCAAGACAAACGCAACTACCACAACTATCCAGGTCTTTTTGTTCAATTAAGCAATGGGTTATAAAGTTAATGTCCGTATCTTTCGCAATTGTTGTCTTTAAAAATGGTATGAAATATTGGTGAATTCTACTGATCAGATTTGGATTCGCTATCTTTTTGGAGTCTAATAAAGTAAGACTATTTGTTAAGTTGCAAAAATACAGAATAGTGAAGTGATGATCGCAGAGTACAGGAAATATAAAAAGACCTTGAAAATCGTTTACATTCCAATGAAATGTACCGTCCATTGCACTTGAATGGATTTGTAAATGTTTTTCCGGATAAAACTTCGTACGACAAAATGGTATCACTGCAAGCAAATAGATCGGTGTTTCTATTTCTGTTTTCTATAGACACAGTGAGATGAGTAAAACAATTTACAACATTTTCAGTTAACCATCCTGGATTATACGAAATTCCTGTTTTTAACAAACTCGATGTTCTTGATGCTTTTTGCACTTCATTTGTTGCAGCCGAATAAGACCGGGGACAAATGGAGTAAACGTCTAGCCAATATATTGTTGCATCTGATGATAATATAAATGCTTTTGTGTATAAATCCGTTTCAGAAAATATATTATGCCACAATATTTCCGAAAATCTTCTAATAACTGTCAAATTCACGTTCCACCGAGGTGTATGTGACGTAATTGATGGTATAATGAGCCCAGATACGTTTATTTTAGTAGGCACGGCTGACTGGTACAATTCTCGATCATTGAATACCTCCCCGACATTTGGCACATTTCTGATGTCAAAGGTCGAAATAGCGATTTCCCCTTCTGGAAAACTGCTAGTTTTGTTATCAGAAGAAACTTTAGTGAGAGAGATACAATAATCATGATCGGCTGAAATATTGGATATTTGTCGTTCCAGTGAATAGGAGTCGGCTAATTTTTCATGTACGTCATGACTGGCTGTACTATTTTTAGTGTTGTAGTTTTTAAGTTTTTATTTGAAGAATTGAGGTACCTTTGTCTCGTCGTTTTCTTTTTTTGAATTTCACCATAGATGTCTCTGGCGGTTCAGGTCTATTGGGGTTTAATACAGGCATTATCTTCTTTCTTGTTTTTGGCAATTCGATTGTATCCTTCGTGCGTGAGAATATCTTGAAACTGTTTTTCTAAAAGTTGCAACGCTTGTTAGTATAGATGAACGAAATGATCAATACCAGACGCGCTTTGGTTATTTAGAATGATATGCTTCAAATACCAGAAATGCTGTTCAATGCAACTCTGAGTTCTGGTATTACATGAAATGTCCTGAACGGAAAGTTTTCTCGAAACTTAGGAATGCGGTGGCATGGCGCGACAGATCACCTAACATAAGCTTGGAAGTTGCTTATATCCAACTAAAAATCACTTGTACAATTTTATGGCAGAATTTTTCATCCTAATAATAATTTCCAGCATCTGTTTTTTTAACAAATTCATGTTCTTTGTAAGTATTTGACTGACGGGAATTGGTAGTCAATTTGAAGTATGGTTGGAAGTCATCCGACTTACTTGAAATAAAAAATTCATCTTCATCTTGTACCAAATCATCTTCATCCATGTCCGCATTTGAGAGAAAGTTTTGTTTGTGTCCCCTTTGCCCAAGTTGTCATCGACTAAAGAAGATGTCCTTCGACAATTTGTTATTATAACAAAGCTCTTGAGCTCTTGAACATTTCATCAACTTCTGGCAATGTTTCGCAATTAAAAAACCCACTTATTCACTTCATGACGGTACTGTTAATAATCTTCGTATGTTTTGAGCACATTATTTTTGCGGCTTTCATTGCGTGACTGTAACAGTTCTGCACTATTGTTAGGTTTAAATCCCGTTCATTCGAATAGCCACAAACAATACGAAAACAGCGAATATAATATTGGAGCCTCGATTCATTACTGAAGCACTTCAGTACACTATTCCACATAGCCTTCGAACCATCTATCATAATTTGGAATGGACGAACTCTGGTTTTACGAATTTGTAGTTGAAGTGCGAGGAATTCCTGAAGAATAATGCTAATGTTGAGAACTCTATGCCGGGTGGTAAGATTTACTGCAACAGGCAAAGAAATGTTTCCACGGTACGGATTCCTCACCAACAGCGTTTGAGGTTGGAAATCAGGAAGCCCCGCACTTCGCTTCATTATTTCCCCAGTAGAGTCGAAATATATGATATCCTGTTGACAAAATGTATTGTTCTAATTGATTTTGATTAATTATTCTGACATGGAGGTGGAGCATGGATGTGCCGCGGATATATGGTATTTTCTCCAGTTTTGACATTTTTTCCAAGTTGACAATTGGGAATTCCGTTTTTCTGAAATCCTGTTTTTAGCTCTCGATTTTTCTTAATACAGCACGCGATGATGAAAAAGTATGTGATTCATAATGCTTTTGCGAAGAACTCAATGACTCATAATTTTGTATTGATGGCAATATGTAATGTATCTGTGATTCATGATGAGACCAATATATCATATTTGAAAAAAAAATTTCATACGTACGATCTATTTAGTACTAGTCGTGTACGTAATTTGTTCACTTATTCAATTTATTTCAACTCCATCGAAAAATAAATTAGTGGCCAACGAGTCAGATCACAAAGCGACTTTTGCAACTTATTTTCAAGTGTCTTTCTTTCTGCCCCATCCCCATCCTTTCTATTTTTGTCCCACTGTTCTATCCCCCTCAGCTTTTCTGTCTTCGACTCACTGCGCTATCTCCTTCGTCTCTGTATTTGACTCACTGCTCTATCTCCTTTATTCTTCCTATTTTTGACCTACTGCCCTATCTCTCTCAGCCCACCTATCCTCGACCGATTTCCCTATCACCCTCAAATTCTCGACTCACCGCCCTGTCTCCCTCAGTTTTCTCATTCTCGACCCACTGCCCTATGTCCATACGCTTTCCTACCTTCTACCTACTGCCCTGTCTTGTTCTGCTTGTTATTCTCGACCGACTGCTCTTTCTCTCTTAGCCTTATTATCCTCGACCCACTACCCTATATTCTTAAATCTTCTATATTTGCTTTATATTCCTGACCTACTGCTCTAAGCTTTCCATCTTCTGCCCACTGCCCTATCTTCTTCAGCCTTCCTGTACTCGACGCACTGCCCTATCTATCTCGGCCTTCCTATTCTAGACCTATTACCCTATCTCCCACAGTCTTTTTCTCCTCAACCCACTGCCATATCTCTCTCAGCTTTTCTGTTCTCGATGCACTGCCCTATCACCCTCAGTTTTCTTATTATCGACTCACTGCCCTATTCTCCCAAGCATTCCTATTTTTGAACAACTACTCTATCCTCCCCAGCATTCCTATTTTCGACTAACTGCCCTATCCCCCTCAGCCTTCCTGTTTTCGATCCACTGCCCTATTCCCCTCCGCGTCCATATTTTCAACCCACTGCCCTATCTCCCTCAGCCTTCATACCTTTGATCCACTGCTCGATCTTTCCCAACCCATCTTATTGTGATACTGGTCTTCAGCCTTCATATTCTCGACCCACTGCCCTATCTCCCCCAGACTTCCTATTTTCGATCTACTTCCTATCTCCCTTTTCCTTGCCTCATCGCCCTATCTTTCCCAGCCTTTCTATCTTCGACCAACTGTCCCATCAGCTACTTTCCTCTCTTTATCAAATCCTTCCAAGCATACTTCCAGGTTTTATACGGGGTGAATCTGTCAACGATATGAATGAAGCGTACGCCGAAGAAGTACGTCAACAAGGTTGACTGCATTGGTAAGATATTATTATGTGCATGATGCAAATAGCTCTGGTGACAAAATGTTCAAAATTGTAGAATTGCGTCTTATTTACATCATCAATTGTAAAGCTGTTTATTGTAGGTCTATTGCCTTGAATCTCAAATAGAAATCGACCACCATAATTGGCAGTTTAAAAAAGTACTACTTTTACCTTGATCATCGCAGCTGTATCCAGGGATGGCCATTTCCGAATACTAAACTATTTCGAATACATTCTAAAATAATGTTTTCGAATCTGGAATTCCGAATACATTCTAAAATCGAAAATAACACATTTTTGTTTTCGTTTATTAAAACCCAGTAAATTAGGAAATAAGCTTCAATAGAAATATCAGAATAAAGCCACAAACCAACAGTATATGTACACAAAGTAAATGATAGTTTATAGCTATCAATAAAAAATAACAGCAACTTGTGACACAGTCAGTTTATTAAAATTATTCACTTTGTACAAATGACCATATGAAAAGTTGCCAAGGAGTTGTCTGACGCTTTCTATCATTGGTACCATGATATTACGATAATAGTCAAGTCTATGGACAAAAATACTACTTGTAATCAGATAATTGTGTATATTTTCTGAGAGTGATAAAATTTATTGGAAATACAGGCAACTGAAACAAGCAACAACAATCGAAAATCAGTTATGCCTTTACAAATTCTAATATTTGAGCCTAGAGTTTTCCAATACCTACCAGTATATTTGTATATTAATTTATGTGAATCATATTGTTATTATGTGTAACATATTGTTGTGTTTGAAATTAGAAATAAATTAGTAGAGGATAGCGCGCAGCCAGGATTTTCGAAATCGGAAATTCCCATTGCCGCCTGTAACACCGACCGCGATTCCTCGCTCGTTAAAAGAGCCGTCTTTTCAGCGTATAATGATCATCCTGTTACGTAAAATATTCAATACGTGACAACTACGAGATTCTAAAATATCTTTATTTAATTTATTGTGTCCAACGTAACTCGTGGTTGCTTATTCTTACGTCAAAAAAACATCACTATTCGGTCCACGGCGATCTGTGACCTAAAAGTACGAGATAAACTGCCTGATGTATTTAATTTTAATACGTATTTTTGCAATCTTGCCAACTCGTTATCGCCGTTAGAAAAATCTCAAATAATGATATAAAATCCTGTTAAGTGTAGAGTATAATTCATTTCATACAATGAATATACATATAAAGTTTAGCAGTAAATTAAAAATACATATTCATCGCCGCGATTATGCCATTTTACAACTTTTACAACAATTAATATAACAACGAATATATATTTTTCTGTTGTGCAAAGTGATGAATTCGTGACCGACACGGCATATTTAAAATGTCTTGCTTTATTAATTTGATTGTCCTCAATTTAACCTGCGGTTGCGTCGACAAAATAAAATCCCCACCACTCTTATGTACCATTGCAATCCGCGGTCATAAAAATAAAAACGTGTGGTAAACTGCCCGATTAAATAATGTTTTGATCCGTATTTTGCGAATTCGGCAAATAACACTCGGCAGTTAACAGTGACTCCGCTCAATCGAAAAGCTGTCACTCTGATTATTTTTAGATAAAACCGTTCGAAAAATCCATAAATCTGCTGTAACATCTCAGAGTAAAATTTAGTTCATCACAATAAAATTGATTGAATATACTTTAGATTGATTATATTATATATCGATACATCCTCACAACCTGGGAAAAAGTCGCGTTTCAAACCTTGTATCATGTTAAAACGAAACACGAAATTTTGCGGTTTTCACTGCCTAGAAGAGCGTTTTTTAAATTTTCGCGGCCTTCAATAAAACTTATATTGTTCACGGCTTTATTTTCAGTATTTTAAATTGCCGCTTTTCAATCAAAAAGTTGCGTTGTCTTTAGAAACTCGCCGCTGATGAACGTATTCACCAGATTCCAATTCTGTGCGCGTACAAAAATAAAAAAATTGTCATAGTTATCGTGGAACAAATTTGTGGAAAAATTTCGTTTTAGAGAAAATAACACAAACGTAAAGGCGTTTACAGCCTAAATAACACGTTACGCTGATGAGTGATGAAAACAATCACGCGCAAGTTTTTAACGAGAATGTTTTCATTCAACGGAAACGTCTTGAAAGCGGCGTCGAAAATGTGTGACGTCACACAAATATCCGATATTCTTATGAACGCTAATTCCGATATTCGAATAACGAGATATTCGAATACTTTATTCGAATTGGCCATCCCTGGCTGTATCTATCTCTCGTCTCCAGAATGTGCAGACGCTGGGGGTAAAAAAAAACGCTTGAGGAATTATAAAAAAAACGTTGACGTATGTCTTAACTGTACCTCGCGGTGTCGGTAAGACTATTTTATTTGTTGTCTGCGTGTTGGGCACGCGCTCTTTAGCGACATCTCGCGGAATACTCTAGCACGCGCTTTTATTGAGCCATGAGTGGGGATAATAACAAATTCAAAAAAGACCTTGCAAAATAGCCTCACGATACTCGACAGACACGCACACTCCTATAGCGTATATATATATTCGAATAGCCAATAACCAAACCTTAGGATCAAGCACCTACCCAGTCATCGACAAAAGATTCCGTAACGACCGAGTCATGTGGAGTGCGCAAAGTAGATTAAGTGTGCAACAATCTTCCCATACACAACCGTTCTCTTTATTGTAGTGACAAATGAACCATGATGTAACAGCAAAATGTTCTGAAATCTTCTCGTTGTGTGAATGAAGTGTCTTGGTTGGCTACTGATGTAAGCTAACTTGTGGGAAAGTCAAATATTCGTAGCGGATTGGTCTAATCGACGCCTTGTAAAGATGATTGATGTTAAGTCAGTGTTTCTGGCGAAGGTATTAAACTTGAAAACGTAGCAATTACAAGACTTTTTCTAAACACAAATCACTTTGTTTGTAATCCGTTAGTAGACAATTTTCACACATGCTTTGAATACGGATCTAAGACACGCTCTCATATTTGCGAAGGTAATTTACGTGGAAACTATGCTGGAATATGTCACACCCTGGAGGGACTGTGCAAAGCCTCAACATGTTCAACTCAAGACATCATCATATTTAGTACCGACGATTTAATGAATATGCCATTGATTCTGGAATGAGAGTATGAATCGTTACCATCGACTACTGCGAATCGATAATCGATGCGATTGCTCACTATTTTGAAAAATTAAAAATTTGGACGCTCATGAAAAAATGTATAACAAAGCTCATTTAAGTGATTTGCATTCTTCATTTGCTTCAATACGTTACTCTTAGTATATCGGTCTACTAAGACTACTAGTCATACAAATGATTTGAGCTGAGTCTCGCATGGGCGCACTAATTATTTACTCATCGATAGCAAGCGATAATATCCTGTCATAAGTTTCCTCTTGTGACGATGAATCAAAAACTTCCATACAAGTATTAAATAAGTATTGAACACAATTCCATTTTTCCAATCATCGTGAAAAGAGACGTTTTCAGCTGTATTATCACGTGATAAGTTATCTCAATCCAATGTCTGAACTACTCCCTGCTCAATGCATTGACCCATATCCCTCAGCGTTTTCTATCCTACTTGCTCAACCTGATTTTTTTAAAAACAGACATGAAAACAGCAAAATGTATGTCACACGAAAGCTAAATTTATATCGAGTTCATGAGGCAAGTTCGTAAAAAATTATTTCCGAACTTTGACATTACGCAAATTAAGAATTAAAACCTTTAAATTTGTCATCTCGACCTTCAGTATTCAAAAAAGTTGATTGACAAAGACAAACAAAACTAGCAGATAAATGACTCTTTAGTGTTTGAATTTTGAATCTAAATCTTAATAAATTTTATACAACAATTTAATCTAAGTAAAACATCAATCCTATAAACTTAAAATTAGAATCAAAGATTTATGTTTTACTGATGAAATATCCAGAGGAACAAAATAATCCAGCCAGACGTTTCATTATATCAGGATCTCACAAATAACTCCATCTACCTTCCAGGTAGGCGCACCATTCTCCATTGCTTGATATCTCAAATCGAAATTAGCATAAATATAAACATTTGTGAAATGTTTACGATTGATTCCAATGTGCGGGAAGCCTGAACCCCATTTGATGAATGAATCTGCAGGTGTGACGTCACGGGTCTGAGAAGAATGATTGGATGAGGATTATCATTGAATTACGCTTAATTAACTGTAACTCTCACATGCTGTGAGGTAAATCTCAATGTTCGGACTGTAAGGAATTGGCTTCTCTGAAACTATACATTTATTATAAATTTATCTATGAATGAAATATATGTATGCATTGGAGTATGAGCGTTTAAAAAGCACGGTAATTACCGCAGTGTTCCTCCGTAACTGATTTGATAGATAAAGACCACACTTGCCTGCCTGCACCAGAGAACAATTAGGCATATTCCTAATTTAATTGTCTCACAAATACCTGTCGTTGCATTGGATCTGGGCATGCCCACACTTCACCAGCTCAATAACAGATCCTTATGTTTACGAGTTTAAGTTAAATAAAACATTCATAGAACACTAACCATTGGATCAAAGCGAATTCCTGTCCATATATTAATCCACGGCAAATCGTTTATTGCCAAATATTTTACAATCGCATTGTAAGATTCTTCATTTCGGATCAAACCAACATCCGCGTTACGTTTTTTACAAACATCAACTGCTGTGTCGTAGTCAACTTTTTGCAACACGAAAATATAACAGATCTTTCCAACCTTCAATTCGCAGTTTTCTGAAGTGTAAATGATAGTATTACAATTTTTGAGTCCGCGTAGAACCTGGTGACTTTTATTATCACTATCTGGAGGTTTGAAAGCATAAAATTACAAAATTGGGGATTTGAAATTTTTTTCTTAAAGTAGGCCTTAAATTGTGGATTTGAAAGTTCTGACACCAACTTCGATAGTTTAGACTTGCCAAACCAGTGGAAACATGTCAAATGTCGACTCTATATACGTAGGCCTGAGCATGGAAACTTACCTGAGGAAGGGGTCGGTTTCAATGTTGTTTGAATCGTTGTCGTCAGTCTCTGTTGGTTTCCAGATTGAACCTGTTGAGGTTTCTCCATTGCAGAAAGTTTTAGTTCAATCCGCTCCATTGCTGAACAGAAGAATATACATAGGTCAGCGTCTATTTTCAGCATTACCAAAAACAAAATGTTGTCAGTGGCAGAATGGCCAATTTGGTTTTAGTTGAACATGTAGCCAACTTGACGGAAATAGCATAAGTCTTTAGATTCTATCTATAATAACTTTCAAGTACAGTACCTAACATGACTCAGATCTAAAGAACCTATAATGCTTGCTAGCCTCATATTTAAACTCAGTTATCGTCGAAAGGTTCTCTGTTACACCAAGTTTTTGTTCCATTCTGGATATTACTGAATATAACAATATTTAGATTAATGTAGGACATATTTGCTGTGCTTAAATACAAACCCAATGTTTCATTCCAATGTCAGAGGATTCTTGCTTGTAATTTTATAATTTAATTTATTTTAAACTCAAACGGTTATTCGACGCCACGAAATGCTTCAAAAATATAAAGTTACAGTTGCTACCTTTCTTCATCAAATTATTCGTTTTATTTTGTTCATTCAATTCTTTCTCCAGCTTATCATTTCTTTCTTGAAATTTGATCAATTCTAACAAAATGAAATGATTTGTCAAAAAATTGGCAATAATATGGAAAAACTTCATCGATACCACATGGTCACATTCCACATGTCAGAGATGTAATAACGCATCATGTATATGAAAAGTATAAAGTTTATGTCATATCCTGGCTGGTCTATCGCAGTTTGTTTGGGACTAACTTATGATTACTGGTACTACACTAAAATCCTCTGAGTGAAAAAGTGTCTGATTGTAACAAAACGTTTCAGAACGAACTTGTTTCTGCATTTTGGTAAACAAATTCTATACAGCACACTGACATATTCAAATAAGTATTCAAAAAGTGATTGGCAATAGCAACAATTGTTACCCACTAAAATTTTCAAATCAATTGGTTGATTAGATAAATAAGAGTCGATTTTTACACAAAACAAGAAAAATGTAATATAGCAACAATACGTCCAATTTGTGCCCAATAAGCCACACTGAAGCTGCTTTTTAGAAAGAATCAATTCGGCACGACGTAGATCACAGGACTTAATGTCAAATATCAATTGCAGTAACATAACGTCACTGACCTTTCTTCAATTCATTGATCACAGAGTTTTGTTCTGTGTTTTCCTTCAGTAGAGTTTCAATTTGACGAGATTGGTGAAGAGCGTTATTGCGAATATCTTTTATTTCGTTTGATTGTTCCGCAATTTTTTTACGATGCTCTCGGATTTCTGGCAGAAAATATTATAGTTCCAGTTTTCTACACCAGCTTTTTCATCACTGATCTTTAAAATCTTCAATAAATATTCTATTAATCCTACAACTGATATTATTTATATTTGAATCCGTGTACATTAACATGGACGATGGTGACCATGTTTCGCATTAGATATTTCTTATTCAATTCGGTGTTCAGTCCAATCTCTTTTAGTCATGAATCGTGTACACTACGGATGTGTTGGGAGAAAATAAATACATTATAAAATGAACTGACCAGAATTTGCTCTAGCAAAGTGAGCTTTTGATTCTTCTAACTCTGATCTGATTTTTCTTATATCTGCGCAGAAAAAGACAATAATAGGCAATAATTCAAAAAGCTCAATCGCGGCGACGGCTGAAATGCCAAGTGCTATTAAAACGATATGTCATAATGGCAGCTAATAATGAAGGAAACTCATTTCTGAATGAAGTTATGGCGACCACTGAATGTCAGGAGACTGTATAGAATTATGATATTCAAAATAGAATGCCACTGTATGCTTTTGGTTAGCATAGATATGACTTAATAATATATAGTGAGCATAAAAGACAGTAAAAAAACTTAATCGATATGCTTCGCCGCCAACACCAACTCTGATAACCCACGTGATATTCAATCGTTCACACTTACCTAAAATATTTCTAGTTACGACAGGAAGCAAGTTGCCAGTATTTTTTGATTCCGTGTCATTCATAGATTTGCACGTAATCGGAAACTCCTTATCATGCAGATGTTCATCAATGTTGAAACCTGGTCTGTCCCATCCTACTGCAACCAAATCACATTGTGCAATCTGGCAACCCGGCTTGGGAGAGCAATGAAACATTGTTTCATCTTGGCACCAGGATGAAGCGATGACGTATATTAACATAAAGACGATTGAGATTTTCATCTCGATTTCAGGATATTTACGTTATAACTGAGGAATAAAAATTGTTTGTGTTTATTTGCACATGAAACCGTGGATATATCAGGACGTGGATCAAATGACGTTCAAACTATGAGCTTGCTGCTGTTCTTAATGACGCGGCTCACTAACCCTTTAGTTGTTCTGAATTCAGAAAAACAGTTTTAACAGCGAATAATTTGAGAGTTTGACGACTAAGATTTTCAAAATGTTTGTCCAATACATTTTTTCGTAATTGCCTAGATCTTGCTCTGAAAATATACAATGATAAGTATTCATTTCTAATCGACTTTATCGCAATTTTCTATTACCTTTACTTTACCTGTTGTTAACGGGGTTTAAAGTAGATGTGTTGGCAGGGTCGTTTTTATGCTCAGTTATTAAATAATCTTCCCAGGGAGTGCCCGTGTTTATGTTTCGTAGATTAGAAAACTAAAATTGAAATTTCGTGAACTTTGCATAAGTTTACATGATATTTAGTGGCCAGGCCTTAATCTATTACTGTGCGTCCTCAGTCGGCCATAGGCTCCGCGTTTATTCTACACGCAAATTATCAAATTTACATTTTATATATTATATTCCTATAGATAGGGCAACGTTTTTATGCTGTATACTTAGACTCGTAAGTGAGTTACATCGTAATTAGGTAAAAGGCAATCCGGCCCTGACCACAGAGTGTGCCGGTATAGTTATGGACCGACCCTGGCCATTCATGGACCAGGCCATTTTAGCAATGATAAATTAAAACAGCCGTCTATCTATACAGCACACTGCGACACCGATCTTTTCGTTTGACTTCATCGCCTGAGGCAAACGTAACATAAGACTCGAAATAGCAAACCTTACTAATTCTTATCTGACGATGTTTTTGAAGTTTCGGTCTGAGTTTTCAACCAAGTTCGACAATTCTTCTCATCTCACATTCTTGCTATAGCATATATATATATATTTATAGTATATATAAACTCATAGCATAGTCTTTTACGCTTCGAAAGTAGCCGAATGGCTACAGCAACAATTCCGCCGTCAGAAATGTCTTATCGAATCACGTTTAGATATTACAAAGTTGAAACCTTTTCATCCAAACTTTGAAAACTTAGCTAACTGTTCCATTAGCAACTTGCCTCTATGCAATCGATATCAAACTATACTGATATGTTTTCGTCGCCTTGATTTTATACTTCAAAATTTACCGCAATCGGATATATATAGAAGAATACACACAATTATCTCGTGACGCAGTTTCGGTTTACTGATGTCGCGTAATAAACAATGACATCGCAGAATGAATGTTAGTTGTTTGCAATATTCCATTTTTAGAGAAATTACAATGAATTTTAAAATATGAGTTCCATATACTAATAAATTTCAATGCAAAGTTATTTAGGTTTCTCTGTAAGTTAAAAGAAAATAGAAATTTGTTTATATAAGCTGGCGTATACTGCTAAAACAGACCCTAAAATTACCCAAACTGTCAAGTAATGTATCATTTTTCAATTATATAGTTAACTATGTGAACAAGAAGCTCTGTGTAAATGGCTTACTGAAAGGAGAGAAATGTAGCCGACAGAAACTCCAAGGCAGTATCAAGTAGTATTATTCGTATCAGTATTATTCGCTGTTTAAGCAATCTCCATCATAAATATACTTTCTATACTTCTACTATAACATAAACTAAACCTCAAACCGACAACTTTTGGTTAAATCGATTGGATTACTCCGACACATCGGAAAATATTCAGACTTAAAAAGCAAATCGAAGACGGCAACGAAGAAAACAACAACAATACAACCAATTTTGCATCAATTAGCCTAATGTATATAAAACACTCCAGACCTGATAATATCAAGTAAAAACAAAGACGTTAAGCTGTCGGATAAAAACAGTCTTAAAATAAGGCAGGAAACCTCCAAAACAGTTGAAACTGTACACACAATCCGCAAGATGCCTTCAGGAGACCTGAAAATTGAATGCAAAAGTTTAGAAGATGTAAAAAAAATGACCAGCATCAAAATATTCCAAAACATAGAGGTAAAATGTGATCAATATGTCAAGTATCAAAATACTATGTATAGTTTTACTTTGCTCATATAAATACTTTTAATTGCTAATACAACAAGAACCCAAAAATGTACTGGCGTTGTGAAAAACATGTATATTGACATCAGTATAGAAGAACTAAAAGCAGTGGTGTTTCACAAGTCCGTCGCATCATGAGAACATCGAGCTCCAATAGTGAAAAAACCCCAACAAAAACCGTGGTTGTGACTTTTTACTCAGCACATTTACCATCATACATTTATCTGGGTTATGAACAATTCCCAGTGGAACAATACATCACAAGATGCTACAATTGTCAACGATTTGGACACATTGCTAAATTTTGCAAGGCTACACAACGTTGTGCCAACTGTGGATCGAACCACTCCACAACTTAATGTAAGTCAACCACTAAATGTTATAGATGCCAAGGCAATCATAGTGCTGTGAGCCCCCAATGTCCACAATATACACGTCAGAAAAATATTCAAATGAAACAAATTGTATCATATGCAGATGCTGCTCGTGTGGTTGAAAAGAACTCAAAAGAACTGACAATATAAGAAACAGTCAGCCTCAACAGTTGAGCGATGCCCCATCAACATCAACATTACACACATCGACAAAAGTAAGAGAGCCAAATAAGAGAGATATCGGTAATCAAACAAAATTAAAGAATGTTATATATCACCCTCAGCTCACAGAACAATCTGTACCTACACCTATAATGGATACCATGGTTTTCGTTGGTTTCATTTCAGATATAATAAAAAAAAGTTATGACATTGGAAGTACCTTCAGAAGAGGAGATAGTAACAGTAATCACCAGTGCAGCAGAATCCAGATTCCACATCAACATCACTACTGATGACCTCAAATCTTTGCCTAAAACAAGAAATATAGAATCTATGGAAAATGACAGAATCAGTACAAGCGATAGATACACGAATGCCAATAAAACATTAATAGGCTTTTCAATACTGCAATGGAATTGCCGCAGCATCAGAAACAAGGACTTGGACTCGGTCCATCTTATATACCATATGGCAGAAACACCAGACATTATATGCTATGCTTACAAAAAACATGGCTGAATTTAAATGACACATTTGAAATACTAGGATAGAACAAGAAGAAGAGGAGGTGGTTGTCTCATAGCAATAAAAAATGCTCATTCTTCCAAAGAATTTATCATAAATATCAGCAATATAGAAATACAAGCAGTGGAAATAGATGGGCTCAATATAGTGAACGTATATGGAACAAACTGTAATCAGTAATTTATTTTATCACCAGAAAATACACACTGTACATACAGAACGAGATTAGAAAAGAGAGGAAAATAATGCATTTCGGGGTGGAAGGGGACGCGACAAACCAGCATTGGTTATCGAGCAGCGACACCAATGAATAGTCTAACATTGATTGGGTCATACAAGAAAAAAAAACTTAACAAAGAACAACCTAGACCAAATGCTCAATTGCCTTGGGAGGAGAACTGTACTATGTGGTGATTTGAATGCCCAAAACACTATCTGATATAGCTCACAGACAAACTATAGAGGTCTGGAAGTACAATCATTCATTGAGCAAAATAATCTTGTTTTGCTAAACGATGACTCCACAACTAGAGAAGCCAGAGGACATCAGGTATCAATCATTCATTGATCTTTGTATAACTACAAATGATATTGATCATGCATGTACTATGGAAACACTACAAGAAAATCTGAACAGTGACCACAACTTGCTGTGGATAACAGTGAACAAAATTTCAAATTTAGATCCTGCTTCAAAATCACAAAATGTATCAACGAAAAATACAGATTGGGTAAAATATAAATTTGAATGTTTTGAGAACATAAACGGTGCAACAATAAACGAAAATATAGATGAATTTAATACTAACCTGTCGCTTGGAATAATACAAAGTGTCATAGCCTCTAGTCCCATCCCAGTAAAAAGACACATAAGAAATCCCATACCATGGTGGAATTCGACTTGTAGTAAGGCTGTAAAACAAAAAAACAAGCATATAGAAGGGCCAAGAGAACATGTTTACCACAGGATCTCATTAATTATAAAAATTCGTTTATCTTCTTTTATTGATTGGACAGATACTTTGGAATCGTCATAGATGACAGCTACGTCGACGTCAGGAAAAAGAGAATAAGCAACGTAATGTCCGGAATTAGCTTCATCTCCCAAATGCACTATAACACTGCAAAGTTGGTAAAAAGCAAATGTCTTTGTCGGTGTCGACGTTGCGTACTACATTTAGCACCAAATAAAGGACAACTAAACAATGAAAGATGAGACATTTCTGATGATTGAATACAAGTGCACGATCGTGTTTGCTGTTTCATGTGTTGTTCCATATAGCTGCTAATTAAAAATAAGTTTCCATGTTGAATTGAAAAAGTGAGACAGTTGGTACCTACAGGATCAGTGGTTTTACACATACACTCACAACATGCTGTCTCACAAGGAGTATATAATTCCATCATATTTCAGAAATTGTTTCCAAGTAATCCCATCACATATTCGCCCACTTCCTCTTGATCTCCAACTGCCCACCCATGTTCAGCACAAATTTGTGTGATAGCCATTGGAATTGCTTCGTTACCAACATTTCCATATCGCTGTACAGACAGCAATATTTTCAGTGTGTTTGGCAAACTCGGTAAGTCATGATGTTTCACATAAAACTGTCTTTCGGAAGTGATTTCGTGTTTAAATGATTTTATACCCGCGACAAAACTTTGTATAACTGAATTAAACCAACAATTGTTCCATTTGTTCAACAACCCAATGCTGATGTTGCTTTCAACGAGAGTTGTAGCAGCAATTGCAACTCGTCTGACTGCGGAAACGAAATCAGTGAAAAGCCGATGTAGATCACAATAACGAAAACTTCCTATCAAATCTTCCGTGTGCGCTATTGGCAGTTCAAAATTACAACAAATCAGGTCAACAGCAAGACAAACGCAACTACCACAACTATCCAGGTCTTTTTGTTCAATTAAGCAATGGGTTATAAAGTTAATGTCCGTATCTTTCGCAATTGTTGTCTTTAAAAATGGTATGAAATATTGGTGAATTCTACTGATCAGATTTGGATTCGCTATCTTTTTGGAGTCTAATAAAGTAAGACTATTTGTTAAGTTGCAAAAATACAGAATAGTGAAGTGATGATCGCAGAGTACAGGAAATATAAAAAGACCTTGAAAATCGTTTACATTCCAATGAAATGTACCGTCCATTGCACTTGAATGGATTTGTAAATGTTTTTCCGGATAAAACTTCGTACGACAAAATGGTATCACTGCAAGCAAATAGATCGGTGTTTCTATTTCTGTTTTCTATAGACACAGTGAGATGAGTAAAACAATTTACAACATTTTCAGTTAACCATCCTGGATTATACGAAATTCCTGTTTTTAACAAACTCGATGTTCTTGATGCTTTTTGCACTTCATTTGTTGCAGCCGAATAAGACCGGGGACAAATGGAGTAAACGTCTAGCCAATATATTGTTGCATCTGATGATAATATAAATGCTTTTGTGTATAAATCCGTTTCAGAAAATATATTATGCCACAATATTTCCGAAAATCTTCTAATAACTGTCAAATTCACGTTCCACCGAGGTGTATGTGACGTAATTGATGGTATAATGAGCCCAGATACGTTTATTTTAGTAGGCACGGCTGACTGGTACAATTCTCGATCATTGAATACCTCCCCGACATTTGGCACATTTCTGATGTCAAAGGTCGAAATAGCGATTTCCCCTTCTGGAAAACTGCTAGTTTTGTTATCAGAAGAAACTTTAGTGAGAGAGATACAATAATCATGATCGGCTGAAATATTGGATATTTGTCGTTCCAGTGAATAGGAGTCGGCTAATTTTTCATGTACGTCATGACTGGCTGTACTATTTTTAGTGTTGTAGTTTTTAAGTTTTTATTTGAAGAATTGAGGTACCTTTGTCTCGTCGTTTTCTTTTTTTGAATTTCACCATAGATGTCTCTGGCGGTTCAGGTCTATTGGGGTTTAATACAGGCATTATCTTCTTTCTTGTTTTTGGCAATTCGATTGTATCCTTCGTGCGTGAGAATATCTTGAAACTGTTTTTCTAAAAGTTGCAACGCTTGTTAGTATAGATGAACGAAATGATCAATACCAGACGCGCTTTGGTTATTTAGAATGATATGCTTCAAATACCAGAAATGCTGTTCAATGCAACTCTGAGTTCTGGTATTACATGAAATGTCCTGAACGGAAAGTTTTCTCGAAACTTAGGAATGCGGTGGCATGGCGCGACAGATCACCTAACATAAGCTTGGAAGTTGCTTATATCCAACTAAAAATCACTTGTACAATTTTATGGCAGAATTTTTCATCCTAATAATAATTTCCAGCATCTGTTTTTTTAACAAATTCATGTTCTTTGTAAGTATTTGACTGACGGAAATTGGTAGTCAATTTGAGGTATGGTTGGAAGTCATCCGACTTACTTGAAATAAAAAATTCATCTTTATCTAGTACCAAATCATCTTCATCCATGTCCGCATTTGGGGGAAAGTTTTGTTTGTGTCCCGACTAAAGAAGATGTCGTTCGACAATTTGTTATTATAACAAAGCTCTTGAACATTTCATCAACTTCTGGCAATGTTTCGCAATTAAAAAACCCACTTATTCACTTCATGACGGTACTGTTAATAATCTTCGTATGTTTTGAGCACATTGTTTTTGCGGCTTTCATTGCGTGACTGTAACAGTTCTGCACTATTGTTAGGTTTAAATCCCGTTCATTCGAATGGCCACAAACATTACGAAAACAGCGAATATAATATTGGAGCCTCGATTCATTACTGAAGCACTTCAGTACACTATTCTACATAGCCTTCGAACCATCTATCATAACTTGTAATGGACGAACTCTGGTTTTACAAATTTGTAATTGAAGTGCGAGGAATTCCCGAAGAATAATGCTAATGTTGAGAACTCTATGCCGAGTGGTAAGGTTAACTGCAACAGGCGAAGAAATGTATCCACGGTACGGATTCCTCACCAACAGCGTGTGAAGTTGAAAATCAGATAGCCCCGCACTTCGCTTTATTATTTCCTCAGTAGAGTCGAAATATATGATACCCTGTTGACAAAATGTATTGTTCTAATTGATTTTGACTAATTATTCTGACATGGAGGTGGAGCATGGATGTGCCGGATATGTGGTATTTTCTCCAGTTTTGACATTTTTTCCAAGTTGACAATTGGGAATTCCGTTTTTCTGAAATCCTGTTTTTCGCTCTCGATTTTTCTTAATACAGCACGCGATGATGAAAAAGTATGTGATTCATAATGCTTTTGCGAAGAACTCAATGACTCATAATTTTGTATTGCTGGCAATATGTAATGCATCTGTGATTCATGATGAGACAAATTTATCATATTTGAAAAAATAAGGTACGATCTATTTAGTACTAGTCGTGTACGTAATTTGTTCACTTATTCAATTTATTTCAGCTACATCAAAAAATTAATTAGTAACCAACTAGTCAGATCACAAAGCGACTTTTGCAACTTATTTTCACGCGTGTCTTTCTTTCTGCCCCATCCCCATCCTTTCTATTTTTGTCCCACTGCCCTATCCCCCTCACCTTTTTGTGTCTTCGACCCACTGCTCTATCTCCTTCATCTCTGTATTCAACTCACTGCTCTATCTCCTTCATTCTTCCTATTTTCGACCCACTATTCAATCTCTTTAAGATTTCATATCTTCTACCCACTGCCCTATCTCTCTCAGCCCTCCTATTCTCGACCGAACGCCCTATCACCCTCAACACTCCTATCTTCGACCCACCGCCCTGTCTTGCTCTTCTTTTTATTCTCGGCCGACTGCTCTATCTCCCTTAGCCCTATTATCCTCGACCCACTACCCTATATTCCTAAATCTTCTACCAACTGCTTTATATCCCTGACCCACTGTCCTAAGCTTTCATATCTTGTGACCCCTGCCCTATCTTCTTCAGCCTTCTTGTACTCGACCTATTACTCTATCTCCCACAGCCTTTCTCTCCTCGACCCACTGCCATATCTCTCTCAGCCTTTCTGTCCTCGATGCACTACCCTATCTCCCTCAGTTTTCTTATTATCGACTCACTGACCTATTCCCCTCCGCTTCCTTATTTTCAACCCACTGCTCTATCTCTCCCAACACATCTTATTGTGATATCGGTCTTCAGCCTTCATACTCTCGACCCACTGCCCTATCTCCCCCAGACTTCCTATTTTCAACCCACTGTCCTATCTACCTAAGACTTTCTGTACTCGCTCCATTGTCCCTCTCTTTTCCAGCCTTTCTATTTTCGACCAACTGTCCTATCTCCATCAACTACTTCCCTCTATTTATTGAATCCTCCCAAGCATACTTCCAGGCTTTATACGGTGAGAATCTGTCAACGATATGAATGAAGCGTACGCGGAGGAAGCACACCAACACGATTGGTAATATATTATTATGGTTATGTGCATGATGCAAATAGCTCCGGTGACAAAATGTTCAAAATGGTATAATTGCACCTTATTTACATCATCATTTGTAAAGCTGTTTATTGTAGGTCTATTGCCTTGAATCTCAAATAGAAATCGACCACCATAATTGGCAGTTTAAAAATGTACTACTTTTACCTTGATCATCGCAGCTGTATCCATCTCTCGCCTGATCCGGAATGGCATCATATCTTCCATTTGAAAGGGCTGTGGAGGCAGATACGTTTTTACTCTAAATTATGGAATGTTACTTTCAGGTTATCTTATCATTGCTTTTAGATATTTCGATGTTATTGACTCCAACTGACCCATGCATGCCACACTGAAAATTCTCTTGTGTACCGATAAAATTAAGCAGTTGGAGCAGATCTTCATACCTTGAAAACAGTCGAATCTGAGCACGATGGATTCATGTGAAACACGTAATATGCATTTATAAGCAAAAATGTCCCATCCTGAGCAGCACCGATCCACAGCTTCCTGCCTATGGAATAAAAACATTAGACAAATTGGTGTACTGTGCGCATTCACAAATCTTTGCGAATCAAGTGTGCCTTTCGACTAAGGAAAATTTAGCATTGAAATGGTCAATTTCAATATAAACCTGGTATCTGCAGATAAAACCAATTGTTTTTTAAAATTACATTTTTGATGTGCTTTATTTTTTAAATATAATTTATAATTACTGTAAAGTGTGTTATACATTTGGTACCATGAATACCATTTGCAAAATAGCTTGGGTTACACCCCTCTCGAATAAAAGTTTAGACTCTTAAGTCGTATCTCATAATATTCGATAAACAAAAGGTTGCAGTTAGCCGGCTACCCATCAGAATTTTTTTTCAGATCACAAAGTCGCAATGTTACGTCTCGCTAAGTTTCATTGGCAATTGTATTTGGTTTATCGGTGTCCAACTTTAGACTGAAACCTTCACTACCAACCCATCGAAACAAATTTTTTCTTTTTATAGGGTCGTATTGAAGTTGCTTTCGTTCAAGCACAATGGACACTTTATATCCACCAATCCACAGTAATCACAAGTTACCTTGTCATTACGATAAGCATCAATAAATGGATACTGAGTATGTATTATCAAGTCACGCAAGCTGAGGTCTTGTGCCACTGTGAACTTGTTGCAACTTATACTTTGTCATTCATCTATTCCATGGTTGCATCCATATCTGTAAGATAATGGATACCGATCCATTCGATATCATGATCCTGCACTAGCTTTGTGATAATCGTAGAGTTTTCATAAAATCTAACGATCAAGTGGTGTGAAATTTATGTCCATATTTCACCACAAACACTAGTCGTAAACGAATTTGATTCCGGGTAGCATATCTTTTTTACCAATGACAATAAAAAGACATTTTGGGTCAATTGCACAAGCACCTTTAGGATAGGATTTTTCTGGGGGGGCGAGGATTGCAGGTGCAACAACTAAATCATATAGCAAAAACAGTCTCTCGTACGATTACCATTCTATGTTGGGATTAATTAGCCAGGTATTTGTTTTCAGAAGCATGGACTTGGATGGTGGGGGATGGTCGTAACCGATCAGCGGTCGTGTGAACTACTCTCAGTGGGAGTACGGCTGCAATCCTTTTGCACATAACTATCCCCGCATGGGATTGAAACCTGTGAAACTACCAGGGTGATCAGAGATGCAGTGGGGAGCGTATTCTTAGATGGCGAATTCAATTGAATTCTGGTTATTTTTTGCATGACCACTGGCGTTAAACTTAAGTTATTTATTCAACCTTTCACACTTAGTAATAGATTACCTGCTAACTAGGGAAACAATACCTAATGGCAATCGATGATTAATTTTTTACACAAGTGAAGTCTGCAAGAAGACAAGCAAGTAGGCCTACGCTTACGTCTATATTATATGTACAGCCAACGGAACAATGCGAAATAACCATTTTTCAACAGCCAAACAAAACGGAAACGTATAATCCGACTTGCAACTGACAGGAGCCAAATGGACGTTTTTGTTTTTTTGCCGTCCAGTAAACAAAGTCACGTAACCCGTGCAAGTCCTCTATATATATTCGAATAGCCAATAACAAAACCCTAGAGTCAAGCACCTACCCAGTCATCGACAAAAGATTCCGTAACGACCGAGTCATGTGGAGTGCACACAGTAGATTAAGTGTGCAACAATCTTCCTATACACAGCCGTTCTCTTTCTCGTAGTAACAAATAAACCATTATGTAACGGCAAAATGTCCTGAAATTTTCTCGTTGTGTGAATGAAGTGTCTTGGTTGGTTCTTAATTAATGTTAGCTAACTTGTGGGAAAGTAAAACATTCGTAGCGGATTGGTCTAATCGACGCCTTGTAAAGATGATTGACGTTAAGTCAGTGTTTCTGTCGAAGGTATTAAACTCGAAAACGTAGCAATTACAAGACTTCCGGTTTTTGAAACACAAATAAATCACTTTGTTTGTATTCCGTTAGTTGACAATTTTCACACATGCTTTGAATACGGATCTAAGACACGCTCTCATCTTTGCAAAGGTAATTTACGTGGGAACTAATCAAGAATATGTCACACCCTGGAGGAACTGGGTGTAGCTGTCACAGATAGAATTTTTATTCTGTGTGTTGAAAGAATCAGAAGACTCAGATTCCGGATTTGTGGTTTATTATGAGGCAACTTCACAGTTAAAACAGCATAAAACAGAGAACACAGGAAAACACGTCCGACATCCAACCCAGCCGAGCGAAAAGGGGAGTGAAACTCTTTTTTTCTCGCGACCTGATGGGGGTCTGAGTCTCACAGTAACCGGACCCGGATGAAGTATATCCAAATTAATGGTCCTCGAAAAGCACATCGGCAAATATAAAAGACAAACTAAACTAAAACACACGGATAATAAAATCCGTGACAGAATTCCCCCTTGTTTAGGATGAAACTCCATAAGTTTCATTCTCAAAATTAAATAAAAAACACAGAACAGCCTAATTATTCAAAGATTATGTACCCCTCCCCCTCTTCAAAATATCTCTCTCATAGCCAGATGGTTTAAACAGGATGATACAATAAAAATAGTCATATAAACGAAATTGCTCTTCAAATCCAATTCGATATGGATTTCGCTTGACAGGCTTGGCAAAGATGTCTGGGTAATTGATTAGCAGTGACCAAAGTTGTTTTTTCTCATCTTCATTTAAATGTTACACTACGGATAATAACGGTTTGAGGTGATCAGGCAAACATCCCCCACTTCAGGATCAGAGTTAGGCATATCAGCAATTTGGTAAACCTCCCCCCTTGGGTGAACTATTCCCACTGAGGTACCCTCCTCGACATGCACCGGTCCCTGGCTCACGTTGACCACATAATTTGGGATTCCAACACCCTAGGGCTCCACCAATGAAGGTAACACACAATTCCACTTCTGAAAACCGGTCACAATAATCCAGCCAGCCTCAACCACCGCACACATGCCGGGACCTCCATCATTACACGTACACCAAGGCTCACTCAGCCCACCAACAATGTGGGTATGTTCTGCCTGAGACACCGTCGCTGTCGCTGAGTTGATGAGGGTTCCAGTAAACTCTTCGTCCAAACTGGAATTTAGTTTCATTTCCCTGATCGTCCGAACTTTCGAAGTTGCCGTCAGTTACTTCCGCCAAATCCTGGCGTGCTCGCCATTGTCACAGATAGAATTTTTATTCTGTGTGTTGAAAGAATCAGAAGACTCATATTCCGGATTTGTGGTTTATTATGAGGTAACTTCATGGTTAAAACACTTAAAACAGCATAAAACAGAGAACACAGGAAAACTCGTCCGACATCCAACCCAGCCGAGCGAAAAAAAGAGTGAAACTCTTTTTTCTCACGACTCGATGGTGGTCGGAGTCTCACAGTAACCGGGCCCGGATGAGGTATATCCAAATTAATGATCATCGAAAAGCACATCGGCAAATATAAAAGACAAACTAACCTAAAACACACGAATATTAAAATCCGTGACATTGCCTCTTCCGAACTAAATGTTTAACTCAATATAATCATACTTAGTACCAACGATTGAATGAATATGTCATTCCTTGCAGAATGAGATTATGAATTGTTACCATTGACTGCTGAATCGAAACGATTGCTCACTATTTTGAATAAATCGAAAATTTGGGCGCTCATGAAAAAATGTATAACGAAGCTCATTTAAGTGATTTGCATTTTTCATTTGCTTCAATACGTGACTATTAGTATATCGGTCTACTAGTCATACAAATGATTCGAGCTAAGTCTCGCATGTGCGCACTAATTATTTACTAATTGATAGCAAGCGATATCCTGCCATAAGTTTCCTCTTGTGACGATAAATTAAAAACTTCCATACAAATATTAAATAATTATTGAACACAATTCCATTTCTCCAATCATTGTCGAAAAGACGTTTTCAGCTGATTTATCACGTGATAAGTTATCCCAATCCAATGTCTGAACTATTCCCTGCTCAATGCATTGACCCATATCCCTCAGTGTTTCTATCCTAGTTGTTCAACCTGATTTCTTTAAGAAACAGACGTGAAAACAGCAAAAGGTATGTCACATGAAAGCTAAATTTATTTCGAGTTCATGAGGCAAATTCGTAAAAAATTATTTCCGAATTTTGACATTACGCAAATTAAGAATTAAAACCTCTAAATTTGTCATCTCTACCTTCAGTATTCAAAAAAGTTGATTGACAAAGACAAACAAAACTAGCAGATAAATGACTCTTTAAAGTGTTTAAATTTTGAATCTTATTCTCAATAAATTTTACACAACAATTTAATCGAAGTGAAACATCAACCATCAAACATCAATAAACTTAAAATTAGAATCAATGATTTATACTTTACTGATGAAATATCCAGAGGAACAAAATACATTCAGGCAGACGTTTCATTATATCAGGATCTCACAAATAACTCCATCTACCTTCCAGGTAGGCGCACCATTCTCCATTGCTTGATATATCAAGTCGAAATTAGCATAAATATAAACATTTGTGAAATGTTTACGATTGATTCCAATGTGCGGGAAACCTGAACCCCATTTGATGAATGAATCTGCAGGTGTGACGTCACGGGTCTGAGAAGAATTAAATGATTGGATGAGAATTATCATCCAATTACGCTTGATTAACTGTCCCTCTCACATGCTGTGAGGTAAATCTCCATTTTCGGGCTGTAACCGTAAGGAATTGGCTTCTCTGAAACTATACATTTGTTATAAATTTATCTATGAATGAAATATATGTATGCATTGGAGTATGAGCGTTTAAAAAGCACGGTAATTACCGCAGTGTTCCTCCGTAACTGATTTGATAGATAAAGACCACACTTGCCTGCCTGAACCAGAGAACATTTAGGCATATTCCTAATTTAATTGTCTCACAAATACCTGTCGTTGCATTGGATCTGGGCATGCCCACACTTCACCAGCTCAATAACAGATCCTTATGTTTACGAGTTTAAGTTAAATAAAACATTCATAGAACACTAACCATTGGATTAAAGCGGATTCCTGTCCATATATTAATCCACGGCAAATCGTTTATTGCCAAATATTTTACAATCGCATTGTAAGATTCTTCATTTCGGATCAAACCAACATCCGCGTTACGTTTTTTACAAATATCAACTGCTGTGTCGTAGTCAACTTTTTGCAACACGAAAATATAACAGATCTTTCCAACCTTCAAGTCGCAGTTTTCTGAAGTGTAAATGATAGCGTTACAATTTTTGAGTCCGCGTAGAACCTGGTGACTTTTATTATCAGTATCTGGAGGTTTGAAAGCATGAAATTTTAAAATTCGGAATTTGAAATTTTTTTTTAAAGTAGGCCTTAAATTGTGGATTTGAAAATTCCGACTCCAACTTCGATAGTTTAGACTATCGCCAAACCAGTGGAAACATGTCAAATGTCGACTCTATATGCGTAGGCCTGAGCATGGAAACTTACCTGAGGAAGGGGTCGGTTTCAATGTTGTTTGGATCGTTGTCGTCAGTCTCTGTTGGTTTCCAGATTGAACCTGTTGAGGTTTCTTCATTGCAGAAAGTTTTTGTTCAATCCGCTCCATTGCTGAACAGAAGAATATACATAGGTCAGCGTCTATTTCCAGCATTACCAAAAACAAAATGTTATCAGTGGCAGAATGGCCAATTTGGTTGCAGTTGAACATGCAGCCAACTTGACGGAAATAGCATAAGTCTTTAGATTCTATCTATAATAACTTTCAAGTACAGTACCTAACATGACTCAGATCTACTGAACCTATAATGCTTGCTAGCCTTATATTTAAACTCAGTTATCGTCGAAAGGTTCTCTGTTACACCAAGTTTTTGTTTCATTCTGGATATTACTGAATATAACAATATTTAGATTAATGTAGGACATATTTGCTGTGCTTAAATACAAACCCAATGTTTCATTCCAATGTCAGAGGATTCTTGCTTGTAATTTTATAATTTAATTTATTTTAAACTCAAACGGTTATTCGACGCCACGAAACGCTTCAAAAATATAAAGTTACAGTTGCTACCTTTCTTCATCAAATTATTCGTTTTATTTTGTTCATTCAATTCTTTCTCCAGCTTATCATTTCTTTCTTGAAATTTGATCAATTCTAACAAAATGAAATGATTTGTCAAAAAATTGGCAATATTATGGAAAAACTTCATCGATACCACATGGTCACATTCCACATGTCAGAGATGTAATAACGCATCATGTATATGAAAAGTATAAAGTTTATGTCATATCCTGGCTGGTCTATCGCAGTTTGTTTGATACTAACTTATGATTACTGGTACTACACTAAAATCCTCTGAGTTAAAAAGTGTCTGATTGTAACAAAACGTTTCAGAACGAACTTGTTTCTGCATTTTGGTAAACAAATTCTATACAGCACACTGACATATTCAAATAAGTATTCAAAAAGTGATTGGCAATAGCAACAATTGTTACCCACTAAAATTTTTAAATCAATTGTTTGATTAGATAAATAAGAGTCGATTTTTACACAAAACAAGGAAAATGTAACATAGCAATAATACGATTTATAAGTCCAATTTGTGCCTAATAAGCCACACTGAAGCTGCTTTTTAGAAAGAATCAATTCGGCACGACGTAGATCACAGGACTTAATGTCAAATATCAATTGCAGTAACATAACATCACTGACCTTTCTTCAATTCATTGATCACAGAGTTTTGTTCTGTGTTTTCCCTCAGTAGAATTTCAATTTGACGAGATTGGTGAAGAGCGTTATTGCGAATATCTTTTATTTCGTTTGATTGTTCCGCAATTTTTCTACGATGTTCTCGGATTTCTGGCAGAAAATATTATAGTTCCAGTTTTCTACACCAGCTTTTTCAAAAATGATCTTCAAAAGCTTCAATAAATATTCTATTCATCCTCCAACTGATATTATTTATATTTGAATCCGTGTACATTAACATGGACGATGGTGACCATGTTTCGTATTAGATATTTCTTATTCAATTCGGTGTTCAGTCCAAACTCTTTTAGGCATGAATCGTGTACACTACGGATGTGTTGGGAGAAAATAAATACATTATAAAATGAACTGACCAGAATTTGCTCTAGCAAAGTGAGCTTTTGATTCTTCTAACTCTGATCTGATATTTCTTATATCTGCGCAGAAAAAGACAATAATAGGCAATAATTCAAAAAGCTCAATCACGGCGACCGCTGAAATGCCAAGTGCTATTGAAACGATATGTCATAATGGCAGCTAATAATAAAGGAAACTCATTTCTGAATGAAGTTATGGCGACCACTGAATGTCAGGAGACTGTATAGAATTATGATATTTAAAATAGAATGCCACTGTATGCTTTTGGTTAGCATAGATATGACTTAATAATATATAGTGAGCATAAAAGACAGTAAAAAAACTTAATCAATATGCTTCGCCGCCAACACCAACTCTGATAACCCACGTGATATTCAATCGTTCACGCTTACCTAAAATATTTCTAGTTACGACAGGAAGCAAGTTGCCAGTATTTTTTGATTCCGTGTCATTCATAGATTTGCACGTAATCGGAAACTCCTTATCATGCAGATGTTTATCAATGTTGAAACCTGGTCTGTCCCATCCTACTGCAACCAAATCACATTGTGCAATCTGGCAACCCGGCTTTGGAGAGCAATGGAACACTGTATCATCTTGACACCAGGATGAAGCGATGACGTATATTAACATGAAGACGATTGAAATTTTCATCTCGATTTCAGGATATTTACGTTATGACTGAGTGAATAAAAATTGTTTGTGTTTATTTGCACATGAAACCGTGGATATATCAGGACGTGGATCAAATGACGTTCAAACTATGAGCTTGCTGCTGTTCTTAATAACGCTGCTCACTAACCCTTTAGTTCTGAATTCAGAAAAACAGTTTTAACAGCGAATAATTTGAGAGTTTGACGACTAAGATTTTCAAAATGTTTGTCCAATATATTTTTTAGTAATTGCCTAGATCTTGCTCTGAAAATATTCAATGAGAAGAATTCATTTCTAATCGACTTTATCGCAATTTCCTGTTACCTTTACCTGTTGTTAACGGGGTTTAAAGTAGATGTGTTGGCAGGGTCGTTTTTTTGCTCAGTTATTTAATAACTTCCTAGCGAGTGCCCGTGTTTCTGTTTCGTAGATTAGAAAACTAAAATTGAAATTTCGTGAACTTTGCATAAGTTTACATGATATTTAGTGGCCAGGCCCTAATCTATTACTGTGCGTCCTCAGTCGGCCATAGGCTCCGCGTTTATTCTACACGCAAATTATCAAATTTACATTTTATATATTATATTCCTATAGATAGGGCAACGTTTTTATGCTGTATACTTAGACTCGTAAGTGAGTTACATCGTAATTAGGTAAAAGGCAATCCGGCCCTGACCATAGAGTGTGCCGGTATAGTTATGGACCGACCCTGGCTAATCATGGACCAGGCCATTTTAGCAATGATAAATTAAAACAGCCGTCTATCTATACAGCACACTGCGACACCGATCTTTTCGTTTGACTTCATCGCCTGAGGCAAACGTAACATAAGACTCGAAATAGCAAACCTTACTAATTCTTATCTGACGATGTTTTTGAAGTTTCGGTCTGAGTTTTCAACCAAGTTTGACAATTCTTCTCATCTCACATTCTTGCTATAGCATATATATATATTTATAGTATATATAAACTCATAGCATAGTCTTTTACGCTTCGAAAGTAGCCGAATGGCTACAGCAACAATTCCGCCGTCAGAAATGTCTTATCGAATCACGTTTAGATATTACAAAGTTGAAACCTTTTCATCCAAACTTTGAAAACTTAGCTAACTGTTCCATTAGCAACTTGCCTCTATGCAATCGATATCAAACTATACTAATATGTTTTCGTCGCCTTGATTTTATACTTCAAAATTTACCGCAATCGGATATATATAGAAGAATACACACAATTATCTCGTGACGCAGTTTCGGTTTACTGATGTCGCGTAATAAACAATGACATCGCAGAATGAATGTTAGTTGTTTGCAATATTCTATTTTTAGAGAAATTACAATGAATTTTAAAATATGAGTTCCATATACTAATAAATGGTTGGTTTGGAGATAGTAACAGTAATCACCAGTGCAGCAGAATCCAGATTCCACATCAACATCACTACTGATGACCTCAAATCTTTGCCTAAAACAAGAAATATAGAATCTATGGAAAACTCTGTAGAAATGACAGAATCAGTACAAGCGATAGATACACAAATGCCAATAAAACATTCATGGGCTTTTCAATACTGCAATGGAATTGCTGCAGCATTAGACACAAGGACTTAGACTTGGTCTATCTTATATACCACAAGGCAGAAACACCAGACATTATATGCTTACAAGAAACATGGCTGAATGACACATTCGAAATACCTGGATACAAAATATATAGAAAGGATAAAACAAGAATAAGAGAAGATGGTTGTCTCATAGCAATGAAAAATGCTCATTCTTCCAAAGAATCTATTATAAATATCAGCAATATGGAAATACAAGCAGTGGAAATAAATGGGATCAATATAGTGAACGTATATACCTCTGGAACAAACATAACAAAGAAAAACCTAAACCAAGTGCTCAATTGCTTTGGGAGGAGAACTGTAATATGTGGTGATTTGAATGCCCAAAACACTATCTGATATTGCTCACAAACAAACTCTAGAGGTCTGGAAGTACAATCATGCATTAAGCAAAATAATCTTGTTTTGCTAAACGATGACTCCACAACTATAGAAGCCAGAGGACACCAGGGATCAATCATTGATCTTTGTATAACCATAAATGATATTGCCCATGCATGTACTATAGAAACACTACAAGAAAATCTGAACAGTGACCACAACTTGCTGTGGATAACAGTGAACAAAATTTCAAATTTAGATCCTGCTTCAGAATCCCAAAATGTATCAACGAAAAATACAGATTGGGTAAAATATAAATTTGAATGTTTTGAGAACATAAACGGTGCAACAAAAAACGAAAATATAGATGAATTTAATACTAACCTGTCGCTTGGAATAATACAAAGTGTCATAGCCTCTAGTCCCATCCCAGTAAAAAGACACATAAGAAATCCCATACCATGGTGGAATTCGAATTGAAGTAAGGCTGTAAAACAAAAAAACAAGCATATAGAAGGGCCAAGAGAACATGTTTACCACAGGATCTCATTAATTATAAAAAGATGGAGGCTTCGACCAAAAAAATTATATTGCAAAATAAGAGACAATACTGGGCAAACAAACAACTTCTTTGGTACTCTAAAAACAAATCCTAAAGAGGTCTGGAATGCTATAGTATAAATAGTATGAGAGGAAATACAAAAACCCAAAACCACAAATATTAATCAATGATCGGACAATAACGGATGACATAGAAAAAGCAAACATCTTTGCACAATCATTTGCAGATATTGTATGCAAAGACAATACAGGAGAGACTATTACTATGAACAAAATAATTCGGGAAAACTACTACCAAAATGTTAAACAAAGTATTTTGCAACAAGAGGCTTAGCCACAAAGATCATACAACAGACGTATAACAATATTCGAATTGAACCTGGCGCTTAAAGAAACAAGAAATACAACACCAGGTCTGGACTAAATAACATATCATGTGATAAAACATCTCCCTGTCCAAGTAAAGGAATTTTATTGCATCTCTACAATACAATTTGGGAAACAGGTCAAATGCTTGAATCATGGAAGCATTCAATAATGATACCGATTTTGAAAACGGGTAAACCAAAAGATGACCCAATGTCTTACCGACCCATATCGCTGACATCATGTTTATGCAAAATATTGGAAAAGATTATTGTAAAACGACTAAGGACCTATCTGGAATTTAACGGGAAACTAAACTCAGTGAAAAGCGCATTTAGGAAACAAAGGTCAGCTTTGGATACTCTAATATGCCTACAAGATGACGTACTCAAAGCATTACAAACCAGACAAGTAACATTAGCCATATTCTTAGACTTTCACAAAGCTCATGACACAGTTTGTCCCAGTGGATTGCTGGGCAAAGTAGCAGATTTGGGGGTGGAAGGACATATGCCCAAATTTAATAAAAATTTTCTACGAAATAGATCATCAAATGAAATATCTCTCACCGTACCATACGTGGATTTCCTCAAGGTTCAAGCTTATCTCCTGTTCTATTCAATATAATGATAAATGACCTTCCGTCAATTGTAAATAATGCAAATTCAGGCCAATTTACAGACGATTTTGCTATATATAAAACCCGAAGAGATGTGAAATCCATAAAAAGAACAATGCAAATAAATTTGGACAAAATAAAGGAGTGGTGCAAAATATGAGGAATGGCTCTATCTGTCACAAAATGCGAAGCAATGTTATCCAGCTGAAGAAGATATAATCCTAACATCAACCTCAAAATATCAGAAAAATTTATACCAATAGTTAACAAGACAAAATATCTCGGTGTCATTTTGGATAAAAAACTAAATTGGAAAGACCATGTGGAATATATGATAACAAAACTTAAACAACGATTAATTATTCTTAGATATATCAGTGGAAACAAATGGGGATCAGACTGCATACAATGGTTCTTCTTTATATATCACTAATTCGCTCTGTATTTGATTATGCATGTCAGCTATATTGTTCTGCATCTAGGACACTATTGACAAAACTAGATACAATTCGGAATGATGCATTGCCAATTTGTCTTGGTGCTATGAAAAGTACACCGATTGATGTAGTACTACATGCCTGCTCAGAAATGCCCACTGTAAAAAATGATAAAATTTGATAATATATACACCTCATAAAATTTATACAGTAGCATTTCATCCATTACGCACGTCATTAATACAGTATCGGACCACATTTTATGCCCGCAAAATAATATTAAACAAACGAAAAAAGTGCGCTGGGGAAAGGGTACCTGGCGGAACAACATTATGCTTTATGGTGACCAGACTTACATCAAGCTAATTCAAAACACTTATAATTCCGCTCTTCCTAACTTATATGACTATGATTCGA
The DNA here is from genome assembly GCF_964204865.1 of Styela clava. Taxonomy (NCBI): domain Eukaryota; kingdom Metazoa; phylum Chordata; class Ascidiacea; order Stolidobranchia; family Styelidae; genus Styela; species Styela clava. The sequence goes on from NC_135257.1 coordinate 22,105,731, forward strand.
TACTGGACTGGTGGGACTATATAAAAACTAAAATTAAGAAATACACCATTGCATTTTCCCAATCCTATCCCGGGACAAAAAGAATAACATATGTCAACTATGAGAAAGTTTAACAAAACTTATAAACGAGGGCACCAAGGGAAATGCAATGAAAATACAAAACTACAAATCGAAACTCAATACCCTGCTAGAGGAGCGACAGAAATTGGACATCCTGATGGCAAACCTGGAAGACCTGGAGGACGGTGAGAAGCCGACAAGAACCGTCTACGAAAGGATCCAACGAAGGGCCAAGCAAACCACAATAGAGCGCCTGAAAGACCAAAATGGTTGCATGACCACAAATGAGAACGAGGTCATGGCAACAATTGAGGTCTTCTATGGAAGTTTGATGGGAGGCGGGTGCGAGACCGACGCGCAACATCAAAAACACTATCTCTCGCTCATGAGTACTAGCTCGATATCGGACATAGATACCACCATCTTAGAGCAATACGTGACCGCCGACGAGATATATAACGCGATAAAATCTATGCGCAATAATAAGTCGCCCGGCCTGGATGGTCTATCTAAAGAATTTTATATAACGTTCTGGGGAACTATAAAAAAACAATTCACCCAATTGATCAACAACATCATAATTTTCGGCCAACTTCCCAAAACATCAAAACTAGCAAAAGTAAAACTACTGTATAAAAAAGACGAAGAATCGGAACTTAAGAACTGGCGCCCTATCACAATACTCAACTCGGACTATAAAATATTATAGAAAATTTTAGTGAAACGATTGGAACCCGTCCTGGCATATATAATTAGTCCATCACAGAAATGTGCGCTACCGCGAAGGACAATGTTTGACGTTCACTATAATACGGAGGCTATAATTCGATACTGTAAAACTAAAAATATACCTGGATCATTAGTTCTAATAGACAACTTGAAAGCATTTGACAACGTAAATCACAAATTCTTACTGGACATCTTAAAACAAATTGGACATGGAAATCGGATTCTGAATTTAATAAAAAACATATACTCCGCCAATAGGAGTCGCGTGGACGTAAATGGCAGGCTTACCGAGGAGATTACTGTCCGGGGCGGCATCAAACAAGGATGTCCATTAAGCATGCTTTTATATACCGTATGTGTCGAACCCTTAGCCAGATCCGTCATCATGAACAAAAATATACGTGGTCTTAAACTAGGTACGCACGAGCATAAATTAGATCAATATGCGGATGACGTCACCTTTGCTGTATGTGTTCAACCGTCCATCACGGAGCTATTTCACGAACTTGAAAAATTTCAATTCGCATCTGGCCAAAAAATCAACGAGGAAAAGACCCAAATTTTCTGCATCACCAAACGCTCTTACAATTGGATCTACAATTCTACATTCAGGCAACATATTAGAGATGACGTGAAAATTCCTGGACTTAACTTCGGGCAAAAACGGTTGGACAAAATCTGGGAAAAAATTCAAACAAAATTAATTCACAGTTGAGCTGTGCTCAGTTGAGCTGTGCTATTCATGGCATTCACGGAAGCCCTGGGCCAATGTCATGCTATTTGGCACGCTCAGGGCCGAAGTTTAGGCCACGTAATGCAGAGCAGATACGGAAGCCGGGGTGGCGGAAGTCGTGCTGTGTCCTACATGGTATAGACAGAAGCACCGGGAAAAAGTTGTGATGTGATATACAGCATGTACCGAACCCCCGGGGTGGAAGTCTGTGCCGTGCTATGGCGCAGCTAACCGAAGCCACCAATTCCTATGACTGCTGCTTATGCAGTGGCATGCTTATGAAGCGCTATTCCGATAAAGCTCGGGTATGACATGTCTTTTAGACACTGATCCGAATTTGGGAAACTTCTGATCCGTAAAAATTAAAAAAAACAAAAACGACCAGTTCTGGCATACAGAGGCCTTATATGACTTAGGGTCAAAAATCAACATTGTAAACCGGCGGCTATATAATAACTCGATGCCCCATCCACCAGCAATTCCATCAAACTGGAAGGACATCCTGGCCATTTTTCGATCTCTAAACCTATCACCGGAGCAATGGGAGGATGCAAGGCACAAGGATCTATACTATAGACTTAAAAGCAGACACCACAACCAACCCCACGAAAATATCAACTGGGAGGAGGTTCATCTGCTCAGGAATCGGCCCAAATATACGAACGCTGAAAGGATAATATCTTACCGTATAGTAAAGGACGGCTATATTTTCGGCGATCGAATGCGAGGCATGAGCCTTAGGCACGGCCCATTCGGGATCATAAAAATTATGAACTGTAAATTTTGTAGAGATCCGTGTGACAATACTAAGCACATATTTCTGCATTACAAGATCATAGCGGCATATGTTGCAAGTTTAATAGAATTCCTAAATGAAATTTTATGCGGGACCACCACAATCTCTAGAGAACAAATATTCCTTAATAGTTTCAATGGGCCAAACGAGATTGCGGTTACGAAATGTTTCGTGCTACTCAAACAGGCAATTATACATAGGGAAATCTCTCTAGATATAGAAAATCGGTACATCGCTCCCACAGACGGAAATATTACAGATGCGGCCATAACCAAATTTTCGGAATTTCTTCTCGTAATGGAAAAAAGGTTCACAGATATACAATTTCTCGGCATACAAAATAACTGGAAGGAAATACTTAACCGATATCTTCTGCCATGAAACCGAAGCGACAAAAACATCGTCCATTTTTAGCCTATTTTATATCAACATACCCATGACCCCCATAACAGGGAGCATATTCACAGATAAGACCATTATTAACCCCCAACGGAAATGATGAATCGAAAGCTTCACGGTAGATGTCATGCTGTGTGCGTGTTACACGTTTTCACACAGTGTGTACGGAAGCCGCGTCGGCGGAAGTTCAGCTGTTCTATGCATGGCATTGACGGAAGCCTTGGGCAAATGTCATGCTATTTGGCACATAGTATGTACATTAGCTCAGGGCCGAAGTTTGTGCCACGTAATGCAGAGCAGATACGGATCCGGGGTGGCGGAAGTCGTACTGTGTCCCACATGATATAGACAGAAGCCCCGGGAAAAAGTTGTGGTGTGATATACAGCATTTACCGAACCCCCGGGGTGAAGTCTGTGCCGTGCTATGGCGCACCTAAGACCGAAGCCACCAAATCCTATGACTGCTGCTTATGCAGTGGCATGCTTATGCAGTGTCTTTTAGACACTAATCCGAATTTGGGAAATTTCTGATCCGTAATAAAAAAAAAAAAAAAAAAAAAAACGACATTATTGCTGACATTATTCGCTATTTGATTAAGGCCCTCGATAACGAAGAAAACGAAAGACAAAGACGATGAGCTACGCCGCCGCCGCATTCTCGACTCCTCCCACAGAAGAAGTTTCCGCTGCTGCATCATCTCGACCTCGGACGCTCTTCCTGAAGACCGACGAAAACATGGATTTCCACAAGATGATGGACGTCCTCCGGAACAACACCACAACAAGGAGGTTCTGCGACCAGGTGAAAGGGCTGTTCGAAGGCCGCAGAGGGATCTGGATCCTCACCTTTGCGCCAACGGACAGCCCGAATTCTAGCTGCAGAGAGAGTTTTCTTTCTTCTACAGGTGGCCTGATACAAACGGCTGAGAGTAACATCCATGTGACACTACCAAGTAAAGCTCCTGTCCGGATCTCCATACGGGGAATTCCGGCGGAAACTCCATACAACATGGCGGTCACCAAGATCAACAAGCTGGGCTGTGGAACGGAACGGAATGCAGTCCAAAATTGGTATCGAGGGACCGACGTCTACAACGGGCACACGTCATTCCTAATGGACGGTTTTAAAAAAGACCGTTTGCCGGAATACGTGGTTATCAATGGTGAAAGCTGCAAGACCTTCCTCGCACGAGAGTTATACACTCCGACGTGTGGGAAGTGCCTAACCACCGGCCATGTATACAGTGAATGCAAGAACGAAGCCGTCTGTAAGTATTGTAAAACACCGGGTCACTTACTAAGAGAATGTCAACAACGAAAGCGTGATCCAGTCTTCACCAACCCTGTGACAGGATGGAACATGCCTCCGCAGAAAAGAAAACCCCTGCGAAAACATACGCAACAACCACATCAGAAGGTCGTTCAATCTGCTGAAACAACAGAGCAGAGCCAGAGTGACGTGCAAGCTGCCGAAACAACAGAGCAGAGCCAAAATGACGTGCAACCTGCTGGATCAACAGAGCAGAGCCAAAATGATGCACAACCTGCTGTATCATCTTACGAGGTACGTGAATTTTCTTCTGACTTCGAAATAAATTGCCTAAAAGAAATAAAAAAAAATGATCGGAATGTGAAGATGTCGACAACGTCGTGAGTCCAATCAAAACTCCATCACCACAACGGCTATCTAGACCAAGGCAAGTCTACAGATTGAAGGAGTCATCGACAATTGGCAACACGCCATTCCATCCCCTTTCAAAGGGAAATCCTTACATCAAAGTAAGGATCAATAACTTTGAGTCCTGCGACACCACGTCTTCGTCGGTCTTCAATACAACACCGAAAGCAACACCATCTGCGCCAGTCAGCCAAACCGCCGTCAATTGTGAATCTGACAGGGGACAGCAACAAAAGGAGCAGAGACACAACAACATCCACAGATTCCTCGACATCTCAGACAACCACCCAAAGAACTCGCGGTAAAAAGAAAAAATAACTACAAATTTCGCCCTCATTCAACCAAATTTCTCTGCTCTTACCTTATTTAGATCTTTTGAACAATTCAAATCACAATTCGGCTTATATAACGCCTGGTTGACGGCGTAAAACCCCAACCAATCAGAAATACCATCCCACATAAAGCGGATGTGATGAATGGAAGACTACCTATTTATGTGGCTTATAAAATGGTGATCTCTATGGCAAAGAGAATTGATCCATAAAACTTCCGTCGACATAGTCTGGGTATGAATGCATTTGGGCTGGATTCCAGACTTTGTCGTTCTGATCCGTAAAAAAAAAAAAGGGGGGGCCTGTCTTGGCGCGCTTACCTGGACAGCAGACAGCTGGTGTCGTTTTGGGCGTCAAAACCCCGCTGCAGTCCGTCTAGTTTGGGGGAGACCCTCCCGCCGCATTGAAACACAAAGAGAAATAACTTCGGACCCAGCAGATTTGGCATCAAAATAAAACTCGGATCTATCGGATATAGCATTGGAAAACTTGGAATGCACAAACAAAAGAAATAGGCAGGACACCTTCTCATCCGAAGCCTCCACGTCAACCCAGAAAGAAAAGAAAGAAACAAAACACCTGGTAAAAAAAAGAACATACGTGAGTAACCTCTTTTCGAACAGTAAAACTTTAGACTCGTGATGAAATTATTAGAAAACTGGTAATACCAAAACGCTTACCACAACTCCTAGTATAAATCCCCTAATAACTGCAGTTTTCCATGATGGCTGGCTTAAAGATAATTTCCCTAAATGTCAATGAATTGCACAACACCAACTAAATAGGGTTGGTAACTTTTTAAGACATGGAAACCCTGATGTACTGTGTATCCAGGAAGCTCATAGAGCTGATAAGACCTTTGTATGGCGGTGGGCACATGACCGGAATGTCATATCCATTGTAATACCCTGAATAGGGAGGACAAGCACTCCTCACAGTTTAGGCAAGGGACCGCAATCCTCATAAAGCACGAAATCGCAACACCACCATCCCCATTTACAATACACATCCAGCATAGATGTGATAGTATTGAGGTGGAGCTGGACAATCGCATAATTAAGATCTTCAACGTGTACGCCCCAGCAAATAATGGACCCCAAATGACGGACTTTTTCAAACACCTAACTAACATTTTAACCAATTACTGTGATTCGGCTGAAATAATAATTGTCGAATATTTCAATATAGTATTGGAAATTATTGATGTAATAAACGATAAAAACTTCAAATTGCAACCCCCTGGGAAACTTTTTAAGAACTTTATTCAGCGCCATAATATATTAGACACCTTTAGAAAAAAGTATCCGTTTAAACAAATTTTTACGTATCATCGTAACAAGCAAGGCCGTAGGATTGACCAGATATACCACTCATATAATTTAGAAGACGTAATTTCCGAATTAACTCACGTCCCGAATACTATCTCGGATAATATACTTTGCCCCCAAATATCCTTAGAGAAAATTAAAAAAGTTCGATGGGGCCGAGGAACATGGAAAAGCAACACCTCCCTATACAGAGATAAAAATTACATAAAAATAATAGAAAACACTTACCAGGAGGCAATAATGGATATGGAAAAATTTAGTTACATACAAGAATGATGGGACATGGTGAAAAGCAGGATCAAAAAACAAACTATAGAATATTCGAAAACCCTAAAAAGAAACAAAATGAACAATTCGATTTGATTACGGAAACATCTGGACAAATTAATAAATGAGGGAAAGAAAGAAAATTTGGTAGAAATTAAAAGATTAAAATCTCAACTTATGATATATCAAGAAGAACAGAACGAACGGGATATTATAACGGCTAACATGGAGAACCTTGAACAAGGTGAAAACCCGACTAAAACATTTCACGACGAAATTCGACAAAGAGCAAAACAAACCACCATCGAAAAACTCAGGGACGATAACGATTGCATGGTAACCGAGGAAGGGGAAATTATGACTTTGGTGGAAAATTTTTATGCCGATTTATGGGGGGAGGAAAATTTGATACGAGAAAAAACCAAAATTACTACCTATCTTTGATGGACTCTATAATTGTTACGGAGGAAGAAAATCTCATTCTAGAACAAAATATCACACAGGGTGAAATACATAGGGCAATAAAATACATGAAAAATAATAAATCTCCGGGAATGGTTGGATTAGGTAAAAAATTTTATTTGACTTTTTGGAACTGCATAAAAAAGGAATTTACTCAAATGATCAACCACATATTTAATTTCGGCAACTTCCCAAATCTGCAATCACAGCAAAGGTTAAGTTATTATATAAGAAGGGTGACAAAACGTATCTCAAAAATTGGAGGCCCATCACTACATTGAACGTAGATTACAAAATTGTATCTGAAATTCTCATTGAAAGATTGGAACCAAGGTTAAACAAAAAACATCTCAGGGGCAATAGTACTTATCGACAATCTAAAGGCATTTGATAGGGTCAATCACAACTTCTTGTTCAAATTACTTCAGCGGATAGGACTCGGACAAAGATTTTTAAATGTAAAAAGAGACATGTATGGCGGCATAAAAAGCGTCATAGACGTGAATGAAAGGCTGTCAAACGAAGTAGGCATAGAGCAAGGCATAAGACAAGGATGCCCCTTGAGCATGTTGCTCTATGCACTGAATTCGGAACCGTTGGCAAGATCGGTACATCGAAACGGCAACATGAGAGGGATAAGACTAGGTAAATATGAATATAAAATTGATCAGTATGCCGACGATATCACTATAAACAATCAGGGACCAGTAATCAATACCGGAAATATTTCGAGAACTAAATAATTTTAAATTGGCAGCTGGGCAGAAAATTAATATTGATAAAACTGAAAAATACTTTGTATTACAAAAACCGCGCATGATTCCATAAATAATTCGACATACCAAAATTACATAAAAAACAACACCCGGATACTTGGCATAAATTTTGGAGATAAGGGACAAGAAAAAATTTGGCAAGATATCGAATACAGGCTACAAGGAATTTTAATCACGTAAAATTGCGGAGCCTTACCTAGTTTGGAAAATTAATCGTAATCAATGCGTTAGTCATGTCTATTATAATTTTCCATGCCCGAATCAAGTGTATCCCTAGTAGAATAATAACTAGAATCCATAGCGCATGTTATAAATTTTTATGGCATCCACAACGAATAGAAGCGGTGGGTAGAAAGACCCTACGGAATAGTTGGGAAAACGGGGGGACAAACATGTTTGATCTCCAGGCAAAGATTGAAGCATGCCTAGTTGAAAGGATTCGGGACCTCATAAGCAGAACAACGCCAACTCAGTTTTGGCACTTTGAGGCCCTATACGCCCTGGGTTCGAAAATAAATGCGGTAAACAAACATCTATATACCAACTCGATGCCGCACAGCAGCGATGTCCCAAAAATGTGGTACAATACTCGAGGTATTTAAAGAGGTCAATTATACGCAAGCGGAATGGGAGACGGCTCGCCACAGGGACGCCTGTACGCGAGACTGAAGAAGAAACACCCAGACCAACAACAATCGGACCTAAACTGGAAAGAAATTCATTTGCTTACGAACACATATAGGACCAAATTTTCAAATATCGAAAGAGTATTTTCATACCGGATTTCAATTAACGGGTACATCTTTGGAGACAAAATGCGGACAATGGGACTTAAGGATATTAAGTTGGAAATTTTGCAAGATTAATACAGACAACACTAAACACATCTTCCTCTCCTGCGTTAAAATAGCCAAATATATCTCGGACATCACTGAAGCCTTAAACCAAATTTGTCGTAAAAATATCATAATAACCCCGAAAGAAATAGTGTATAATGGATATCAAGGGCCCCATCAACTTATGGTAACAAAATCTTTTGTGCTACTGAAAAAAAAACGTAATACAAGAAAAAATAAAGATGGAGATAAAAGACAAATACATGGACCCCGAAGAGGACACAATTTTGGCCACTACAATAAGAAACATTACAGAATTTATCACAATTATGGGATATAAATTTGGCGATGTACATTTTTTGGAACTGGTAGACAACTGGAAACACATTTTAAACGGTTATGCAACAAAATATTAACTTCATTGTTCGAAACTAGGTAATAGCAATATCATCTCCAACTACCATAAGTGGTAGCCCGAATCAATAACCAAAACGGCCAGAAAAACACAATTTTTTTACCTCGAGGATACCATCCGATACAGCAGAAGTGATGAATCGGGAGCTTCTCGGTGAATGTCGTGCTGCGTTATACGCGGTATGTACGGAAGCTGGGGTGGCCGAAGCTGTGCCCTGCCGTGCATGGCATGGACGGAAGCCCCACGTTGAAAAATATGCATTGCATACGTAGAAGCCTGTGGTGGAAGTCTGTGCTTTGCAGATGCGCGGCAGATACTGAGGCCCCCGGAAGTGTATGACTACTGCATGCAGTAGAATGCTTATGAAGCGATTGACCAATAAAACTCGGATATGACGTGTCTTCAAGACACTGATCCGAGTCTGGAAAACTTCTGATCCGCCAACAAAAAATAAAAAATAAAAAACTGACATAGCAGTCCCCCAGGTAAATTTATGAATGTTGCGTATGCAACAATATGCTTATGAAGCGTAATACCGCAATGCCTCGGACATGACGTATCGTTGTGCTACTGATCCGAGACAGAACGTACTCTGATCCGAAAAAAAAAATCATGGGCTACTTACTCTCCATACAAGGTGCGAGTCGTCGGTTGTAACGTTTGGAATCCATACTTTGTTTTATTGGACACGTTTAGTGGACATAACGATCGTTTCAATATTATGTTGTTGGACACGTAGTGGACATAACGATCGTTTCAATATTATGTTGTTCTTGTTGTTATTTGACACAGAATAACACACCTAGTGGAAATATTAAAAAACCGCTTTTCTCTTCGAATACTGGACCAATTGCTTTGAAATTTTCAGTGGTTGAAGATAAAATTTTTCCCCAGAAGGCTATTACTTTTATTCAGTTTAAATATTTCTGTTAGCTCTGTGAGATTTGTTTTTGTTTGCTATGACGTCATTAAACGTTCTGCGGACATCGGACGCCATTTTGTGTCCTACTGTACTGCTGCGCTTGGTGTGAATATATTTTTAGACTGTGATCTGACGGTACGGTACACCGTACTGTACTGCGAACAGACGTGTCCATATATTTGGGCTTAGCTCTCTTGTTGGACACGTAGTGGACATAACGATCGTTTCAATATTATGTTGGTCTTGTTGTTGTTGTTCTTTGACACTTTTTGAACATCTAGTGCAAAATCTAAAAAACCGCTTTTCTCTTTCATTGCTGGACCGATTGCTTCGAAATTTTTACTGGTTAAAGATGAAATTTTTCTCCAGAAGGCTATTACTTTTATTTATTTCAAATATTTCTGTTAGCTCTGTGAGATTTGTTTTTAGTTTGCTATGACGTCACCGAACGTTCTGCGGACGCATAGCCGACACTCCTCTTCTTTTTGATCACGTGCCATCGAACGTCGATGGTTCGTAACGAAGTCCTTACGGTACTTTGCTACGATTTTTTCCTTACGCTGATCGACGGTACGGTAAACCGTACTGTACTGCGAACAGACGTGTCCATATATTTGGGCGTATCTCTCTTGTTATTGTTATTATTTGTCTCTATCATTTTTAAAAAATCGCTTTTCTCTTCCAATACTGGACCAATTACTTTGAAATGTTCAGTGGTTAAAGATAAAATTTTTCTCCAGAAGGCTATTACTTTTTTTTCCGCTATGACGTCATCAAAAATATTGCCATTGGGTGGCGCTACTTGTTCATATATTTGAGAATAGCTCTCTTGTTTATTACAGTGCTCGTATTTTCACTCAGCATTACGATACCGGTACTTACCTTCCGACCAAAGTTATCACCTGTGACATAGGTCGCCTCCATGGTAACCACTTGTAACTGCACACATAGAACCCTCTTGCGGTGCATAATTTTGAAATCATATTTGTGCTGTATATTTGATGATAAATGTACTAACTTATATTTATGTAAAGTGTGAATATTACATTGTTCTGCACGAAATGCATTCATTGCGAATTGCTTATAATACATAACAATGCAAAAAAAAATAAAAAGTAGCTACGGATAATTCACGAAGATTTAAACTTCCAAGTTTCCCTGGCTAGGTTTCCTTAGGGTTATCAAAATTATCTTTATACTGGAGTCGCACTTAAATTTTAGTCTTATCTGAGTCGTCTTTCGATTCGCTCGGAGCGTGGCAAATTACTTTGATTGCGCATGGTTTAGTGTGTGTTATTTTACAACAATAGAATAGTTTAAAAAAAGTGTTTTTTCTTCCATCTCATTTCAGTGACTTATTTTCTGAAGTTCAACACTAAATTCTATTTTGCTAAGTGCTTCGTATTTTTTTATAATGAAAACAAAACAAAATTGTCTACGCAGGCCCTATCTCCCTCAGTCTTCCTATCCTATACCACCTCAACCTTCTTACAGGCTTTGCTCAGCTCGATTCATTTGAGAAACAGACGTGGAGGCTAAATTTATTTTGTTATATTTTTCCTTTTCGAGTTTTTAGAATAGCGTTAATCAAACATCAAAATCTCTGAATTTCACCACCATATTTTCATAATGCAAAGTAATCAACTGGTAAAACGAAACAATCTGACAGATAAAACTATGTAAACAACTGAACTTTATTGTTGTAGAATGTTCGCTATTTTTATTCAAACTCTTGATAAATTTTCGACATCAATTTCAAATTGGGATTCAATGATTTATATTTCACTGATGATAGAAATACAACCAGACAGACGTTTATTAGATCTGGATCTCACATATAACTCCATGAAATCGCCGGAGGGGAACTCTAACATGCCCCCAGGTAGGATAAGTATTCTCCATCCCTTGCAATCTCGAGTTAGAATCAACATAGAGATAAACATTTGTGTAATCTTTATAATCAATTCCAATGAGTGGAAAGCCTTGCCATTTAATGAATGAATCTGCAGGTGTGACGTCACGGGTCTGAAAACAAAGAATAAAAATGTTTACATGAAGATTATTATTGGATTATGCTTGATCAACTCTCATTAGTTTGTCATTTATGTGCTTTCAAGCTTCATGTTCGTGGGGTTTCGCAATTATTGTAAAAACTAAAGTCTGATTGGGATATTCGTTACCACTTTGTAGACGCACTTCAACTGCATTTAGAAGTTCGTCAAATGTATTTAGCATTTACCTACTTTATTTGGCTCACATAATTTCATTACAACCTCGAGAAGAGAAAGACCTTTACTCAAACTGTATTGATGCGCACAAAGACTGCGACTGGTAATAATGTCAATGGGTGTCCTACACTTCACCCGTTTGTTTACAGATCCCTATATTTATACGAGTATGAATAGACAGCCATAAGACACTAACCATTGGATCAAAATGAATTCCTGTCCATATACTAATATGTGATAGTCTTTTTGGAATCTTCTTCTTCAAGTATTTCATAATCGCATTGTAAGATTCTTCATTTCGGATCGAACCAACATCCGCGTTACGTTTCTTACAAATATCAACTGCTTTGTTGTAGTCGACGTTCAATTTAATTTGTATCAAAGCAGAATAACAGATATTTCCGATCTTCAACTCGCAGTTTTCTAAAACGCAAGAAATTTTATTTGCAGTTTTACAAAAGCAAATATTTTGCCGGCACCGATGAACGTGCAGTTTTTGCCACTATAAATACTTTCCATATCTAATTTACACATTGTGAATTTCACCAGACTTCACAATAGGTGTCTGCTCAGACCTCTTCTTAGAGCACAGATCGCTACGTTTTGGAAAAAGTAAATTAATTTTGCCAACTATAGACAAACTCTTACGACAGTTATGAAGTTGGTGTTACTGTGGTATTCTGAACAGGGATGTGCAGGTAAGAAAATTCACAATCGACTGCAGGGTCAAAAAATATTTGACTTTGAGCATAGAATTTCTGATCCCGAATTTGGGGAACGCTGATAGTTTAAAATTTTTCATCGAGCCCTGGCTCCAGTGGAATCGAGGTCGACTTTAAATTTCTGAATGAGATCTTCACTGCGCCACTGACTATGAAGGTTTACCTGGAGACGGGGTCTGTTTCAATGTTGTTTTAGTTGTTGTCGTTGGTCTCTGTTGGTTTCTAGATCGAACCTGTTGAGGCTTCTCCATTGCAGAGATTTTTTGTTCAATCCGCTCCATTGCTGAAGAGAAGAATATACGTAACTTAGAACAGCGTCTATGTCAAGCATTACCGAAAACAAAATGTTGTCAGTGGCACAATGGCCAATTTGGTTGCAGGAACTTGTAGCCAACTTTAGCACAAGTTTTAGGGTCCATCTGTACTAACATTAGGGACATCCGGTGCGCCATTATGTTGTAAAACTTTGAATTATTAATTTGGAATTCTTAGCATGATTTTATTTTATCAGCTAAGGTACATTTGCTGAGCTATATCTGCGTGATTTACCTTTTTTCATCTCATTGTTTGTTTGCTTCTGTTCGTCCAATTTTTCCGAAAGCTGGTTGTTCATCGTTTCAAGTCTGACCAAATCTAATAAAAAAAGGTCACATAAAGCGTTGGATGTCTGTGAATGCAAATCCTACTTACCTGATAATCACATTTTCTAATTCAACTCGGATTCATTCGTTATACAGATTTGGAATCCTGTGTAGCTTGGTACTGTTCCTAGTGTTGGTCTCGACTGCGGATTTTTCGAGTTTGTATGTCAAACCCATAGAACACGTTTACAACAGTGAAAAAGAATTACAATTACACGGGATCAAATGTCATATTAAAAAACATTGCACAAACCTTTTTTCAAATCCACGATTTCGGCAGATTGCTCTGTATTTTCATTCTGTATCTCGCGAATTTCTGCGTGGTATATATAGGTAAAAATAAATAATCTTGTCAGTAAAAACTAAGCATTAAAACAAGATTTCAAGTAGATTTTTCAAATCCAACCTCTTACCCTAATGTTCCTATGCCAACTTTGGTGAGGAGCATACTCCATTGAAGAAAGTCCGATAACGACTATTTGTGTCATTAATACTAACTTGAAATTTCTTTCGCAAAGCTCCGAATGCTTTTCATTTTCACTTCTACGTTTTCTTCCAACTCTTTGAATTCTGATTTGACGTTGCTAATATCTGAGTGAAATGAAGTAAAATAAATTTAACATATTGACAAATTTTCAATTGCTCGAATGAATACCAGATTAATTCAGAATTTTGGCGATGGGCATTTACGCTTCATGGTAGTTTATGATAAGTTTGGCATGTTTTGATATAATTTTAGTGGTTGTGACATCCGTATTTTTTTCGCTCAAGTAGTCAATGGTAACATGGGATTACATAATCATCCCGAAATTTCCAAGGGAGAGGAAAGCCGATGAAACAGATTAAAAACATTCCGAACCACGACCTTTCGTCTAGTACCAAGTCCATGTAGAGTATGAAATAAGTTACCTAGTTGTTTGTTTTTGGATGCATGGACTTGATAGTGGAGGAAGTCGTAACCGACTAGCGGTTACGTGAAACACCCTACGAGGAAGAAGAGTCCTACAATCCTCTCGCACATAGCTATCTCCCCATTGAATTAGAACCGACGAATGGTAATACGAGGTGCGGTGGCGAGCGTATTCCTATCCAAACGCTATTTATTCCTTAGCCATCGTCTTTTTTCATAAAAATAAAGTTACACAATAAGAATTTTTTCAGTAATAGAAAACGTTTTATTTAACCAAAATAGTCAGATCTTTCGTCAGCGTGTCCTTTTTTTGATTGGATTTACTGAGCATGGCATTCTATGTAGTTATTAACAGTCATGGTTGGCGGCCTAGGATATTTGCAAGGACACTTAACAAGGCTTTATCATGAGTGAGAACTACTTGCCTGAAGTATTTCTAGATATAATTGGAAGCAAGTCTTTATTATTTCCGGACTTTGTCGTTTTCTTTGATTTGCATGTAATGGGGAATTCCTTGTCATGTAGATGTTCATTAATGTTGAAGCCTGGTCTGTCCCAACCTACAGCAACAGGATCACATTGTGCGATCTGGCAACCAGGCTTGGGAGAGCAGTGAAACACTGTTTCATCCTGACACCAGGATTTATTGATGACGTAGATTAAGATGAAAATGACTGATGTTTTCATATCGAGGTTTTAAGGTATTTACGTTATAACTGAATGATTCAAATTGTTTGTGTTTATTTCAACTTATAACTCTGGAATATGACAGGAAATGCAGCAAGTTTTGTTCAAACTATGAGCTTGCTGCTGTTTTAAATGACGATACTCGTTAACTCTTTAGTTGTTCTAAAACTTAAAAAACATTTTTAGGAAATTTTGCTCAAATAAAGCTCACGAGATTACTTTCGAAAGCAAAGTTTACAAATCTCTAAGCAAAATTGCGTGCGACCGTTGAAGTGCCAGGGGTCACTGAGATGATAAAATAGTTGAGCAAACAATTACGATGAAATCTGTGTTTGAAGGCTAAATGTTTCAAAATGTATGTATTGCTACTATTTCAAGTAAACTTTCGTTCTGTTAATATCCAATGATACGAATTCATTTCTAATTGGCTTTATCGCAATTTGATGTTACATTTACCTGTCGATAACGTGGTTCAAGGTATATGTGTTGATTGGATTGTTTTGCCTAGTTGGATTGGATTTACATTGTTACCCATGGGAGAGATTGAAGCAGATGAAACGACTTAAGAATATGGCGAACCACGGCCTCTCGTCCGGGTACCAGTCCAGGGGCGCCATTCGCCAAACTTCTTTATCGTTTAACGTGTTAGTAAAGCACCAATTTTCCCGTAAAAGGCAAAAATGGTATTCTCGAAGTGTCGTTAACATTCGAGAGAATTTTTTGCGCGCCAAAACAGGCGTCTCGTAAAATGCCTTCTTCTCTCATTTTCCCGATAATCGTATTCACCATAGTTCTTCAACGCGTCGGAGTGCTCGCAAACTAACGAGAGGAACATTTTACTCGTTAACAGTAGTCTGGCCTGTTTTTAGCATTGAAAAGGTAGAATGTATGTGTGTTTATTTGTAACAGTATCTACATAATAATAAACGGTATAACTAAGACGGGATACACGTTCAATACCCTACTGACCCAAGACAAGTATGTGCGACATGCACCCCAACAAATGCTGTTGTGTTTGCACACAAAAATTGGTATCAAAAATTTCTAAATGCCTAACTTAGGTAAGAGTGACTGTAATCTAGTAGCTGTGGACCCACCTATATATGCCAACTAACAGCGTGCCTTCATCAAATATGGGATTACATATTCATCTATATTGTTGTCTGTTACAGAAGTAGTTTAACAATATGTATCTCAAAATTTATTTCATTCATTCATAGATTACTGCTGTATTCCCCAAACTTTAAATCACAGGCTGCAAAAAGTAAAACAGAGATCATTTGCAAAATAGGATTATCCGCGCCGGGCGGCTAGCGGCAGTGAGTGATACGGTTGAGTGATCATACAGTGGTTTTTGGGTGCTCCCGAAGTATGCGAACCAAGATGGCGGACATCGGAACGTAACAGGTTAGGGTTAGGCGATAATTTTTTTCCAATTTTCCTTATTTTAGTCCTATTATCAGTTCGAAGACGAGCCAAGAGCCTCTCGTAGTATTTATACCTAAAATTATGGCCTAACCCTAACCTAGTACACATATTACATTCCGATGTCCGCCATCTCGGTTCGCATACTTCGGAGCCCCGGTTGTTGTTCAACGACGACCGTGCGTTGGATTTCGAGAGAACTTGCGTGACCGTGCGTAAAGTTTTTACAAGATGTTTCGTGAATCGCACTTAACGAGATTTCGTAACTGCGTTTTTGAGAGACAAGGTTACGTGCTCGTAAACGCGGCTTTTTACGAAGTTTGGCGAATGGGGCCCCAGGTCGGGTATGGGATTAATTAGACAGGTATTTATTTTCGGAAACATGGACTTGATTGTAGAGAAAGCCGTAACAGACCATCAGTTACGTGAACCACCCTACGGGGCAGGCAATGATTCCAGACATTATCTTGTCCATAACCATCCCTGCATGGGATTCGAACCTGGAAACACGCACAGGGTAATCAGAAATCCGGTGGCGAGCGTATTCGAATCACCGAGCCTTTGTCATGCAGATCCTTAGGTAATTATTTATTCTTCCCAGGGTAGTGCCCGTGTCCGTGAATCGCAATTTTGGAAATTAACATTTGAGTTTCGTGAAGTTCGCGTATGTTCATAAAACATTTACAAACAAGGCCCTAACCATTTCTAGACGAGGCCATGTTAGCAATGATAAATTAAAACAGCCGCCTATCTTTAAAGTACACTGCGCGACGTCGACCGTTTGACTTCATCGCCTGAGGGAAACGCAACATAAGACTAGAAATAGCACTCTTACTAATTCTTACCTGACGCTATTTTTAAAGTTTGAGTCTGAATTTTTAACTAAGTTAGACTATTCTTCTCGTCTCACATTCTTGTTATAACATTTATAATATTTATATATCCACATAGTTTAATCTTTTACGCTTCGAAAGTGGTCGAATGACAACGATTCTACTTTCAAAAATGTCTCTACAAAGTTCAAACTTTTTCTTTCGAAGTTTGAAAAGTCGGCAAACTCTTCTATCAGCTACTTGTCTCTATGCAATCGATATCAAACTATACTGATGTGTTTTTGTCGACTCGCTTTTATGCTTAAAAATTTACGCGTTCGGATATAATACGCGCACTTATGTCGTGACGCAGTTTTGGATTAGCGATGTCGCGTGATCATCATGAGATAAACAATGACAACGCAGAGTTAGTTTTAGTCATTTGCAATATTCTATTTTTAAAGAAATCGCGATGAATTTAAAATATAAACTTACCTAATCTATTAAAATCCAGCGCAAAGTTATACAAAATTATCTGTAAGTTAAGAGAGAATGTAAAAGGTATTTAGACAAGCAGGCATATACTACTATAGCAGACATTAAAAATACCCAAACTTTTAGGTAATATATCATTTATTATTTCTGTAGTTAATTTGGTGAACAAGGAGTTTCGAACATCTGTGTGAATGGCAACTTAGAGGTAGTTAGTTGCTGAAAGGAGAGAAATGTAGTTGTCAGAAACTCCGAGGTAGTAACAAGTAAAAACCTATTTCTACAGATAATTGGTGAAGATTACAAAGTTTTTGTTTCAGCATTTAATACAGATGATTACCGAGGAATCCATTTTAAAAAATTTTTTACCCCTCGTTTTTCTTAGAGTTCGACCCAAAATTATCTTTATACTGGAGTCGCACTCAAAATTTTAGTCTCATTGGAGCCTTCTTTTTATTTGCTAGGAGGGTGGCAAATTTTTTTTGACTACAGGTAGTTTATGCAAATTTACTACGATAGGATAGTTTTTTCAGTGATCATTTCCCTAAAGTTTAAGCACGAAATGCTATTATTCTGCATTTTCTGAAAAACACTTGCAAAATCAAGCTAACGAGATATTTCTTTCAAAAACAAAGGTAACTGATCTCTAAGCAGAATTGCGGCGACCGTTGAAGTGCCATGGGCCACTGAGATAATATAATAGTGGAACGAACAATTACGGATGAAATCTGAGAGCTAAAATTTTGATTATTCATTTAGTTTTTTTGGAAGCATGGACTTGATGGTAGTGAAAGCGGTAACCTATCGGCGGTACTTGAACCACCCTACGGTGGCGAATTGCCCAGAAATTATTTCGCACATAGCAATCCGCGCATGGGATTTAAACCTGCGAACCCACGCAAAGTAATCAGATATGCGGTGGCGAGCGTATTCAAATCACCGAGCCTTTGTCATGCAGATCCTGTCATGCAGATCCTTTGTCATGCAGATCCTTAGTTTTTTTTTCAGTCTTCCCAAGCATGTCAGTGCCCGTGTCCATGAATCGCAATTTTGGAAATTGAAATTGGAGTTTCGTGAAATTTGCGTATGTTTTAAAAAACATTTACAAACAAGGCCTTAAGCCATGTGCGTCATCAATTGACCATAGGGTCCGCACTAATTTCACGTGTAAATCATTAAATTTACTTATTAGAATTTATCTCCATATAGGACATAGAACAGGGGTGGCCAACCTATGGCGCATGCACCAAACGTGGCGCATTGTATGATTAGAGGTGGCGCATTGCATCTTTAACCCTTTTCATGCCAAAATTGTTAATTGCACTTGGCTTCTCCACGCCAAGCCGTTTTTTTTGCGATTTCATGGTGACTTTTGATTGTACCTAAAATCTATTCTCCTTACTCCACGTCGCCCACTTACGGCTTGTTGGAATTAGAAACAACAGGCGATTATCGACGTTTGGACGGACGGTATGACATTCATTCTAGACTTTTAGCAAAAATTAGTAAAATTTACTATTTTTCCCATACTGAAGTGAAAAGTTCAGAACTTCTGGAAAAATAGAAAATCGTCATTTATCAGCTTGAAACATGGATTTTCCATTGCCCAGACTTCCCAAATATCTCCCAATAACCATTGAACAACCAGTTGAATTGCCCAAGCCTAAAAAAATTATAATAAATCAACCCACAACATGCTGAAAATGACCCCTAAATACCACCTTTTTCATCCAAACTTCAAATGACCGTTGTCAACAAATTTGATTAAGGTTTAAAATCTACCAATAAATAGCAATAGTCTAACCTAACAAACATTGCTGCCAGCTCAACATCTTGGTTAAATCAGCAACATGTCGAACACCAAAACGAACAATACTTTCAACAACACCGTAACACCAAAGCCGAAACCACGGATGAGCAGAAGCCTTCCAGATCCTGGCCTCTCTCCTATCGGTCCCATTCACCATTAGATTGAGGGATCTGCTAATTTTCAACTGAACCTGCAAGAAGTAATTCAGAGACAAATCGAGATCCAGCTTCCAGCTTTAATTGCCAAGTGTCTCGAAGATAAATTTAACCCGGCAAACCTTACTTCGGATTACATACCATTGAGCCCTGGGCTTAAAGAGTGTATGGAAGAGCAAACGCTGTCCATAAACGAGTTGAAACATGACATCACATCAATCAAGGAATCTCAGAGTTTTCATTCAGATATGTATGATGATCTCTCTGCAAAACAAAAATCAATGGATGTTAAATTAACAACATGCAGTAAAAGAATACGCGAACTTGAAGAATTAGTATATGATCTCGAAGAAGATCTTTATTTTGTCACCGAAAAACTCGAGGAACAAGAAAGGCGATCCAGACTCGACAACCTTGAGTTTCACGGTCTTCCTCCTACAGTGAATGAAGACACAGACAAAATAATAATGGAGATTGGCAAATCCATCCATGTCGATATCAAACCCTCAGACATCTCTGTCACTCACCGTAGTCCAACTCACAATACTAATATTCACAAACCTATTATAGTCAAGTTTACTAACAGAAAAATACGGAGCAAAATTCTGAAAAATCGGCACCTTATCAGAACTGCTGCCAATAGACCATTAACAAAAAACTTATCAAAAGCTTTTATTGTGGAAAACCTAACTGAAAAAAACAAAAATCTTTTCTATCAAGCTAAAATCCTCAAAAAGCAATGCGGATACGCTTTTCTTTGGACTTCTAATGGAAGAGTGCTAGTGAAAAAAAACAAGGACACCAGTCCCCTATCAATATCTGACGAAGAAGACTTAAAAAAAATCAGATAAGTGCCTTCATTGTCTCAACCATTTGTCTATTTATGGCTAATTCAAGCCATTTTTCACTTGTCTCAGACCTCACTCAAAGTCTAATATCCATTACTGCTTGTCATTTTATATGTGGAGTAACTGCTTGTGGCCCTTCTACATTGAAGTTTTATTTACTGACCCATAATCGATTGCTTATATGCACTTTTATTATCCCAAGTCCAATTATCAATGTTGCCTGTAAATAATTTAACCTCCTACCCCCCAAATATAAACTGGGAATCTGCCAATCTTAACAGTCATTTTAGCTTAACACAGTGTCAATATCTCCAAATAAGTGAGATAAATGAGACTTCATCTAAGTTCCTACCATCAGAGTTAATTTTAATGCATCTTAATATCAGATCTCTGTCAAAATATGTTGATAGCCTTATTGAATTGGCATCTTATTTTTATGTCCTTCCGCATATAATCGCTCTCAGTGAAACCAGATTAAAAGATGGGTCTTCGGTTACCAATATAGACATCCCTGGTTACGCATTTTTTCATGTCCCCACTCCAACCATGGCAGGTGGCGTTGGATTTTATATAAGAAACAATTTAGAATATCAAGTGATCCAAGAATTTGATCTAACTTTGCCAAATTGTGAGGATTTGTGGATTGAGACAAGGCTAAATTCCAACAACCAGAGCCTTGTAATCGGTGTGATTTACAAACATCCCAAATGTAGTACTCCATCATTCACTAAAGCAATGGCTGGTGTATTTGAGAAGCTGGCAGTGGCGAAAAAGAAATTTGTACTGTTAGGTGACTTCAATATCAACTTACTTGACACCTGCGACAATTCCACTACCAACTATTTCAACATGCTAATATCCCACTTTGTAATGCCAGTAATAACAAAACCAACTAGAGTCACTCCATCCTCCCACACCCTCATAGATCATATTTACACAAATACCATAAATCTTCTCTCCTCTACCTTTATTTTGCTTAGCGATATAACTGACCACTTTCCAGTAATGTGTACTATTTCGGGCATGAATGTTGGCCCCAAAACAAAAATCAGAATGAGGCGCGATATGAAAAACTTTTGTAGCGACTCTTTCAGATCGGAAATTGAGTCGATGTGTGATAATTATATGGGTGTTTCTCTAACTAAAGAAAATTTCAATCTCTCTCTTGACTCCTTCATTGGCCATTTAAAATGGTTAATAAATAAACACGCCCCCTTACGTCCTTTATCACGTAAAGAAAATAAATTATTTTCCAAGCCGTGGATCACTAGAGGAATTCGTAGGTCAATTCGGCACAAGAACAATATGTTCAAAAAAATGTACTTGCAGGGCAATTTAAACCAGCGCTCCCATTTTAAAAAGTATAAAAATATCCTTACTCACTTGCAGAGAAAATCAAAACAATTATATTACCAAAACGTCCTTGAGAATAACCGAGGAGATGTTAAACGCACATGGAAAACTATTAACGACATTATTAAGATCAAGTCCAGAGATGATATTTCCATCTTAGAATTAAAACTTGAAAATGGTACCTCAGTGTCAGATCCTGTCTTGGTGGCCAATGAATTCAATAAATTCTTCTCAACAGTTGGTGAGAGACTTGCAAGAAAAATCTCTCAGAGCTCTAATACAATCACAGATTTCTTGGGTGTTCCCCTAGGAAACTCTTTCTATCTTGAGTCGACGTCAACCACAGAGATTCTTCAAATAATCTCGAATCTGAAAAAGGGTAAAGCAGTTGGTCCTGATGGTATTCCATCTCACTTCTTAAAAATAGTCGCAGACATCATATCCCCAGCGCTAAGCCATTTTTTCAACTCTTCATTTAGATTAGGTATTTTTCCCTCCTCACTTAAGATAGCTAGAGTGATCCCTATATTTAAAAATGGCAAAAGAAATGATCCATCTAATTACCGACCAATTTCCATTCTACCAGCAATCGGCATTATTCTAGAAAAATTATTGTATAAGAGAATGATTAATTTTTGTTCAAAATTTAACTTGATCGACAAGTGCCAATTTGGATTTCAGACCAAACACTCTACCAACCATGCTATTCTAGATTTAATTTCGTCCATTTATGACAAACTTGACAAGGGGGAATTTGTTTGTTGTACTTTTCTAGATTTAAAAAAAGCCTTTGATACTGTCGATCATCATATTCTTTCTCATAAACTAAGACATTATGGCTTTCGAGGTGTTTCAGGCAACTTATTAACTGATTACCTGTCTTGTCGGTACCAATATGTAGAGGTCAATTCTCATAAATCTCCAATGTTGCCCATCCAGTATGGAATTCCACAGGGTAGTGTATTAGGACCTCTTGGTTTCTTACTTTTTATAAACGATTTATCGAACAGCTCTAATTTCCTGACAAAATTGTTTGCCGATGATGCCTGCCTTCTCGATAGTGCGAAGGATTTGATCACACTCCAAGCCAAAGTGAACACTGGAATTAATAAAGTATATGAGTGGATGATATGCAATAAACTCACTGTAAATGTGGAAAAATCCAAAGTCATGTTATTCAGCCCTAAAAGCCGGACTAGAAATTCAAGTCTTTCAATTAAAATTAATGGTATTCCACTAGAAATCGTCCAGTCTTATAGATATCTTGGGCTTCATATTGACCATCAACTCAAATGGAACAGCCACATCACTGAAATGTACAAGTAACTCTCCAGATCAGTAGGGATTCTGGGAAAACTCAAGTATTATGTGCCGAGCCCAACTCTGCGGACTATTTACTTTGCTCTTTTTCAATCACATATCCAATACGCCTTAGCTGCATGGGGCTCCGCTACTCAAACTAGCTTGCGTAAATTAGAGATTTTACAAAATAGGGCTGTTAAAATTCTCTCCGGAGCACCAGTTCGTTCAATCATAAACACCCTATATCATAAAGCCAGGGTGCTAAAATTGTCTGACATCTATAAATTAGAAATTTCTAAGATTATGCACCAGTTCCACAACAACCAATTGCCTGCAGCTTTCGCTGATTATTTCACTGTTCTCAGTAATGTGCATGAGCATAACACACGCTCTTCGACAAAATCGAATTTTTTTGTTCCCAGATTTTCGCTAAGCAAGTCCCAAAACTCCTTGAAGTATAAGGGTGTTGTAATTTGGAATAGTATTCCCCAAATCTTACGTGACTCTTCTTATGAAACTTTCAAAACAAAATATAAAAAATTCTTGCTGTCACCTTACCAGTCTGCTGTGATTGCATCCAAATGATGTGGCCTCGGCACTCTTTCCCGCTTGCTCCGCTAGGCCTATACCTGTAATAATAATACTTTTTTTTTTTTTCAATTTTTTCATGTCCTTATCTTATTGCATTCTTGCCAGTGATTTGAATTATGTAAAGTGTGCCATGCTAATTGCATGACCTGTATTTGTTCGTAACCTGCACAATATAGTAAACTACTTTTCTTATGTTTGAGATGGTTCATGAAGCTTTGTACGAATTTAACTACATTGAAATTCTAAGCCCATCTGCTCAAGATCTTGGTTAATTAGCATAACATTGTGACTTGTTTTCTCTTGCAGTCAGTAAAGCCTAAATTGTTTATCTGATTGTCATTATACTCTTATATAACATTGTAAAAGTATTACCTGATAAATAATATTTTTTTATGTACTTTTAAACTTTGCTTCATTGGTTCACTCAACTATTAGACTACGGTACTTGACTCTTCTTAGTTTTGCTGTTTCATGTCTTGTAGTCTATCTAGTTTCCCACTGTGAATGTTGATACTAGGTTACATTCGTTTTGAATGACTGTTATGGAATATCTTTCACATTTTGATATTTCATGTCTTCCCTGATTTTATATTTCCTGTAACGTTATGTGAAGCCCTGACTCCAGCTGCCAATCACTAGATCCCATTAACAGGTACCTCAATTCCTTTCTAGCATAAAGGTATGGTTTATTCGTTGCTGATCCTGTTGTCGCCCTCAGCAAACCATGGGTTCCACTGTAACCAATAACCATGCGCCATCAGAATTTGACATTTATTGCCCATTGTTAGCTAATGGGCATCACAATAGCATTGTTGTGATACAATCCACTAACGCCATCTCCATGGCTACCGAATCAGTGGTGTTCGGAGTTGTCTTTTCTTTTGTTGAAGCCTAAGTGACTATTATAGTCACTTTGGTTGAAGCGAGCGATTGCTGGTTACAGCAGATCGTCTCGAGATATTTTATGTATTTTTTTCCTCAATTTATTTAAACTTAGTTCGTTTTTTTGTTTTTTAAATTATAGTGTTAGACTTATTTTATAGGTGCCGCTGCTCGATAACCAGTATTGGTTTCTCGCGTCTCCTTCACCCTGAAATATGGCCAATTTATAATTTAATTTATTGCAATTTGTATGTTTGTGCCTATTTTAAGTATGGTGAGAAATAAACTACTGATTACTGATTACTGAAATCGCTTGCTGTGACGCAAGTACTAATCTCGAAGAAGCCTGGAGTATCACGCGACGCTAGGCCAAACAGCTGATTAGCAATAGCAAAAGCCAATTAGAATCGAGGGTAGAGTAGAGTAGATATTGATACTAAAGGCCTGTTGTCACAATATTAGGCCTAACTTTACTTCTTAATCCTACCTTTTTCTCTTCGTTGTTAAAAACAGCTTTATTGCGTAATGCTCATAAGCAGTGGCGGCGCGTGGTCATTTTGACAACCGGGGCAAGCTACTGCGTCTCCCCATCTACTGGGACAGGATGAGCGCTGTAAGTTCTCCCATCATTTTATGTGTATGAAAATCATTCCATCGGTAACAACCAATCGGCAAAAGCGACAATTTTTAACGATAAGAAAGTGTCTTTAAAACCGGTCCAAGTCAAGGGATTAATAAATATAGACATAGTTTATTTTGAAACCTCTTTCAAAAGGAAAGGCAATATTTACCCAGATAAATACAATGACATATTAACAGAAACTTCGGGAAAGCAGACAAAACCTAAAATAAGGTTTAAAACGTTACTATGAAGAAAGGGAAGATAATGCAAAGATAAGGACATGCGTCGCTCACTCATAGATATATATGCTGCTAGACTTCTACTGCTTGAACATATATGCAACACGCCGCGGTTTCTTGGAAGCAAAATGCTCAATAACGCGATGATTAAAGTCATGCATCCCAGAAATAACGACTCTGTGAATGGATAAAACAGCCAAGGAATTTAATCTATCTTGCTTCATTGTGTTTCTGAGATACGTTTTAATACGCTTCAGCGTGCTGAATGTTCGCTCTGCGTCGGCGGAAGAAATATGCGTCGTCAGAATGATGTCCAGAAATTTTGCAGATTCCGCAAAGGTAGTTACTAGAGTGTTATCTATGAGGAACCCATAGAGCGCGCAATTTGATGTGATGTTCAAAAAAGTTTGATTGGTGTATATACATCGCAATTCATTTTCCAATATACCCACGTTTATCATGGGGTAAAATTTGGAGACAGTAGCCAACAAATGGATGGGAAATTGACGTGCAAATTTTGAAAAATTTTTGGGGTTCATCAAAGAGAACGAGGAAAGGTGTTCAGTGCGCAGACGATCGCCTATTTGATTCACCAGAATGTCACAGCATTCCTTTGCAGACAAAATCAAACGCTGCGTTGTTTGCCCGCGGCGTAAAGAAGCACTCCGTGTGTCGTCGTATTTTATTGTTTCCCGGATACGAGATACAGCATCGCAGAAGTCTGAAATACACGACTGCACAGACGCTCCATCCATTAGCCTTGACTGCAATGCGCCGTATAATACATCCACGTGATAGAATATTGTGGAGAAAAAAGCGAGAAAAAATGAAAACTCACCATCTTCTAGCAGACGCTTTAAATCTGCCGCCTCCCTCACAGAGCGTTCGTCCCAAACCGGAGAGCTCTGAATGCCATTGAAACACTCAATGAGCTCAGACCTAATTTTGGACACGCCCTGCACCACGCGTGATTGGAAGTTCCAACGTGTTGGTGCACAAGCTGGGAGACGGCGGCTACATATCTGGCGAAGGAGGTCAGAGCGCTTCAGCGAAACGGAAAATAATGAAGAAAACCCCGAAACATTTGCAAAATGTATACGGACGAGAGGGGTATCAAGACACATATTTTTAATAACGAGGTTAAATTGGTGTGCATAACAATGTAAAAAATGCGCATGAGGAAAACCTTCTTTTATATAAACTTGAACACCATGTTTCGACCCACTCATGACTGCCGCGCCGTCATAAGTTTGAGCTATCAATTTTGACTTCGCGTTGTAAGGCTGTAACACTTCTTTCAGTACAGCCGATATCCCGCAAGCCGTGCGATCAACGATTGGTACAAAGCTGTGAAATCTCTCGGTAGGTTTACCATTTTTCACAAACCGAAAAATCACAGCTAGTTGGGAAACGCACGTGATGTCAGTTGTCTCGTTAGACTGAATCGAAAGGAACTGGCAATTCTCAATTTCCAGAGCCGAATGTTGTAAATAAATTTTATACATTGAGTCGAGCAAATCATTTTGGATATCCTTAGATGTCCCTTTCGAAACAGTTGCGGCATTAAGATGATATCTCAATACTGTATCTAGGGATGCGGTGTATTCCACCATATCCAAAAATACCCCTCTATTAGAAGAGCCCGTTCATCGTGCCCACGGAGGGACAGCTCGTGACAACCAATGAACTTCAAAACATCTATCAATCGACCGAGAACATGGCGGTTTTTCTCGACGTTTTGGTTGTGCCGACGAATAGAAACCGCGCGTCCTTCATCCAACTGTGCTGCAATATTAACATTTCCGAATGTTCGGTATTTTACTGCATTATCCAGATGCTCCATAGAAGATTGATGATCCCTGGCACGCTCGGAAAGATGTTTAAGATCTCTAAAACCAAATTTACACCAACGTGAGTCACGGGCGGTAGCGAAAAGTAGGCAATAAAAACAAAAAAGTGCATTTTTGTCTTCGCTGTAACACAACCATTCGTGTTTTTTATACCAAGTTTCTGCGCATAATGTACGCCGACGCTTTCCTCCGTCATGGGATTGTTCCAGTGAACAATTTTTTGGTTGATAAGGCCCAAGACGTTGTACCTCTAATTTTTGTTCCAGCGGCAGCTGCGAAAACGGAGTGCGAAGTAGTGCATCAACCTTATTCATTATGAGGTCTAAGGCTAAGAAATGCGAAGCCGGAAAGAAGTGAGGAGCTCAAAAGGAATGTGGAAAATCGAAAGCAAATGGACTAAAGGTCTCTAACTGATTCAAATAGCGAAACAAGCGACAAAAACGAAGGCGAGGAAACTATCAACTCTTCAAGCAACCAACGAACGAGAAGGAATGCGTGAATATGTGTTGTAAGAAACGTCGGCATTGTGTCGTCATAATTTCGGGGCTAGCCCCGACCGGCCCCGATGATTTAGTAAAAGAAACAGAAAACAAACGAGACAAACGCGGCGAGTGGAAGATAAAAGAGAGAATACGATATACAATGAGCAACCGGGGCAAAATCGGCGTCGCCCCGTCGACGTTCGGCGAAGGCTTTTCGAGCGTAAAAGGAACCATGTCGGGAGAATATGGCTAGTGTAGACAGTCTGTGCAACCGATATTGAGGTATTTTTCGAATATTTTTTATTATACCGAAAAAACAACTCCTACTTTCAGAAAGGCTGTAGTTTTTACTTGAAGCATGGCGTCACAATGGTTCCCTCTTCGTAATCAATCGTAATCTGTTTATCGTAAATTGCTCAAATTTTCGTTGGGTTAACTATATATATGCGGCTGTCATTGAGATTCATTCATTCAGTGTTTAATTCAGTGATTCGGTGATTCTCCAAATGAGTGGTTTTCTGTAAACTTAATTGGTAAAGATTCTTCTTGTGTGTGTAAAGGCGTGTATTAAGGTTGATTTTTGTTTGTAAACATTTGCAGTTGTGTACAGCAGCAAAAGTCTCATAAAGGCGGTACTTAAATAAAATTGATCAGTTTTATTTATTATACTTCCTTGCTTAATTTTTATTCATGTGAAGTTGTAAATTGTAAAAACTACATATACGTGTGTATATATGTGTGTGTATTATAAATTTATATAATTTCAACAAGAAGAGGACATTAGGCGTGGGAATACAAGAGATTTACGACGCATCTGAAATATTATGTTTAAAACGTGGCGCATGGTATGTGAAAGGTTGGCCACCCCTGACATAGAGTATAGAAAAAAATATCTGGCTAACTAATCCCATACCCGACCTGGAGTGGTAACCGGACGAGAGGCCGTGGTTCGCCATATGATTAAACCGTCTAATGGGCTTTCCTCTCCCCCGGTATAAATATTTAAATCCTATCCTACGAATCTCCTCAACTCCGCATATGTTTATATAACCTTTACAGTGCCAATCTGAGGCCGCTACAACAACCGTCCCGCACTAATTTAATCGGTAACCTAATAAATTTACTTTTTATAAATTATATTCATATAGGTCAACTTTTTTATACTGTATACCTGGACTCATAAGGCAAAGTAAGATTTATTATAATTTGTATTCAGTTGAAATACAATCCGTATTGGAAAACGGTTTCAGGATCAATTCTACTTTTAAAAATGTCCTTCAATTACGTCTAGAAATTACCAAGTTCAAAACCCTTTATTCAAAACTTCGAAAATTCATTTATCTATCACATCAGCTACTTGTCTTTATGCAATCGATATCAAACTATACTGATACGTATTCGTCGCCTCGCTTTTATGCCTAAAAATTCCCGCGCTCGGATATATATATAGAAGCAAATACTAAGAAGCATACGCGCATTTATGTCGTGACGCAGTTTCGGATCTTTATAAGATAAATAATATTGCGTGACGTTCATTGAAAGATAAACGCTGAATTAATTTTACGTTTTAGCAATATTCTATTTTTGAAAAAAAAAAACGCAATAAATTTAGAGTATAGGTTTACATATAGTATTAAAATTTAACGCAAAGGTATTTAAATATACAAGAGGGCATATACTGCCAAAGCAGACATTAAATATACCCAATCTTTTAGGTAATATATCATTTTAAATTTTGTAGTTAATTTTGTAAACAAGAAGCCCTGAAGCTGTGTGTAAATTGCAACTTAGACGTAGTTAGTTACAAAAAAGAAAGAAATGTAGCCGACGGAAACAGCGAGGCAGCAGCAACGGAGATAACAATTCTAAGTTTTTGCTCTGACCGCTCGTTTCTTTTAGATCCAAAATATTCTTTATACTGGAGTCGAATTTGAAATTTTCGTTTACCCAGGGTTGTCTTTAAATTGACTTGGATGGTAGTTAATTTCTTTGACTGGATTAATGTGTTCGATTTTCTACCTCAGCACAGTTTGAAGTGCTATTTTTTTCATTGCATTTCAGTGACATATTTCAGAACGAAATGCTATTTTGCAAAGTGCTTTGCATTTTTTATAATAAAAATAAAATTGTCTACGCAAGTCTGTCAAAAATTCGTTTTTGATTAAAATCACCTCTGAAGTGCCAGTGATTACATTGCAAAAGCAGATTTATTTGAATATGTATATACAAGAAATAAATCGAATAGCGGTGATATTTTAAGATGATGCATTAGTTTTATTGGCTACAAGTTTGTAATACTATTGGGTGCTCCTGAAGTATGCGCACCAAGATGTCGCATAACCTGAACCCTAACCTGGTACACAACCTGAGTTCAGGTTGTGCGCCATCTTGGTGCGCATACTTCCGGAGGTCCCCAATATGAACAGCCCTCGACCCAGTCCCTGTCTTATCTTTCTCAGCCTTCCTATCCCTGACCCAGTACCCTATCTCTATCAGCCCACGCTTTCTCATGCTCAAACCACAGCCCTATCTTTCTCGTCCTTCCTATCCTCAACCCACTGCCCTATCTCTCTCGGCCTCCCTATCCTCAACCGAGTCCTCTATCTTTCCCAACTGTCCAATCCTCGGCCCACTGCTCTATCTCTCTAAGCCTTACTGTCCTCGACCGAGTGCCCTATCACTCTGCTCTATCTCACCCTGTCCTGGACCCACTGACCTATCTCCCTCGGCCTTCACCTTCTCGACCCACTGCCTATCTTCAACAGCCTTCCTATCCCCGGACCTATCTAATTTCCCTCAGCCTTCTCGTCCTCGACCGACTGCTCTATCTCCCTCAGCCTTCTTACTCTCGACCGACTGCCCTATTTCCCCTAACCGTTTTGTCCTCAAACCTTCGAACCACTACCCAATCTCCTTCAGTCTTCAAATCAGACTTTTCATTTTCTACCCAGTACACCTCCGTCAGCCTTCCTGTCTTCGACCCTCTACCCTATTTTCCTATATCTTCACATCTTCGACCCTATGCCCATCTTCCTCAGCCTTCCTGTCTTTGAGCCAATGTTCTATATCCCTCAGCCTTTTTACCCTCGACCAACTGCCCTATCTCCCTCAATCTTCCTATCCTCGACCCGGTGCCCAGTTAAGATTGCAACAATCTTCCCATACGAACCCGTTTTTTTTCGTAGTGACAAGTAAACCGTGATGTAACAGCGAAAAGTCCTGCAAACTCATTGTGTGAACGAGGTGTCTTTGCTGGCTTCCAATGTAAGCTAACTTGTGCGAAAGTCAAACATTCTTCAACAGCCTTCCTATCCCCGGACCTATCTAATTTCCCTCAGCCTTCTCGTCCTCGACCGACTGCTCTATCTCCCTCAGCCTTCTTACTCTCGACCGACTGCCCTATTTCCCCTAACCGTTTTGTCCTCAAACCTTCGAACCACTACCCAATCTCCTTCAGTCTTCAAATCAGACTTTTCATTTTCTACCCAGTACACCTCCGTCAGCCTTCCTGTCTTCGACCCTCTACCCTATTTTCCTATATCTTCACATCTTCGACCCTATGCCCATCTTCCTCAGCCTTCCTGTCTTTGAGCCAATGTTCTATATCCCTCAGCCTTTTTACCCTCGACCAACTGCCCTATCTCCCTCAATCTTCCTATCCTCGACCCGGTGCCCAGTTAAGATTGCAGCAATCTTCCCATACGAACCCGTTTTTTTTCGTAGTGACAAGTAAACCGTGATGTAACAGCGAAAAGTCCTGCAAACTCATTGTGTGAACGAGGTGTCTTTGCTGGCTTCCAATGTAAGCTAACTTGTGCGAAAGTCAAACATTCTTAGCGGATAGGCGTCATAATACATTGTCCATTTATTCAATTATTATGAAAAGAAAACTTATCAGCCTACCTCCTATGTGTATAATCAATGATAAGCTGTCTTAATTCAACGAGTCTGAACTATTGTTTAGCTTATCCTGGTTTCTTTGAAAAACCGACGAGAGATCAACAAAAAGTATATCACATGAAAACTAAATTTATTTCGAATCGAAAAAGCAGGTTCGTAATTTTTTCTATTCCAAATTTTGTAAATTATAATTATCCAAATTAAACTTTTGAATAACTGAATTTCACATTTATACTTTCATAATTCAAAAAAGTTGATGTACAAAGACAAAATAATCTAACAGTTGAATGACTGTTTAAAATATTGATATAAATTCTTGTCAACAGTTTAATCTAATTGAAATGTCAATTGTAAAGACTTCACCGGGATTCAATGATTTTTATTTTAATGATGATAGATCCAGAAGAGCAAAATACAACCTGGCAGACGTCTCATTGGATCAGGATCTCACAAATAACTCCTTGCATTTTCCGGGTAGGACGAGTATTCCCCATTCCCTGATGTAAGAAAGTCGGGAGGACATGTATGGAAAGGTAAACGTTTGAGAAATCTCTATGATCGATTCCCATGTTTGGATAACTTGAATACCATTGTATGAATGAATCAGCCGGAGTGACGTCACGGGTCTAAGAACAAACAAAAAATGAATATAAGACTATCACTGGGTTACGTTTGTTCAACTCTCATATGCCGTGAAGTAAATCTCCATGTTCGAGCTTACAATGATTGGTTTCTCCAAAACTACACATTCATTATGAATTTAACTTATGGAATATATTTCTGCATGAACGTATGGGCGTTTTGAAAACACGGCAATAACCACAGTGTTCCGCCGTAATTGATGTGTTAATAAATGCAACCAGCAGTATTAAACAAGAAGGATCCGACATTTAGCATACTCCTATTTAAACTGGCCCACATGATTTCATTGCAACCTTCAGGACAGATGAGTCATTTCGAGTGTACTAATGTATACAAAGACAGTTAAAAATGTCTGTTTTTTTTTCAAATTTCAAAGGGCTGTCGTAGCATTGGATCTGGGCATGCTCGTACTTTATCCGGCCAATAACAGATTCCTATATTTTACGAGTATGAATAGAACATCTTTAGAACACTAACCATGGGATCAAAGTGGATTCCAGTCCATATATAGAGCAACCTATTTACAGTAGGGATATTCCTTCTCAAGTAATCCATAATCGCATTGTTTGATCCTTCATCTCGAATCGAACCAACATCTGCGTTACGTTTCTTACAAATCTTAAATGCTTCGCTGTAGTTAATTCTTTGAGTTGGGTTCAGCACAGCGAAATAACAGATATTTTCAATCTTCAATTCGCAATTTTCTGAAATGGATCGAATGATATTTTGGCATGAAATTACATTAGGAAGCTATTCAAAAATAAGGGTAAATTATTCTTTGTCCAGGAAGCACTGAGCCTCACCTTGTTACTCCGATATTTAGAAATAAAAATTTTCTTGATCAGTTGGGTTGATACTTGCAAACTTGAGGTATAACATGATATGCATTTATGAAGAAGAATATTTCGGAACATTGAAACCTTTAACAGTATCTATTATTACTCGGATATACTGAACCTATATTTTACCTGGGGGAAAAGTTGTCCTCAATGTTGTTTGAGTGATTGTTGTTGTTTTGGGGATCTGTCTTGATGGAGTTCGAAGATGCGAAGACTTCTCCGTTTCAACCATTTTTTGTTCAATTCGAGATATCGCTGAATATAACAATAATCGGATGAATGGTTGGGTATAGTTTATTTTGCATTTCAACTTTACAATGTCAAAATGTTCACCTCGTCTTTGTTCACATTCTAATAATACAGAGTGACACAAAATCAAGAAATTCCTTAATAACTTCTACGAAATTTAAAACAAATTAAGCACTCGAAATTATGTCCGCATTTAATTGTATCCAAAAATTTAAGTAACTTCTGTAACGACGACTATGCATACTCGTGTAGTCATTTTAAATGGCAAACAAACATTAATATTTTACTGATTATTCAGGTATCCAAGCTCATAATATTGTAACTTTGCATTAGCATTTTGTAATTCCAACGTTTATTCGACGCCGAGAAATGCTTCAAATATACCAAGTAACACAGTTATTACCATTCTTCATCTCAATATTTGTTTTATTTTGTTCATTCAATTTTCCCTCCAACTCATCATTTCTTTCTTGAACTTCAATCAAATCTAGTACAGTAATAAAAATATCAGGTTTAGCTGCATTAATCCTTGAAACATTTTATTTAATCTCTTGTGAAAAATTTAAAAAGTGTTTCGAGTCACCCTTGCACCAATCATCAGTACAAAGTATGAAACAGGACATAACTAGATGTGGATACAGCAGTGTTTTTGAAATTTGACACATGTAAAAGATGGCCATTGAGTCACAATCCAATAATTTAATGTCAAAATTCTATTCTAAGTATTTTCATATTAAACAACATTACAACATTTATCAACCTTTCTTTAACTCTCTGATCTCAGATGATTGCTCTGCATTTATCTTCCAAAGTTCACCAATCTCAGTAGATTGCTTTTCATACTTTCCAATCAACTCATTAATTTGCCGAGAATGTTGAAGATCGCTGTCACGAAGGTCTGTGTATCTTGCAGATTGTTCGAATTTGATACATTCACAATTTTCTGATGAAATAAATGAGTTCGCTGATTTTCTGAACAGCTCTCTGGCAGGAATAACCCTAGACTACTGGAAATTTGAAAATGAATGTTTATCAAACTCTGATCCCATTTATCAACAGATATCAAAGCTTCGTCTAAATCAGGTGTCTCCAACTCAAAACATGCCGCGGGCCACTTTTTGAAATTTATTGACCACGCGGGCCGCAAACCAAGAAATTAGGTAGAAAAATGGCTATCTGAATGTATTGTGTTGAAATTACACTTGAATCTTACAGCAAACGAGACATGAAACATATTCATTCACATGTGCTGGATATTTAGTCTCGGTGTCTGGCCTTATTTTGCGTTGGTGTGCTAGTCTCAGGACAAGACGCAAATACTCGTCCGTTAGTCGTGTGCGGAGGGCTGACTTGCTAACTTTCATAGTCGAAGAAAAAAAAATGCTCGCAAATATAAGGACTGCCGAAAATAGCAGGTATGCAAAGTAAATGTGCAATTAGCTTTGGAAACCTTTCTTCGGGTACAATGGACTGACCGAAACTTGTTTATTTCGTCACAATGAACATGCGGAAAGAAATTATCGCATTTATAATTGCATTATATCAATATAATAAAACATGAACGTGGACAACAGGGGGGAATTTTGCTTGACTTTTTACAGTTTGTCGGACCGGACTCTTGATGATAAATGACACGATAAAACCTACTAATAGTTGACATCGTACTATTTTAGTTTTTTTGTGGAAAAATCCCAACCATGACGCGAGCCGCAAAAAATTTGCTGGTGGGCCGCATGCGGCCCGCGGGCCGCGTGTTGGAGACCCTTGGTCTAAATCAATAGATAAACTTCCTGTTCAATTAAGCAATTCGGGATCTAAAAATGATTCGAAAATGTTCGAGACCAATCGCGAGATAGAATTATACAACTATTCGGTTATGAACGCCCAGATGCTTGGCAAGGTTTTTGTGTATATTGTAACACTTGCGATTAAAATTTTGGCAGGCTTAGATCTGTATTGTATGATACGGACGAAATTTGACTAAATTGTGAAAATTTACCCCGGGTACAATTATATAATCAAATTACAAAATTGAATGAAACATGAAAAATACAATTTTTTGTGTCGCTACAGAGCCGAGCTCATTGAAAGATTGAAATTTTTTGTACGCGTGCGTGCAGTATCTGCATATTCAGTACTCATTCGTTTTTGTGTATGAACTTTTTCTGAAGAAATTGCTAATTGTGAAAAAATCAGAAAAATGTGCCCTAAAAATCCATCACAGCACGCCTATATATTTTTCGGTCGAAAAAAACCTTCAATAATAACGATTGCATAATCAGCAAAAAGTATGTAAATTGTAGACTGTGATCCAGTTTTTTCCTCTTTTTAAAACACTCATAAAACGAATTTAACCATGACGCCGAAAAGCGGTTACGTGTTGTTTTCTTTGGCCACTCCAAAGAAGTGTTATATGCATATAGAACATATAACATTTAAATTTCTGAATTTCACAAACTCAAGACGCAATCACTATTAATATTATAATAGGAGTATAAAGGGACGGAAAAGGAAATTCAATTTTATTAATATTGAAATACAAAAATAGGTGTTTTACATTTCATACACATCTAACCGATGCCACATGTGAGATTGCTTTCATGCATAATCGATTATATCTCAAATGGATGTGATATATGGAAAAGCAGCAAGTGTCATCGGGATGCAAATATTTTTCATACTGGGTATGCAGCATGTCGGATAGTGCGATATGGTTACTGCCAACTAATTTAAAATTAGGCATGCAAAATATACTTTGAAGACGTATGACAAAAGGAAATTTTGTAACAAAATGATTCCAAAATTATTATGATACCTAAAACCGTTGGCGAGGAATTTAAAATTGTATGTATGGTGGTTGTAGATTGATTGTAAGGTATGTTTCATGATCATCCTTATTATTGCAGCGCAACAACCATCAAAATGTATTGGGTGTATAATTGTCGAAGATGAAAGTTGATTCTAACTAAGTAAAGACTACTAATTGAACAACTACGGATTGAACGATCATTTTCTGACGACACTAAATTGCCTCGAAAATGTAATTTCAATTCTTGATTTCCGATGATAACCTTTAAGTTAGAAGTATATATGATACGGCTAATATCATACCATCGGGCATTAGGCGATTGCAACATAAAGTTTTCACGCTGAAAATAAAGGCGAGAAGAATATCGGGAAACCAGCTATGCACAGGACGAGCGTTATTCACACACGAAAAGTGGATTTGAAAATTTTTGCAGAGTGTGGTTTGTTTATTTTATATTTTCATACGCATCGATTGTTCTTAAATTAACCGAATAATTTGGGACTCTATTGGACACCCCTAGATATAATCACTTTTTTAGTACCTGAAAGTATATTTAGGTACTAAAGTATATTAGTATATTTGAAAAAGTTGAAACAGAAGCCATGGCACATAACTCGTAAAAATCGACCAGAACCATCGACATACTTATTTTTCAACTGCGAAACACCTTCGCACTCATAATTTCCTTAGAGTGAACACTGGTTGAAATATTTAATAGTATTTAACTATGAACATTCCATTTAATTTATCCTGGTAGTTTCAAAAAGACCTACACTACACACCAGTGGCGGCGCGTGGTCATTTTGACAACCGGGGCAAGCTACTGCGGGACCAAGTCACCCCCATCTACGGGGACAGGATGAGCGCTGTAAGTTCTCCCATCATTTTATGAGTATAAAAACCATTCCATCGGTAACAACCAATCGGCAAAAGCGACAATTTTTAACGATAAGAAAGTGTCTTTAAAACCGGTCCAAGTCAAGGAATTGATAAATATAGACATAGTTTATTTTGAAACCTCTTTCAAAAGGAAAGGCAATATTACAATGACATATTAACAGAAACTTCGGGAAAGCAGACAAAACCTAAAATAAGGTTTAAAACGTTACTATGAAGAAAAGAAAGTTAATGCGAAGATAAGGACATGCGTCGCTCACTCATAGATATATATGCTGCTAGACTTCTACTGCTTGAACATATATGCGACACGCCGCGGTTTCTTGGAAGCAAAATGCTCAATAACGCGCTGGTTAAAGTCATGCATCCCAGAAATAACGTCTCTGTGAATGGATAAAACAGCCAAGGAATTTAATCTATCTTGCTTCATTGTGTTTCTGAGATACGTTTTAATACGCTTCAGCGTGCTGAATGTTTGCTCTGCGTCGGCGGAAGAAATAGGCGTCGTCAAAATGATGTCCAGAAATTTTGCAGACGCCGCAAATGTAGTTACTAGAGTGTTATCTATGAGGCACCCATAGAGCGCGCAAGTTGCTGTGATGTTCAAAAAAGTTTGATTGGTGTATATACATCGCAGTTCATTTCCCAATTTACCCACGTTTATCATGGGGTAAAATTTGGAGACAGTAGTCAACAAATGGATGGGAAATTGACGTGCAAATTTTGAAAAATTTTTGGGGTTCATCAAAGAGAACGCGGCAAGGTGTTCAGTGCGCAGACGATCGCCTATTTGATTCACCAGAATGTTACAGCATTCCTTTGCAGACAAAATCAAACGCTGCGTTGTTTGCCCGCAGCGTAAAGAAGCACTCCATGTGTCGTCGTATTTTATTGTATCCCAGATACGAGATAAAGCATCGCAGAAGTCTGAAATACACGACTGCACAGACGCTCCATCCATTAGCCTTGACTGCAATGTGCCGTATAATACATACACGTGATAGAATATTGTGGAAAAAAAAGGGAGAAAAAATGAAAACTCACCATCTTCTAGCAGACGCTTTAGACCTGCCGCCTCCCTCACAGAGCGTTCGTCCCAAACCGGAGTGCTCTGAATGCCATTGAAACACTCAATGAGCTCAGACCTAATTTCGGACACGCCCTGCACCACGCGTGATTGGAAGTTCCAACGTGTTGGTGCACAAGCTGGGAGACGGCGGCTACATATCTGGCGAAGAGGTCAGAGCGCTTCGGCGAAACGGAAAAAAATGAAGAAAACCCCGAAACATTTGCAAAAAATATACGGACGAGAGGGGTATCAAGACACATACACATATTTTTAATAACGAGGTTAAATTGGTGTGCATAACAATGTAAAAAATGCGCATGAGGAAAATCTTCTTTTATATAAACTTGAACACCATGTTTCGACCCACTCATGACTGCCGCGTCGTCATAAGTTTGAGCTATCAATTTCGACTTCGCGTTGTAAGGCTGTAACACTTCTTTCAGTACAGCCGATATCTCGCAAGCCGTGCGATCATTGGTACAAAGCTGTGAAATCTCTCGGTAGGTTTACCATCTTTCACAAACCGAAAAATCACAGCCAGTTGGGAAACGCACGTGATGTCAGTTGTCTCGTCAGACTGAATCGAAAGGAACTGGCAATTCTCAATTTCCAGAGCCAAATGTTGTAAATAAATTTTATACATTGAGTCGAGCAAATCATTTTGGAAATCCTTAGATGTCCCTTTCGAAACAGTTGCGGCATCAAGATGATCTCTCAATACTGTATCTAGGGATGCGGTGTATTCCACCATATCCAAAAATACCCCTCTATTAGAAGAGCCAGCCCGTTCATCGTGCCCACGGAAGGACAGCTCGTGACAACCAATGAACTTCAAAACATCTATCAATCGACCGAGAACATGGCGGTTTTTCTCGACGTTTTGTTTGTGCCGACGAATAGAAACCGCGCGTCCTTCATCCAACTGTGCTGCAATATTAACATTTCCGAATGTTCGGTATTTTACTGCATTGTCCAGATGCTCCATAGAAGATTGATGATCCCTGGCACGCTCGGAAAGATGTTTAAGATCTCTAAAACCAAATTTACACCAACGTGAGAGTCACGGGCGGTAGCAAAAAGTAAGCAATAAAAACAAAAAAGTGCATTTTTGTCCTCGCTGTAACACAACCATT
Source organism: Styela clava (assembly GCF_964204865.1). Classification (NCBI taxonomy): domain Eukaryota; kingdom Metazoa; phylum Chordata; class Ascidiacea; order Stolidobranchia; family Styelidae; genus Styela; species Styela clava. The sequence continues at coordinate 22,145,053 of NC_135257.1, forward strand.
CGTGTTTTTTATACCAAGTTTCTGCGCAGAATGTACGCCGACGCTTTCCTCCGTCATGGGATTGTTCCAGTGAACAATTTTTTTGTTGATAAGGCCCAAGACGTTGTACCTCTAATTTTTGTTCCAGCTGCAGCTGCGAAAACGGAGTGCGAAGTAGTGCATCAACCTTATTTATGGTGGCCCATCGTTGTCATGTGTAAAATAAAAAAATAAAAAAATGAAAAAGCGAAAATAAAAAAATACTAAGTGATTCAAGACTTGGGACCAACGTTGTCAGGCTTAATCCTACACGCACAAACGTGTTTCCTGGGTTTCTAACTCACTACTGATTTTCATGAGCAATATCCAATAAGTTCAACATGAAAATGTTCTATAAATTCTCCATGCTACAAGTTCAACCACAAGCAATATATTTATAATAGTGATAAGAGAATATAGAATTGGATACGAAAATTTGTTTTTACGTGTAGAAGGTAATTTAATTGGAAAATGCTGCTTAACTGCTCAGACACTCGTGCGATGCCGGTACGGTACCGTCTGACCGTACCGGTAACCATGCAATCACTCGTGAAAGAATGGGAGATACGGATAGTCTCGTAGAATATAGTCTACTGAAACACTCTCTGCGCCTGCCCCATACCGTACAGCCGTAACGTACCGATCCAGACAAATGATAAATCGCCCGTGCTCAACCATTTATTTCAATCCATACCTCGATCCTAGTAGAATATAGTGAGGAGAGGTAACGATTGAAATAAATGGTTGAGCACGGGCGATTTATTATTTGTCTGGATCGGTACGTTACGGCTGTACGGTATGGGGCAGGGCGACTATAACCGACTATCGGTATTTCGTAAGACGGTACGGTACCGGCATCGCGACAACTGAGTAGTTAAGCAGCATTCTCCAATTAAATTACCTTATACACGTAAAAACAAATTTTCCGAACTTTTGTATTCAATTCTATATTCTCTTATCATTATTATAAAAATTTTACTTCTTGTTGAACTTGTAGCATGGAGAATTTATAGAACATTTTCATATTGAATATTGCTCAAGAAAATCTGTAGTGAGTTTGAAACCCAGGGAACACATTTGTGCGCGTAGGATTATGCCTGACAACGTTGGTCCCAAGCAGAAGCAAATTTTCTAAAAATAAAAACGCGTGACAACGATGGGCCACGAGGCGGACCATCGTTGTCAACCTTTTTATTTTCTTTTTATTCAAATTTTCTTTTTATTCAAATTTATTTTTTTTTTTAATTTTTTTTTTTTTTTTAATTTTTTTATTTGTTTTTTTTTCGTTTTTATTAATTTTTTTTCTTTAATTTTCATTTTTTTTTTTAAATTATTTTTATGTTTTTTTACAATTTTTTTATTTTCAGTTTTTTATTTTTATTTTCAATTTTACGCGTGACAACGATGGGCCATCATACTTATTCAATATGAGGTCTAAGGCTAAGAAATGCAAAGCCAGAAAGAAGTGAGGAGCTTAAAAGGAATGTGGAAAATCGAAAGCAAATGGACTAAAGGTCTCTAACTAATTCAAATAGCGAAACAAGCGACAAAAACGAAGGCGAGGAAACTATCAACTCTTCAAGCAACCAACGAACGAGAAGGAATGCGTGAATATGTCAACACGTTGTTGTAAGAAACATCGGCATTGTGTCGTCATAATTTCGGGGCTAGCCCCGATCGGCCCCGATGATTTAGTAAAAGAAACAGAAAACAAAGGAGACAAACGCGGCGAGTGGAAGATAAAAGAGAGAATACGATATACAATGAGCAACCGGGGCAAAATCGGCGTCGCCCCGTCGACGTTCGGCGAAGGCTTTGCGAGCGAAAAATGAATCATGTCGGGAGAATATGGCTAGTGTAGACAGTCTGTGCAACCGATATTGAGGTATTTTTTGAATATTTTTTATTATACCGAGAAATTGGCCCTATTGACGCGCCGCCACTGCTACACACAAAGCTACTCACTCATGCAAGTTGGCGCGGCTTCTTCGGGTATCCATATTCCATCAGCCATGCATCTCCGAACCGCTGTGCCCGAGATATCATAACCTGAAAAATAGGTTTTGTATGAATAAAAATATATCGAAAGATAACATATCTTATCTAGTTTCTAATCATGCAGTTCTGAAACTTCCATGGTCTGTGGATCGATTGCTTCTCAATAACAATAAATAGTTTCTATCGAATTTATAGCTTTCATTAATTTTCCACATGGAAATCCTTTTTGTTAGTGTTCAATACATTTATAGGTAAGTTCCAGCGGCCTTTCTGTGAAAAATTTCAATGATCACTTGATCCTAATGTTCGGTGATTTGGCGCATCGTGCTGAGCGTTAGGAATAAGCTCGCCCCCGCACCTCTGATTACCCTGTGTGAGTTGTAGGTTTGAATCCCATGTTAGAATAATAATGTGCGAGAGGATTGCTGGACTCCTCGCCACCGTAGAGTGGTTCGCATAACCGCTGGTTGCTTGCGGCTTATTCCACAATCAAGTCCATGCTTCCCAAACCAAATAACTGGCTAACTAATCCCATACCCGACATGGACTGGTAACCGGACAGGATGTAGTGATTCGCCTTATGATTAACCCCTCTTATTGGTTTTCTTCTCCCCCAAGGATAATTATGTAATTTTGATCCCTTGGTTCATGAGTCTCAGTACGCTATTGGCATTTCAGTAGTCGATTGTAACTTCAAAAGTTCATAAAAAATCTGATAATGTGGTGAAATAAGATGCGCTCTCACCTGTGTTACAATAATAATAAATAGTATTGCCGAATAAGAAACTTGTTCCTCTGTATCCACCGTTATAAATAGTAGGAGGGACCCCACAATTCTTTTCTGAGCAATAAAACTGGACAGTCGACCACTCATAATCAGCTTGACAAGTGACATTAAAATCTCCTGCACCCTCGAAACCTTTTAAAAGAGAGTAATTTAGTAATAGATGTAACTATATCTTTACTGTATTTCTGGCTACCAGCATTTCCACAGATGACTGAGCATGACCTGTGATGGCATTAGTCACAGATGGCTGATTATGACCAACCAGCTGTGACGGTGAAGTAGCCATGTGCTATATGTACTTGAGAGCTCATTCCTGTTGGTTTATCTTGGGGTTACGTTGGTTTGGTTTGGTTATTTATGTTTATATATCGGCATTTACTAATTATACGTTTATACTGAGTTAAAAAATGATGGCAGACGATGCGCAATAACTTCTCAAGAATACAAGAATTCTTCTTTGTTGACAGAAGAGAAGCCATACGACCAATGGAATCTTAAGAAGTTACAGATCTTGAAAAGAAAAAGCAAGCTTATGTGGAAAAACTAGTGAAGATGCCCTAGAAACAAGCTCCGATGAATTCAACAAAGATGATGGAATGCCAACATTACTTGTTGAATTAGATGGTGTGTTTGAAAGTGAGACTGCTGATAAAACATATGGGGCATACACTGAAATTGAGAATTTTTATTAAGAACTGTAAATGAATCTGTAGGAGATTACTTGGCAAGATTTGATTGTGGACTCCAAGATGAGGAAATTGGTATGAAATTACCAGACACTGTAATGACATGTATATTACTCAAAGTAACAAATATTGCCACTAAAAAATACAATTAGTCCTCGCTGTGGGTAAGCTCGAATACAAGTCAGCGTTAAAGAAAGATTGGATGAAGGAGCATCAACGTCTTCTGTAGAAGTCAAACAAGAAATGGCATTTTTCTCTAATAAATTTTGGCACAATTATGACAGTCGAGATGGTAACAATCAACTGAGAAAAGGTGGTTCCATCAGTGAGTGTGCTATTTGTGGTTTAATTCACCATTGGGTGAGAAATTGTCCTAAAGATAAAAACATGCCACAACAAGATGTCAGATCTGTGATTCGAAGATGCATTCTAAAAAGTTCTGCTCGCATCAAGAAAGTAAAGTTAATCTTGTTACTGAAGAGTATGATGTCAGGGGTAAATGACATGGATACCAAAGATATATTTGAATATGCAATATTAGATTCAGCATCTACTGGTTCCGTATGCGGAAAAAATTGGATTGCTGATCATTTGCAAAGACTTATCAATCAGAAAAAAAAGAGAAAATTTTTTAAGTTTGGTGATGGACGAAATTCAAAGCTTCAAATTGGGGAAACCAAAGTTAAAATACCTTGTGATGTGGTCAATAAAAACATACCATTTTCATTGAAGTAAAGATTCCATGACAAAAGCAAACACTGTGATAAACTTTGGAGATAACTGAGTAGTAATGTATTACAAATTAGTGAAGACCTTAAAAAATATGAAGCATCACTGCATCAGTCTTTCACATTATAATAATGATTCATATAAGACTGGGAATTCGAACGCTGCAAGAGAAAACGATGAAGTTTTCACTGAAAGAGATCTTCCAAAATTTTGAATTCAAAGAGCATTGTATAAGCAAAAATTAACCCGTAGCGCGTAGAGGAACCCGTAGCAATGAAAATTAGGAGAGTGGTAACACAGCATATTACAAGCAAGTTCAGTTCAAGCATATTCAGAACAATTGAGAGGTCTGGCATAAGTTATTTGTGCCAATGGATGTCTCAGACCTTGGAATGGTGATACCTGTACATGCATGCAGACTTGGTAAACAAAAAGAAGTTCAAAATGAACAAGTTTTGAGCAGATGTCAACTGTGAAACTGCAGGGGCTGAAGAAAAGTTTTATGATGATGAGGAGGAAGATTATAAACACACTGATCAAAATAGTGAATCTTTAGAGTATAACGTTGGACTATCGGTTTCATCTGTTGCAACGAAAGCTCTTAAACGTTAAATATTGAGTTCAAGGAAGACAAAATCGGTCACATGAAAGTTGCAAAAGTACCTTGGGGAGTTGGTAAAGCAACTGGAAAGTACAGAAGCTGGTATAATATTGAGTATTTCCAACCTCCATCTGGAGAAGGCACAAAGTCATCGATAAATCTTGATACTGTCGAAGATTCATCGGTACTCCCGTAGTCTGTGTAAGCTAAGTGAATATACCAATGTCCATTAGCTTCCGTCCCTTCACACAATTTCATGTATCAAGTAGGCAAACAAAATCAGTTACCCCCATATGGTACACATATTTCTGGAATGCCTTTACGCTCTTTACTCAAAGATAAGTTTCCCTCTTGAAGTTAATCTCCAAATAAGAATAAAAACTCAAAATATGTACCTGTGTTACAAACGTACGTCACCGTTTCCCCAGGTTGATAGCCGAGGATGTCAGGATCTGTGTCAGCATAGGCGCCACTGGCAGTTGGAGGTGGTGCACAGCCTCCTGAATAATAAAATAACATACTGGTTAGAATCCTATGCTCACCACCTCACTCAGGGTATAATATAGTGTATAGGCAATGCCGAATCGAAATGATTCCTAGGTATAGAAAGTCGACGATCATATGGTGAACCCCGGTATCTTTAATTAAAAGTTCATGTCGTTTATGAGATTAGTTAACCAGTTACTCATTTCAGATGAATGAACTTGATTGTTGAGGAAGCCTTAATTGACGAGCTGTTACGTGAACCACCATAACACATTGAAAAGTACAGCAACCATTTTACACATACATATTCTCAGTGGGATTTATGTTTGGTATGACGATGATTAGGACCCCACAGATATATCGGCCTTTTTTTTTTTGATCTATCGGTATTGGATAATTTTACCGATAGTTATCAGCCAGTTACGTGACTGCCAAACGCATTCGCCCAGACACTTTTCTCACTAGATTTGGTCGCGTGGTCGTAAACAATGCCTCGTTTTCGCATTTTTAATTTATATTTGTTCGTTTTAAGTTATGTTTCGGACATTTGAAGAGAAATCAAATAATTCAATGATCAATTTGTCTTCCTAGACCTAGAAGTTTCAGTTTAACTGCAGTAATAAAAAATTAGTGTAGAAATAGCTGTGATAGACTAGGCTAAAATTCTTTACCGGTACTTTTGCGACGTTTGATTTCCAACACGCTTTAGTAGTTGAAGGTGCGATTTAACTAAATGTATTGATATGTTATAGATGGCTGGTTTTAGCGGTGAGAGCAAAGTATGGGAATACGTAATTTGTAAAATATGTTCATCATTATTAAGTCAAGGTTCCGTCGATTTAAAAAATAAAAACACCAGTAATTTGTAGAGCCGTCTAAAAGCAAAACACAAGAGCAAGTATGATTAGAGTCAATGCAGAATGCAGAGACTGTTGAACTGGAGCTATTGATATCCATAAGCTTCGGCCTTTACAATAAGTGTTCTTTCTTACCATGCACACACTTTTCTTCAGCTATGTGGCTTGACACTGTTAATTTCTAATATGAGACGTTGAAAATCGCTATTCTTAAAATACCTCAGTGATGCACAAGAAAAGGTGTAACTGTACTTTTTATGCAATTTTTTGTCATCATTGCATGATTTTAAGATTTTGTTATATTTTTCATTTCTTTTGCAAGAAAAACGCAAAATTCTCGGTCGGGCGCTAATGATGATTTCTTGCTTAAATCACACTTTAACTCAGGTAAATTGACGATTTTTTTGATAAATTGAAGAGAAATTCCCTATTTCCAGCACAGAGAAAAAAGTTTTCTTGTCCCCTCATGGCTGAATGCCCATTTTTTATCAAACATATTCTTGGTATTACTATCCATAAAACACCATAAAAAAGTCATTTCAAATGTCCATTACATACAAACTTCATCTGGGCAGGAGATATCAAATTACATAATAATCTATATATAGAAAGATATGCACAACTTGGAAGAAGCAATTGAGCCATTGTTTCAAATGTACAAAAACTCTTTACAAAATTACAATAAGGACATGAATATCCCGGTCCTGTAGGCCAAAATCTTTTCACAGCAATTACATTTTCCCTCAATAAAGAAATGATACCACCATCGGGCATATACACTCCTATATAACAATCAGAATCTTGTTAAATATGTGCTTTTCTCCTCCACCATGGCTGAATGTCCATTTACTATCAATCATATTACTGTTTCTACTATCCATAAAACGCAAAGTCATCGTTGTTTTCTCAACTGCATCAAAAGTTCAACCAACTTTCGGTTTCAACCAGCAAGCGTTTTAAAATCTAAATCAGTGTTCGGCAGTTGTATACCAATAGGCCAAAATACACGCTGAAACCTGTATAATTTGTGCCTCTTGTATTTAAAGGTTGCACACCTTTGATTTGAAGCAGTGGTCAGCAAACCAATGGCCATTGTACCAATAGCCCAAATTACACAGTAAAACATGTGGCCCATATAATTAGTGCCTTTAAAACACGTCAATATATGAAGTACCCGCTGCTAACTGTAATTTTTTAGATTCCTGACAACTTGGATTTTCCCAGATGGCTGAGCATGACCAGTGATGTCATCAGTTACAGATGAATAATTGCTTTTCTAGACCGAACTTATCTGGGGGGAGGGAAGTCTTGCTGGGCGGCTATATTTGTTTGATTTTTTAGGGGTGGCTTATTTTTCCACATGAGTCTTCTCAAACATGATTTGTGATTACTATTTATCTTGGTTGATATAATTAATAATGTATTCGACGCAAAGACACGGCTACTGTTGTTTAATTGACTTTGTACTGCCAGTTGCACAGTTTTTTGAAGGTATATACTATACAGACAAACTTCACCTGGACAAGAAATGGAAATAACAAAAAAAAAAATTAATAAATTTCTATTCGGCAGCCTGCTTGAATATACATGTTACAACAGAGATAATAATTTCCTGGCATTCATCGTTAAGCGAGTTTTATTCTAACTTAGCAAAATTAGTCGCAGAGGTTTTATACCTGGTGAGTAAATTTATTCAGAAGTCGTTTTACAAATTTTCCATTATCAACAAAAATGTTTTAAACTCACTCAAATTGAATAGTTTGAGATAAACAATGTTATGACTACTAATTTATTTTTATTGAGTACATTTTATGTCTGAACATCAGATGTCAAAGCCTAGGATGACAAATTTTCAATTCGTTTTGCACATCGTTAGTCATTATAATAAGATAGATACAACAGTGAAAATATAACTCATTCAACACTTCCCGGTGGCAAGAGTTTTCCTAACGCTTAGCACGATTAAAGCCAACAGAGTACAACAACCTATATTTTATTGAAGGAATAAGTTATTGTAAATTCTGGCATGTAAGACGAGTTGGAAACTGATAAAAGACAAACGAAGTGGTCTGCTTATACGCACATAACTCTGATCAAACTAAAAATTTGGTATATACACGCATAACTCTGATCGCACTTGAACAAAACCACATTATGCTATCTTAATTCCAAAAGCTACAACTAAGTCGACATGTTGCAATTTCTAGGGTCGGCTCATATGCACATTTTCATAAATTGATCGTTTTAACGGTCGGCTTATATGCGAGGATACACGGTAGTTCAATTTACACAAAAAATACTCACTTGTGCAATTAGTTTGAACGTGGCTCCATTTCCTTGTAGATCTACAAATTCTCTTTTCTATCCCTACTCTGTAATATCCATCATTGCAAGTATGCTTGGCCTTAGCATAATATTTGCGGCCATCTGGCATCCATACTACTCCATTAGCCAAGGTGCCGGTTAAGTCGGGACATTCATCATCTGAAAAAATGAAAATATACTATTAAATAACGTATAGAACAGAGAATAACAATCGAATTATGAAGCATGCTAAAAATATTTTACTGTTTGAATATCCAAAATATTGAATATCCAATATTTGTGTCCTACCACAATTTGCTTTGACACTGAACTCACGAGTCGCTAAATTATTCGCTTGTTTTTTCAACAAAAACATGAAAGTTACTAATTTCGTTTTCTAATTAATGCTATTGTTTGCTTGTCATTTGATATTAAAGTATTGCTCAATAATAATTGTATCACAGCGTAAAATGTTGCAGCAATTATTTTGTTTTGTATTCCATATTTGGGAGGATGGGTAAATACCTGCTCAAAGGATATAAATACCAGAATTGGAACGGCCTGGTCAGCACTGTCCAAACTAGAAAAAATTTGGAAATCAGGATTGAAGGAAGAAATAAAGATAATGTTTTTCAGAGTTGCAGTAAAAACTGTCCTCTTATATGGATCAGAAACGTGGACTCTGACAAAGGCAGCATGCAATAAGCTGAACGGCGCATACACAAAAATGCCTAGAATAGTTGAAAGAGTAACATGGCAGGACAAAATTCCAAACAAAACACTATATGGTAAATTACCAAGCATCACAACCATAATAAAGAAGAGACGCTTTAGATTCAATGGCCACTGCTATAGAAACGAGAAAGAAATCGTACATGGACTGATCCTATGGGAACCAAAACATGGGGAACGAAACGTGGGCAGACAGCGACGTACATACTTTAATCAACTTCAACAGGACAAGGGAATATCAGGGGCGAATCCTGCCAGTGAAATGGATGAAAGAGAAAGTTGGAAAAAGAATGTTCGACTGCGGTCGCATTGAAGTGAAGTTGTAATCCAAAACCTTGCTGAGAGAAAACTTGCGCAGCTTTCTCACATTGTTTTATATTAGTCATCCAATTTCGGACAAGTAGCATACGACATCCCATTTAGAATTTGAGCCATTGGTCGAGAGACAAAATTTATATTTCAGAAAATTTGGGGAGCAGTTCACGCTACAGTAGCACCGATTCATAATTTAAGTATACCTATTACCTACCAGGGTTAAAACAAGACAATCCACATAGATCATCACACAGGCAAGAATGGTTAGCATTCGAACAATCTGCATCATTTACACAACCTTTTCTGCACACTCTCGTCGGATCTTCCCACTTCGCCGCGACCTCATACCTTGCTTGACAATCTTGAGAAGTTGCCAGGCAAACGACTTTGAATAAAAAAAAGGTGAATTTACTAAAGTAAACACGATGGCCTAGTGGTTGAAGAATTGGACTTAAATTTGCCAACGTGGTTCAAACATCTTGGATTCAAACACCATGTCCACCACACTCATAGTTTAACGCAAAATCGTGATGTTCCAGGGGTCCAGTTCGTGATGGCCTAGGGGTCAAAGCGTTGTAAATTTTCTTCTATGCTGGTATTAGGGATGACACTTTTGGATTTAGGAATCGAATCTTATTCAAAGCAATTCGAATCAGATTTACGCGATCCAGAAAAAGATAGCGATATCCAGCAAAAAAACATTGAATGTTCATTCGTCGTTGTTATCGGCGGTGCCCTGCCAATTGCGTTAGTGCGGAACTTCAAATAACGAGACGGAAACACAAAATTTTTTTCTTAGTTGACTTCCACCGATCTGCCGTTCAGAAGTGGCATGCTGGTATATCAGGTTACAGAACGCTAAACAGTGAAGATTCACAACTAAGGTTGCAGTAAATTCGAATTTTTTTAGCATGGGTAAGCCCGTCGTTTTAGAGGTGTGAAGTGTGTTTTTATTATACTTATATACCACGACAGTCTTGGAATCAGACAAGTATTCCATGTTTACTGAAGTAAACTAATCTAAAAGCAATCACAATATTACACAGGATGTGACAATATAAACTACAAAAGTACAAAATCAATTAATTACACCTGTGCAAGATATGACACCACAAAAATGCTGTTATACTGCTACAAGCATTCCATAATTGCAGTTCTAAATACTGCAGTCTATTTCCTTATCGAACATTTTGTACAGAAGCATCTAGAACTGAAAATTACAGTTCCTGGATTTTGATGAATCTACGGGACAAGTCGGCATATTCAAAAGTGCGACTCTGCGGTACAAATTTGCAATGTCAGTAAATATTAAACTGATGAGCAAAGATAATTAGGTTGCCTGACACACAACGAAGGTGAACGGTAAATTTGACATACCAAATTTTTTTTGTAAAATACTGCTGAAGTCTACATTTCTAAAACTAAAACAAACCACTTTTTATGACACTACAGGGCAATTTTCATTGATGCTATTCAAGACCAGAAAAAGATGACAAGATAATTAAAAATAATTTTAAATTGCCTACACTGCGATGTAGCAAGTCCAGTGCGTCTATTTAAAATTAAACAAGTGTACCCGGCAATGAGTCATTACAAAACATGTCGATCACATTATATTTCTACACTTCAAACCACTTCGGGTAAATCACCCAATAAATGGGTAAAATTTTAGTTTTTCGGTGAAATAAATGCAGTACAATGAAATTCAAGGATCTTTTCCATAAAAAAACATAAAACAATTACTGTCACTACACTTTTAACAAAATTAATTAGATTCCACAGTTGCTTGGAATGTTAAGTAATAGATTGTGGTTATATTATAAAACAGAACACTCACCACATATCAGTATAACTACAGCTACAATCTTCTTATTGAGAAGCATTTTACTAATTTCACAAATAAATCCAAATTTGCTTGATAACTCCAGCCAAGTCAATAAATCTTCTTTGATGAAAAAACTGAGGTTGAAATGATTTTGACTCCCGTATTTATGGTATATTATGCTAATATACTATAATGTTATATAAATAAATTCGTCTGATAAAAAAGAAAAGAAACAGTCTTGAAGTGTGATTTTGATACATAGCCTACTTCCTCTTAGGTATTTTAAAACCCTTGTACCGACCCCCCCCCCCCCCCCTAACCAATGCAAAAAAACTGCTTTTATTAGTTGTAAATGTTTATTAATAGATAAGGGACTATTTAGTAATGGGATAGGGTTTAGGTATTTATCCCGTACAGTGGGAAGCCTATAAGTTAGCTTAATCATATGGCGAGCCACGGCCTTTCGTCGGGTTACCAGTTCGAGTCGGGTATACAACTGATGTAGGCAGGGAATATATCTCTGTTTGGACTTTTCAAATTTACGGCAAATGCCACAAAACTCCGATGTTAATAGATGGAACCTATATTAATGAACAAGAAGAAACCATACAGTTAGCATACTCCTGATTCAATTGGCTCACATAATTTCATGACAAACTTTTGGCCAGGTGGTTTTCTTCAGTCAGTCCTCTTAATAACGCTTGATTATCAACTTTTACTGTCATACTAGACTCGTAGAAGAAAGTATGTTCCATTGTAATTTAGTATTTTGGTAAAAAGCAATCCGAATCGTACAAGATGTCTCGCTTTTGTTAAGACCGGCCCTGACAATTCATAGGCCAGGCCATGTAAGCAATGATAAATTAAAACAGCCGTTTATCTTTACCGTACACCACACCACGAGGCTTCATTTGACGTCGTCGCCTGAGGCAAAGGCCCAAAAAAAAAAACATAATAAAAAACGCTACGGCTCTTTCTGAGTTATGGACTAAATTTTTAACCAAGTTAAACTATTCTTTTTGTCTCACATTCTTGCTGTAGCATACATATGTAGAACATATATAAAAAAAATAGTTCGATCTTTTACGCTTTGAAATTAGCCGAATAAATTAAACAGCTACAATTATGCTTCAAGAAATGTCTTATCGTATTGAATCACGTCCATAAATTACAAGGTTTAAAACTTCTTTTTCAAAAACCTTTGGAAATTCAGCAAACTCTCCCATTAGAAAATCGATATCAAACTATACTAATATGTTTTCGTCGCATCGCATTTATGCTTGAGAATTTACCGCATTCGGATATTTATAGAAGCAGACGCTTGTTATGCAGTAACGTAGTTTCAAATCTTAATCGGATTAGCGATGTCGCGTGACGTTCATTATTGGATAAACAATGACATCGCGGAATTAATTTTAGTTTTTTTGCAATATTCTATTTATAGAGAAATCGTAATGAATTATAGAATATAAGTTTATATAAGCTATTAAAAGTCGACAGTAAATGTAATCGGAATTATCTGGAATTCAAAATACGATGGAAACTGTTGTTTATAAAAACGTGTGCCAAATACTTCCAAATGTCTACATTGTAATTACTTAAACTATCATTCGTAGCATATCATTCAGATATTTTAAAACTGTATAGTATTCTGCACCTCCCCAAAAAACTCAGTGCAAACAGCCATAGTGCTGGTATAGCGTGATGTCTACGATAAGCTGGTACTGAATCGTGAGATCTACCGCACTATAGAATGAGATCTAACTCAAGCTAGTAATATAGCGTGAGATAGCGTAATGTTATATAAATACATTAGTCTGAAGAAAAGCAAAGAAACAGTCTGGAAGTGTGTTTTTGAGACATAGGCTACTCCACCTTAGATATTTTGAAACTCTTCTACCCGCATATAAACTGCTCCTATTTATTATAAATCTTTATTAATAGATCAGGGACTACTTAGTACAGTAGTAAGAAGAGTTAGACTTGTCAGAGCTAATATCTTTCAGTAGTTTTACCTATCCCAGACAGAGGAAAGCCAATAAGATGGCTTAATCATATGGCGAACCACGGCCTTTCGTCCAGAAAACCAGTTCAAGTCGGGTTATGGAATTAGCCAGGTAGGCCTATTTGTTTTCAAAAATAAATGCATGGACTTGATAGCGGAGGAAGCCATAAACGACAAGCGCTTACGTGAACCACCCTGCGTTTATTTTTATAGTATATGTAAACTTGTATTTTAAAATTCATTTGCTGTCGAGTAAAATTCCATGTTGCCCCGCTGGGGATTTGCTGGACCGCGACTTATTTATTATAAAACTAATGTATGAATGGAATATATATATTTATGCGTACGGCAATTACCACAGAATTCTGATGTTAATAGATAAAACCTACATTAATGAACAAGAAGAAACCATACATTCAGCATACTCCTAATTCTATTGGCTCTAATAATTCCATGACAAACTTTTGAGCAGGTGTTTTTCATCGTTCAGTCCTTTTAATATCGCTTGTTTAACAATTTCAAACTTTTGCTGTCATATTCATATGGGTTTACCTTCTTATACTGATAATAACTAGACTCGTGGAGGAGGGAAGTATGTTTCATTGTAATTTTGTATTTAGGTAAAAAACAATTCGTATCGTACATGGTGTTTCGCTTTTATTAAGGCCGGCCCTGACCATTTATAGGCCTGGCCATGTGAGCAATGATAAATTGAAACAGCTGTCTATCTTTGCCGTACACCACGACGCCGATCGTTTCGTTCGACGTCGTCGCCTTATGCAAACGCCAAATAAGATAGGAAATAAAAAACGCTACGGCTCTTTCCAATTTTTGGTCTGAATTTTTAACCAAGTTTGTCTATTCTTATTGTCTCATATTTTTGTATAGCATATATGCTATATATAAACTCTTAATTCAGTCTTTTACGCTTTGAAATTAGCTGATCAAATAAAACAGCTACAATTCTGCTATGAGAAATGTCTAATCACGTAGAATAAATCTTTCAATAATTCTTTCAAACTCTGAAAATTCAGCTAACTATTTTATTGGATATTTGATTCTATGCAATCGATATCAAAGTATACCGATATTTTTTCGTCGCCTCGCTTTTATGCCTGTAATTTACCGCAATCGGGTAGTGACGCAGTTTCAGATTCTAATCGGATTAGCGGTTAGGCGTGACTTCATTATATAGTAAACGATGACATCGCCGAATTAACGTTAGCATTTTGCAATATATTATTTTTATTTAAATCGCAATGAGTTTAAAAATAGAAGTTCACGTGTGCTATTGAAACTCAACAAAAAATTCCAAGTTTAGAGAGAATGGAAAATGTTGTTTATACAAGCTGACGTATACTGCCAAATCAGACATAAATGGCTAGTTTGGCTATAGTTTGTGACCATGACTTTATTGATTAAATTTAATTACACAAATTTTTAGGTAATATATCATTTCAATTCTATAGTTGCTTTTGAACTCTCTGTGTAAATCGCAGCGTTAAGTTAACTAGTAAGTCACCGGAACGAGACTTCACGGAGATTTCAATTCCAAAGTTTCTGAACCTACCGTGAAATTATTGTATTGAAATTACAGTATTGAAATCGCAGTCAAAATTTTAGTCAACCCGAATGCGTCTTTTAATTGATTCGGAGGATGAAAAATTCATACTACACGAGGTTTAGCGTGTGCAATTTCACCAAAATAGAATAGTTTGGAGTGTGTTTTTTTCATCACATTTCAGTGACATATTTTCTAAAGTTCAGCACAAAATGCTATTTTGCAAAGTGCTTTGAATTTCTTATAATAAAAAAATTGACTAAGCGATTCTGTCAAAAACTCGTTTTCATTTACAATCACATCTCAAGTCCGAGTAATTGCATTGTAAAAGCAGATATAACCGAATACGAATATACAAGAAATAAATCGAATAGCCGAGATAAATTAAAATGACGAGGAGTTCTGCAAGTTGAAAGAAAGTTTGTAATAATGAGAATATGAACAGCCATACTCGAGATTTTATTAGCAGTCGCCAGACGCCAGTCGTTAAAAGAGCCGACTTTTTCAACGGATATGCAATGGTTGAATAAAATGGCCGATATACATATTCCAATTGGTTTATTTATTTATTTAATTGTGATAAATTAAATTCGCGATTGCATCGATAAAATAAAAGCACCATTGCTTCGAAATACCACGACAATCCGCGGACATAAAAATGTGTTTTGAACTGCCCGATTGCTTTTTTCTCATTCATATTCTTGCAAACCAGACCAATATGAGCTGTCCCTGCAACTCTTACTCCGCTCCATCGCAATGCTGCAAATGATTGATTACTGGATATACAAGGACGTAGCCAGAAATTTTCAAAGCGGGGTTCTGATTTTTTTTTGCCAAGTTAGATTGAATCAGCTTGCGGGTCTGCTCGAACGCTGAAATAACGATTGTTTTTATGAGTCTTGAGGGTCTAAAAAGCATTTAAAAGCTACGGATGCTATCTATGATACAGAAAATTGATTATAATTTACATTTCGAAAGGGGGGGTTCGACCCGCAAACCCCCCCCCCCCCCCCCCCCCCCCCCCCCCCCGACTACGCCACTGAATATATATCACTGTTAGAGAAATTCCCAAGTTTGCAATAAAATTTATTTTAAGTCGATAGTTCTAAAACACTACATGTGTGACGCAGGCACAAGGAATTTATGAGG
Source organism: Styela clava (assembly GCF_964204865.1). Taxonomy (NCBI): domain Eukaryota; kingdom Metazoa; phylum Chordata; class Ascidiacea; order Stolidobranchia; family Styelidae; genus Styela; species Styela clava. The sequence continues at coordinate 22,161,106 of NC_135257.1, forward strand.
TTTGCAATGTTTAAGAAAGTGTTTTAATCTGTCGCGGTCCATCCGAAACAAACTCAAGGCGTTTCCCGTTTTATTTTTAGTATTTTATAATGCCGCTTTTTCAATTAGAAAATTTTTGGTTGCGGATTCACTTCTTTATTCTATCTTCAAAATCTCGTCGCTGATGATTATGTAATAAAAACCAACTTCGATTTTCCCACAGGTGTCATGGTTCCACGCAAGTACAAAAAATAATTATCTTCCGATTCGCGACACAAAACATATACTTAAGGAAATTTGTAATATAGGGAGAATAAACATCGAAATAAAGATTTTTAAGGCTTAAATAACATGTCACGCTGACGAAAACAATCGGATATTTAAATAAAATGCAATTGCAAACGTCATTAGCTACTCTATTTTTCAGCGTTCAAGGGTCAGGGAATTATCCACACGGATATTAACTTTTAAAAAATGAACTGCTTTTCTTTTTGCTAAAAATGTACACAAATTCATTTACACTTCTCCATTTTGTAAACGGTATTTTTGAACCTGGTAGTTGTCCATTGGTACTGGTAGTATATTTTGGAGACGTTACGCAAGCCGATAGATGACTTACATCTATTTTATAATATATGTATCAATTTACTTATATTTATTTTCTATCTCTTTACAACATTATTCATCCTTATCGTATCATTACTTATCACAGATGCTTACATTCTCTTAAACCAAACAGCCTTATCTATTTGACGGATGTGTAGATTAGGGCACCACTAGACTACTTACACCTAAACATGGAGCAGTTTTCCCCACATCCGGATTGCTGTGAGTTCTTGCGACGCTTATCTACCCGCTTAATTTTTTCACACTTCGGTTACACATTATTATATTCGGCTACACATGGTGGAACGAGTGGTAAATATGGCAACCTAGTAAAGTAAAAGTAGCGCATTTTCAAAGCTACCAATTATAATGGTCGATTACCATTTGAGATTCCAAACAATAAAGCCTAGATTGAATAGGTTGGAATATGATGTAATCAAGACGCCATTTTAATATTTCGAATATTTTATCATCGTTTCACACTCACTGGATCTATAAATTTGTTTTAGTCAATCTTATTGGCATGTTTTTACGACGAAATCTTTTTGGCATTGTTGAGGCGTTTGGAGCCTGAAAGTATTGACAATCTCTAACAGGGAAGGTTGTTTTTGAAGACAAGGCGCATCTAGATTCAGAACGGGTCCTGTGGTAACAATGGGATAGGAAGGCTTAAGGTGGGCTGAAAGGTAACATCGCGGTGAACCGTGGTAACCGTGCAAAGCAACCAGTTGGATTAGATGTGGGCAGTCGGGTGCAAAGATAGGGCGGTAGGTCGAAAATAGGGTAGCTGAGAAAGACGGGACATTGGGTCCAGGATAGGAAGGCTGAGAGACATGAGGCATTGGGTCGAGGGTGAGAGACTGAGAACAGTGGGTCGATAATAGGTAGAATGAGGGAGTTTAGGAAAGTGGTTCAAGAATGAGGGGATAGGGCAGTGGGTCGAGGATGGGAGGACTGGGCAGTGGGTTGGGAATAGAAAGGCTGAGGGATAGACGAGTGAGTCGTGGATAAGAGGGCTGAAGGGGATATGGGGTAGATCGAGTTAGAAAAGCCGGGGGGCGGTGCCCAATTTCAATAAATTGCTGAATAACATACTTATGCCAACATACGATTATATCTTTGTATATTATTTCGACCACACTTATCACAAATGTACATTGCGCTGTAACTACTTAATATCGTTTTTGATTCCAGCAATAACGAACATTTTGATTTTTATAAAAATTCAACATTTAGAAATTAATCAGAAATTTGTAGAATTTAAACTAAAAGGCAGACTTGCTTTATACCACCAACGTTACCTTTTTGGTGAAATTGCACCAGTCGAGCATAAATCTAAACCGCATGCGGAATGCAAAACAACCGGTAGCAAGAGACACACAATCCTAAAGAATCTCAATCTTAGACTGGTAGTATTTTCAAGTTGTTACATTCGTGTTTTCAGTCCCAGAAACATCAGCGTATTTAAACTAGGATGATAGTCGTTGAAGTGCCAGAAAAAATAGTTGTGAAATCTACCCCATGCTAGTACTATAGCGCAGAGCTACTCAACTATTTTTATCGAAGGTCCGCTTACAAAACTTCAAAAATATTTGGGACCGGACTTTCCAGACATTATTTTCGGCATCCTTAAACATGCAATTCCTCAGCTGACTAATGATTAATAGCTAATCAAAATTGTTTGTTATGGCGTTATAGTTCTTTTCATATATATTTTTAAATCCATAATAGTGATTTTATAAAAGTAAACTTCGAAGGTGGGGCTAATGATCCAAAATAAAGAATTATGCGCGGTCCGAATCGAATACCCGAAAGGTCCGGATTCGGACCGCGTCCGCCATTTGAGTAGCCCTGCTATAGCGTGATATCTACCGCACCATAACGTGGATCTTCCTCAAGCAAGTAGTATCGCGTGAAGACTACCACACCATAGCAGAAGATGTACCTCATGCTAGTACATCTTAGTACTATAACGTGAGGTTTCATAGACCATATCAGCGTGGTCCAAGGTTGTCGGCTCCGCGGGCCACAAAATAATTTTTGCATTATTAGCGGGCCACAATAGTGCCAAGAATAGGTAAACAGTGTAATACAAAACAAACACCTTTATTGTACAAACACATAGTTATCAGGCATAGCCATCCTAGGCTGATAGAATCCGCATTCGATTTTTAGTTTTGTATGATGCCTATATTGTTAGCATATATTCCCGACCAAAAATTTATAAAGCTAGATAACAATTTAGACTGTCAAGCACATCATTTAAATTCTCTAGTTTCCCCAGCTAGCCATAACACTATTTAATTCAGTGACATTAGTGATGACAATATGCCAAAAGATTTTTCTGATTAATTTTATGACGGAACAACACAAAATGCGTTTTTTGATTACTCTCCGGATGTGACGAGGGCCACAGATAATTAAGCGGCGGGCCACATTTGGTCCGCGGGCCTGGCTTTGGACCACTCTGCGACTATATCATGAGATCTACCCCAAGCTAACATTATAGCGTGAGGTCCATCTCAAGCTATGAAGTTAGGTTAAGTATTGTTAAGCTAGCACTATAGGATGAGGTCTATCGCAATTAGTATTCTAGCCTGAGATCTACCTGAAGTCAGTAGTATAGTGTGGGATCTATGATATTATAGACTCGGTGAAAGCTTGCACTCTACATCTTTGACTCCATGAAGTAAACATACTTAGTAATACCGATTTATTGAGTAAGCCATTGCTTCTTCATCGAGTATAATTTGTTTCCATGGAATTTTGACACGGTCGCCTGTATGCTCAACATAATTCATTCTGTTTTCTTGCTTCAAAATCGTTCCACGGCTATTAACGTGCTTTGTCGTCTAAGTAGTCTGATGATCAACCGAGAAGCCATTTACTTAATTTCTTCTCTAAGTTTCCTATTGTGGCGATCAGTGGCGGCGCGTGGTCATTTTGACAACCGGGGCAAGCTACTACGGGACCAAGTCACCCCATCTACGGGGACAGGATGAGCGCTGTAAGTTCTCCCATCATTTTATGAGTATAAAAACCATCCCATCGGTAACAACCAATCGGCAAAAGCGACAATTTTTAACGATAAGAAAGTGTCTTTAAAACCGGTCCAAGTCAAGGGAAAAATAAATATAGACATAGTTTATTTTGAAACCTCTTTCAAAAGGAAAGGCAATATTTACCCAGATAAATACAATGACATATTAACAGAAACTTCGGGAAAGCAGACAAAACCTAAAATAAGGTTTAAAACGTTACTATGAAGAAAGGAAAATTAATGCAAAGATAAGGACATGCGTCGCTCACTCATAGATATATATGCTGCTAGACTTCTACTGCTTGAACATATATGCAACACGCCGCGGTTTCTTGGAAGCAAAATGCTCAATAACGCGCTGATTAAAGTCATGCATCCCAGAAATAACGTCTCTGTGAATGGATAAAACAGCCAAGGAATTTAATCTATCTTGCTCCATTGTGTTTCTGAGATACGTTTTAATACGCTTCAGCGTGCTGAATGTTCGCTCTGCGTCGGCGGAAGAAATAGGCGTCGTCAAAATGATGTCCAGAAATTTTGCAGACGCCGCAAAGGTAGTTACTAGAGTGTTATCTATGAGGAACTCATAGAGCGCGCAAGTTGATGTGATGTTCAAAAAAGTTTGATTGGTGTATATACATCGCAATTCATTTTCCAATTTACCCACGTTTATCATGGGGTTAAATTTGGAGACGGTAGTCAACAAATGGATGGGAAATTGACGTGCAAATTTTGAAAAATTTTTGGGGTTCATCAAAGAGAACGCGGCAAGGTGTTCAGTGCGCAGACGATCGCCTATTTGATTCACCATAATGTCACAGCATTCCTTTGCAGACAAAATCAAACGCTGCGTTGTTTGCCCGCGGCGTAAAGAAGCACTCCATGTGTCGTCGTATTTTATTGTTTCCCGGATACGAGATACAGCATCGCAGAAGTCTGAAATACACGACTGCACAGACGCTCCATCCATTAGCCTTGACTGCAATGCGCTGTATAATACATCCACGTGATAGAATATTGGGGAGAAAAAAGCGAGAAAAAATGAAAACTCACCATCTTCTAGCAGACGCTTTAGACCTGCCGCCTCCCTCACAGAGCGTTCGTCCCAAACCGGAGAGCTCTGAATGCCATTGAAACACTCAATGAGCTCAGACCTAATTTCGGACACGCCCTGCACCACGCGTGATTGGAAGTTCCAACGTGTTGGTGCACAAGCTGGGAGACGGCGGCTACATATCTGGCGAATGAGGTCAGAGCGCTTCGGCGAGACGGAAAAAAAATGAAGAAAACCCCGAAACATTTGCAAAAAATATACGGACGAGAGGGGTATCAAGACACATATTTTTAATAACGAGGTTAAATTGGTGTGCACAACAATGTAAAAAATGCGCATGAGGAAAATCTTCTTTTATATAAACTTGAACACCATGTTTCGACCCACTCATGACTGCCGCGCCGTCATAAGTTTGAGCTATCAATTTTGACTTCGCGTTGTAAGGCTGTAACACTTCTTTCAGTACAGCCGATATCCCGCAAGCCGTGCAATCAACGATTGGTACAAAGCTGTGAAATCTCTCGGTAGGTTTACCATCTTTCACAAACCGAAAAATCACAGCCAGTTGGGAAACGCACGTGATGTCAGTTGTCTCGTCAGACTAAATCGAAAGGAACTGGCAATTCTCAATTTCCAGAGCCAAATGTTGTAAATAAATTTTATACATTGAGTCGAGCAAATAATTTTGGATATCCTTAGATGTCCCTTTCGAAACAGTTGCGGCATCAAGATGATCTCTCAATACTGTATCTAGGGATGCGGTGTATTCCACCATATCCAAAAAACCCTCTATTAGAAGAGCCAGCCCGTTCATCGTGCCCACGGAGGGACAGCTCGTGACAACCAATGAACTTCAAAACATCTATCAATCGACCGAGAACATTGCGGTTTTTCTCGACGTTTTGGTTGTGCCGACAAATAGAAACCGCGCGTCCTTCCTTAACATTTCCGAATGTTCGGTATTTTACTGCATTGTCCAGATGCTCCATAGAAGATTGATGATCCCTGGCACGCTCGGAAAGATGTTTAAGATCTCTAAAAACCAAATGTACACCAACGTGAGTCACGGGCGGTAGCAAAAAGTAGGCAATAAAAACAAAAAAGTGCATTTTTGTCCTCGCTGTAACACAACCATTCGTGTTTTTTATACCAAGTTTCTGCGCAGAATCTACGCCGACGCTTTCCTCCGTCATGGGATTGTTCCAGTGAACAATTTTTTGGTTGATAAGGCCCAAGACGTTGTACCTCTAATTTTTGTTCCAGCGGCAGCTGCGTAAACGGAGTGCGAAGTAGTGCATCAACCTTATTCATTATGAGGTCTAAGGCTAAGAAATGCGAAGCCGGAAAGAAGTGAGGAGCTCAAAAGGAATGTGGAAAATCGAAAGCAAATGGACTAAATATTGTTGTTGAAAATGGAGCAAATGGACTTGTTATATCGATAACAAGGAAAATGATTTTCAAAAAACAAGAAAGGTTTGCTTGACTTCCAAAAACAATTGAAAGGATAAACACAGTAACAAACCAATAAAAATAACGAACTTGTCAATGCAAGAACCCAAAAAATAAAAAGGGGGGGTAAAATAAATAAAAAAATTATCTCCATCAAAAATAATTCAAAATAGCAGTGGCGACGCGTCAATAGGGCCAACCGGGGCAATGCCCCGGTTGTTTTTTCGGTATAATAAAAAATATTCGAAAAATACCTCAATATCGGTTGCACAGACTGTCTACACTAGCCATATTCTCCCGACATGGTCATTTTTCGCTCGCAAAGCCTTCGCCGAACGTCGACGGGGCGACGCCGATTTTGCCCCGGTTGCTCATTGTATATCGTATTCTCTCTTTTATCTTCCACTCGCCGCGTTTGTTTTCTGTTTCTTTTACTAAATCATCGGGGCTAGCCCCGAAATTATGACGACACAATGCCGACGTTTCTTACAACAACGTGTTAACATATTCACGCATTCCTTCTCGTTCGTTGGTTGCTTGAAGAGTTGATAGTTTCCTCGCCTTCTTTTTTGTCGCTTGTTTCGCTATTTGAATCAGTTAGAGACCTTTGGTCCATTTGCTTTCGATTTTCCACATTCCTTTTGAGCTCCTCACTTCTTTCCGGCTTCGCATTTCTTAGCCTTAGACCTCATAATGAATAAGGTTGATGCACTACTTCGCACTCCGTTTTCGCAGCTGCCGCTGGAACAAAAATTAGAGGTACAACGTCTTGGGCCTTGTCAACCAAAAAATTGTTCACTGGAACAATCCCATGACGGAGGAAAGCGTCGGCGTACATTCTGCGCAGAAACTTGGTATAAAAAACACGAATGGTTGTGTTACAGCGAGGACAAAAATGCACTTTTTTGTTTTTATTGCCTACTTTTTGCTACCGCCCGTGACTCACGTTGGTGTAAATTTGGTTTTAGAGATCTTAAACATCTTTCCGAGCGTGCCAGGGATCATCAATCATCTATGGAGCATCTGGACAATGCAGTAAAATACCGAACATTCGGAAATGTTAATATTGCAGCACAGTTGGATGAAGGACGCGCGGTTTCTATTCGTCGGCACAACCAAAACGTCGAGAAAAACCGCCATGTTCTCGGTCGATTGATAGATGTTTAGAAGTTCATTGGTCGTCACGAGCTGTCCCTCCGCGGGCACGATGAACGGGCTGGCTCTTCTAATAGAGGGATATTTTTGAATATGGTGGAATACACCGCATCCCTAGATACAGTATTGAGAGATCATCTTGATGCCGCAACTGTTTCGAAAGGGACATCTAAGGATATCCAAAATGATTTGCTCGACTCAATGTATAAAATTTATTTACAACATTTGGTTCTGGAAATTGAGGATTGCCAGTTACTTTCGATTCAGACTGACGAGACAACTGACATCACGTGCGTTTCCTTCCCAACTGGCTGTGATTTTTCGATTTGTGAAAGATGGTAAACCTACCGAGAGATTTCACAGCTTTGTACCAATCGTTGATCGCACGGCTTGCGGGATATCGGCTGTACTGAAAGAAGTGTTACAGCCTTACAACGCGAAGTCAAAATTGATAGCTCAAACTTCTGACGGCGCGACAGTCATGAATGGGTCGAAACATGGTATTCAAGTTTATATAAAAGAAGATTTTCCTCATGCGCATTTTTTACATTGTTATGCACACCAATTTAACCTCGTTATTGAAAATATGTGTCTTGATACCCCTCTCGTCCGTATATTTTTTGCAAATGTTTCGGGGTTTTCTTCATTTTTTTCCGTTTCGCCGAAGCGCTCTGACCTCCTTCGCCAGATATGTAGCCGCCGTCTCCCAGCTTGTGCACCAACACGTTGGAACTTCCAATCACGCGTGGTGCAGGGCGTGTCCGAAATTAGGTCTGAGCTCATTGAGTGTTTCAATGGCATTCAGAGCTCTCCGGTTTGGGACGAACGCTCTGTGAGGGAGGCGGCAGGTCTAAAGCGTCTGCTAGAAGATGGTGAGTTTTCATTTTTTCTCCACAATATTCTATCACGTGGATGTATTATACGGCGCATTGCGATCAAGGCTAATGAATGGAGCGTCTGTGCAGTCGTGTATTTCAGACTTCTGCGATGCTGTATCTCGTATTCGGGAAACAATAAAATACGACGACACATGGAGTGCTTCTCTACGCCGCGGGCAAACAACGCAGCGTTTGATTTTGTCTGCAAAGGAATGCTGTGACATTCTGGTGAATCAAATAGGCGATCGTCTGCGCACTGAACACCTTGCCGCGTTCTCTTTGATGAACCCCAAAATTTTTTCAAAATTTGCACGTCAATTTCCCATCCATTTGTTGGCTACTGTCTCCAAATTTTACCCCATGATAAACATGGGTAAATTGGAAAATGAATTGCGATGTATATACACCAATCAAACTTTTTTGAACATCACATCAACTTGCGCGCTCTATGAGTTCCTCATAGATAACACTCTAGTAACTACCTTTGTGGCGTCTGCAAAATTTCTGGACATCATTTTGACGACGCCTATTTCTTCCGCCGACGCAGAGCGAACATTCAGTGTAACAAATTAACCAATAATTTGGATAATGGAAGTCAAATTCTATATAATAATTGACGTAATCGAAATATTGAAGAGATCTTTCTAGTCTTTCTCGTGTATGAGAAAATGGATATTTTCCCATGTCGGGTGACCCATAAACAACCGAAATATTGAAGAGATCTTTCTAGATCATTCGAAATATTGAGTCTAGATCTTTCTCGTGTATGAGAAAATGGATATTTCCCATGTCAGGTAACCTATAAACAAGTGTAATTATTGTAAGAAGGGTACCGAACATTCTAGATATGAGCAAAAATTGCTCCGTGGGAAACGAGATTTTTGGATAATAAAGAAAGGTACCGTTTTTGGCGAGCGAGATGAAAAAGATGTTACCGTTTAAATAGACATTTGATCGTGGTTTTCACGGCTTTTTTATTTCAATTCGTGCTATACAACAATGCTGATTCATCACCGACTTGGTTTTCACGATTGTGAGTGTGTTTTATTGTAAGTAAATTTATTGTGATATATTATCCGTGGAAATAAAAATCTTTACAGGCAAATTGGTCAGATCCTTACTGTTATATAAAATTAACAGATATCTCAATTTGAACACGTAATCTACTATATATTCTGTTTTTGGAGTCAGATACTTATCTAATTCGCTTAATTAGAAAGCAAAGACAGCAGAAGTTACATTGGTGACCCCGATGTCGAGATTATTATGGATCGTCAACAATCGTAAGTCATTTTATTCTATTAACTATTCTGTGTGATTTATCAACTGTTTGACCTGGTTTGTAATATCTCCTTACAATTTTGTACCTGTTATCGATAGTAGTAATAAAATATTGTTGTTGTAATTTTGTACCTGGTTTTACTTAAGTGTGTATAAGGTTGTATGGTATATTGATTATTGGGTAAATAAATGTCCAAATTACAAAAAATGTTTACGCGAAGCAAAGCTCGTAAATCAGAACAATCAGGTGTAAATCCATATCAATTAACACATATTACGCCTGAAATACCAAAACGTCGAGATATTGAAGACGAAACAGAATTTGGACTTGAAAATTTGAATATTTCTGAATCAAATTTAATTGAACGTGAAGATGACAATTGTAATTGGCAAAGTTTGTCCCCAAGGGAAACAAAACCTGTTGTTGATATGGAGCTTACGCAGTGCGAGGATTTGGGAGGTGATTCTGGACAGAGAATAACTTTTCAATTGCCGTCGGTTAGGAAATTTAATGACACAAACAACCCATTTTTGACCAATAAAGATAGAGTAGAAGATTCCGGACCGAATTACGGCATAAATTCCAGAATCTCTCAGATAACTGAACCTAGAACAATATTGTATGAAAAGCATAGAATTCCCACGAGACCACTTTGGGAAAATTCGGTGAAAAATTGGATCTTTTTAACGGAAAACGAATTCGCTGAAAATCAAATAGTCAGCGATTCGCAAAAGAAAAACTATATACTAAGGTGTTTAAATTCTCCACAACTGGATCTTGTCAGGGCAAGGATGCCGCTCGATGAACATAATAATAATTATGAAAAACTGAAACAAATTTTGTTGGACATTTTTGCACCGGATTCTCGAGAAAAATTACAGAAAATATTTTCTGGGCAATTACAAAATGAAAGGCCAGATATTATTCTTAAATATTTGAAAGATTCCTTTATTGGGGGACATAGAAACAGTATAGAAGTTCAAAATCTAATAAAGAAAGTGTTTGTAGCATTGTTACCAGCTTACATAGCCAACGTCTTATACTCAGATATAGCAAAATATTCATGCGAGAAATTGCTGGCTCGCGCGATGCAAATTTATGATTCCTCAGATAATAATTCGAACCATGTTACAAGTTCCTATCAAAAAGACAATTCTGGACAAAATAAACTGGAGCAATTAACAGATCTGGTAACGTCTCTGGCTAAAAATGTTGATAATTTGAATACCCAAATCAAAGCAATAAACAGCCCAAGATTCGAACCAAAATTTAACCCGGTTCATCGATACAATGCCCCTCCGCAGCATCAAGCGAGACAGTACAATTCTCAAGATAGGCGTCAATTTGAAACGAGGAAGTTTGCTAGAGGTTATCCTAGGAATACTTTCAATTCGAACAATTATAACTGGAGACGGAATTGTGATGTAAATTTCTGCTATTTCCATAATAAATTTGGAGAAAACGCAGTCAAATGTAATGCCCCTTGCAGCTTTCCTAGAAAGAAGAATTTTTTAGCCGAAGGGTAGACTTTTCTGGTTTTAACAGCCCGGAAGGTCTACCCTCTCGTAAAACAAATGCTGTACATAAATTTAAGAATTGTGAAAATTTAAATAAAAATAATTTACCGTCTCTGTCAAGCAACAATAAATTATTTTTTGTATATGATTCCCTTTCTAAAAATCGACTTTTAGTTGATACTGGATCAACTTATAGTATTTTAAATGCCAAAAAGTTACATCAATTTAAAACCATAAAAAATCTTTCCGAAGATAATCCCGGTACACATATTATTCGTGACCGAAAATATGAACCTCTGATTACGGCAAATGGCACAAAATTAACCGTAGTGGGCAATACCGAAATTGAAATTTGCTTGGCAGATAAGGTGAAATATACACATAATTGTGTGTTAGCAAACATAGAATTTGATGGTATACTTGGAACAGACTTTCTTGTTAAAAATAAACTGGTAATAGACTTAGCAAACAATTGTTTAACTAATAGAGCAGACGATTTTTCGATTCCGTGTCATAATACGTTAAGTGGTGCGCCAATATTAACCTTAATACCGGAAACAATAGATAAGGAATACCAATTATTATTGCAAAAATATCCAGAAATTTTAATCCGGAAACATGCAAAATTTCGAGGAATTAATCATAATTATCAACACGATATTATAACTTTTGGACCTCCAGTTTATACAAAAGACCGACCGGTTCCGTTCAAATATAAGAAGCAAGTAGACGACGAGATAAATAAATTATTAGAAAACGGAGATATAATTCGCGGAGTTAGCCCGTATTGTAGCCCGCTGAACGTAGTTCCTAAAAAGGACAATTCAATTCGTTTGACTTTTGATTATAGACGTTTGAATCTGATTACAAGAATCCCAAGATTCCCATTGCCGAGACTTGAAGATTTTACGTCGGAACTCGCCGGATGTACAATCTTTACTAAACTCGACCTTGAATCGGCTTACTCAAATATCAAACTTAATCCGTTACATAGACATAAGTGTGCATTTAGCGTCGCGAATGCTCAGTATATTCCCATTATGATGCCATTTGGCATTGCTTCCGCACCCAGTTCCTTCTCTAACTTCATGAGTAAAGTTTTGTTTGGGTTGAAAAATGTTTTTGTCTATCTTGATGATTTACTAATTTACACTAAAACAAAAGAGGAAAACTTGAAAGTAACCGATCAAGTATTTAAACGACTAAACCACTATGGTTTAACACTAAATCTAAAAAAATGCGAGTTTGGAAAGTCAAATCTTTCTTATCTAGGCTACGAACTTGATGAAAATGGAATAAAACCAATCAGAGACAAAGTCGAGGTTATTAAAAAATTTCGAGTACCACAAACAATTACAGAATGTCGCAAATTCATAGGCATGTGCAATTTTTATAGGAAACATATAGCCAGATATTCTGAGATAATTTATCCGATTACTCAATTAGTCTCAGATAAAAACCGCAAACGTCAAAAACCAATTTGGACAGCAGAATGTGATGCTGCCTTTCATAAAATCAAAGAGTGTTTGGTTAACGCATGCATGATAGCACACCCAAGAATTGATGTGCCAATAACGGTAATATGTGATGCAAGTTCGTCTGCTATTGCAGGGGCCGTAACACAATATGTTGACGGAATAAACCAGCCCTTGGGGTTCTTTTCAAAAACTCTATACAAGCGAGAGAAAAACTATACTATTTTCTCCAAAGAACTAATGGCTTGTTACTTAGCCATTAAGTACTTTAAAAATCTTTTAATCGGTCGACAATTTCAATTATCATCCGATAACAAAGCGTTAATTCAGGCACTAAATAATCCGACAAATAGACCCAGCGACAGAGAAAATCGTCAACTGGATTACATCACAAGTATGACAAACTCGTTTTCTCACATACCGGGGTCAAGTAATCCAGTAGCCGATTTTATTTCTCGCTATGTAAATAATGATAGCCAAAGTAATGATAAAATTAATACAGAAAAAGCTAATACAATGGACGAAATAGAGACGCGCGAAGCAAAAACAGCGGTCGTCAAGGACAACGACGCAGCGAAGCGTATAACGTCATCCGAACCACAGACGCACGTAACGTCAGCCGACGCAAGCAGACAGCAGACGCAAGGAACCCGTGAAGCGTGTAAAACCGTTGACGCGATGTCTGACATAACGCCATCTGAGCAACGTAACCGCGGAACTGATAATACGTGTGGAGTAGAGAATAAATCTGTGATAGAAAATGGAAATGTTCTAGAAAATAAAACTGTAAATATTATTTATCAACAACAAGATGCCATTCCTTTAACGGAAATAGCTAAAGAGCAAGAAAACTGTAAAGAAATACAAAGTTTAAAAGCAAACTCTGGCCATTCACTCAAGCTTGCAGAAATAGCCATAGACAACATGGGTGGAGTTATTCTATGTGACGTATCCTTGGAACATAAGAAAGCTAGACCTATAATACCCAAGATTTTACGTAGGAGAATTTTCGACAAAATACATGACCTTTGTCATCCAGGTATTAAAAGCACCAATAATTTAATTTCAGAACGTTACGTATGGCCACAAATGCATGTAGATATTACAAATTATGTGAAATCTTGTTTGAAATGTCAAAAAAACAGGATCTTTAGACACACTGTATCTCAACTGTCATCTATTCCTATTCCTAATGAAAGATTTTCAGAGGTTCAAATAGATATTGTTGGACCATTTGTACCAAGCAAAGGTTTTACTTATATTTTTACTATAATTGACCGTACCACACGTTGGATAGAGGCGATCCCGATATGTGATCTGACCGCCTCAACTCTTATAGATACATTTTTATTGCATTGGGTTGCCAGATTTGGGTGTCCAACTCTCCTTAAGAGTGACAATTACTCCTCTTTCAGAAGTAAAAATTGGGCTCAATTTATGAATTTTTTAGGAATAAAACATAAATTTTCATTGCCATATATGCCGCAGGGAAACGGACAAATAGAACGAATTCATAGAGAATTAAAACTTGGTTTGAAGTGTCAGGAAAACCCTAGTGAATGGTCATCAAACTTGGGATACGTCCTTTTAGGTTTGAGGTCCATTCCGAAATTAAACGGATTTTCATTGTCCGAACTTGCATATGGGAGAACACTGAGACTCCCTGGAGAATTAGTGGAAAGTTCTGACATAACCCAAGATTTTGACCCTTACAGTTATGTTTCTAAATTAAAACGTTTTTTTGGAAATTTTAAAGCTCTTCCAACAAGAAAGAAATTAAGGTCTAATGTATATATTCCACCAAAGTTGTTCACTTGTAGTCATGTGTTTCAACGAATAGATCACGTAAAAAAGTCTTTGCAACCCAACTATCAGGGGCCATATGAAGTGATATTTCGAAATAAGACTGCTTTCACTATAAAAAAAAATAAGGGTATAGAACAAGTTTCTATTAACCAATTAAAACCTGCTGAAATTACTATCTTTGAAACAGATAAGGAAGAACGTCCTGAACAAAAACATGGCGTGGAAAACCAAAATTTTCTCACTGAAATTGAAAAACCACCAATAAAAACAGTAATTACTCCCAAGAATAACAATGAACCTTTTATTTCAGAATTCACGAATCCAACGACAAAGGACATCCTATGGAAGAAGGAGAACCAGCCCAAGACCAGATACGGCCGGACAGTACGTCCGCCAGACCGGTATGGACAGGCAGAGACGGAAGTCTAGAGGAAAAGGAAGAGGAAAATTCGGACAATGACGAAATAACCCGGACCGACAAATCCGATAGAGAAATCATTTATTTGAAACGTGGCAGGATGGTGGGACAAGAATTTTATCAAGAATTCAGGTATTTATCCATTATACTATTACTTCTAGTTTTTATGCAATTACCATGGCTATGTTTTGGAAATCCAGAGGTTCATGGCTATATCTGCCAAAATGACAAACTCAATCAAGAGTACGACATATCGGATGATAAGTCTTGCAAACAGCACAGATCCGAACATATAGTGAAATGTCAAGCTAAAGTCTATCACGCACCTAAATTGCATACTAAAATTCCAATTAGAGCTTGCCAAACTAGTATAACTGAATGGAAAAGTCACTTTTATTTCTTTGGAGCTAAGACTCGCTTTACTAAAATAAAATCAGGAGTACCTTCGTCCGAACAAAATTGCAGAAACTGGTTTAATACTCACGAATCGAATCAATTCGGTAAGTTTGTTCAGAAAACCAATGATCTATGGGTAACCGAGAATAAACCGGTTATCAACTATAAATGGCCCACAACTGATTCCGGAACAACTGAAAATATTGCCCTAATAACATCCTATGTAATGTATGACCATCTAAACTCAAAAATTGTTTTTCCTCTAGCTGACAGCGCAAATTGCTCTGTAAATCAATCTTCCTGCCAAATTGGTAGTTAAACACTTTTATTTGACGATGCAAAATTCGAAAAATGTCCAAACAAAGCGGAGGAAATAAACTCTTCGCTAACTGCACATGTAAACAACACTAATTACATATATGCGGTAGAACTAAACGATTTACATATGACCTTTCATTCCTTTTCAGTGTGTAACGAATTAACGACTGATTGCTTTGGCAGTATTTTCTGCCTTGAAAACGAACTTTTGGTTCAAGTCAAGAATTGTAGTTTATTAAAGAAAGTCAACGTGTTACGTAAGTTTGCTGATCACGCAGACATTTCGACGGCATTAACGTTGATGATACAAAATGTCGCAGACTCACAAACCGCTCTGTCCGCGAAATTACAGAGCCAAATCTTTAAATTGGAATGTGAGACCGAACGAATATTATCTAAAATTTATAGAGTTTTAGCGAAAACGTACCCGTCGGATGTGTTGAACGAAATTTTGGGAACAAATAATCTCTTTGCGGTTAACAGAGGCGACGTGCTGGGCACCCTTTTGTGTCAACCCATAAAAGCGAGTCTCTTAAATAGTCTAATATTACCTAACGAGTTATATTCTACTCGTCCCTTAGTTAACTATACTGATAACACTAACACTACAGTTATCGCCCAATACTTGTCTTCGGGAAGAATTCTTCCAGGTATAAACGTTACCTTTAAAATGAATAACACTTATTATAGCTATCAAAAGGGAATTCTACAAAACAAAACCACAAACCCAAAGAAAATTCACCCTTACCTAACAACTAAGAAAATAAATCCTACAATACAAATTATCTTACTTCATTGTCAAAATTTTTCAAGAACGACGTACCGCGTTCTAACGACATAGATTCAATGCTAATGTCCATAAGCCAGAATTCCATATTTACTAAAAGTCTAATTGACTATGCCAATTCTTTTAATGACGAACAGGAAACAACTAGTGCTAATCCTGCACTTCCCCTGAAAATACTAGCTAAACATATTAAAAAAATATTGATATCTTTTCTTAGTGGAATAGGCAATAAATTCCTTGCCATTGTAATACTGATCGGGCTAATTCTGTCTATTATTTTTGCTTACGGCAGGACTGTAACTTTGGCTGGAAGTGGAATCCGAAGTTCTGTCGGGAGAGGAATAAGGGATAGAATCTTTGGGAGGCGTCCCTCTCCTCCCGACCGACGTACAAGCACTCCGAGAGAACAGGAAGGCCCCAGATATCGACGTACCCGCTCCCGTGAACCGAACGGAAATCATTCCAGACGTACGCATGTCCACCACCAACCGAGAGTCACGCGTACCCCAGTAAGGGATAGATGGGACCGTCTCTGGTCGTCCCGTGGCGGAGCCAGAAGCTGAACCCCCATCGGCCAATCATCCACAGCTCGTCCTATGGCACCGGTGCAAAGAGCTCCCCCAGCAAACGAGAGGGCCAATGCTATGCAACACCTCAGAAGCAATGGTGGAAATGTCGAGGTCATAAATCTCGTGTCGGATAGCGGAAGCGAATAAATAAAAATTTATAGCGCTCGCGGCGATAAACAAAACTTATGACCTGATAAAAGACAATGACAGGTTACATAATCAAGAAATTATAATCAAGAAAATAAATACCTTTTTTTAACATTTTTTTTTTGGATCCAAAGGCTCACAAGTTTTTTAAGCCTTATTTTTTTTTCCCTCAATCATTTTTTTCAACCAATGATTCCCCAAATGGAGTACTCCAATCATTTTTTGTTTTCTCCACCAAGTTTTATCTCCAAATAAAGTGCACAAAGTTTTCACAAAAGTTATCTTAATTCTTTCTGCAGTTTATTGAATTTATGAGATTAATAGGAAATATCACGGTACCGATGTCTCAAAATTAATTTTATTGTTGCATTCTTTTATTGGTTTTACAACGCTCGTCTATTTGTTGTATTTTTCAAATTTCATGACAAATTATTGTGTTTTACATCTAAATCTTTCCCCCCCCCCATTTTTATTGCAAATGGTACAGACAATTAAATGTAGAATGAGTAGTAACAATACTAGTTGCAATCACTGAAACGTAAAGACCTACCTAGTTGCAATCACTGAAACGTAACGACCTACCAAAAAGCCTTATGTTTAATAAGGTTTAACACTGATAACGTAAAGACCTACAATACAGTCATATTGTAAGATTTTTATTGTTTTTGGGAATCAATAAACCATCTTTTCTTCATTTTTTAAAGTCATTATCGCCTAATTTATCTAATAGTAAATCGTACATTAAACAAGTGCTCACAATTTTGAAAGTCGTGTAAGTGAGAAGAAGGTATAATAATACCATTACTGTTGCACTGAATTGCACAATTCAAATGCCTTCACAATACAAATGTCTCATCCTTATAATTTGAAAAGACCCCAAGTCAGAATCATAATAAATGGGGCTACAATGAGTTCTTAAGTTGTATGTTTTTAATTCTTGCATGTATAATTAGTGCTCAAATTTCATGTTTTTCTTCTTGTATATAAATCTTTCAATTGCCATTTTAAATAACCAAAATTAAGGAATTTGTCTTGTCGTTTCTGAGTCTTATGTCTTATTGATTAATTACACTCGACCATTTTTTCTTGCTCTTCGTAGTGGATGTTTTGCTCTTCATCCGACAGTTTTCAAACAAATTACTTTGACATTTCAAATTGCCATCTTCAAAAGTTACGAGATTTGATTACTGTCATGATAATTTCGATTTCATTCTTATATTTCTACAATTATCGGTTAATTTTTAATATGTGCTTTTAAAATATTTCACTTGTGGTGCCAGGAATGTGTAACAAATTAACCAATAATTTGGATAATGGAAGTCAAATTCTATATAATAATTGACGTAATCGAAATATTGAAGAGATCTTTCTAGTCTTTCTCGTGTATGAGAAAATGGAAATTTTCCCATGTCGGGTGACCCATAAACAACCGAAATATTGAAGAGATCTTTCTAGATCATTCGAAATATTGAGTCTAGATCTTTCTCGTGTATGAGAAAATGGATATTTTCCCATGTCAGGTAACCTATAAACAAGTGTAATTATTGTAAGAAGGGTACCGAACATTCTAGATATGAGCAAAAATTGCTCCGTGGGAAACGAGATTTTTGGATAATAAAGAAAGGTACCGTTTTTGGCGAGCGAGATGAAAAAGATGTTACCGTTTAAATAGACATTTGATCGTGGTTTTCACGGCTTTTTTATTTCAATTCGTGCTATACAACAATGCTGATTCATCACCGACTTGGTTTTCACGATTGTGAGTGTGTTTTATTGTAAGTAAATTTATTGTGATATATTATCCGTGGAAATAAAAATCTTTACAGGCAAATTGGTCAGATCCTTACTGTTATATAAAATTAACAGATATCTCAATTTGAACACATAACCTACTATATATTCTGTTTTTGGAGTCAGATACTTATCTAATTCGCTTAATTAGAAAGCAAAGACAGCAGAAGTTACATCAGCACGCTGAAGCGTATTAAAACATATCTCAGAAACACAATGAAGCAAGATAGATTAAATTCCTTGGCTGTTTATCCATTCACAGAGACGTTATTTCTGGGATGCATGACTTTAATCAGCGCGTTATTGAGCATTTTGCTTCCAAGAAACCGCGGCGTGTTGCATATATGTTCAAGCAGTAGAAGTCTAGCAGCATATATATCTATGAGTGACCGACGCATGTCCTTATCTTTGCATTACCTTTCCTTTCTTCATAGTAACGTTTTAAACCTTATTTTAGGTTTTGTCTGCTTTCCCGAAGTTTCTGTTAATATGTCATTGTATTTATCTGGGTAAATATTGCCTTTCCTTTTGAAAGAGGTTTCAAAATAAACTATGACTATATTTATTAATCCCTTGACTTGGACCGGTTTTAAAGACACTTTCTTATCGTTAAAAATTGTCGCTTTTGCCGATTGGTTGTTACCGATGGAATGGTTTTTATTCTCATAAAATGATGGGAGAACTTACAGCGCTCATCCTGTCCCCGTAGATGGGGGTGACTTGGTCCCGCAGTAGCTTGCCCCGGTTGTCAAAATGACCACGCGCCGCCACTGACCCATTGTATCAAACACTCTCGAATTGTGCCCTGTAGGGCATGCCCCACTGAACCTCGGTCCATTGTTACCATAGGAAACAAATATTTTCAGACCATCCCGCGGCGAAATTCGGAAGGCACATCATCTCGCCAACGTTATGAATACTTTACAGTGGACTAAAGCTGAAAAATATCAGACGGTGGTTTGTCATGTTGGACAGGCTAAAGTAGAAAAAAGAAAAACTGGAACGGTGAAATTTTAGTGTCAACCTCCCGAAACCAATTTCACCTCATAGCTTGCGTCGCTCTACCCGTCCGTTGTCCGTTCGCGGGGACATTGTAACTCACCGAATGGCGGATTGAAACATCAAACCGCGGACAGGATTGCGGATAAAGTATCAGTGTGAGAGATGATTTTCCACTGTGCCCCATGTTCTAACGTGCCCCACCTTTCTTACAAGACTTTCACTTTTTGAAGCACAAATTAAAAAATTCCCATACAATGGCTTTTAATACGGATCTAAGACACGCTCTCACTTTCGCGAAAGTAATTTACGTGGGAACTATGCTGGAATATGTCACACCCAGGAGGGACTGGGTGTAGCCTCAAAAGTCTAAATGTTTAACTCAATACATTATCATACTTAGTACCAACGATTCAATGAATATGTCATTTCTTGTAGAATGAGAGTATGAATTGTTACCATTGACTGCTGAATCGATACGATTGCTCACTATTTTGAATAAATCAAAAATTTGGCCACTCGTGGAAAAATGTTTAACGAATCTCAGTGATTTACTTTCGTCTCGCGCTCCAATACGTGACTCTTAGTATATCGATCTGAAATTCATACAAAGGATTCGAGCTAAATTCTGCATGGGCGCCCCAATTATTTACTCATCGATAGCAAACAATATCCTGCCATAAGTTTCCTATCGTGGCCATGTATTAAACACTTTCCCAATAATATTAAATAATTATTGGCCATTGTCTAATCTTTGCGAAAAGACACAGATTCACCTGTATTATCATGTGATAAGTTATCTCAATCGAATGTCGAAACTATTTCTTGCTCATTTTTTTAAAAACAGAAGTAGAAACGACTAAGAGTAAGTATATCACATGGACGCTAAATTTATTTCGAGTTCATGAGGCAAGTTCGTAATATTTTTATTTTTGAAATTTCCAAAATAACGTAATTCAACAAAGTAGATTTACAAAGACATAATAATTAGACGAATGACTGTTCAGAATGTTGATATTGTTAATCTAACTCTCAATAAATTTTCAACAACAATTCAATGTAATTGAAGTGGATAATTGAAATGAATTTCAAAATAAAATCAAAGATTTATATTTTCACTGATGACAGATCCAGAGAAATAAAACACAACTAGGCAGAAGTTTCATTAGATCAGGATCTCACAAAGAACCCCATGACTTATCATTCTAGGAAGCGCATTCTCCATCCCTTGATATATCACCTTTAAATTAGCACTGAGAGAAAGATAAACATTTGTGTGATCTTTAAAATCAATTCCAGTTAATTGAATACCTTGATCCCATTTAATGAATGAATCAGCAGGTGTGACGTCACGGGTCTGAGAACAAAATATAAATACGATGACATGAAGATTATCATTGGGTTATGCTTGATCAACTGTAACTCTCACTCGTCTCTCATATGCTGTGAAGCAAATTGTGATTGGCTTCTCCGAAACTATACATTCATTATAAAACAAAACTATAAATGGGATATATCTCTGTATGGGCGTTTTAAAAGCACGGCGATTACCAAAGTGTCCCGCCTTTTAATAGATGCAACCCGCGGTATTGAACATTAAGGACCAGACATTTAGCATATTCCTAATTCAACTGGCTCACATAATTTCATCACAATCTTCTGGACAGATGAGTCATTTCAACTGAATAATGTATACAAAGACATGTCTATTTTGCCCTTTGCTAAATTTCAAGTTTTTGTCGTTGGATTGGATCTGGGCATGCTCATACTTTACCCGTCTAATAACAGATTCCTATATTTTACGAGTATAAATAGAACAGACATAGGACACAAACCATTGGATCAAAGCGGATTCCAGTCCATATAGTGATCCACTCATTTTCTTTTAGCATATTCACACTCAAATATTTCATAATCGCATTGTGAGATTCCTCATCTCGAATCAAACCAACATTTGCGTTACGTTCCTTGCAAATATCAACTGCTTTGTCGTAGTTGACTCTTTGTATCACGAAAATATAACAGATATTTCCGATCTTCAATTTGCAGTTTTCTGAAATGTAAAAAATGACGTTCAAACATTTGAGGTCTCGTGTTGACTTTTATTATCACTATCTGGAGGTTTGAAAGTAAGAAATTCCAAAATCGGGGAGTTGAAAATTCCGACAGTTTAGACATGCCAAACCAGTGGAAACATTCCAAATTTCGACACCATATGTCTACACCAGAATGAGATCACTTCATTTTGTCATTGACCATATAAGTTTACCTGGGGAAGGAGTCGGTTTCAATGTTGTTTTGGTTGTTGTCGTCGGTCTCTTTCGGTTTCCAGATTGAACCTTTTGAGACTTTTCCAATGCAGTACGTTTTTGTTCGATCTGCTCCATTGCTGAATAGACGAATATACATAAGAGTCTATTTCCAGCATTACCAAAAAAAATGTTGTCAATGGCAGAATGGCCAACTTGGTTGCAATTGAACTTGTAGCCAACTTGACAAAAATGGCATAAGATTTTAGATTCTATCTATGATAACTTTCATATACAGTACCTAACATGACCCGGATCAACTTATCATATAACGCTAGCTTTATATTTAAACTCATTTTTCGTCGAAAGATTCAAAGCTTCCCTGTTACAGCAGGTTTTTGTTCAATTCGGGATATAACCAGATCAATATAATAATATTCAGACTAATATAGGACGTATTTTGTAATTTCAACGGTTATACGACGCCAAGGAATGCTTCAAAAATACAAAGTGACAGCTGTTACCTTTCTTGATCTCATTATTTGTTTTCTGTTGTTTATTCAATGTTTTCTCCAACTTATCATTCTTGTCTTGAACTTCAATCAAATCTATAAAAACATCATGATGCTGTTTTGAAAGTTGACAATGCTGCTTAATGATAAATGATGATAATGGTGGATCGTGGAGTTGTTAGAGATGCAATATCGATTCACGGATATAAAATTTATGGGACAGCCTGCCTGGTCTATCACAGCTGGTTACTTATCGATTTTAATATTTTATTCAGGTATTTGTCTGTCTGTCTGTTAGATGCACACGTTAGATATCTTATGAAAGCGAGATTGAATCTGCTCCAGATTTTGCATGTCCGTTTATCATATCTCGGACCGAAAGCCTATTGATTTTGGGCCAATTAAGTCGTATAATTAGCGAGTTATAAATTAATTAGTGATGGGACACAAGGTGTCACTATGGAGTAAAAGCGCTGTTTTTGGGGATCCCTAACTTTCGATCGATAAGTCTTCGGGCTCTGACCGATATTCTCGTTTTGGTATTAACTATTAATTACTACAATAAAACTATCCAACTGAAAAGTGTCTGATTGTACCAAAAAATTTCAGTTATTTGAAACGCTTTGTACAAAAGTTGTGCTGTCTCTAGAATATGTACCGCAGGAACTTGTTTCTTCATTTCGGGGAACAAATTCTATACAACACACTGACATTTTCAAAATAACAAAAGTGATAGTCAACTGGCAATATCAACAACCTTTAACTACTGAACCGTTTGTATCAATTGATCCAGTAGTTAAATAAAAATCGTTTTATTTTTTTCACAACAATAACAAGAAAAAATTAACAGAATAACAGAATCTTTCCGGAACGACGTAGATAAAAGGATTTGAAGTCAAATATCAATCACAGTAACATACACTAACCTTTCTTCAATTCATTGATCACAAAGTTTTGTTCTGTGTTTTCCTTCAGTAGAGTTTCAATTTGACGAGATTGCTGAAGAGTACTGTTACGGAAATCCGTGATTTCGTTTGATAGTTCCGCAATTTTATTACGATTTTCTCGGATTTCTAGCAGAAAATAATATAGTTTCAGTTTTCGCCATTACCTTTTCATTAAAATAACATTTTGATAGTCATTAGGTATCGTCGTATTTATCAAATAATTGATATTAGTTCTCCTCGAATCCGTGTACTAAATTTTCATTTATAAGAACGCTTGTGGCCGTATAGTTAGTATTAGATATTTCGGCAACGGTTGGGAACAAAATCAAAAATGAATTGTTTCGTAAAGTATACTGACCAGAATTTGCTCTTCCAAAGTCATCTTTTAATTCCTCTAATTCTGATTTGATATTTCTTATACCTGAGCAGAAAAATACATACGAGTTGAATAGAAATCAGTTTAATAAACACTCTAGGCAAAATCACGGCGACCGCTGAAATGCTAGTTGCTATAGGAACGCTATGTGATAACGTCGGTGCATTACGGGCACCAAGTCAGTAGTAAAGGAAATTCATATCTGAGTAAAGTTACGGCGACCACTGAATGTCAGGAGACTTTATGGAATTATGATATTTAAAGACCATCCGATGCTATGCTTTGGGTTAGCGTAGATATAGTAATATATGGCGAGCATGAGGAGTAGGAGGGAAGCGAGCCTATTCAATTTGTTTCTACGCCAACACCAACTCCGGTAATCCATGTTATGTTCAACAGTTGACACTTACCTAAAATATTTCGAGTTACGACAGGAAGCAAGTTGCCAGTATTCTTTGATTTCGTGTTATTCATAGATTTGCACGTAATTGGAAACTCCTTATAATGCAGATGTTCATCAATGTTGAAGCCTGGTCTGTCCCATCCTACAGCAACCGGATCACACTGTGCAATCTGGCAACCAGGCTTGGGAGAGCAGTGAAACACTGTTTCATCTTGACACCAGGATGAAGCGATGACGTAGATGAAGATAAAAACGATTGAGATTTTCATCATAGTTACGTTATAACTAAATTAACAAAAGTTGTTCGCGTTCAATTCGAGGTCAAATATACCAACGGGCAAAAGTTGTTTGTCAACATAAAACAAAATATGTTGGAAATGCTGAAGATCTTGTTCAAACTAGGATCTTGCTACTGTATTATATGACGTCACCCACTACAATTGGGGTGTCTTAAAATTCATTGGTAGTAGATGAGTTGATTAGATTGGTTTTTCGTCTAATTACTTATTAATCTCTTCCAGTGTGCGTAAGCGCAACATTAGAAACTAATATTTGAATCAACTGCCTAAATTTACGCGTCCACAGTGAGCCATGGCCTCCGCGCTAATTCGAGTTGTATTTATCAAATTTACTTATTATAAATCATATTCATATATTTCAACGTGTCATTACTATATATATAGACTCTACGATTTTGTATTTAGACAATCCATATCGCACAGGCCGTCCCGGTATAGTTATGGACCGGCCCTAACCCTTTATAGTCCAGGTTATGTCAGCAATGATAAATTAAAAAAGGCGTCTATCTCGTCCATACACTGCGACGCCGATCGTTTCGTTTGACTTCATCGCCTGAGGCAAACGCAACATAAGACCAGAAAGTATAATTTTACTAATTCTTACCTGACGCTATTTTTAAAGTTTTGGTCTGACTTTTCAACCAAGTTTGACTATTCTTCTCGTCTCACATTCTTGCTATATCATATATATACTTATAGTATATATAGAGAGATACTTTGGTCTTTAATTCTTCGAAAGCAGCCAAAACGACTTCAGCAGCAACAATTCTACTCTTAGAAATGTCTTACCGTATTAAATCACGCCTAGGAATTACCAAGTTCAAACCCTTTCTTTGAAACTTAACTAACTATCTTATCAGCTACTCGCCTCTATGCAATCGATATCAAACTATATTGATATGTTTTCTTCGCCTCGATTTTTATGCCTAAAAATTTACCGCATTCGGATATATATAGAAGCATTCGCATTCGCAGAGTTCGTGACGTAGTTTCAGATCTTAATCGGATTAGCGATGTTGCGTCCAGTGGTGATATGTGGATTAACAATGACATCGCGAATGTAATTTTACTTTACTTTGCAATATTCTATTTTTAAAAAAATCGCAATGAATTTATAATATTATATTAAAATTCAACAGCAAAGTTATTAAAAGTATTTGTAAGTTAATGAGAGAATAGCGAATACTGCTTAAGCAGACATTAAAATTTCACGAAAATTCCAATTTCAAAATTTTTTGTTTTAACCTCTCGGTTTTCTTGGTGTTCAACACAAATTCGAATTTACTGGAGTCGCAAACAAAATGTTGGTCTTATCGGATTCGTCTCGGTTGAGGGCAAATTTATTTGACTACACGTGGTTTAGTGTGTGCAATTTTACTACAATAGAATAGTTTAAGGCGTGTTTTTTTCCATCGCATTTCAGTGACGTATTTTCTAAAGTTCAGCAGGAAATGCTAGTTTGAAAAGTGCTTCGTATTTTTAATATTAAAAACAATTGACCACGCATGTCTGTCAAAAACTCGCTTTCATTCACAATTCACCTCTCAAGTCCTAGTGATTGTATTGCAAAAGCAGTTATGGCCGGATACGTATAAACAAGAAATAAATTGGATAGCGAGATATACGGATGAGTTCTATTGGTGTCTCTCGAAATTATATTAGCATCGACGAATTATCGCACTATGCCGAGATTAAAATAAACAAGAAATGTAACTCATGACGAGGAATATTCATGAATTTATAACAAATATATTTTGTCGTGCACGTAATCTATTTCTAACTACATAGGAATATTAATTAGTGAACAACTAGTCAGACGACAAGGCTTTCTTTGCAACCAATTTATCTTCCTCTTCCTTCATATTTTCGACCAACTGCCCTATCTCCCTCTGTCTTTGACCAACTGCTCTATCCCACCCAGCTTTTTTTTTTACCATCGACCTACTGCCCTATCTCTCTCTGTCTTCGACCCACTGCCGTATCTCTTTCTGTCTTTGACCCACTGCCCTATCTCCCTCTGCCTTTCTGTCTTCGACCAACTGCTCTATCCCACCCAATTTTTTTTTTTTTTATCATCGACCCACTGCCGTATCTCTTCTGCCTTTGACCCACTGCCCCATCTCCCTCTGCCTTTGACCCACTACCCTATCTCCTTTGGTCTTCCTATCTTCGACCCTCTGGATTCCTATGCTCGACCCACTGCCCTATCTCCTTCTGCCTTTCTGTCTTCGACCAATTGCCCGATTCCACCCAGCTTTTTAATTATCGACTTACTGCCCGATCTCCCTTTGTCTTCGACCCACTGCCCTATCCCCCTCTGCCTTTCTGTCTTCGACTCACTGCCCTATTCTCCTAACTTCCCTCTCCTCGACCCACTGCCCTATCCACATCAGCTTTGCTATCATTGACCCACTGCCCTATTTCCCTCAGACTTTCTATTCTCGCCCCACTGACCTATCTTCCCCTGCCTTTCTATCGTCGACAATTACAAGTCTTCCATTTTATGAAGAACAAATTACTTTGTTTGTCTTAGGTTAGTAGACAATCATTATACGTTGACTTTGAATACGGATCTATGACACGTTCTCACTCTTGCAAATGTAATTTACGTGAGAACGATGCAGGGATATATTACACAATTTGTCACACCCTGGTAGAGCTGTCGCTTCGAAATCTTTAACTTATGACCGGTATCGATCCACAAATTTTTTTCGTCGGTCCGCAAGTACATTTTATTTAATTTTACCGGTCAGTCAGGGTAGAAAGGTTGGGAACCACTGTTCCAGTCATACAAAAGATTCGAGCCAACTCAAGCTTGCATGGGCGCCCTAATCTTTTACTCATCAATAGTAAGTGATATCCTGCCATAAGATTCCTCTCGTGGCGATGTATTAAAAACTTTTCCGCAAATAGTAAACAAATATTGATTACATTTCCATTTATCTAATCATGATGAAAAGACATGTTTTCAGCTGTATTATCATGTGATAAGTTATCTCAATCAAATGTCAAAATTATTTCTTGCTCAACCTGATTCCTTTTGGAAACAGACGTGAAAACAACACAAAATACATCACATGGAAGCCAAATTTATTTCGAGTTAATGAAGCAAGTTCGTAATATTTTTATTTCCAAATTTCTAAAATTGATACGAAAATTGAATAGTTAATTCTCTGAATTTCACATCTATACCTTCATAATTTAAAAAAGTTGAACGACAAAGACAGAATAATCAATCAGACAAATGACTGTTCAAGATTTAAATTTTCGACAGCAATTTAATTTAGTCAAAATGTATGGATTTCAAATTAGGAATCAATGATTTAAAACCTATGATAGAACCAGAGGAACAGACTACAACTAGGCAGACGTTTATTAGATCTGGATCTCACAAATAACTCCATTCATTTCCCGTGTAGGAGGAGCATTGCCCATCCCTCGCAATCTATGATTAAAAATAATATTCAGATAAACATTTGTGCGATATATATATTCAATTCCAGTAAGTGGAGAACCTGTGTACCATTTTATAAATGAATCTGCGGGTGTGACGACAGCACGGGTCTGAGAACAAACAATAAAAATGGTTAGATGAAGATTATCATTGAATTAAGCCTGATCAACTGCAATTCTCACTGGTCTATTTCCATGTTCGTGTGGTTAGGTATTCACAATTATTATAAAAAAATAAAGTTTGATTTGGATATTCGTTTTCACTTTGTAGACGTGTTGGCCCTTCAAATACATTCAGTCTTTCATGGTTTTCAAGTAAAACTCCATGTTCGAGCTGCATGGGATTGATTTGTCCAAAACTGCACAATTATTATGACTTGAATATTCGTTATCACTCGTACAACGTATGACATTTTAAAAGCACGGAACCTCAAACAGTGACCCTTGTGCCCAAAGAATATGATGTGCTAATGAGCGCAATCTACAGTAATGAACAAGAAGAAAACCAGATATTCAGCAAAATCCCAATTCACTTGACTCCCATCATCACAATCATCAGGGCTGATGGTATCTTTTAATCAGCAAGTCCAACTATACTGATGTGTAAAAAGTCCCGGATGGGTAACAATGTCAACGTTGCCTTCTAAAATTGCTCGTTTAAAATTTTCAAATCTCTTTTGAATTTGCGGCCTTTCCTCACTTCACCCGTCTAATAACAGTTCCTTATGTTTATGAGTATAAATAGAACAGGCATAGGATATTAACCATTGGATCGAAGCGGATTCCTGTCCATGTGAATATCCCCGCCTCTCCCTTTCTCAAGTATTTCATAATCGCATTGTAGGATTCTTTATCCCGAATCAAACCAACATCTGTGTTACGTTTCTCACAAATATCAACTGCTTTGTCGTAGATGACATCTTCTCCTACAAAAATAGTAAATATTTCCAATCTTCAATTTGCAGTTTTCTGAAATTTAATAAATTCCGTTTGCAGTTTTACAAATTTGAAAAGTGGAACAAACTTTCCCGCCACCGTTTGTCTCTATCCCATATATAATTTAAACATTGCAAATTTCACTTCACTTCACAATAATTGTCTGCTCAGACCTCTTCTTATAGCACAGATCGTTACGTTTTGGAAAAAGTAAATTAATATTGCTAACTATAGACAAACTCTTACGACAGTTGTGAAGTTGTTATTACTGTAGTATTCTGAACAGGAATGTGCAGGTAGGAAAATTCACAATTCACACCCGGGTGGAGAAAATTTTACTTTGAGTTAAGAGTTTGAACCCCAATATATATCATTTCAATAAGAAAAGCAGAAGAATAACTTGAGTTCTGTAAAAATTCGTCTCTTTTTATTACCATTAAAGTATGAAATTTCAGATCCCAAATTTGGGAAAATCCGATAGTTTGAAATTTTTTTACTCCAGCTCCGGCGAAATCAAAATCGACTCCAACCTCGGGAATGAGATCTTCACTGCGCCACTAACCATAAAAGTTTAACTGGAGACGGGGTCGGTTTCAATGTTGTTTTGGTTTTTGTCGTCGGTCTTGCTTGTTCGAAGCTGCTGAGGCTTCTTCGCTGCAGAGAGTTTTTCTTCAATCCGCTCCATTGTTGAAGAAGAAGTATATACATAAGTTTCCAGCATTACTGAAAACAAAATGTTGTCTGTGGCAGAATGACTAATTTGGTTGCAATTGAATTTGTAAACAATTTGGCGAAAATAGCACAAGTTTTTAGAGTCTATCTATACTTATATTTAACATTTATGTACATCAATGCGCCATTATGTTGTAAAACTATGAATTTATAATTCTCGGATAATTTTATTTTATTAGCTAAGGTACATTTGCTGAGCTATATCTTCCATCCTTCTAATCTAAGTTGCTTTCATTTCTCATACAGATTTGAAATTGTGTTGCTTGGTTCTGTGCTAATTGTTGGTCTCCAATGCAAATTTTCAAGTTTGAATGTCAAAAGCACAGAAGGATGTTTACACTAGATCAATGTCATATTATACAACATCACACAAACCTTTCTTGAAATCCCTGATTTTGGCTGATTGTTTCTTACGGCTCTGCTTCAGGGCAACGATTTCGGCAGATTGCTCCGCATTTTAATTCTGAATCTCACGAATTTCCGTGTGATATATATATAGTTAAAAATAATATTCTTGGCAATAAGGCCTAATCATCAAAGCGAAATTTCAAGTACATTTTTTGAATCCAAATTCCATTTTTTGACTTCAACCTGATCTAACGTTTTTATGCCAACTTTGCTCAAGTTAGGAACATACTACATTGAAGAAAGTCGGATAACGACTAATTGTATTAATACTAACTTGAAATTTCTTTATCCAAACCATGGATGCTTTTCATTTTTTCATCAATGTTTTTTTCCAGTTCTTTGAATTCTGATTTGATACTTCCAATTAGCTTTTTACCTAGAAGATTAAATACAAATTGTTTTGAACTATTTAAACCAGGGGTTCCCAAACTTTATTGGCCGCGGGCCAAACTTAGAATCGAAAGGGTGTTCGCGGGCCTGAAGAGTGTAGTGCCCGAAAGTGTGCAACGGTTTAGCTGGGGTTCTGTGGATTCACATTTGACATTTTTTTAAACATGTTTGTTTGATTCATAATGGCGCTTTATGTCGTATTGTTTTATAACTTGAATAGTTTGTCGGCAAAGTGGACAAATCGCTGAAGTGTGATTCTTTTCAATACAGAAATACGAACGATGCCATTTATCGGAGTAACATTTGTTTTCAGAGTCTTGTATATTATTGGACATCTCTAACCTTTCTTAAACGGCTGATAACTAAATTACTGCCCTATGTAATCCTAATACGGTACCTATAATTGAGATACCGGCATAATCGAATTGTTACCATGAACACGAGCTTAAACTGTGATAATGACATAACAATTGGCGGTTTCTAGATTGTAAAAAGGTAGAAACAAAATCTATTTCATTGTTTCACTTAAGCTCGTCGGGCCATTTTAAATCGTTACGCGGGCCGGAGTTGGCCCGCGGTTTGGGAACCCCTGATTTAAACAAACGAAATAATTAAACTGATACGGTAATTCTACGATGGTTGAGTTTACCAATCCAATTTGGTAAATTATGAATTTTCTCTTCAAAACGGTTGAAATGTTCTGATAAACATACCTAAAACATCTGAAAAGTAACCAAAGAAATACTTTATTTCATAAGAAATTGTGATAAACTTGATTCCCTATCTGTATTCGGCCTTATAACGTTAGGTCATTCTCAGCATTGCAAATGTAACAGCCACATGAAATAAAATTGACTGATGCTTTTGTAACGTAATTCATCGATTCAATGTCAAAACAGTATAATGTGAGACTCGGTCATATTTAGCTTTGTTTTACTCGTTTATGGAGCCCAAATAATTTAAAATCATTAAATCAAATTAAACCAAAGTAGGCCTACGTGAAGTATTCCTGGATACTAAAGGACACATATTGACGGCTTTCTGAGGTTGAGCCGTATTCTTAGATTTGCACGTAATCGGAAATTCCTTGTCCTGCAGATAATCATCAATGTTGAATCCTGGTCTGCTCCATCCTACAGCCACAGGATCACATTGTGCGACCTGGCAACCCGGCTTGGGAGAGCAGTGGAACACTGTTTCATCTTGACACCAGGATGAAGAGATGACGTAGATTAAGAATAAAACTATTGAGATTTTCATCCCGAGATTTTAGTGTAGTTAAGTATCTGAGTGAAGAAAAGTGTAATTGTGTTTATATAAACTCATAAAGTATGTTTGTGAAGGCAAAAAGCTTGACTCTATAAACATAACTTTTAAAAGTAGTTCCGTTTGCAGTGAATTAAAATAGTCACAAACAAACACAAGATGTATATTCTGAGAATTTTGGTTCAATTTTAATCTGAGTCTGACTATTCTTCTCGCCCAGTTATCTTTATGAATTTATATAAACGCATAGTCTAGTCTTTCACACTTTAAAGGCGATCAAATGAATTCAACAGCAACAATGCTTTCAAAAATGTCTTGGCGTATTCAATCATAACTGGGAATTACGTGACCCTTTTGTTAAAACTTTAAAATTCTAATTAATAGCGTCACAGACAACGTCGGAACGCAACAACGTCGTTATTTAGCAATAACATTGTTTACCGTTATCAGTGCGATTTCCGAATTTACTTGCGGAGTGATTTTTTATTTTATTTTTTTATAATACGGATCAGAACGACAAAGTCTGGAATCCAGCCCGAATGCCTTGATATCCAGACTATGTCGACGGAAGTTTTATGGATACCTTCTCTTTGCCATAGAGATCACCATTTTATATACCACATAAAGAGGTAGTCTTCCATTCATCACATCCGCTATTAGTGGGATGGTATTATCTTAGTTGAGTTTTATGCCTTCAACCGGGCCAAATTTTTGTACGCGTGATGTTTAGAGGCCGAAATGAATGTCCAGAGTATAGGAATTTGATTTGTGGGGTCAGAATTACTTACAACTACTTTTTCTTCTTGCCAGCTAGTTTGAATTTCAAGGAAGTTGAGAATGAAGAGCCTGATGAAGTTTCTTCACGGCTTCTTTTGTTTGCATAGTCCGAATTGTCGAGATTTGATTCAGGTAAGTCCACAGTTGGTTTAGATTTATTATATTCCATATTTGCTGGTGCAGAGTATGTCTCATCCGGTGTAGTAGAGAAGACGGAAGATGTTGATAAGTCCGGAGGCTGGATGTTGTGCACCATTACTCTAACATACGGATTGCTTTTGGAAGGAGGGTGATACGGAGTGTTGCCTATCGTCGATGATTGTTTGAGTCTGGACGACTGTCTTGTTGGTTTAGGCAGCGGTAGGTTCGGCGGTGTTGATAGAGGGCTTAAAACGCTCCCCACATCTTCGCACTCCGACTTGCTAATTTCTTTCAAGTCAGTTGATTCGGTGGAAGAGGAAAATTCAATTACATCCGAGACTTGATCGATCCTATTGTCATGCCTGTTGATTGTTGTGCCGTGCGAGGTATTTCCAAGAGTACACAATTCGGATTGTAAGTCCATTTGGTCGTTTGTGCTTGGTATACCCGGTTTTGTAGTTGTTTCAAGTTGTACGACATTTTGGTTGTTCTGTAGTCCCGAATTTGGTGAAGGTTGTGGTGCATTTTGTAAATTCAAAATTAGTCCAGGTTGTGAAGCATTTCGTAAATCCAGATTTGTTGCTGATTTTGAGGCATCTTGGTTATTTGGTTGTTTCGATTGAGGTGGGTTTTCTGGTCGCTGTTTTCGACGTCTTGGGATGGTCCATGTAGATCCAGAAATCGATGAAAACTTTTTCCTTCTGGATGGACAATCTTTTAAAAGATGGCCCAGCTGTTTACAGTAGTTGTGACCAGGCTCCAAACACCTTCCACAGGTTGGCACGTATAATTCCCTGGGTAAGTAGGCTTTGCAACTTTTCCCGTCGATGGTCAAGTAGTCTGGCAACCTGTCCTTTTTAAAATTTTCAATAAAGAATGAAGTGTAACCATTATAAATAGCCGTACCTCTGTACCAGTTCCTGGTGGCATTCCGAACTTTTCCGCACTGCAGTCGTTCGATTGTAGACACGGCCTTGCTGTATAACGTTTCTCCCGGTATCCTCCGAATGGATATTCGGATTGGTGCTTTGATTGGCAGCGATACCGTAATAGTACCGTCTGAAACTCTTATTTCACCCTTTGTGTCGTGCTCGCGACAGCTAGAGTTGGGGTCGTCGGTGGCGGCAAAATACATATCCACTGACCTTTTCTTCCCTCAAAAGGTCCCGTGATGTTGTCGACGTAGTTGCGGGACGCTGAGTCGGTTTTCAGGATGTCGGACAGTCGAGGGAAGTCCAGGTCTTCGGTAGTGGTCAGGAACAGAGTGCGAGCGAGGTCGTGTAGTCGGTGCAGATGTTTCTTCGCTTGTAGGTGTAGGCGTTGTTGAGGCGGCTTCGGCGTAGTTCATCTTCTTCTTTGTTTTCTTCTTGCTTCGTTGCTGTCGCGGGCCTAACCCGGCGAGGGGTTGCCCTAATCAAAACAGCAATATTTGCGGAGAGAGTACACTGTTTGAAACTACATACCCAACAGACTTCACTCACATATTGTATTAAATTGGGTACAAAAGTCAAACTGGCATTTGAAAAGTAGCGTGATAGATGATGTCTTCACAAAGTCTCGTTTGGAGTCAAGAATTGGGAACGTCTCTTGCTGGGAAAATTCTAACATCTGCACTAAAAAGACGATTGTGGTGATTTATGTCTTGAAATCTAGCAACGCCTAAAACAGCATCGACATTTGACCCTGCTGACGCATACTCTTCGTCCTTTATAGTCCGGCAGAATCGGGCCTTAACATTGTTTTGGCACATGAAGTTTTTTCTATTGTTTAGATATAATGTAGATGACATATATAATGATACCCAGGTGGGTGTGGAGTATATAATGTTGAGCAATTTTTTTCAAGTGGATTTAAAGTATCCTGTCCAAGATGACGCACATCCTGAACCCTACCTGGTAAACATACAATGTTCAGGCTGTGCGGCATCCTGGTACGAATACTTCAGGAGCGCCTTTTTGTTAAAAACAATTATTTCATAACTACATGGTTCAGTTTTGCATACATAGTAACATTGAATCTCCTTACAATGTCAGAAACTCAATTTTAGTAGAATAAATAGTAGTTTATTTCACTAATACAAGCCAAGATCCATCGACAGCATCCAGCCACTTTCTATTGCGCTCTTCAAACTACATTTGCGTTGCCGCGCGCATTTCGTTTTCCTAGTTTAAGCTTAGGGACTTGGGAAATATTTTATTAGTTGAATTGGATTAGAATATTTGATCTCGTCTTTCACTCCGAACAAGGCCATGTAAAACCATCCACTGGTATCTAAAGATGTGTAACGTGCTTTCTTTGGGAAGAACCGCAACCTTTCAGTGCTGCATTGACGTTGGCAAAATTAATATATCCTTGTGGAGATAGAAGGTATTCGTATGCGAAACCGAGATGTGCACCTGTTATGCCAACATAGTTGAGTCAAACGTTTTGAATACTAGTACATCACACACATTTTCTTGCGTGCTTCGGTTGTACGTAGTAACGCGCACATTTTTGCGCACATGCATCAAATTCCACTTGATTATCGAGCTATAGGTTTTTGACGAGCTTTCATTCCATAGAATTTGTATGCTGTTCTAAAGAATACTAGTTTCAGCTTTTTTATTCATTCAAACCGCGTGTTGAAAGTAAGTTCTGTAATATTGCGTGTTGGTTTCCAATATCCTTAAA
This sequence comes from Styela clava, assembly GCF_964204865.1. Lineage (NCBI taxonomy): Eukaryota > Metazoa > Chordata > Ascidiacea > Stolidobranchia > Styelidae > Styela > Styela clava. Next base: position 22,196,331 of record NC_135257.1, read on the forward strand.
TCGGTGATGGCAGTAAATCTTTAATACAAAAAGATCAGTACCATCTGCAATAAAAACAGCAGTACCCACTCAAATTACAGCTGGGGGATGGGTACTCCTAGTATCTGCTCCATCGCGTGCCTCTTACAGTCTTACCAGTTTACATGAGCACCAATTGGTATCTAAGCTCAGCCATAGACAAATGTTCGGACTGCAGTTTGCGTGACGAAATTTTTTTAAATATATATTCTACAATAAGATTATTTGATTGCATACTACTGAAAGTTCCGCCTTATATGTCTTTTCCCATTGCACTATTCCTTTGCTGATATTCGATAATATGACGCTCATCTGACATAGTTCTTAAAGTGTGTAGATGGGTATAATCTTTTCCACGTTGTTCAGATAGGAATGCGCGAATATATATTATATAGGAATTGCTAATATTGATTTGCAATGCGATGAAATCCCATCTTGGCATTTCTGCCTCTCGCAATTGCTGCGTATACTTATCGGGGAAGTTCTGTGGCGTGGTTATCAAATGAAAAAACAAACATGGGAGTATTTTTTCTACCTTTCTACTACTATCAAACCTTGACATTTTGTGAAAACTTTTTTCCAAGCAACCTTTTTTTAAAACATCCCCAACAACCACAATTAATTCTGTTATTAAACTCCTGAAACAAACACATAAAATCATCAACAGATGCATATCACCAAGTAGATATTGTGGAATTGATCTTTATTTTACCATTTTCATTAGGGGTGGGCAAAGTCGAATATTTTTTTCGAATCGAATAGTTCGAATATTTTTTACGAATACCGAATAGTCGAATAACGAATATTTTTTTTTAAATACAACGGGGGTCCGTCGGAGGTCGATACTCCCTTCGAAAATTAGAAGAAACTTTAAAAAGTCGACAACAAAGCGTTTTTTTTACTGGTTAAATTCATCAAAATCGCTAATTGTTTTTGTCGCCGCGATCCTAAAGTTCGTGATCTGTATCTCCCGCCCGATTCATTTTTTTGAAAGTATTAATTCTTGCGGGTCGGCGAACATCGAAGTTTTATATATTAGGTATACCCGTGCGTTGCCGTTGAATTTTTTTTAAAACTGAAAAGGTCGCCAATAACGCGTGCAATAGCATTTTGCTCAATCGCCGATTGTTATTATCAGCGTGACGTGGTATTTAGGCCGTAAACAACTTTATGTTGGTTTTATTTTCTCCAAATCAAAAATTTTCCACAACGTTGTGCGACTTTAACGATGATGATAATTTTATTTTTTTACACACACGGAATTGCGAATCCGGCGATAGTTTAATTAATATACGTTCATCGGCGGCAAGTTTCTGAAAACAAGGCAATTTTTTTGATTGAAAAGCGGCAATATAAAATACTGAAAATAAAACTGTAAACAATATGAGTTTTATTGAGGCCTGCGACAGTTTAAAAACGCCTTTTCAGACATTGAAAATCGCAAAATTTCGTGTGCCTCTTGCACACATTATGTTTGGTCGGCGTTTGGAAAAAATATCCTCACTAAAATCGAATCACTGTTAATTGTGGGCGGGATTGGCCATATTATCCATTACTTTAAATTGCAGTCGAAAATTTTCTTTTCAACATTATACAAGATTCGAGACGGGACAATTTTCCCCGGGTTGTGATGATATATATAAGATAATCAACCTGATGTATATTTAATCAATTTTTATTGTGCTAAAATCAATTTTAACCTGAGATTTTACGGCAGATTTATGTATTTTTTGATGTTACAAGTCCTGTGAATAAGGATCACGGCTTTATATATTCGGGCAGTTTACCACACTTTATGTCCGCAGATTGCCGTGGTATTTTAAAATTGTGAGGATTTTATTTCGTCGACTCAACCGCTGGTTAAATTGAAGACAATGATAAAGCAAGACATTTTAAATATGCCCTTATCGGTCACGAATTTATTACTTTGCACAACAGAAAACTCATTATTCATTGTAAAAGTCGGCTCTTTTAACAAGTGGCATAATCGCGGCGATGAATATGTATTTTTGATTTAACGATATACTTTATTGGTTTTTTGAAATAAAATTGTACTCTACGGGATTTTATATCAGTTATTGAGATTTTTCTAACGGCGATAACGAGTTCGCAAGATTCCAAAAATACGTATTAAAATTAAATACACCCGGCAGTTTATCTCATACTCTTATGTCCACAGATCGCCGTGGCATTTCAGAGAAGTAATGTTTTAATTTTGACTTAAGAAGAAGCAACCGCTAGTTACGTTTGACATAATTAAATTAATATATAAAGACATTTTGGAATCTCGTAGTTGTCATGGATTGAATATTTTACGCAACAGAAAAATCATTATACGCTAAATAAAAGCGTCTCTTTAACGAGCGCGTAATCGCGATGATTGTTACAGACGGCAATGGGAATTTCCGATTTTGAACCCTCTCCCCCCCCCCCCCCCCCCCTTTCGAAAATCCTGGCTGTGCGCTTGGGCATTTCTACCTGCTTATAAGGCTTTTGGTCCTGATATAGGTTAAGACGCTAATTATAACTGATTCCCTCAAGTTTCAACGTTTTTTTTCACCAAAACAACACCCCGACGATTATTATAGCTAAAATTGTTACCGAGTAATAATTCACAATTTTATATACGGAATTTGCAAACTCATCACTTTACTCGAGATTTTGATGGTGTCACGCCATAATTATTTACCACTAAAACGCTTCAAAATACAACACATGTAATAATTTATGATGATAATAGGCGCAACAATTCGTAAACTAGCTAGTAAGCGTTGTTACGGGCGATATATTTGCGATTGAATTTACGTTCTACTCTTGTTTACAATTCAACACTCCCCTGGCCATGCATGGTCGAATGAAATGTTTACATTTTCAAAACAGAACTTGTCCCAGGATGGAGCTATGGCTAACAACATTTCATTAGGCATACGGAATTCCGTGTTAAAGCAAAGCGGCGCAGGCCACGGGGTACCGGGTATTCGAATAGTAAAATGCCATTCGAATATTTTGATATTCGATTCGATATTCGTTATTCGAATATTTTGCCCAGCCCTATTTTTCATGTAATTATTTTTGGTAAACCTGTTATCTATCGTAAATACAGCACTTTTGACAATGTTGTAGTGTGACTTTTTTGGCCTCCCATTTTTGATATTTGTAGTTAGAGCTCTTGGGGCTCTGTCAAACAAAGTTATATACAAAATATTGGTTGTAAATTGCAAAACATGATCATGTTGTTGGAATAACACAACCTGAACATAGTATTGTAACAGGTTATGGTTCAGGTTGGGCGTCATTATGATGCACATGTTTGACGGAAAACACCAATACAAATATCTCAATAAATACCTAAAAGTTATTGATTTTATTTCCTAGTAAATTTGGTGCTTGTGTAGTTTGTGCACCAAGATTGCGCACAACTTAAACATAGTATTGTAACAGGTTATGGTTCAGGTTGTGCGTCATTATGATGTACAGGTTCGACGAAAAACACTAATACAAATATCGAGCCGTAAAATAATTTGCTCAAGGCTGCAAACTACACACCCATGTAGAAATAATGGGCAATGACCCCAAGATGAATAATCACAAATAAAAAAAACTTTATGTCCGTAATCAAACTTGGGCCAAAAAGGTCCCCTTATCTGCCGGACTATTAATAGCATGTATTAGATTCACCTCAACGATTTTCCTCAGTTGTGTTCCAAGGTTTTACCAACTCTGCGTATTCTTTTGCGTTTTCGTGTTCACATCTTACGAAATTATCGATAATAAAAGACACATCCTATCTAGCGAACACGTACTTCTTCTCATATCAATACCTCCCCACCTGAAAACTGTACTTTTTAACCCTTACTTGAGGTTCCATTTGCTTTCCCGATTCTATATTCAGTTTTATTTATTTTGTTTTTATCAATTATTTTATCGTCTATTGCTGATTATGGAGTCGAAATAAACTTATAGTTATACCATACTTATATTCGAGCCTCGAATCTTATCCAACGAGGTGCATTCATATAATCGATATCAAACTGCACTAATATAGTTTCTATAGTCGCTTTCATGGCCAAAAGTTTACTGCACTCGAATATATATTGGAATTAACTTGCTAATATACGTCAGGTCGCAAGGCTCGCAGTTTCAGATCTTGACTGGATTAGCGGCCACGCGTGACGTTCACTGTGGAAAAGCAATGACATCGCCGAATTATATTTAATTTATTGCAATGGACCTTTCCCCGAGCATCGACTTTCTTGTTTACTTCGTGACATTGGCCAATCAGCAAGATGCAAAAAGGGACGTAATAATGCTCCCTTTTCGCATCCGCTCAGAAACTTTTCGCGCTCAGACAGATTTTCAAGCGTGGTCGTGAACATTACCTCGTTTTTGAACTCTATTCGTTAGTTTTCAGTTGTGTTTCGGAAACTTGAATTTAAATCAGATAATTCAATGATCACTCTGTCTTCCTAGGAGTTTTAATTTAATTGCAGTAATTAAAAAATGGTGTAGAAATAGCTGTGATGGACTAGGCTAACTTTTTTCAGGGGTCAAAGGTCGGGGAAAGGTCTATAATCTATTTATAAATAAATAAATCGCAATGAATTTTAAAATAAAAGTTTATATTTATATAAAAATATAGGTACGTCGCGGTAATTTCAGTACCAGGTTAGGGTTAGGCCATCATTTTATTCCGATTTTCCTTAAGCTTTCCGGTTGAGCTGAGAATATTTAGTTCGGGTTCGAGGACTGTTTGCCGAACCACCCTACCGCTACCGGTACTGCCTCTGAATGAATTTTGTTATTATTTTGATTTTTACTATTCATATGTATTGGGGGGAATGGGATTAAATTAAAAAACGATAAACAAAAACATGGAAACAAAAAAAATATCTATTTATATATTTATAATAAAATGATTTGATACCAAAATATTAATACGAAAATTCCGTTTGGCATTGGAATTTATTTGGCACAAAAAAAAAAAAAAAAGGTACTGCCTCTCCGGTTTTCAGTTCACGACAAGTGCAGGTAGGCAATCGTTACCGTAACGATTCTAGTACAAGGCTCCAATACCGGTAGCAATATTTTTATTTGACAGAATCAATGTACTCTGTACCTACAGACAGACTAATTCTTCCCAAGTGATGCTCATGTGCTGTCAAAAGAAACTACTGAAGTCAAGAAGTTTTATGCCTGTACATGCAGTGTCAGCACTTTCAATATTTTTATGTTAACAGCGTCTAGTCTGATGGTTCATATTGGAACATGCTATGAAAAAATTTCCTTGGTAGAAAAAACTTATCAAAACACTAAAATTCATAAGATGTTCTTAAATTTGTAAATATACGAATACGGTATCGCTTGACTGCAATTTCCATTTTTAACTAGGTCTGTAGGACCAAAGTTACCCCAGCCCACACTCGCTCAGCCCACACTCAGTCTGACGTCAAGGGGTTAACCAACTATTTTACCACTTTATAAACGTTAATACATAAATAATTGGTGGCTATGACAAAATAGAGACCATATTGGATATACACAGCGCAAATGCAATACCAAGCACGGACCAGTTACCCCTAGTATGGCCTGTCAAAAACGAGTGTGGGCTAGCGTCACACGAGTGTGGGCTGGCATCCTACGAGTGTGGGCTAGCGTCACACGAGTGTGGGCTGGCGTTCTGACAGTGTTATACGGTAAGTTAAGACATCCTAAACGCTCATAGATTACTAAATTACATATATCCACGTTTACCTCAGCACCAGAACCTCTCAGAGTCCGGCAATTGATAGCACAAAATGGCCACAAATGCCGGGAAAATGATTCAAAATCAACTGAACAATAATATCTTTAACCAGTGTTACCAGATATGACGGTAAACAAGCCTGAATTGACCGTCGAAACTCAAAAATAAGAAAATTGAAATCTAAGCTAAGTGTCTGTTCTTTTTATGAAGAAAAATGTAGTTATGAATAAACCATAATTGATTTGCACAAATACATCTTGTACAATAAAGAATAAACATGATGAAAACATTTCACCAGCAGATACACATTGTCTCGAAGGCTTTAGATGTCAAAATTCAACAGTTCATCGAAAAGAAATCAACGAAATGTTTACCACGGAATTAAATTATCATAATACACAGTATATGATCTTACAAATTTCAAAAAATTTTACCGTAGAGAAAGACTTCAAATTTAAAATCAAAATTAGCACACTCGACCGTTATCAATATTTCGCGGTAATGGTGTTTATTCAATTTTTTGAGGAACAAACCATAGGATCAATTTCAATTTACAATTAAAATTTGACGTGGAACACCATTACCGCGAAATATTGATAACGGTTGAGTGCGCTAATTTTGACTTTAATTTTAAAATTTTTTTTGACGGTAGAATTTTTTTATTTTATAATATTTTTTAGATGAAGTATTATGTAATATGACTATTCAATTTTTTGAGGAACAAACCATAGGATCATTTTCAATTTACAATTGAAATTTGACGTAGAACACCATTACCGTGAAATATTGATAACGGTCGAGTGTGCTAATTTTGACTTTGATTTTGAAGTCTTTCCCGACGGTAAAATTTTTTTATTTTCTGATGTTTTTCAGATGAAATACTATGTGATATGACTCTTAAATTTTTTGAGAAACAAACCATAGGATCATTTTCAATTTACAGTTAAAATTTGACGTGGAATTTCATTACCGCGAAATATTGAAAACGGTTGAGTGTGCTCATTTTGACTTTAATTTTACAGTCTTTCCCGACGGTAGAATTTTTTTATTTTTTAATGTTTTCTATATTAATTAGTATGTAATGTGACTATTCAATTTTTTAAGGAACAAACCATAGGATCATTTTCAATTTACAATTGAAATTTGACGTAGAACACTATTACCGTGAAATATTGATAACGGTCGAGTGTGCTAATTTTGACTTTAATTTTAAAGTCTTTCCCGACGGTAAAATTTTTTTATTTTTTGATATATTTTAGATAAAATACTGTGCAATATGACTTCTAAATTTTTCGAGAAACAAACCATAGGATCATTTTCAATTTACAATTAAAATTTGACGTGGAACACCATTACCGCGAAATATTGATAACGGTCGAGTGTGCTAATTTTGACTTTAATTTTAAAGTCTTTCCCGACAGTAGAATTTATTTAGTTTTTCAATATTTTTCAGATGAAATACTATGTAATATGACTATTCAATTTTTTGAGGAACAAATCATAGAATCACTTTCAATTTACAATTAAAATTTGACGTGGAACACCATTACCGCGAAATATTGAAAACGGTTGAGTGTGCTAATTTTGACTTTAATTTTAAAGTCTTTCCCGACGGTAAAATTTTTTCATTTTTTAATAAATTTTAGATGAAATACTATGTAATATGACTATTCAATTTTTTGAGCAACAAACCATAGGATCATTTACAATTGAAATTTGACGTGGAACACCATTACCGCGAAATATTGATAACTGTCGAGTGTGCTAATTTTGATTTTAAATTTGAAGTCTTTCTCTACGGTAAAATTTTTTGAAATTTGTAAGATCATATACTGTATATTATGATAATTTAATTCCGTGGTAAACATTTCGTTGATTTCTTTTCGATGAACTGTTGAATTTTGACATCAAAAGCCTTCTAGACAATGTGTACCTGCTGGTGAAATGTTTTCATCATGTTTATTCTTTATTGTACAAGATGTATTTGTGCAAATCAATTATGGTTTATTCATAACTACATTTTTCTTCCTAAAAAGAACAGACACTTAGCTTAGATTTCAATTTTCTTATTTTTAAGTTTCGACGGTCAATTCAGGCTTGTTTACCGTCATATCTGGTAACACTGGTTAGAGATATTATTGTTCAGTTGATTTTGAATCATTTTCCCGGCATTTGTGGCCATTTTGTGCTATCAATTGCCGGACTCTGAGAGGTTCTGGTGCTGAGGTAAACGTGGATATATGTAATTTAGTTATCTGTGAGCGTTTAGGATGCCTTATCTTACCGTATAACAGTGTCAGAACGCCAGCCCACACTCGTGTGACGCTAGCCCACACTCGTAGGATGCCAGCCCACACTCGTGTGACGCTAGCCCACACTCGTGAGACGCTAGCCCACACTCGTTTTTGACAGGCCATACTAGGGGTAACTGGTCCGTGCTTGGTATTGCATTTGTGCTGTGTATATCCAATATGGTCTCTATATTGTCATAGCCACCAAGTTTTTATGTATTAACGTTTATAAAGTGGTAAAATAGTTGGTTAACCCCTTGACGTCAGGCTGAGTGTGGGCTGAGCGAGTGTGGACTGGGGTAACTTTGGTTCAAAATACCTATGCCTATGTATCACTGTATCAAAACACGCTTCCAGACTGCTTCTTTTCTTTTTTATCAGGTGAATATATTTATATAACATTACAGTATATTAGCATAATATACTATATAAACGGGAGTCAAAATCTTTGCAACCTCAGCTTTTTCATTCTAGGGAATTTATTGACTTGTCTGGATTTACCAAGGAAATTTGGAATTATTTGTGATGGTTTATTTGTAGAATTAGTAAGATGCTGCACAATAAGAAGATTGTAGCTGTAGTTATACTGATATGTGGTGAGTGTTATGTTTTATATTATAACCTCAATTTATGACAGTATTAAGGGTCATTCCAAGCAGCTGTGGGATTGAAATATTTTTTAAAAGTGTAGTGACATTAATGATTGTTTTGCGTTTTTTTATGGAAAAGGATTCTTGAATGTCATTAGATTGCATTTATTTTATCAAGAAGGTTAAATTTCACCCATCTTGAAGTGGTTTGCACAAAGTGGACTGAAGTGTAGAAATTTTAATGTAACTGGCATGTTTTGTGATGACTCATAACACGAAGTTTCTGATTGTTGGATACACTCATTTAGTTTTAAATAGATGCATTGGACTTGTCACGTCCCAGTGTAGGCAATTTCTTTTCATTTATCGTGTCATATTTCCTCGTTTTGAATAGTATCATTGAAAATTTCCCTGTAGGGTCACAAAAAAGTGTTTTAGTTTTAGCAATGTAGATTTCAGTATTTTACAAAGAAAAATTTTGGAATGGAATCCTTCGTTCACCTTCTTTGTGTGTCAGGCAAACTAATTAACTTTGCTCATTAGTTAATGTTAACTGGCATTTCAAATTTGTCCCCCAGGGCCGCACTTTTGACATGTCCCGTAGAGTCACAAAAAATCCAGGAACTGTAATTTTCAGTTTTGGATGAGCCATCTCTATGCTGTTACGTGCAGAATATGTGATGTGAAAGTGGACTGCAGTGTTTAGAACAGTCGTTATGAAATAATTGTAGCAGTATAACAGCATTTTTCGAGAGTCATAGTCTGTAGGTCCCTCTGGTGGTGTCATATCTTGCACAGGTGCATTTACTTGATTTTGTACTTTTGTAGTTACTAGTATCACATCCTGTAGTTTCAAATACAATATGCACATTGTTGGCATTATATTTACTATGTACTTACTAGGTAAGTCTTGTGTGGAATTTTTATGCAGTTTTTTCCAACCAAAATATAGCAACTCATTTGACAATATTACAAAACATATTGCTGGCAATGTAAAAATATATTGCATCTCACAACATGCAAAATTTTTGGAATTGTCCTGGGGAGACACCTAGAATAGTCCAGAGTATGTGTGTGGTATGAGATCTCAACGTCATATAACTACTTTGAAAAATCAATTTAGCGTAGAAAGAAAGTGCTTCAAAATAGGGCTGTTAGAATTCTATATTTACCTTGTTTATCTCAATCCAAAACTCAAAATTGCTCATTAAGTGAGGGAGTAAAAATATGGGATGATATGCCAAATGAGGTGAAAATCATGTCTCACCAAAGCTTCAAAGCAAATTTATTGTCTCAGTATTTTCTTAGGCATTAACCTTTTTGTGATGTTTCTGCCCAACCATTTAATATTTTGCCACACCTGGTTCTTTATTTTGTTGCTAATTCATTCATATTTATTCTTAGTACCGCATCCAGTGCATCTGTTTTGTCGGCAATCTCCTTGATGCTTATTTATTTTCAATTCATGTCAGAAAATGTTTTGGTGGAACAAATATACATAATTTTTATTCCCTTTCCCTGTACGAGAGATATCAGTACCAGGGACGATTCTGGCTCGAATGATTTTTTTTCATATTGGCTGAAAAATAATGTCTCTCCGTTAACAAATCAAATTAATTAACTGCGTTTCTTTTCGGTCTAGCGTTCTGTAACCTGATATACTAGCATAGTTAATAAGTTCTAACACTTTTATCATCAGACCACCGCGACCTATATAAGAGGTTAGAAGGTAATTATTTCCCTAAAGGTCCAGACTTTTTTTTGGTTTAGTGTATACTATCTAATTTGTTAGACCAGGGCTACTCAACTATTTTTACCAAAGGTCTGTACACAAAAATTGAAAATTGCCGCGGTCCATTCTAAATGCGTCATTCTAAAAATTATATTTTAACTCTGCGAACATAACTTTAAATGCATCGTTTAACAACAAAATAGAAGAACGATGCCCATTATCACGCATTGGTAAAGGTATGACAAGGCTTTAGTTGTCAAGCTAGCTGACCGCTGACTTTGCTGAATAAATGTGGAATATTCTATTGGTTGCGGGGAAGGCGAGTTTTCTTTCTAATCAACATCAAGATATACCACGATGTCCATATTCATGATTCGACCTCACGTGCAATAACAAATATACCGATATTTGTCCGTTGTTGGAGAAATAAAGTATATTTTTTTTTGTTTTTTGCCAAGTATTTCACCCTTGGTTCTAGGTAGTACGAGCATACTGTACAACTGTTAGAGATTTTGCAAATTTGAGGTACTTGATCTATTTTTAAATTTTGAAAATACAACCTAAAACTAATGAATGGCATGCCCATTATTCCCCATGATGTCTAAAAATCTGTAAAACAGTGTGTCCGACCGCTAAACTTTAGTTTTTACGCCATCACCATTGACACCTTGCTGAAATGCTAGGGAGCTAATCAAGTAAGTCGATTTTCGGTGAGACATATAATGCTATTGCGTCTCAAATATTATTCAGTGGTTTAGCGAAAAATGCATTGCATCACAACTGTAAAATATTTAAAAAAAGATGATTTCAAAATCAAGAAGCAGCTGCGGTCCAAATTTGATAATCGAAAGGTCCAGATTCGGACCGCGGCCCCCAGTTGAGTAGCCCCGTGTTAGACTGTGATTGTGGTGGACATGGGGTTTAAACCCAAGATGTTTAACCTACGATGCCAGTATGTCACATTTAAGTCCAATTCTTTAACCACTAGGCCATCGTGTGTACTTCAGTAAATTTCACTATTCCTTTTATTCAAAGCTGTTTGCCTGACAACTTCACAAGATTGTCAAGCAAGGGATGAGGCCGCTGCTATAGCAGAAGATCCGACCAGAGAGTGCAGAAAAGAATGTTTAATAAATGCGGATTGTACAGGCAACAAGTCTTGCCTGTGCGATGATAAGTGTGGATTGTCATGTTATAACCCCGGTAGGTATACTAGTTAATAACTATGTTAATAATAATAAATATGACTCGGATCTGATATAGCACGAACCAGGGATGGCCATTTCCGAATACTAAACTATTCCGAATACATTCTAAAATAATATTTCTAAATCTGGAATTCCGAATACATTCTAAAATCAGACCTGACACATTTTTGTTTTAGTTTATTAAAACCCAATAAAATAGGGAATAAGCTTCAATAGAAATATCAGAATGAAGCCACAAACCGACAGTATCTGTACACAAAATAATTGATAGTTTATAGCTATCGAAAAAAAAACTATAGCAAATTATGACACAGTAAATTTATTGAAATTGTACACTTTGTACAATTGACCATATGAAGGAGTTCTCTGACGCTTTCTGTCATTGGTACCATGATATTACAATAATAGTCAACTCTATTCACAAAAGTACTACTTGTATTCGGATAATTTTGTATCAATCAAGTATCCATTATGCCTTTACAAATTCTAATATATAAGCCTAGAGTATTCTACTACCCACCAGCATATTTGTATATTAATTTATGTGAACCATATTGTTATCATGTGTAGCATATTGTTATGTCTGAAATTGGCAATAAATTAGAGAATAGATGACCACCACTGCAGAACTTACACCTACCCATGCATGAATTTTATGTTCTTATTGGCTGCCAACAACTTAGAAATAATGCAAATGCTGACAACAACAATCTGTACAAACAAAAAATCTCGGCGCTGTGTTTATTCACATATAGTTTGTCCAATATTTTAGACCCATATGTTTCAGTCTCTTTACACAACTTGATGTAAAGTAAGCGAACAAATTAGTTACCTCCATATTGGTACACATACTTCTTGAGCGCCCATATTTTAATATTTGATTCACTATTCCCTTATTCAAAATATTTTGCCCTGCCCCCAAAATCATTTAATGAAAAATTGTCATTTGTTCAGATGCTGAATGTCCTGACCTAACCGGCACCTTGGCTAATGGAGTCGTATCGATGCCAGATGGCCGCAAATATGGCGCTAAAGCCAAGCATACTTGCAATGGTGGATATTACAGAGTAGGGATAGAAAAAAGAATTTGTAGATCTACAAGGAAATGGAGCCACGTTCAAACTAATTGCACAAGTGAGTATTTTTTGTGTAAATTTTACTATCGCACATTCTCGCATACAAGCTGACCATCAATAAAATGAAGAATTTATAAAAACTCGCATAGAAGCCGACCCTACAAATCATAACACACCGTATTAGTTGTAGCTGTTGGAATTAAGTTAGCATAATGTCATTTTGTTTAAGTGCGATCAGAGTTATGCGTGTATAAGTCGATACCTTGGCAACATCTTTTTGAGTTTTAAATTTGGCTTATATACAAGGATATACGATACTTCAAATTTCTAGAACTTGTTTCTCCAAAGAATTTTTAGTTGTTGTAATCTGTTGGCTATAAGCTCTTATCCCTGAGTCCGGTATTTCTCGATTCTCATTTTTTGTAATTGCTAGTTTTCACCACCGAAAGGAATCTTAGATAATATCACAAAGCTGTCATTAAAAATTTCAAGCGTCATAAATTTTTTTTTTTTTAATTATATGAACACTGTAGCGAAAGTGTCAATGACCATACCTTGAGTCTATTTAACAGTTCAATTTTAGCGAAATCATAACAAGGATAGAATAAGTCGGATACATTATGTGGTTTTATTCTATAACATTTATGTTTACACCGCATTTAAGTTTTGGCAACTTTTGAATTACCGTTTAATGTGTTTGTCTCATGTGTTTCAGTCATAGGTTTCAGTCCCTTTACACAACTTGATGTAAAGTAGGCGAACAAAATTAGTTACCTCCATATTGGTACATACACTTCTGGAGCGCCTAGACTTCAGTCGAACATATGGTAATTCAACTGTGACTAGAGAATGCTTGTTTCAGGAAGTGTGACTTAAGTCAGAGGAAAAGCAAAACAATAAAATTTCTGGGAGTGTAATACGTTTGAACTATTCAATGTAGCCTTTACATTCTTGCTACAGTATCCTATCTGCAATAATGACACCACTAGGTGAGAAAACTGATGAGACTGGCTAACTTAATCATATAGCGAACCACGGCTTCTCATCTGGTTACCAGTCTACGTCAGGTATGGGGTTAGTTAGTCAGTTATTTGTTTCCAGATGTATGGACTTGATGGTGGAAGAAGCCATAGTCAACCAGCAGTTACATGAACCACCCTGCAGCGGCGAAAAGTCCAGCAATCCTCTCGCACATAATTATTCCCACATTGGATTCGAACCTACGTACCCACGCAGGGTAATAAGAGGTGCGGTGGCGAGCGTATTCCTAGCGCTTAGCACAATGTGCGTCACTGCCGAGTCACTCACAGTTATGCAGATGGATAGGAGAATCAGTTAGATGTATGCAATGTTATTAAATCACTCAATGATAATATTTTTGCGAATTGAACTAAAATCAAAAATTTGTAATAGTTAATTTAAGTAGTTTTGCATGTATACACTGTAAATAATGAAAATTGATAAAATCAATGTCTATCTTATTAAAAATTCAGTATCAGCGGATTCAAATTTCCATCAATGCACAATTTGACTATTGAACATAATATGGCCCAATTAATAAGAATGCAATATCATTTTTACAAAATTTCGTTTTAGATTGTATTTAAAGAGTGAGTTATTCCTTGCAAATGATTAAAAATTAATCAAATAAATGATTATCTGAACTCTTTTTCAATATTTAAATATGATTTGTATGAATTCACAATGGTCTGTACAAAGTCCACTATTGAACAAAAGTAGGCTATAAGTTTATTTCAACTCCATAATCAGCATAATAGACGATAAAATAATTGATAAAAACAAATAAATAAAAACTGATTATGAAATCCAAAGCACAAACAAAACCTTATTAAGTAAGGCTTATAGTAGTGTACAGTATATTTAGAGTATTATATTCACTATTTCAGAATGTATTCGGAATAGTTTAATATTCGCCTTTGGCTAACACTTTTATTATTTCCTTGTTAGCATATGAAAAATAATTCCATTCTATATTTAGTCACTCCTTCACAATTCATTACACATTATGAGTAACAGCCATTACTAATAGGGAGTGTTTTGTCACATGATTTTGGTGTAAGTGTAAAAAAAAATGAGTTCATTTCAAACTCTGTGTGTACAAGGGCCCACCATAGCTATTAATATTTAATGAGGGAATTTATTTGCTGAGTTGGCCATGCAGCTGTCTGCTACAATTTTATGACCTTGAGCAGAGCTTGAAATGAGCATGAAATTCTGGTGTATATTTGAATCACCATAAATGATATATTTCCCACTGGCAAAACTCAATAGTTTACTAATCTAAATCCACATTAATGGAATAGGTTATTGGTTTTGTTTTGAATACAAGGAAATAGTTTTTATAAATTTATTGACATCTTGAAATTAGGACACATTTTGGGTATATTATGAAATGAGACCTGAAAATGAAATAACACATTCTTAATTATTTTGAAATAGGACATATTCGTTGTAAGAAACTTAGTAATAATTTAATTCTGATATTTTATATTTGAAAAACATTTTTTGGAATGTTGAGTCATAAATTAGTTTTGGCGGTCTTTGACATAAACCAGCCAGACATAATTATATTTATATACATTTATTGAGATTTAATATTGTGAGCTGTTATTGTAAACATGACACACTACAATGATAAAAGATCAAGTTTTATTTATTGAAAATTATTTCGCTAAGATTTTAGCGTGTATTGTGAATACAACAGACTATAAATATCCGTAATAAAAACCATAGAAATAGCTTTGGGTTGTGCTTTCAAGTTGAAAGTTTCAATGTCCTAGGCTTGTACCGACTGAGGCTTTTATCTATTGATGCCTAGAGGCTTATAAACTCTTCTTTTGTAGCCTATTCAAGCTGGGCAGATAAAACTGCAGTGTTGTCTAAAAAAAATCTTGAAGCAAATACGTATTTCTAGCTTCCTATATAAGCTTGTTACAGACTGTATTGAACAAACGTCGAAACAGCTCGCTCAATTGAACATTCAACACAGTAAAACGAAATTACGGTAGCTCATTCCACATTTTGAGCTTTTGTGAAAATCGCATTTCGTTATTTTCACTTTGAACAACCAAACCTTAAAATAGACATAAAGCATTATCTAAAATCAAAACTAAAACAGCTACAGCTTTAAAACTCGGATCAAAAGATGGCCTTGGTTTTGTAATGACAGATAATAAAAAATTCAATTTCAAGATTGTGACACAGCTAATTTGGTTTTACTTTGGCGATCTGATCATTTAATATTTAGTGAGTAATAGCTCATTGATTACTAAGATATATTCATAAATTACTTTTATATTCACAACTAATAATTTTGTTTTTAAATGTATAAAATATTATTTGAGCCAATAAGTTGAAATTTGATAAGAATCTGTTTTATTAAAATTTAACACATTTGTGATATTTAATATTATCCATGTAGCGGCTTCAGGTTGAAATCATTGTAAACCGTTATGTCTGATCTTCCTTTTTTTAAATTTATTCAACGATTGAAGAGTTGGCGTCGATTGTTATTTTCCCAAAGACCACAGCAGTGACCCGCCAAGGCACGAACAAAATGAAAAAAATGCCAACATATCAGTGATGAAAATAGATAAAACCAACCTTGAATTAATCCAACAAAAACTGAACTATAATAATGTACCATCAATTGGGCAGTCAGGGCTGCGATCGCTCTTGTTCAAATTGTTAATTTCTGGGTCGGTATGGTCATTTTCGAAACCCCCAATCTTGGACGCATGTCCGCACTGCTGTGTACCGTTATTCATCTATTGGCTCTGACATTGTTTATGACATAACAATGCATTTGATGTTCATTTCTCGCAATGTTTTGTCTCTTTCGGAAGTGCATCTGCAGACTTTCAGAAGTTATACGAGAAATAGATGCTACCTTGCATTTTATTAGTTTCTCGCCTACTATGCTGTTAAGAAAACAAAATCTTTCAGACTTGAAATAAAAATCTAGAAATCTGAAATAACAATTGGGCAGTGTAAAAGTGCTTTAATGTGGTTGAAAGCTGATCAAAAAATATAACTTTATCAGAGTGGAATTCCCTTCAAACTCTTTGGAACCGTAAAATAGTTTGCATCATCCTAAACTTTTTGGTTATTCATTTGTGTGTTTCGTACTCTAATTTCATAAATCGAGTGCCATAAAAAGTCCCTGATAGAAGTGCTGCATAAGTAAAGCCCAAAACTACAACAGCACCAACAGAAGCTTATAAGATTTGTTTCAGAAGTTTTTTATAGATACAAACATTGAATGAAATTTTTGTG
Organism: Styela clava; assembly: GCF_964204865.1. NCBI lineage: Eukaryota > Metazoa > Chordata > Ascidiacea > Stolidobranchia > Styelidae > Styela > Styela clava. The sequence continues at coordinate 22,213,285 of NC_135257.1, forward strand.
ACCCACTCTCTTCTGTTCCGCGATAAAAATATAATTTTTAACCCATTCATAGAAAAAGGTTCATCTCTGGTATAGACTTTCGAAAAGCTGTGCAACTGGCCGTACAAAGTAAATTAAATAAGTGGTAGCCATGATTGGCAAACCCTTTAGTGTCGAATACCTTATGTAATATACCAACCCAACCCACATTCAAAGTTAATACAAATCATGCTTGAAAAGTATTGCGAAAAATGAGTTGACCCAAGAAAAAATGAAATAAGACAGCCCCCCAAAATCATCAAAAAAATTCGGTCTAGAAACACGATCATTCATCTGTAACTGATGACATCACTGGTTATGCTCAGCCATCTGGGGAAATGCCAGTTGCCAGAAATCTAAAAAAATTCAGTTTGCACCAGGTACTTCATATGTTAGCATGTTTTATACACAAAAATAATATTGCCCACAGCTTTCATTGTGTATTTTGGCCCATTGGTACATAAAGTTTGCTGACCATTGTTTTAGATCTTAAAACTGGTTGAAACCGAAAGTCGTTTGAACTTTTATTGATTCAGTTGAGCAAACAACGATGATTTTGTGTTGTATGGATAGTGCTGGAGTGTGTTTGATAATAAGATGTGCAGTCAGCCATGATGGACGAGAAAATCACATATTTATTAAGTTTTCGATTGTTATACAGGGTACCCATAAAGTACCTTTACAATTTCAGTTTTCTTGTAAAGTCAATTCTCAATAAATCTTGACCAGGTTTGTTGTTTTGTAATCAGTAATTGTTTGTTAAATAATAATATACACGATTTTCAGAAAACTTTTCTTGGTGGACGAATGCATTCCAAACGGATTGCGCCAACGATTTTTATTTCATTTAGTACATCTGTAAGGGCCTAAACAATATATAGTATCGATAAATTCCATTTGCAATTTAAATATTTTAAGACTTTATGGACACCGTATATAATATAATGAGGGTGCTCCCGAAGTATGCGAACCAAGATGGCGGACATCGGAATGTAATATGTGTACTAGGTTAGGAGCTTAATTGCGTCTTATAAGTTTATCATTCGTGCGGCGGTGTGGCTCATCGGGCTAAGCCGAGAGGCCGTGGTTCGCCATATGGATAAGCCATCTTATCGGTTTTCCTCTCCCCCGGGATGAATATGTAAATCCTATCCTCCTATCCTATCCTATAGGTTGTTATGTAATTTGGTCTCTCCTGCACCTATGAGATTTGTCTGTAATAGACATTTGAAATGACTTTGTTTTGTATTGATAAGAAAAAGTTTGATAAAGAATAGGCATTCAGATGTGATGGACGAGAAAAGCTGAATTTTAAAAAATTTCTGTTTGCCGGACAGGGATATTCATGCCCTTATTATACAAAGAGTGTTTGTACCTTTGAGATAGTGGTTCAATTGCGTTGATTTCTCCTTCCCTGATGAAGTTTGTCTGTAATAGAGATTTTAAATGACTTTACATTGTATGAACAGGAATAACAGGAATACTTTTGAAAACTGCTGAATTTTATTACTCTGCGTGGGCTTGCAGGTTCGAATCCCATGCAGGGATGGTTATGTGCGAGAGGATTGCTGGACTCCTTGTCGTCGTTGGATGGTTCACGTAACCGCTGGTCGGTTACGGCTTCCTCCACCACCAAGTCCATGCTTCCGAAAAACAAACAATATAACTAATCTCATACCCGACTTGGAATGGTAACCAGACAAGATGCCGTGGTTCGCCATATGGTTAAACCGTCTTCGAATGGATGAATGATGAATCACATTTTATCATTGTGATTCACATTGTGAATTATATTCGTGTAACGTTATAATATAATTTATTCTACACATAAATTCTTTTGCGTAAAGAACATACATGGTATGGAATTTGTAGCCTGCAATTTCTATCTCCCAGGGACCTGTCTTATACCCTGAGTTAGGTGGAAAGCATTTCAACTGGAATGTTATTTTATCTTTCAGGAGGCTGTGATCTACCTCCCAGCGCTGATGGCGCCTATGCTGACACAGATCCTGACATTCTTGGCTATCAACCTGGACAAACGGTCACGTACAAATGCAACACAGGTACATATTTCGAGTTTTTTTTCTTAGAGATTTTCTTGAAGACATGTCATGACCACTCATACAGTATAACTCAAGTACCGTATTTGCTCGTTTTGTAGCCCGGGCCCATATTTTTTTAACCAAACTCACTAACTGGGCCCTCATTTAAACCGGCCCTTATTCAAGCACGGGCGCTTGAATTAGAAATGAACTACATGCGTGACTCAATCTGATCCAGCCTGTGTGATGTCATAATTGGAACAGTATTGAATGATCCGTGATGTTTGTCAAGTCACATATAGATAAGATCGATCGTTACAATAATTATTACATGGCAAATTATGTTACAAAAGCAAAAGTGGAAAACAATATGCCTCGTGCCAAAACTAAAAATATAACCGCAATCTCAACAAATTCATGAGCTAATATTAGCTAAAATATCCAAATTCGATTCAGGTTTGGTTGTTGCAACATCAGGCGGGCCAGATTGAATTACCCAACGGGCCGTATTTGGCTCGCGAGCCGTATTTTGCCCACGTCTGATCTATAATCTGTGTCACTAAATCCATCAATTTTTAATAAAGGGTACGAGGGACAGAAAATGCTGCCTGAAGCATATTAAATGATTTTCACTTCGAACAAGGCTTTGTATAAGACGCCACTGATATATAATGAGCTAATGTTTTAATAAAATGCCAGAAATCTTTCCGGGCAATATCTGCATAATTTATTACTTATCGATTTTAATCGTATTTGGTATTAAGGTATTTGTCTGTCTGTAAGTCTGTTAGATGCACGCGATATCTCACGAAAGCGAGATTGAATCTGCTCCAGATTTTGCATGTGCATTCATCATATCTCGGACCAGAAGCCTATTGATTTTGGGCGAATTATGTCATATAATTAGCGAGTTATCGTTAGTGATGGGACACAAGGTGTCACTATGGAATAAGAGCGCTGGGGGGATCCCCTAACTTTCGATCGATAAGTCTTCGGTTTCTGACCAATATTCTCGTTACACTCTTGGTCCCTATCACTAAATCAATCTCTTTTTAAAGGTTACGAGGGGGCAGGGAACTTTATGATCAATTGTCAAACTGATTATGAGTGGTCGCCTATCAATTTTTATTGCCAAAGAAAGAATTGTGGAGCCCCTGAAACAATTTCTAATGGTGCCTACACAGGAACGAGTTTCTTATTCGGCGATTCTATTACTTATTATTGTAACACAGGTGAGGATTCATCTTATTTCAATAGGCCTACATTTCATTTTTCACTCCTTCACTGGCATTAAATGTATCTTTATTGTATTTCTGGCAACTAGCATTTTCTCAGATGGCTGAGCATGATCTGTGATGTCATCAGTCACAGATGACTGATCATGACCAACCAGCTGTGAAGGTGAAGTAGTCTTGTGCTCTTATGTAATTGAGAGCTCATTCCTGTTGATGTGTCTTGGGACTCGTTGGGAGTTAGTTGATTATGTTTATGGGCATTTACTAATTTACATTTATACTGAGTTAACACCCAGTCCAAAATGACAGAATGTTAAAAGAAGTAATTTCTCATAATTTGGCATTAGAAATTTGGTTTTACTGCAGATTCTGCTTTTCTGATAGACTTTGCCTTTTCAACTTCTTGTTACTGGATGCGTACTTCCTGCCATAGTTTCTTTGAAAAAATTACAGCCCGACATGATTGTGTTCATCATTGTTTTAGACAGGAATTTCTGATGAGTCATAATTTGCATGATGATTTTGCTGAGTATTAAATTTATTTATGGTTGAATTGAAACTGAATTTACTTATAAATTTATCTACCACTAATAAATAGATTTTCATGATAAGCTTGCACAGCTATGATATATTAAGCTTGAACAAAAGTACCCGATATTATAGTGTTTACATATTTATCCCGGGAGAGAGAAAAGAGATAAGACGCCTATCAATCATATGGAAAACCACGGCCCGTCGTCCGGTTACCAGTCTATGTAGGGTATTAAATTAGTTAGGTATTTTGTTTTCGGAAGCATTGACTTGATGGTGGAGGAAGCTGTAATCGACCAGTGTTCATGATTGTTTCAGAACTGCTGGATTAGAAACTGGATAGGATTTCACTCAATATATTTTTACTCATACACAAAACTATTATTTTTCAGGATATGACATCTCGGGTACAGCGACTCGGAAATGCATGGCTGATGCAAAATGGTTACCTGAGGAAGCCCCGCCAACTTGCAAGAGTAAGTCCATGTTTGATGTGCTAATCTGGCAGGTCCTATGTTGCAGGTTCTTTTTAGACCACCCTAATAAATAGAATGGAATAGGCCAGCAGTCCCAAACTAAGGAATCTTGTTGGGTCGTGAAAAGATGTAGAAAGCTTTGATTAAATATACTGGTTATTAGGATCGGTGGCGACTCGAATACGTAAATCTTCCAAAAAAAACAAAAGAAATTGAATTTGAATTCTAATCTGTGAAAGTTTCCTTTTTATGATCTTCTCAAAGAAATAAAAATTTGCCACACAAAGAATGACCATGTGGGTCTTTTACGCATAGCAGTTTTGTACACTGTACAGCACTTCTTACCGTATTTCCCCAAAATTTAGACAGGATTAAGATTTATTGTCTTTTGAAAAATAACGCTATGTTTTTTTTGGAAGAGGTCTTTTGTGTTCATTTATCAAAAATAAAATTACATTGTAGAAAATCACGAGATTTTTTAATAAACATTATATTAAAACCAACATCCATTGGTTTTATTCTTATTTCCTATACAAAAATCATGTGACAAATATCATAATTGTGATCAGGCGCGCAGCCAGAATTTTTAAAAGGGGGGGGTTTCAAAATCGGAAATTACTAATGCCGTCTGTAACTGTCACCGCGATCACGTGCTCGTTAATAGAGCCGCCTTTTCAGCTTCTATCGCGTAAAATATTCAATTCATGACAACTACGAGATTCTAAAATGTCCTTACGTATATATTAATTTTATTGTCCCAAACGCAACTCGCGGTCTCGACTTTCTACGTCAAAATAGAAACATTACTGCCGTGGACATAAAACAATGAGATAAGCTGCCTGATATATTTAATTTTGATACGTATTTTTGCAATCTTATGACCTCGTTATCGCCTTTAGTAAAATCTCGATATCTGATATAAAATCACGTTTAGTACAATTTTACTTCATACAATGAAAATAGATATAAAGTATACCAGTAAATCAAAAATACAAATTCACCGCCTCGAAATCCACGCCGAACAGTCGCCGCGATTACGTCACTTGTTAAAAGAGCCGACTTTTCTAACGAAAAATGATTTTTCTCTTGCGCAAGGTAACCAATCCATGACCGATAAGGGCATATTTAAAATGTCCTGCTTTATTAATTTAAAATAAAGTGTGGTAAACTGCCCTATTATATATTGTTTTGATCCGTATTTTTTCTATTTTGCGAATTTGACAAATTTGAGATGTGCTTGTAACATTGACTCCGTTCAATCGCAATGCTGCCACTCCGATTATTTTTAAAGATAAAAGCTTTCGAAAAATCCGTAAATCTGCTGTAAATTCTCATGGAGTAAAATTTATTTCAGTAGAATAAAAATTGATGGATATACTTCAGATTAATTATCTTATATATCATCACTAACAGGGAAAAAATCGCGTTTTCAACCTTGTTTAATGATAACACTAAAATTTCCGACGACAATTTTAAAGTAATGGATCCCACCCACAATTAATCGTGTTTCGATTTTAATGGCGGTATGTTCCTAAACAGCGAGGAAACATAATGTGTGCCGTGGGCACACAAAATTTTGCGATTTTCAAAAGCGTTTTTAGACTAGAAAAGCGTTTTTAGACTGTCGCGGGACTCAACAAATCTTATAGCCTATTGTTCACAGTTTTGTTTTCAGTATTTCATATTGTCGATTTTCAGTCAAATTTAGATCGCTGGTTTACTCCTTCATTTGTCTTTAGAACCTCGCCGCCGATGAACGTATAATAACTCTCACCGAATTCACAATTCCTTGCAAAGTACAAAAATAAAATAATCATCATGTTTATCGTGGCACAAATTTGTGATTTAGAGAGAATAAATACCGACGTAAAGGCGTTTACGGCCTAAATAACACACTGATGAAAACAATCGGCGATTTTAGCAGAAGGCAATTGCACGCTTTTTCAGTTTTCACAATTCCGTGCGAGTACAAAAATAAAATAATTATAATTGTTCCCGTGGCACAAATTTGTGATTCAGAGAGAATAAATATCAACGAGAAGGCGCTTGCGGCCTAAATAACACGCCGTCTTGATGAAAACATACGGCGATTTTAGCAGAAAGCAATTGCATGCGTTATTGGCGCCTTTTTCTGTTTTCAAAAAAATTCAAAAGGGGGGGGGGGTTCGGGGTCGAGCGCTCTATCCCATACCATCCTGCACGCCGCTCTTTCTTGGCTCATTCGAGTTTACTGTCTTTCGCTCTTACAAGCCTTACCTAGGGTTAGGTTAGTATGCTTTCACGTGCAGTCACTCGACTCTTTTCGGCTCGGCTATTCTCGACGCCGATGCCGGCGACGCAGCACTCTCTCGCCCGCCACCGAGGGATTGAGCGCTCCATCCCATCCCGCACACCGTTCTTTCTTGGCTCATTCGAGTTTACTGTCTTTCGCTCCTGGCTGCGCCACTAATTGTGATTGTGACATCACACAATCTTGAATAGTGGTGTAATCTGCAACTTACCTCAGGTCGTTGAACCTTTCCTCTCCCACACATTTTAAAATTATTTTAAGGGTATAGAGTTTAATTAAAATCTTTTTTAAAATTCACATTAGGTCTTATTTTCAGGCCAGGTCTTATTTTCGTTTCCTCCATCAATGTTTTATTAAAGTTAAATGGGTCGCCATAAGCTGTGGTAATAAATAGTGGGTGCCAACTCTAAAAATTTTGGGAACCACTGGAATAGGCTATTCAGAGTTCTATAATATTGAATATCGTAACATTGTATTGGAAGGTGTCTTTCTGCGCACTTACACAAATATATTTCTCCTTGACTTATCCGTCTATGCTTTTGGGTTGTTGGGTGTGTATGTAATAATGCTGTAGAAAGAGTGAAAATAACTTGTCTAAGGGATTCTAAAGTCTCCCAAGACACTGACATATATATCTGTATATTTCTGTAAGACCAGATACTTTTGCTATGCTTATGTGCTGATAGAGTCGTATGCGTATGATACAATAATGTTATATATTAATGTAATGACAAACAGGGGGCCATGAGTTCTAAAAGCCCCTGGGAGGGGGCCACAAGCTATATAAAATGCTGGGGAACACTGTCATAATAGATGACTGTTCTATGGAATTCAAGAGTCCTGCCGCACACTAACACAAATACATGGTCAGACGAAACGTTGCAGAAATATACAGGGTGGCCCAAAAGTAGGTATACAGTTATTTTATTTATTTTTTATTACCTTTCAAGCAGCTAGAAAACTATTGTAAAGTTCACACGTTAGATTTATTATCTAAAAAAATAAGCAATTTTCGTGGTACTTAACAAGTAACTTAAAGTGAACTGCAAGTAGCTTCAAAGCATATAAAATAGTTTAATATCTATATACCTACTTTTGGGCCACCCTGTATATTTCTGTAACGTTTCGTCTGACCATGGTGTGACTTCCCAAGAAATTATCTTTACTCCTGCTACAGGATCCTTGCATTATACGCATACAGACCTCCAGCACAAGACCATAATAAAAAGATTCTTGGATTATATGCACACGGCTCCACCAGCGCATAAGCATAGGAGGATAAGTAGTTGGTCCTGCAAGAAATATATTTGTGCATCGAGATTCACGATTTACTTAGAATAGCATTCACTCTTGCTACAGCATCCTTGCATTATATGCACACGGGTCAACAAACACAAAAGTATTGCAAAAGGATAAGTTGTTGTCACCTCAGATATATACCTGTGCTAGCAGGCGCAGCCAGGATTTTCAAAAGGGGGGGGTTTCATAATCATAAATTCCCATTGCCGTCTGTAACAGTCTTCGCATTACGCGCTCGTTAAAGGGACGTCTTTTCAGCGTATAATGATTATTCTTGTCGCGTGAAATATTCAATCTCTGACAACTACAAAATTCTAAAATGTCTTTATATATTAGTTTAATTGTGTCCAACGTAACTCGCGGTTGCTTCTTCTTACGTCAAAATTAAAACATTAGTTCTCTGAAATGCTACGGCGATCGGTGGACATAAAAATATGAGATAAACGGTGTATTTAATTTTAATAGGAATTTTTGGAATCTTGCCAACTCGTTATCGCCGTTAGAAAAATCTCAATAACTGATATATAATCCCGAAAAGTACAATTTTATTTCGTACAATGAAAATGCATATGAAGTATATCGTTAAATCAAAAATACATATTCATCGCCGCGATTACGCCACTTGTTAAAAGAGCCGACGTTTACAACGAAAAAGGATTTTTCTGTTGTGCAAAGTAATCAATTCGTGACCGATAAGGGCATATTTAAAATGTCTTGCTTTATTAATTTAATTGTCTTCAATTTAACCAGCGTTTGCGTCGACAAAACAAAACCATTTTTTACATTTCACAATTTTAAAATACCTCGGCCGACATAAAAATAAAAATTTGTGGTAACTGCCCGTCGCCTATCATATATTGTTTTGATTCGTATTTTTTCTATTTTGCAAATTCGACAAATTTGAGATGTGCTTGTAACATTGACTCAGTTCAATCACAATGCTGACACTCCGATTATTTTTAAAGATAAAACCTCCTGAAAAAGCCGTAAATCTGCTGTAAATTCTCATTGAGTAAAATTTATTTCAGTACAATAAAAATTGATGGATATAGTTCGGATTAATTATCTTATATAACATCACAAACCGGGAAAAATTCGCGTTTTCAACCTTGTTTAATGATAACACGAAAATTTTCTACGACAATTTTAAAGTAATGGATGAAAGGCGAATCCCACCCACAATTAACCGTGTTTTGATTTTAGTGACGGTATGTTCCTGAACAGCGACCAAACATGTGCGCCGTAGGCACACGAAATTTTGCGATTTTGCGACTAGAAAAGCGTTTTTAGACTGTCGCGGGACTCAACAAAACTTATATTGTTTACGGTTTTATTTTCAGTATTTTATGATGCCGCTTTTCAATCAAATTTAGATCGCGGTTTTACTCCTTCTTTTGTCTGTAGAACCTCGCCACCGATGAACGTATAATAACTCACGAATTCACAATTCCGTGCAAAGTACCAAAATAAAATAATTATCATGTTTATCGTGTCACAAATTTATGATTTAGAAAGAATAAAAACTGAGGTAAGGGCGTTTACGGCCTAAATAACACGCTGATGAAAACATGGGCGATTTTAGCAGAAGGCAATTGCACTCTATTTCAGTTTTCACATTTCCGTGCGGGTACAAAAATGAAATAATTATCATTGTTCCCACGGCACAAATTTGTGATTTAAAGAGAACACCAATGTAAAGGGCGTTCACGGCATAAATAACATGCCGCGTTGATGAAAACGAACGGCGATTTTAGCAGAAGGCAATTGCACGTGTTATCGGCAACTTTTTCACTTTTCAGAAAAATCAAAAGGGGGGGTTCGGTAATCCCGTAGTATGTGTACTCGTTAGGGTTAGGCCATGATTTTATTTCGATTTTCCTTATTTTAGTTTTATTACGAGATCGAGACTGTCTGTGTTAGTCAAGTGAATATACCCCCTGCCCATAGGTTTTCGTCCTTGCACACAACTTGATATAAAGTAGGCAAAAAGAATTAGTTACCTCCTTATTGATACACATACTTCTGGAGTGCCGGAATTTCAAGGGAATTACTCATTTTAAACATCCAAGAGCCTGTGACCTTGCTCTGAACAAACTTTTATTAATGAATTTGTCTCCTTTGGGGGTCGTTTGCGTAAATATTTTGTTTGTGAAACAATTGAGAATGGAACAGTTCTTTGAACACAAACTGTGACTCATGCTGACATCACATAATTGTAGGAGACAAATTCTAATATTTGCTGTCTGATGCTTTTTGGTAGAGGAAATACATTGTGTTCGTAGAGTCATAAAGTTTTTCAAATTGAAAGAGTATTTATCGATATTGTATATTTTTTGTTCGCCCTTACAGCTATATTAAATGAAGGAAGCTTGTTGGAAAAAATAAAACAAACCTGGTTAAGATATATTGAGAACTGACTTCATACAAAGTGAAAATTGTAACAAGACTTTATGAACAGTGATGTCCAAAATTAATCAAATATTTTGGGGAAATCTGAATTAATAAATACATTTTTTTTTCAAATCTTTGATTTCGAGAATAACATAGAATAGTTACTTTTTAGTTGCATCCGAAAATTGGCTAATATTTTGCTAGCTATTCATGAGTCCCACCAGAAAGCAGCTGTATTTGTGTTGTAATGTCGTCTTATAAAAGCTGTTACAACTTTATCTATTATTTGAAAAACCACAACAATTCATTATAGTAATAATCCAAGCTATGTTCATAATATATCAAATTTCTGAGAATATAATTCCAAATACATATCTGTCAACTAGGTCATAAATTTCCTTGTCTTGGCAACGAAACTCGTTTCTATGTACTCAGGATACTTTACGCAACGAAATGACAAACATCACTATCAACGTCAATATTATGATTTATAAGGGCTGTTGCTTCTAAAGTCATTAAACAAATTCAGACTGTCATAACAAGTTTCGTCTGAGAAAACATTCTGAATCGCCAATAATATCTAGAGACGGTCATGAAAGAATAGTTCTAGAATATTTCTGAATAATAACCGTTGTTTTTTTAAGTTTTTGTTTGAATTCAGACTTTGAAAACAATTTTATCTGAGAAAACATTTTTAATTTCTAGTAATGTCTAGAGAGGCTTATTTCTGAATAGTTCCATAACTCTATCTTCGGATTGATCTAGACCAGTGGTTCCCAAACTTTTTAGAGTTGGGACTATTTATTACCACAGCTTATGGCGACCCATTTGACTTTTTATGACATAACACAGAACACAGCAATGGCTATATCTTATCTAAAGAAATGTAAATATCCAAAAAAAGGCAGGCAAGATCAAATCCAACAAATATTTCTATTTTCTAATTAGCTTCGCGCTCCCTCAAAAAATTATCTACACCCCCTTGTGGGGCGCGCCCACTGTTTGATAATCACTGATAATGTTTGTTTGAACTAAGATTGCACCACTTCTTCCTCGTTATACAAAATCAACACTCAATTCCACGAAATGTTGACTCAATAAATATCGTCCCTTGAGTGTTTACTAGTGTAAGTGCGCATGGTAGTTAAAAGCATTAGACTCAAGTATGTTGGTATTAAAAGTAGAAAAACTCTGGTTCGAATTTACTGCCCACGATCTCACCCCGGTTGCAGAAGCGTAGATTACATACCGGTACATATTTGATTATATTGAAACAATTCAAATATTATACCAGGGCTACTCAACTATTTTTACCGAAGATCCGCATACAAAACTTCAAAATTATTTGGGTCTTTCCAGAAATTATATTTCGGCATCCTTATATTCAAAACTATAAATGTCATTTTATAAAAGAAAACTTCAAAAAAGTGCTAATGCTTGAAAAAAAGAATTAGAATCGGTCCGAATCAAATACTCGAAAGGTGCGGATTCGGACCGCGGTCCACCAGTTGAGTAGCCCTGATATAGACTTTGGGGTTTGAATGGAAACCTGTGGAACCCATGAAACAACACTGAATAATATAGTCTGTATTCCTACCCTATTGAAAAACGCTCCTATGACTTATTTTATTTTTTATTACAGTACTCACTTGTCCAGCACCTAAAAGCTCCGGACAACGGGAGAGTATTTAAGATTTAATTCAATTCTGAATTCATCGAGTATTTGAAAATGGTCAGCCCTGTAATTTACCCACTAACGCTTTTACGACTTTTATACTTTTTGTTACAGTACGTACTTGTCAAGCACCCAAAGCTCCTAAAAACGGGACTGTGGACACATCGACCGCACCTGACTTGGAGTATAATCAGATTGTGACTTATAAATGCGACACAGGTTATAAAATGCAAGGCTCTAACACCGGAACTTGCGACGAAAATGGAAGCTGGGGGGCTGTACCAACATGTTTAGGTAAGTGTTTTTCAAACTGCTATGATCTTATCAAACTGTTTTTTTTTTCATTGTTTTACGTTGTTCTTTCCTGCAAATTACAAAATAAATGATGACGGTAATCTATGTCCTTTATTGAGAGTCAAGTCAAGTCAAGTTTATTTTTTCCAACCAGTAACTAAACAAAAAAAAAACATGCAAAAATATAGAGAAAAATTATATTTAAATTACTGGGGAAGGGAAGCCGCGGGGAACCAAAACTGGTTATCGAGCTGTTGAGACCCTTCATAGTTGGCAACCCTAGTACGCAGCAACAGTTTCGCCGAAAGCACATCGCAAGAGTGTACGAGTGCATCCTTCGCAGAAAACATTGCGTACCGATAGAGAAATTTGGCCTTTTTTATCACAGCTATATCTAGACTAATTTTTGATTATTGGAATTTAACTACAACTTCTAATAAGGCAAAATGATGATTCATACTTGAATTTCCAAAACACAACAAAAAACTGACGAATAGCATTCAAAATCGTGAAAACGAGGTATCGTTTACAACCAATCGTTACATCAAACTGCCCCCCTTTCCCCCCTATCTGAATAAATTTGCGTACCCAGAAAAATTTACGACTAATTCAGACTCATATTAAATTTAAAAAGTATGTGGAGGAAACGTAAATATCCAAAATATAAGTTATAAGCAAGATCAAAACTAACAAATAATTTTATTTTATCAAGTTTCATGTCCCCTCCAAATATTGTCTATGCCCCTTGTGGAGCATGTCCCACTGTTTGAGAACCACTGTTCTAGAACAGGGTTTCCCAAACTGGAGTCCATGACGATAAGAAAAGAGTCTGAAATATATACAAATAAATCATGATCTTGATAATATGTCGTTGACCTGCTGCTGCCAGTATTCAAAGTAGGTTTGTAATGGCTCAGACGTTCATGAGTTTTATTTCGTCTATGGAAACATTATTTTTCCTCGTTGGCACAAAAATTGATACGACTTGAGATGGGGGTTCGTCAATATTAGATTCACACACAGCGGTCCGCGGTCCTGTTCTAGAGTGTTCATTTTTAGCTTCATGTATGCTGGACCTCCGAAGAATGACCTAAAATTTCTCCCCTTTTTCAGTCGCTATTGAATGTGGTTTTGAGGAATTAGCCACTTCTACATGTGGCTACACGGTTGTGAGTGGAACGTTTGCTAGAACATACACAGATCCGGACAGTACGGGCTTACCAGGTATAGTTTTATATTAATAAATGACTTGATTTTTTTTTTTTTTTATGAGTTTCTCAAAGCAAGCTAACATGTACTTACTCTTAAATAAAGGAGACTCATCTTTGAGCAAAGTTGCAGATGACAACTCAATTGCAAAGAGCTTTAGAAATTATAAAGTAACTATGGTAACTAATTTTATAGAAATATGGTGCTGGATTATGTGCACTCAGAAAATACTGATCTCTTGTGTTCGCTTAAATGAAAACAGTTACTGAAACTGTGTGGAATTATCATGGTGAATTATGTGCTTTCACTTAGATGAGACTTTTCTTTGAGCGAAATTATGAGTTGCCATTGAGATGCAGAGAAGCAGTAAGACTATAAATCTCATTATTGCTATCAATTTATAACCAAGTGTAAATTCTGTTTACTACTACCGCATTACCGAATTCCAGATTGGCAATTTTTAGAATGTATTCAGAATAGTCTAGTATTCAGTTATCGCAATCCCTTTTTATGAGTGAGTCCACGTGGCTTCGCTCATTAAATAGCAATTCTTTTATTTCCGATACATTTCAGGCTATGCACTCGTTGGTAATGGTAAAATCCGGTCCGGGGCCTTGCCTTTGGCTGGGAATGATGAACAATGCATGAGTGTCGCCATAAAAGGGACATCAAAAGACGAACTGGTAGCTTACGCATACAATGGAGCAGAAACGTGAGTAGATGGGATAAGATTTTCAAATTTATCCAGGGGGAGAAGAAAGATGAGAAGACGCCTAATTTTATATACCGGTCCATGTTGGTTATGGGATTATTTAGCCAGGAATTTGTTTTCAAGTGTATGGACTAGATCAGGCCTGGGCAAGTTGCGGTCCGCGGGCCACATCCGGCCCGTGGCAACGTTTCATCTGGCCCGCGAGCAGGTTTCTAGATTCAAACATTTTCAATTTGATTTACTTATAAAATATACCTTGAATGTGAACAAAAGAAATATTTAGAATAGTGGAAGTTTTTGTTTAAATTGCCGATTGTTTTCGTCAGCGCGAGGTGTTATTTAGATCGTAAACACCTTCTTTAAGTCGGAGATTATTCTCCTCAAATCACATATTTCCCTCAACATATATATGTCTTGTATACGGAACTGTGAAACCATTAAGAAATAGTTATTCGGCGACTAAATGCTAAAGATAAAGAAAGAAGTGCATCTGCAAGCAACCTGAATCTAGATTTTAGAGCGGCAATATAAAATACTAAAATCTGGACAGAAACAAGTTTGATTTAGAAGGCTCTCAACAGATTAAAAACGCTGTTGCAGAAGTTGAAACACATTTTAATTGGATGGCTTTCGTGCGCGCGATGTACCCCATCATCAATTCTAAAATTAATTTTTCTTGGAGTGGTTTTACCGCAGACGTAGGGATTTTTCCAATGGTAAATTCTATAAAATAGAGCCAAGTCAGTATTGCAAGAACAAATCCCATTTATCGAATTCGCAAAACATGAATAAAAGTAGTCTGGCACTTTACCTCACATTTTTATGTCCACAGAATGCGGTGGTATTTCAGAATAGAAATGCTTATATTTTGTCAAAGCAATCGCGGGTTAAGTTAAAAAAATAATATAGCAAGATTTTTTAATGTGCCCATATCAATGCATTTTAAATATACCCGTATCGCAAAAATAGGTATCAAAACTAAGTATATTCCGGCAGTTAATCTCACATTTTTATATCCGCAGATAGCCGTTGTATTTTGAAAGCAGTGCATCCCAAACTTTTAAGCTCGCAACGTGACCCCTGTTCACGTTAAAAATGCTCCGATGACCGCAAAGTTATATGAATCACCATGTTTGGCCACCGAAAGCATGACCCTAATTACGCATTGTTACTCACCCCTCAGCATTAATGATAAAATTCGCATGCGAGCCGTTTCTCTGAACTTATGTAACGTCTCGAAATCGCGATATTTATGTTTTGAACTAGTTTTAATACCTGTGCTTTAAATAAAAATTTTAACGAAGTACAATATGTATAATACAATTTTTTTATTATTATATGTGTGATAAAATACATTAAAAACGCGTAATTTACTTTACTTAGTCCAGCCCGCAATTGCATTTTGCATATTCAATGTGGCCCGTTAGCAAAAATAATTGTCCAGCCCTGGACTAGATTGTGGAGGAAGCCATAATTAACCAGTGGTCACGGGAACCATACTGCCCTAATTGTCTGTTATTAAGAACATATCTAATAAAATTCAAGGTCCATAACTGAAGTTGGAATTTGTTTGTTTGCCAAATATCTGTTGCTTAATATCTGTTTGGTTCTTCTGAACAAGGTCCTGTGCTAGCAAATATTCAATTACTTTGATATTCTTCGACTGGATGTACAATTACCCTAAGAATTAAATGAACGAGTTTATAATGATTTAGTTGTTAGCATTAGAATCATTAAATGCAAGTAAATACCGATTGTAATGTGACTTGAATCAGTTCATGGTTTGGAAAAGAGATACAGTGATGGAATTCCAATTACAGATCCTAATACATTCTATATATTTCAGAGAAGCAATCTGGCCATTTTCTGCCTCAACCGATTGGAAAACTGAGAAATTTAAGTTGAAAAAAGTTAAGTCGGCGGACACTGAGGTTTGTAAGAATGTACTTTACAGAAAAGGATGTTTTGAAGTCGTATCTCAATCTACATAGTACAAATTTATCAAGCTTTTCGCTGTGGCATAGCCTGATGGCTTTGTCAGGCATAGCGAACTACCATCGCATATCTTTTTTTCCACTTTCGCAAAGAAATAACACCAAACTGTGTTATAATGAAAGTTTTATGCCGTTTTATGTTACAGTTTCTCTAAAAAAAAACTATTTTCACAAAACCACAATTTATAAATTTGTTATGATTTGTCAGCTTCAGGGCGTAATCATTTAAAAAATAATAATTAGAAGCCAGGAACGGAAATTGTCTTATACTTACTCATAACTCAGATAATTTAAAATTTCGACTCTGTGGTCAAAAGGAGATCCTGACGAAAAATATTGGAAACCACTACTATAGCGTATGAAAAATAATTGTCTGCTGAGAATGCTCAGATAATTCAACCTAACGCTTTTTGATTTCTCGTCAGAAATTTCAATCTTAGAAACCTTAAATTCTATGGAGGATTTGAAATTTCGACTTCTAACCAGTGTCGTATCTATGGTCGTGCAAGGGGCACAAAAAAACGAAAAGTTCCAATCATGAAATGTTTTAATAAAATAATTTCAAATTGGAAAGAACTGAAATTCATATTTTTACTTAGATAATAACGTACAAGTATCTAAATTCAACAACAGTCGTTAAAAATTTAACAATCAAGTTTTTAAACTTTGCCATGGAAGCCATTCTACGAGTGCCACTGCTCCCAACTCCTGAGAGTTTGGGATATATTATTTATCCATTGTCAAACATATCTAAACTCTCACTCCAGATTTACCTCAGACCATAGTTTTCTCTAAGGTGCCATAGCGCAGTACCACCAAAACATTTTTGAAGTAAAATTTCATTCTTGCGCACTTGCAGTATTAGCTACGTTTCCGAAGTGTAGTTTGTCAAATTTTTTACTGCTCGATAATGAATCAGCTATGTATCAAAATTCAGTAATGAACATATATAAAGTGTATAAACATAAAAAGTTATTATAAATAAATGTACATTCTGATAATATATTATACATTTATACTATTGTAATATTTTACAAAGTTTGTAAATCATTTAGGACTCTGCTAACTCAGCCCTGAAATATTCATGCTCACTATAACAAACATTAGCTCAGAGTAAAATTTTCTTAGAGGGAACACTCAAACATCACTTATGGAAGTTCCACTTGAAAGTAATTCCTTTTCTTTTACTTATGCTTCCGGCGAGGCATCAGAGAAGAAATTATTTCGCTATTTAGGTCTATAACTTTTTTCTGTAACTCTAGGTACAACTTGAACTTGTGGCAACGGGGGATGTGGAATTGGACAACATCAAGACTTTGTCCTCTTCGGACTGTGATGGTCTAGGTAAGCATTAGGTTTTATTTAATCATTGGCCTAATAGTTAAAGTGTTAATCTTGGACTGTCGGTGTCATAAGTTGGAGATTTCACATTCAAATCTCATGCCTATGTTGCAGGCCCATCCCCGGTACCAAGGGCATAACTAAGAGGGTTTGAGCGTTGGGACCCATTTTTGAAATGTTAAAAAGGCATTTTTCTGTATCATAAATAGTAGTTTTTTTGGGGTTTGAACAATTATTAGACCCTCAAAACACTTGAACACCTGTGTTCTCTTGTCGGGACCCGCTAGCTGTCCAACTTGGCAACTAAAAATGTCAGAAACCTTTTTTTTTAAATTCTGGCTACACCTCTGAATGATATGCTGGGCCTGAATGATTTCAGTCTATTCAAAATGAACCAACTTTCAGCATAGCAGTGGAAGCTTGGGCGCTCCCGTAGTATGTGAACCAAGATAGCGGACACCGGGACACCAGCCATAATTTTATTCCAACATTCCTATTTTACTTCTATTACGAGTCCAGAGACTAGCCAAGTGACTCCCGTAGTATTTGTACCTGAAATTATTGCCCTAACCCTAACCTGGTGCTAACACATACTATGTCCTGGTGTCCTCCATCTTGGTTTACATACTACATGAGTACCAAACTTTTAATACTCATGCAAATGTTTTCCCTCCTATTCCCGCCTATTAAAAATTACTATGGTTATTGAAAAATTTAGTTTCATTCGTGTCATTATAGTTAAATTTTGATCATAGTAACAATGAATGATGCTGCTGCTTTTTGTTCTAATTCTTAAAGCGAAAGTATTTATTTTTGCAAACAGAATCTTGTTTTTCTTGTAGTTTTTCCTTGCATGAGAAAGTTAGTGGGTCACCGAATTTTTATGCGACGAAAGTGGGCCACGAAAGAAAAAAGGTTGAGAACCACTGAGCTATCGGGTTCGACTGGAGCCCAGAAAAATTTGAATTTCAATGGTCTCGGGGGTTCAAAAAAATGTTTCAAGCTTGCAAATCGCTATGTGTGATACCGAAAATGCTTTTTTATTTACATTTCAAAAGATGGGGTTTCGACCCACAAAATCACCCCCATGGGTACACCTCTGGCTCCCTCATATTTGTAAAATTTCATGTATCACTGCCCGCTCAAACAGAAATTTATTTGGAGTGAAAATATGAAAACGCCTTCAAAAATCAGTAAAATGTGTGAAAAATTGTCAAACAAGATCGTAGAAATATGTGTTCTTGGTACCCTATGCTAAATTTAATTTTTTTTCATTTGCTTTTCACAGATACACCATGTGCTAAACAAACTCTCGACCACGGAAAAGTTGATCCTGAGAAGGACTTGTACATCAAGGATGAGGCGGTCACTTACTTATGCGACAATGGTTACACCTTGGAAGGGGGGTCGACAGGAACATGCAAAGCTGATGGTTCTTGGACTACAACACCAGTTTGCAAATCAAGTAAGATGTTTTTTCTGTGTGGGATTTTTTTGCATGGTGTGAGAATTTTTTATATAGTAACTTAATTTAAGTAAAAAAAGGCAAGTTTTTATTCGCACGCGGTATTTTTGTGAAACGGTTTCGCAAATCGAAAAGACAGAATATACCTCTTGTAAAATGGCTTCATTCATTCTGGCAAAGTTTTATTCTCACATATCCTCATTTTTTTTAAAACTGTAGTTCTACTGATGCCAGCTTTCAAACTATTAATGTTATGTATACTCATCTACCAAATGCTAACAGAAATAGATCTCTAACATATTATAAAGGCTCCATTTAGACGGCTAATAATAGAGGCGTTGTTCCTAACACTTCATAGCAGCTCCTTCCATGGACGAACCGATGGCAGCTCTTGCTGTGGTTCTGGTGCTATTACCTTATATTCGCAAAGTCATGTACCAGATATTAGTTTATCATGCGTAATTATATCTACTTAAACCTGCAACCTAATCTCAAATCCATCAAAACTGTATCTATAAGAAAAATGTTCCAACTTACTCAATATTATCACCATCAGGGGCAGCCCTGCCATTACAGCCGACATGCCTTGGTTACGGCAGCAAAATTTCACCCGCCTCTGGTTTCCAATTTGCTGCCGCGGTAACGGCAGCTCGCCATTAGTTTGCGGCAGCTTAAAAGTCAGTCGCCATGGGTTTGGCCATAGCGGCCATGGTTTGGAAATCCTGCCATGGTTTTGCGGCAACTTCAGACGCCGCAAAATACTTGAAACACTTGTAATAATGAGGTAATTTAACATAAGCTTATGGCAATACATTTTACATCTCAAGTTTAGAATTCATTTTAATAATTTTTGTACGAATTGCAGAAGAAATTGGGAAAATCCTTCAAATAAGGATCGGAATAATGGTCTCCATCGTCTGCATTGCGGTAATCGTCGTTTTAATTATTTGTTGTACCCGGCATTGTAAAAGAAAAAAGAATAAGAGAGCTGCACGGGCCACAAGTTCTCGGGAATCCCCTGATAAAAATTCCCCTGGACACGCTACGAACCCAGAATCAGCACTTTTCGTTAATTCATCAGTTTAGGAAAAACTTTTCAGTTTTTCAGCGTTTTGTTTAGTGTATTTTCAGCAAAAATTGCCTCATTTCAAACTCACTGCCATTCGAATTCTAAAGTTACACATCTCAAGTCTCTTCACCCAACCCAGGGTGTAAAAATTTAGGTAGACAATGTCGCACCCGAAAGATTTCTGTCCTTCGAAAAATATTTGCTCATTACATATCGTTGGAGATAAAAGTGACTGCTTGTACGGGACCTTTTTCAGAATAAAATGTAAATGTACTTTTGTCAATGAATTTGTTTTCTAGATGTCTAAACTATTTAATTTTTGGAATTTTTCAAAATGTTACATTTATTACAAATTCGCTGCTAAAATGTGAAAGATGTAAAAATGCTTTCAAGACCCTTCTTTAAATTCAATTTTTATCTAAATTCAAGTGATTAACAATTCTAAAACATAATTTAATCATTTGATCATTTTCGATTACGTAAAATTAACCAAAAAGCAGAAAATCTTCAGTATTTTCTGGTGGAATTATCTGATCGCTCTGCTGAAAACTAAAAATTTTTTTTTAAATTGTGATGGAATTATATGGACATTTTTGCTGAAAATGCTTAAAATAGCAATAAACTCATTTTTTTAGCAATGTAACAAATTTACAATGTTTTTGAATATTTCTAGAAAATAAAATTTAACCACCTCCTCTCCCTATGTCACTGAGTGTCGGACCCAAATATCTTGTTACTCTGAAATTTCATTTCCTATTTTGAGAATCTAAATTGCACAAAATCCGTTAGATGTTAATATTTTTCAAAATTTGGGGGGGGGGGGCGAATATTTAAAAAAAAAATCAATATTGAAAAAATAATTATCTTCAAATTTCATGAATTTCAAAATATTATTCTTTACATTTGTAAGTCCTAAAAATTTGACTCATTTTTTTTTCGCCCCCCTCCCCCCACAAATTATGCACTGAAAAAAAACATTGTAACTTTGAAAGCATATTTCAATGTTATCATTTTATGCTTTTTTTGATTGTTTTAATGTTATTTGAGACAAGGGATGCATTTCTGGGGAATTCCCCCTAACCCACAACACTTCATTACTAACAAAAAAAATTCGGGAAGTGAATACTTTACACTTTTACATTCCGTAGAATCATAGGTGGCACTAGAGAGTATTTTACTACTAAGGGCACTAGCAAAATTTCTTCCTAGGGAGTTGCACTTATTAAAAATATCGTCCTTGAAATTTGAACGCAGAATAGAACTGTTAGCTGTTAGAACAAAACAAAAAGAATTGCAGCAAAGATTTCAAAACAAAAGTCAAATGATAAGTCAGTGTTTGCTGTCGACTAGCCTTTCCTCTCGCTTGAATATTTTCTGTTTTGCAATTTCCATTCCAAATGCTCTTATTTCATTGTCTGCGCCCCCTTTGTGGGTCACACCCCACCGCTTGAAAACCACTAATTTAGAGTATAGGTATTGACATTGCTCTTTTTTCTCAATGTATTGAAACAATCTCTCCCAGTTGTTTCATTCATCACATTATCATGGAATGCTCATCTTTTGTCTCAAAAATCATTAAAATTGTCTAAAGCTAAATGTGGTATCATAAAAAATTGAGTTTTTTGCTTCTAAAACGTTTCTTTTTTATGAAAAAAGCGAGGTATGACGCACTTACATCGCGATAAAAGTCACTCATCTCAGGATCAGTAATTTATTTTTCCACCAATGCTGGAAATACGCATCCTACATAATATGTGTAAAAAAAATAAGGATAGCATTTTCAGGGTGGATGAAGACGCTAAAATAATCACGCACACTTACTCGGAAACAAAAAGGTCATCTCTGAGCAAAGTAATGGGTGATTAAATTAAATGTCAAAAGCTATTGGAACTATGAACAATTATTATTCTGGGATTTTGAATAATGGAGCAAATTATTCAATTTAAGGACCTGTGCTATTATTGATAATTCAATCATTCTGTATAGTTTGAGCATCTCTTGACATTTCCTAGATTGCTCATAACTTTGCTCAGAGATGAGTGTCATAAATATGCATAGTTTTAGTATCTCTTGGCGTTTGAGGGGTAGGCGTTCATTTCTGGAGATGATTTTCGGGCTCGAATCTGATACTTTCAGCCACTAGACTCAAATTAATTTTGCTATGCCCAGCTCTCACCGCTTCATAGCAGCTCCTGCCACGAACGAACCGATGGCACCTCTTGTCATGGTTATGGCGCTATTACCGGTATATTCACAAAGTCATGTACCAGATT
Source organism: Styela clava (assembly GCF_964204865.1). Taxonomy (NCBI): domain Eukaryota; kingdom Metazoa; phylum Chordata; class Ascidiacea; order Stolidobranchia; family Styelidae; genus Styela; species Styela clava. The sequence continues at coordinate 22,235,599 of NC_135257.1, forward strand.
TTAGTTTATCATGCGGAATTATATCTACTTAACCTGAATCCATGAGAAAAATGTTCCAACTTACCCAATATTATCACCTCCAGGGCAGCCCTGCCATTACGGCCGACATGCCGTGGTTACGGCAGTAAAATTTTATCCGCCTTTGGTTTTCAATTTGCTGCCGTGAGAACGGCAGCTCGCCATTGGTTTGTGGCAGCTAAAAAGTCAGTTGCCAGCGGCCATGGTTTGGAAATCCCGCCATGGTTTTGCGGCATCTTCAGATCCCACAAAATACTTGAAACTGCACTTGTAATGATATGCTCATTTAACATGAGCTTATGGCATCACGTTTCACATCTCAGTTACCTGTAGAAATTAACTTCACCACGGATAATGAATAGAAAATAGAATGAATTTTGTGTATTGCTGTGGAGTGCTTATTATATTTTGGATTGGATCGCATTTTTAAATTTCGTGAGTCAGAATTCCGAGACAACATTTAGAATTCTTTGGGGCAAAATAAGCAAATATTAATTAGGCACTCACAACAGAAGATTAAAGAAGTCTTTTATATGACATGGATATGGATATGATAATTGAGCCATCTTATAGCTTGTTACATAGGCCGGGTTGGACTGATTGTCATTCCTCAAGGACAAATTTGAATGATTTTGAATCCGGGGTATAGACTGATTTTTATTGAAAAATGTTTAGTTCCATATATCAAAGATTTTTTATGAGATTATTTTGCACTGTCGACCTGTGCAATAAAATTCATCTTGGTGATGAACTATGAATGTTACATTCATTTTTGGGCGCTCCAGAAGTATGTGTACCAATATAGAGGTAACTAATTTTGTTTGCCTAATTTACATCAAGTTGTGTGAAGGGACTTAAACCTATGGGAATGGGATATTCACTTAGTCCCCGAATTTCGTAATAAACTAAAATAAGGAATATCGGAATTAAATTATGGCCTAACCGTCACCTGGTACACACACTACGGGAGTCTATGATTCCTTTTCTAAGCTTTTAACAAGTTACATTTATTTTAACAATTTTTGTACGAATTGCAGAAGAAAGCAGAAAAATCATTCAAATAGTGATCGGAATATCGGTCTCCACCGTCTGCATTGCGTTAATCGTCGTTTTAATAATTTGTTGTACCCGCCAACGTAAAAGAAAAAAGAAAAAGAGGGCTGCACGGGCTGCAAGTTCTCGGGAATCCCCTGATAAAAATTCCCCTGGACACGCTACTAACCCAGAATCTGCACCTTTCGTTAATTCATCAGTTTAGGAAAAATTTTTCAGTTTTAGGGCGTTTTGTTTAGTGTATTTTCAGCAAAAATTGCCTCATTTCAAACTCACTGCCATTCGAATTCTAAAGTTACACATCTCTTCACCCAACCCAGTGTGTAAAAATTTAGGTAGACAATGTCGAACCAGAATGATTTCTGTCCTTCGAAAAATATTTGCTCATTACATATCGTTGGAGATAAAAGTGACTGCTTGTACCAGACCTTTTTCAGAACAAAATGTAAATGTACTTTTGTAAATGAATTGGTTTTCTAGATGTCTAAATTATTTCATCGAATTTTTCAAAATGTTACATTTATTACAAATTTGCTGCTAAAATGTGAAAGATGTAAAAATGCTTTCAAGATGCTTCTATAAATCTAAACTCGATACAACTTTGTATCTAGTAATTAGTAAGTAATCTAGTAAGTAATTAATAATTTCAAAACATATTTTTAATCATTTTTGAGTTAAATTTTCCAAAATTAATCGAAAAGGCGATGACCACTTGTTTTGATTTATTTCTGAATTTTTTTGGTGGATTTCTTCAAACACCCTATTAAAACCAATGTTTTTTTTTTCAATTGTAATGGAATTACATACATAGACGTTTTTGCTGAAAATGCTCAAAATAGAAAAAACTCATTTTTTATCAATGTAACAAATTTACAATGTTTTTGAATATTTATAAATAAATAGAATACCAACCCCCCCCCCCTCTCCCGTGTCACTGAGTTTTTGGACCCAAAATCTTGGTACTCTGAAGTTTCATTTCCTATTTTGAGAAGCTAAATGACACAAAATTGTCAGATTATTTATTCCAAAATCGGGGGGGGGGGGAAATTTAAAAAAAAAAATCAATATTGAGAAAATAAGTATTTCCAAATTTCAGGAATTTTACAATAATATCCTTTACATTCATTAAGTCCTAAAAATTTGCCTCCTTTTCCCCCCTCCCCCCACAAATTATGCATTGAAAAAAAAACATTGTAAATTTGAACGCACATTTCAATGTTATCATTTTATGCTTTTTTGATTGTTTTCATGTTTTTTGAGACAAGGGATGCATTTCTGGGGAATTCCCCTTAACCCATAACACTTCATTACTAACAAAAATTTTCGGGGAGTGATTACTTTACACTTTTACATTTCGTGGAATCATAGGTGGCACTAGAGAGTATTTTACAACTAAGGGCACTAGCAAAATTCCTCCCTAAGGAGTTACACATATTAAAAATTTAGTCCTTTAGAACTGTTAGCCGTTAAAACAAAACGAAAAAAATTGCAGCAAAGATTTCAAAACAAAAGTTGAATGATAAGTCAGTGTTTGCTATCTTCTAGGCTTTCCTCTCTCTTGGAAATTTTCTGTTTTGCAATTTCAATTTTAAATGCTCTTATTTCATCTGTTTAGTAGCAAAATCATGAATTAACATAATTAGTAAACTTACTATCAGTAGAGGCTCACTTTCAATCCTTCCTCAATGCTTTTGCGCTAGTGGAATTGTATGCTTATAATGCAAGGATGCTGTAGCAGGAATAAAGATAACTATGCTATGCAATTTAAGACTCCTGCTGCACACTAACACAAAGTAACGTTTCGACCAAGTCAGACTTCTTTGGACAATCAGTTTAAGACAATCTGAAACAGTCTGATTTTTGTCAACGTTACAGAAATACATTTGTGTCAATGCGCAGCAGAATTCTTAGATTGCATAGCTTATTAATTTGTTCCAAGGGTAGAAAATTTTATAGAAAAGCAGTTATAGTTCACTTGCCGAAAGTTGAGTATGTAATTTATTCCAAATTGTCCAGATATTCCTTGCACACGATACACATACCGGTATTAGTTTTTTAATAAAGTCTAGTGTTCAAACTACTTGACCTGTTTTACCAAATATATCGAGCAGGGTGGTCCAAGATTGGCAGCTTCGCGGGCCACAAAATTACTTTTGCATTGTTCGCAGGCCACAATAGTGCCGAGAACTTCACTCGTTTAACTTCGCTAGTTGCCTCAGCAAGCCATAACACTAGTCAATTCAGTGACATTAGTGGTGCAATAATATGTCAAAAGATTTTTAGGTTAATTTTTTGACGAAATAACACGAAATGCGATCTTTCGATTCCTCTCCGAATGTGACGCGTGCCACAGATAATGTTTTATTACCTCACAATGCAATATTTCTCGCACAATTCACCTGTGTGTTTCTTAGGTATTAGTATAGCTAGTCAAATAATTCAATTAAGTTATCTTGCATAATTCATATGTGAATTTTGCAGCTTATTATCTTCATAAACTTAATTTTACACACTCTTTTTCTCTCTCTTTCTTTTTTATATTTTAAAAGCGTTAAAGTCGTCTGAAAGTGATGGCATAAATTGTCAAATCCACTTTTCCGAAAACATTGCAAAATGATATTTCTGAAATATTGAATATCAAATATTCTGAATCAATCCATATCAAACAGATGGATTGGCAAAAAATTTAATTTTTTATAAGATTTCTTTTTTTTTTTACAATTTTCAGAAATCAAATGAAAGCCTTAAAGTTAAATGTTAATTTTTGATAATAAAAATTTCTCGGCCCCCTTTGTGGGTCACGCCACAGTGTTTGAAAACCACTGATTTAAAGTACAGATATTGACATTTCGCTTTTTCCTCTATGTTTTGAAACAATCTTTCCCAATTGTTTCATTCACCACATTATCATGGAATGCTCATCTTTTGTCTCAAAAATCATTGAAATTGTCTAAAGCTAAATATGGTATCATAATAAAATTGAGTTATTTTACTTCCAAAACGTTTCTTTTCTATGAAAAAAGCGAGGTTTGACGCACTCACACCGTGATAAAAGTCACTCATCTCAGGATCAGTAATTTATTTTTCCACCAATACTGGAAATATGCAACTTACATATACGTGTAAAAAAAATAAGGATAGCATTTCCAGGGTGGATGAAGACGCTAAAAAAATTACGCACACTTACTCGGAAGCAAAGAAGTAATGGGTGACAGCAGAAATGTCAAAAGCTATAAACTATCATCATCCTGGGATTCAAAAATAATGGAGCAAATTATTCAATTCAAGGATGTGTGCAATTATTGAAAATTCAATCATTCTGTATAGTTTTAGTATCCCTTGACATTTCTCTGGTCACTCATAGTTTTGCTCAGAGATGAGTCTTTTTTCTGAGTGGAGGTGCATAATGCAACATTATAATGCAGTTTCAGTAGCTCTTTGCAATTGAGGTTTAGGCATCCATTACTGGAAAAATGGTTTTTGGGCTAAAATGTGATGCATTTGCCCATTCATCTTAAATATTATTACGCTATGCCCGGTCTATTCCAGCACGACCTGATATGAAATTTGATTGAATCCTCAAGTGCTATAATCAGTTAGTGTTGAACAGTTCCAATGCCATCATCTAGTGTAGAAGAGAGGGTTACCAAACTTCAGCTCTGGGTGTTAGTGTCGTCCCCTCCCATCTCCCATATAAAGGGCAGTGCTTTGTATATCAATATTCTGTTCCATATGTTCCCAAATTTTTTCGTTTGTAAATCTTTTGAAATTTTTTCATTTTATTTCTGCATGGGTGACTTTGTTAACATATTTGAGATACGGTACTTAAAATGTCTGGTGAACCGTTTCGACAGCTTACCGCAGCAGGCTAGGATTAGGGATGACCAAATTCGAATAGTTCGGTCAGCTAGAATAGTAGCCTAAACCAGGCTGTCATACCCATGACAAATCGAAATTTGCCTCAAACTAATTCTATCAGTATTCCCTAGTTAGGATACGCAGAAATAAGATGCAGAATAGCAAAGAAAAACCTCAAGAGCAGCAACAGTTTATTGGAGGAAAGGTAGGTGGGTTAGTATCAGGTACAGTTCAGGTGATAGTAGGTTAGAATTATGTAACTAAATGTGAATATAGCAACAACAACAGTAGGTTAAACTAGAAAAAGATTGGACTTGTTGCCATTGTGGTGTAGTTCTTGCATTCTCTAGTTTGTTATGTCTTCCTCTACGTTCCGTCCCAGACAAGGTGATATATATCAGTTATAATGAGGTGTCAGGTATTTCAGGAGTTTGAATATGTTTTGTCCGCTCTCTTTTAACTGGCTTACTGTTGATTATTTTCAAATTTCTTCATATTTTTTGGTTTTAGCCCTGTGTTTATTTTGAAGTCTTATCTTGGCATTTATGGTTAAACTTGATGACTTTGAGTTTACTTTATTTGAACTATTTCTGTTTTTTTCTTCTGCTGGTCGGTATCATGAAAAATTAATTTGTCATTAAAAAATGGCTGCGAGTCAAAACATAGAATATTGGCGGTCGCTAGAAAAACAGAAAAATCGTCAAACAGGTATTTATTCTTACAAATGATGATTTAAAACGAGCTTGGGAAAAACTCAAATGATATTCTACATGTTAATGTTCAAAACGCTACACAAGCTTGAACTTCTAGGTTAGGACACTGCTCTGAAGTGTGCGGACAACATTTTAAGCATCTATGAGTGTAATATAACATATGCCTTTGAAAAAAGATATTTTTATAAAGATGAATGACAAATTTTCTGTTTTTCTAGCGACCACCTTGTATTTTGAATTAGAATAAAAGAAGGATATTAGTTTTAAAAAATAGGTTAAGTACTGAATGTTGAAAAATAGACCAACTTAGTGACTTACGAATAAATGCCGAACTGATGTAAGTCAAGCTAAAGTTTTCAATGTTTATACCAGTAGTGTGCAACATTTTTTGGCCGCGGGCCACATAACCACCTTTAATAACCAGGCCATACAAAAAATTAAGCAGGGAAGGCGAGATGCTATCGCTTAGCCTTACGGAAATCCACCGGAAAAAACGATGAAAGATTTAATGCAGCGACAAGACCTAACATTATGTGTCTTTACCCACGTGTGGGCCTTTTCAAACATAGACTGTCGAATTAGTAATAATCGATTCTTGATAGGAAAGATCTTGAGTGATGACAGGGGCCACACTAAATGGCTTGGCGGGACTGGTTGTGGCCCGCGGATCGCCTGCTGCACACATCTGGTCTATACCGACAGACTTTATCAGGACAACGTATAGTAATAAATAGATCACAAAACATGGAAATTTGAAAAAAGATTTGAGAATAAATATGATTTTAACGTAAAATATTGGTAAACACTGACAAAGGTATTTGAAGCCCTTTAGTTGTATATTTACCTAACCAGTTCGAGTTTAGCTGACAAAATATTCTCCTGCGTTTTGTTTATACAGTGAATTGTAAGAAAATAATCTCAGGTTTCCACAAGTCATGAGATATATATTTAAATAATAAAGCACAACTAAAAATATTAAAAAAGATTGTCGAAATTAGAAAATAGGGGGAGGAAAATAGGGTCTCCTGGGTATGGTTGGGAGGGGGAATACCCAAATGCATCTCTTCTATTTATTTTCATCATGCTTAAACTTTCAGTGTCTACATAATTTTTGTTGAAATCTCAAAAGGGGGTATGTTTATGAATACCCAAATGCATCCCTTGCAGATTATTTATCATGCTTAAACATTTAGTGTCTTCATAATTCTATGTCATGTTTATAATTTTTTCAGTGTTTTTTTTCTTCAATATTTCAGTTATCAAGATAAAAATAATTGTTTTTATAAATTTCTATGTCAACTACGGGCCTCTAGTTGTCCTAAATGATTCGAATGATTTTTATATTGGTCATTCTAATATGAAGTAAATGTATGATTTTGGAAAGGAAGAACTATAATTTAATACCATGGTTTATTAAAATTGACAAGTTTAACTACTTCTGGAAGGACTTTAAATAACCAAAAATTTGGGTTCAAAAGGTGTTTGGTTTCCACTACTTGTCTTATCAAGAATCTGTGCCTTTTAGAAGAAAATAAATAAATGTGAAATGTGAAGTACTACATCTTTTAGGCTTCCATTCTGGATCATTCTTTTCAATGTTTTTTCTTCGATTGCCATGAGATATTTATTTGGTTGGCTTTAAGTTTGGTGTGGTTAAATTGTTTTTTTTTTTAATTTCATTTTAGAGTTTTTTGTTCCCCCTTTTTATCACAAATTTATCTTTTAAGAAAATCGAAATAAGTAACCTTCCAAATCTGGACTAATACACTGATCAGACTGCTAGCCCAGTCTTTTCCATGTTTTTTGCTTTTTGTCCAATTATCGTGAGGCATAAATATTTAAAACTGAGAATTCCAGACATTCATTAGCCTATAAATATTTTCAAATCGATTCAAACATTGATATTAGACACCCACACACTATATTTTCTCCCTATACTAATTTTGCACACACAATACACTCACCATGCCATGAAACAAACGAATAGCTGACGGAGCCCCGAGGTTTCTCTCATAGAGTTCCGTATAGAGCAGAGTTTAAGAAACTTTTAGGGCCACGTACCCCTATTTGTGAATCTTAGTTTTGACGGGCCCCCATCCTATGTCGTATCAATTTCTGTGTCTAACCAACGAGTAAAGGTAATGTTTCATCTACAACACAAGTCAAGTCACAAGTCTCAACCTGTATTTTATTATCACATTGATAAGAGGTGAAAATGCTGCCTCAGGCATGTAGGTTGTTGCAAAAGACAAAAAATTTTCATTCATCACTCGGGCTTTCCCGTTTTTCAATGATTTTTCTTAAGTTGTTTCAAAAATAAGATATTCATTTGATTGGACAAATGTTATGCTTGTCATGCTAGTCCCTCCCACGCCTCCTTTTTGCTTTTTCTTGTGGGACTTCAGTTGCTCAAAATTACATTTTCCTGTGGGAACTGTTTCAATTACTTCTAAACAACAATATATGAATGATTATTTTTGGATTAATTGGAATTTTCGATTTTAAAGTAAAATTTGACGAGACATGGTGAAGGTTTTTTTTGAAGGAAAAAAATATCTACAAGATAATGTGAAGCAATACAGTGTTTTTTTTAAATTGCCATAATGTACTTAAGTTACTTATTTGTTTGCGCAAATTTTAACTTTTTGTCGATTATTTCATCCTATGTCTCATTTTATTTTTCATATTCGATTTTTCTCATTAGTAGACTGCCACTAGGTGTCCCCATAGTAAAATTTTCTGTTTCTAAGTTTATCCATTATTCCGTTGTCTATTTGACGTACAAAATCCTAGGCCAGCGTTCCTCAACCCTTTTTTGGGGGGGGGCCCACTTATATTGCACAAAAAAATCTGTTGCCTATTAAATTTCTAATGCAAGAGTAAAATGAGAAGAAAAACAAAAAATTATTTTTGCAAGGACAGACAAATCCACTTTAATAATCAAATAGGAATCACCTTTTAGTATGAAAAAAATAGCATCATCATTCATTACTAATACAACAAAATTCAATTAAGTTATCAATAACTCCCAGAGAGCCATTTTTAGAAGATTTGTTGCCTGCCTGAAAATGTTAGTGTGGCCCAGTAATTCAGTGTCCTTGGCTTTGTGTATTTTAAAGGTTAACAACAAAGTAAAAAAAATACAGACGATTTGGAGGGCATGTTGGCCTTGTTTTTTTATCCTATGTTTTTTTGGTCAAACTAATTGCTAATTAATGGTAAATGGTTTCACTGATTATTTTTCATCGAAGCTGCATGCGTTTAATTATATTGTCACGAGTGATTAAACATGTAATCAAGCTTATGTTATTGATTTCTAGTACAATTGAAGCAGACAAAAGGGGGGTTACACCAGTTAAGTTTTCAGGGTGAAGAAAATTTTCATACTAAAAAATAACATTTTTAGTGCTGCGAAGGAGGTGGAAGGAGTATTAGCACCAGTTCAGTGTGTACCAAATATTAATAATGAAAACTTTGGCCTGAGCAAGCATTTATTAATAGTCAGTTGAGAATGCTTAAAAAATAGAAAAAACCTGTACAATGAATTTGGTATTTATGTATGGGAGCAATATTTTTTTGGGCAATCATAGAATTGGGGTACGAAAATTTCATAGTGATGTTGCCAAACGGTTGGTTACAGAAACAAATTGAAACCTAATTTGAAAACCTTGCGGTAAAATTTTTTCATACCCATGGTCGGGTCAGACTCCCCCTCCCCCATTCGAAATGTAAAAAAACAAACATTTTTCGGTGCTCCTGAAGTATGCACACCAAGATGTCGCACAACCTGAACCCTAACCTGGTACTCAACCTGAGTTCAGGTTGTGCGTCATCTTGGTGCGCATACTTCAGGAGGTCCCATTTTTCTGTATCATATATAGCAATTATTCGTAACTAGAAACGAGGGTCGGAACCCCCTTTTTGGAAATGTAGAAAAAAAAACATTTTTCCGTATCATACAAAGCAATATATATCGTAGCTTGGAACTCTTTTTAGACTGGCTAGCTCAGTGGTTCTCAATCTTTTTTTCTTTCGTGGCCCACTTTCGTTCTTAAAAATTCTGTGGCCCATTAACTTTCTCATGCAAGGGAAAAATAAATATTTTCACTTTAATATTTAGAACGAAAAGCAGCAGCATCACTCATTGCTACTACAATAAAAAATTGTCCATAATGACACAAATGAAACTAAACTTTTCAACAACCATAGTAATTTTTGATAAGCTTGTGGCCCACTTGAAAATGTCTCTATGGCCCAGCAGTTGAGAACCAGTGGGCTAGCTGTTACGGTCTGACTTGACAATTAGAAATTTCAGATGTCCCGGAGGTAAAAATTCCTGGCTGCGACTCTTGAGTTCAACACCCTAATTTGTATGTATGTATGTTCATTTGCCCCAAAAATGTAACAGTATATGCATAATAATTAAACGGGGCTCCCGAAGTATGCGAACCAAGATGGCGGACATCGGAACGTAACATGGGTAACAGGTTAGGGTTAGGCGATAATTTTTTTCTAATTTTCCCTATTTTAGTCCTATTATCAGTTCGAAGACTAGCCAGGAGCATCCCGTAGTATTTATACCTAAAATTATGGCCTAACCCTAACCTAGTACAGATATTACATTCCGATGTCCGCCATCTTGGTTCGCATACTTCGGGAGCCCCAATTAAACAGTAAAACAGAGACGGGATACATGTTCAAGACCTTACTGGCCTAAGACACAGATGTGCGACATGTACCCCTAACAATGATAACAACAGTTTAGTACTGCTGCGTTATACTAGGACAACAGAAATGAAATTGACGCTACAAATAAAACTCCAGTAAAATACACAAGACAAATAGGTATGGCACAACGGCGATATGTACAATAGTCAGTTTATGGCACGTCCATATCCCAGGTTCCGGTGTGAAAAGATGGAGATAGGGTATGGGTCGCTGAATTAATATGTTTTCACAATAAGTCTCGAGAAACACGTAAAGATTTGTTTGGGATAATTTTGACTGCAATATAGAAAAGTAATTATATTTAAACCTCTATCGCCATCATGTGCTTGTTCATTCATGTTCACTACCATTTATTCAGCTCCGACCACAACTGCATCTGAGACTCCAACTACCACCAGTGCTGTGGAACCCACTCAAGCCCCTACAGGTCAATATTATCGCATGACGCACAATTCCAGTTCAGTTTTTTTCTGAATGAATGTATAATTTATGCGGCACCGCAATCATGCCTGAGCTAACCTCCTGATTCCGCTAAATTCAAAATGATTTTTACAGAGGTGATGGGGTGATAGCTAGAATTAGGGGTATGTGATTCAAAATTTCGGTAGAATTGTTGCAATTAAAAATAGTTGAAACTAAGTAATGTACTATTCCAAACATGGGTGTCACAATTGAATACACAAAGCCTAAACCATTTAAAAATAATTCTAAATCTGCAGATTGAAACATATTTAGATTGTTAGTTCCAGCCCAGTTCCAAAAAAAACTTACTATAGAAGAGTGAATTAAAACTTAGTAACTTACCATTTTAAACTGGGCTGTAGACTGGGCTGTGAAATTCCCACCCAACTCTGAGCCATTTGAAAATAACTACACACTCCTGGTGGGCAAGAAATGAATTTTTGGCACTGACTAGTTCTGGGAAAGTAAATTTGGGCAAATTTTGTTGAATTTCTGTTGATAAAATATCGCCATTAAATTTTGAAATTCCATTTTTTCAAATCCAGTGACTCCAAAATAAGTCTCCAATACTATTCGAAACGCACCTACCTCCGGCTCCACAGCGATGATTTTAAATAGATTCTGAGATTATATTTCCGAACATAAATAATCCAGCAGCAGTCATTGGCTTATGTAGGCCTTCTTTGATTGTCTGTTGAGGATGACTCCTGAAGGGCATGAAGTATAGCAATTTGTCATAGCTTGAAATGCTTTTTCGATCGACTAGCTGTTGCGTAAACTTGGCAATTAGAAATATTAGATCCCATGCCGTTGAAAATTCCTGGGTTCAACACCCAAGTTTTGACTGCAATATAGGAAAGTAATTAAATTCAGCTCTTTACCGAAATCATGTGCTAGTTCATTATATTCAGTTACATTTATTCAGCTCCGACCACCACTGCATCTGAGACTCAAACCACCACGGGTATGTTGGAACCCACACAAACCTCTACAGGTCAATATCATTGCATGAGGCACAATTTTTTCATTATTTTTGAACAAATTTATGCGACATCGCAGTCTTACCTGAACCAACCTCCTGATTCCGCTAAATTTAAAATGATTTTTGCAAAGGTGATAGTTAGAACTAGGGAAGGGTGATTCAGAATTATTAATAAAGTGTGAAGCAATAATCTAACATTTTAACAGGGCTGCAGACTCAATATTTTCAGAACCCACCCTGGCTACGTCCCTGCCACCAGGATGTAGTAAATTGAGCAGGCAATACCGAACTAGGAAATCTATAAAGTTTGTTACCTTACATTAGGATAGGATAGGATTTACATATTTATCCTGGGGGAGAGGAAAGGCGATAAGACGGCTTATCCATATGGCGAACCGCGGCCTCTCGTCCGGTTACCATTCCAAGTCGGGTATGGGATTAGTTATATTGTTTGTTTTCGGAAGCATGGACTTGGTGGTGGAGTAAGCCGTAACCGACCAGCGGTTACATGAACCTCCCAACGACGGCGAGGAGTCCAGCAATCCTCTCGCACATAACCATTCCCGCATGGGATTCGAACCTGCGAACCCACGCAGAGTAATTAGAGGTGCGGTGGCGAGCATATTCCTAAAGCTTAGCCCGTTGAGCCACACCGCCGCGCCACATTGTCTGGTTGTGCAGAGTCTGGTGTAGAGTGAAAGTTGTGTCTAAAATAAAAAATATTCGTAGGTTCAACCAGGGATGGTCGGAATTCGCAATGGTATTAGCGACTTTTTTCGTCTTTGACTTTTTTTCGTCTTTGAAAACCCCCCTGGCTGCGTCACTGGTCGGAACCCCTCTTTCTGAAATGTAAAAAAAGGGCAGGAAGTATATCATATATTCAGTTACATTTATTCAGCTCCGACCACCACTTCATCTGAGACTCAAACAACCACCGGTATCTTGGAACCCACGCAAACCTCTACAGGTCAATATTATTGCATGACACACATTTTTTTTTTCTGACCAAATTTATATTTTCACCTCCTGATGCCGCCAAATTTGAAAATATTTTTGCAAAGGTGATGGCTAGAACTGATTTTAGTGAGGCTGTAGTAAAATAGAATGACTTCGCGGGCGGGCAACAGAATATTGGAAATGAATGAAAAATAAATAACCTATGTTTAAGGAACGTACTTCAGGGTTTTGGCACAGTCTAGAACAAATAATAATAAACCAAAAAAAACGTTCAAGCAACCAACTATCGGCTTTGCCGACAGAAAAATAATAAAACAACAAAATTCCTCGCGGAACGAAGAAAGAGTCTATAGTTTAACAGAAAAATTTCACAGAGATTTAATTTAGTAACACACAATAGTTAAAGTAATTTATGCATAATTCTATTTTTAATCAGTGTTAGAAGTTGCATTAAGTACGAAATATATTCTGAATTATCATCAGTGTAATTTGCACGAATCACTGTAAAAAGAAAAATTTAAAATAAATATTGTTGTATTATTGTTGCACTTGTCCATTTACTCGTGTCACATAACAGAAAATCCTATCTCATATGTTTACTTGAACCCCAAAGCATGATAAGTGGACCAAAACAGGAAAAGGAGACATGATATTTTGAGATTCCGATTCAAACTTATACCAAATAGGTTTATCGGGGTGGGAGGAAAGTTGACGAAATGGGTTAATCTAATGCCGAACCAAAGCCTCTCATCTGATTACCAGCCCATGTCAAGTATTGGAATAGTAAATTAGTTATTTGGTTCATATGAATGACTTGGAGGGAAGAATCATCATTTCCTCTCCTGAGATAAATATTATTGAAGTTTTAAATTGAATATTGAAGTTATCCTGATATTGAAGTGACTTTAATAGGCATCATGTTTGATCAGTTCTAAAACGCATATTATTGGGCACAAAGTAGGCATATAGACTGTTTAGCCTAATTGTTATAGGGTAGGGAGAAATCTCTTTCTTACAACTTATTGGCATTTGATTTTGAATTTTTAGTGCTTGTCGATTGGAGAAGGCTATTGCTTATTGTTATTTTTAAGTCCTGAATGCTATGGGATTATTTTACCTAAAATTTATGAGATATTGGAACAGTTTTGTGTGACTTACTTTTACCAATGCGTATTCAGCTTCTCCTGTCACCACCTCATCTACAACTCCATCCACCACTCAATCTCTGGGATCGACAGAAAGCCCAGCTACAGGTCATTATCGCAGCATGATGCATGCCTTTGTCCTTCAAAGCAAAATATGATGTTATGCTTGCTTATTATCTATAATGATTGGTGTAATTCGGCGTATAAATGTTAATTTGCCTTGGCTAATGTTATGTTTAGGGGTAACCAATCCAAAAAAATTACTTGAGCGCTACTAAGTGAAGGGTTGATGTTGAAACTAAAAATACTAGCGGTTTCATTGTGCCTACTATATGTTTGCATTGCAAACCGAAGGTTCCAGATTTTATTAAAACTCTTTGGCGTCCCGTTTATCCATAAATTCTAAAATAAATTTACTAGAGTGCTACAAGGCAATGGGAGTTAATATTTAAACCAAAAATACCTGTTGTGGTATTTCTTACGCCTACTTTATGTTAGCATTACAAATTAAAGATTCCAGACACTTAGTGTCAAGTTTATCCATAATGTAGAAAATTGGGCCTTCAGTACCAAACTAAATATATAATGGTACTTCCAAAAATAGATTGGCCTCCGGTATTGCACCTGGCATGTTTGATTCACGTATAAGAAATATCAGATTTTTTAGGGGCAACCTGACCTAACTATGGTGTAAAACATCAGACTCGCTACGTTGTTATTCCAATAATAGTAACTATCAGTGACATTTTGTCAAGAGCCTTTTTAAGAGTGAAGTTTGAAACCTACTCTCCGACTACTCTGTTGCATTACAGATGTTATGTTGCTTTCACTTAGAGAAACTGTCGACACCTAGCGCTTTTTTAAAATACGTGGTATATATCACTTAGAATTACAGAATAAAAATTAAGAACCCCGAACTAGAAAAAAGTTGGACCATTGATCTCTCGTAATAGAAGCCAATTTGAGATTCTAGCTACCAAATCAGGGTTATGAGGGGCTGATCTAGTACTTATCATTCCTCTATAATTTTTTCTCTGGTAAATCGCATGCATATAATGCAAGGATGCTCTAGCAAGAGTAAATATGATTATTCTATTAGATTCAAGAGTCTTTCTGCACACTAACAAAAACCTATTTCTCTTTGAGATTAACTACTTATCCATCTCTGTGCCTCGCGGATTTAAAAAAGCAAGAAATAAAATATTCATCATATTTGATCTAAGAGTCTTGCTTTACACTAACACATTCGTATTTCTGTAACGTTTCATCTGACTGAAGGCCGACTTCAAATATAGATATCTTTGACAGGTGATTTGGACTCAGTCACCATTCAAGAATGATTTATGTCATGATGAATGAATGAAGTGATTCAAGTCGACTAATTTAAGGACTCTGGCCCGTACCTGAATCCCAGCGACTAAAACTTTCGGTTAATCAGTTATTGACTTCGACTGACTCGTGGTTTAACTTACGACTCAGGGATTTAAGGATTTCCCTAACCCTGACTTCAACTATATGACAATGTCACAGACAAAACTTATGTTTTGTGTCCCAAAAATATATTTGCGTTAGTGTGCAGTGCACTTACATAATACGAAATTTTGGAATTGTGTCATTTTGATACACATTAATTTTAAAGACTAATCTAATCAAATTCAACCGTCAAAAACATGACCCTTTTACGCCGTCAAATAATTGAGAAATTTTATTGATTTTTTAACTTTCATTGTGTTTCACCCATTGTTCAAATATGCATGTAACTGCTTTTCTTGTTGTTGGCGCGGCGGTGTGGCTCAACGGGCTAAGCGTTAGGAATACGCTCGCCACCGCACCTCTAACTACTCTGCGTGGGTTCGCAGGTTCGAATCCCATGCAGGGATGGTTATGTGCGAGAGTATTGCTGGACTCCTCGCCGTCGTTGGGTGGTTCACGTAACGCTGGTCGGTTACGGCTTCCTCCACCACCAAGTCCATGCTTTCGAAAACAAACAATACAGTAAATCTAATTCCATACCCGACTTGGAATGGTAACCGGACGAGAGGCCGTGGTTCGCCATATGGATAAGCCGTCTTATCGGCTTTCCTCTCCCCCGGGATAAATATGTAAATCCTATCCTATCCTAAATGTGATCTGAGGTAGGCCAAGAGGAAGAAACATTACTGAAATACATTTGCGTTAGTGTGCAGCAGGACTTTTGAATCACTTGGAATCAAAATTGCAAATTTTTTGCGCTTCATAATTTCATATCATAATCATTAATTCAGCTCCAATCACCAACACCTCTCTAGAGACTCCTACCACCACCACCAGTGATATAGAAGGACGAGTAGAGAAGCCAGGTCTCAATTGTTGTCGCATGCTTGTGATGTGATGTGTCTAAAGATGCTTAAATTAATGAATTTAAGTCAGCAAGGGTGGCCAAATGTCAAAATGATATTTTTGCATGTGGGATGTTGGGGTAGAAAAAGGGATACTTGAATAATTTCTAATATATGAATACATTTGAAAACAGTCTTTGGGCAAAGTTCATACACAAAATTTACTCCTTCATTGGTGTAAACTTTCTATTACAGTGAAATGTAAGTCAAAGGAAACTATTCAAAATATTACTATTATTCATATTTACTATTCCGAAAACAACAAATTTTCCAAGAACTCCACCTACCTATTTGGAATTCACTACTTCATCACATGAAATGCTTCAATTCTCACATTAATCCGTATTTATTAACATGTAATTCAACGCCTTAATTATTTCTAGTCACAGCAGCTTTTCATTGGTTGCTAGAAACTTTGCACAGAGATAAGTCTCCTTCATTTCTGAGCGAACGTGTGTGACCTTGATTTGATATAATTTTCTTAAAAATTCAAAGCGTGCTTGGAAATTTCATTCATTTTGGCCATCCTTGCAAATATTTGCCAAAAAATGCTACCAGTTTCTTTGTTTTGCTTCTCTTGTCCATTCGACACTTGCAAAGCCAGAACTCTTTTGTTTCATGCTTCCTTATGTTAGTATGGTTCAAAGTGGCAGAATATCCAGGTTTAAATTTGCATGTGATTATGCTGTCTGATATATATAAATAGTGGTAGAAGTTTTTTTTATTTTGCTTTTTTTGTTTCTTTTATTTGTTAAATTATCCTCATTTTATTTCTTTTCAAAAGAATTTATTTGAAGGATTGTTGGCTTCATCATTGACTGTGTAGAATTGCAGGTTAAATTTTTGAACCCAATGCCAGCCACCATGGGGTGTCGAGTCACAAAAACCTAATCAAAAATGTTCCATTCCTAGTAGATTTTAATGCCAACATCTGTTTGTCAAGGCCCATGCTTGACATCATGTTGAGCTCCAGAAACTCTCTAACCATCAGATTTCTGGTTACCTTGCATGGGTGTGTAGTTTGGAATCCGCTGTGGGATAAATATGTGCGAGAGGATAGCTGCTCTTCGCTGATCGTAGAGTGGTTCACGTAACCGTTTGTCTGTTACAGCTTCCTCCTCGGGTCTTTGCTTCTGAAAACAAATAACTGGCTAACTAATCCAATACCGGACTGGTAACTCAAAGAGATGCTCTATAAGCCTTCGTCTCCCACAGATTGAATCCCAATCCTATCTTGTTGGAATAAGCGTTTGAGAATGCCTCATAAACCTCCAATTATTTTAGTGTTTTAAGTGCTTGGTACAAATAATACCTCAAACAATCTACTATATTATCAGGTTCTGGGACTTCATCCACCTCTACCAGCACATCGACTACAGGTTATATATATTTATTTCATGCATGCTTCGATAACAGTGCATTATATCAGTTGATTCCTAAACTTTGCTGCGCAAGATGAATTAAATTGCTATGCCAAATTATTACTCCATTTTCTTGAAAAAATTACTTTTCTGTTTGGGTCTAGAAATTGGCATATACTGGGCAAATCTGCTAAAGGTATTGTTGGGATAAAAGTATGACTGGAAATATCTGTCATTCAGTTCATCAGTCGCTTTATGATTGTTTAGAGGCACAAAAATAAACTCATAATCTGCATTGATTGAATTAGCATATAAATCATGAAAATGCAACTTTTCCGTGACAGTTTTGTGCAATTCACAACCTCCTAATGTCTTCTGATCATATTAACATGAACTGCTTTACGTCTCAATCCATATTTACGGATGCACAATTCTATACTATGATTCGCCAGTTTTGGTAGTTTCGGTCATTTTAGTGTGGTTGCCTGTGAGTGTACGTGACCTTTCTTTGAGCAAATTTCTTTTTATTTTAATTACGTAAGTCAAGTTTGTGCATCTGAAAAAAATAACTGGCTAACTAATCCCATACTTGATGTAGACTGGTATGGACCTGAACAAGAGGCCGTGGTTTGCCATATGATTAAGCCATCTTATCGACTTTCTTCTTTTCCGAAAAACATCACTCTAACTTTTTGAAAACAATTTCAGATTCTACAGGAGGAAAACCTACGTCGTCCACCCCATCACCCCATGTACCTTTCCCATCATGGGCTATAGCTATTATAGTTATTGCATTGCTTGCATTCGGAGGGATCGGTGGCTACTTCGGCTACAAAGCCTTTAGCAATTCGAAAGGGAAAGATAAGGGATACACCTCGGCGACTCCAGAAGCAGGTCGCGCTCCTTCACCACCGTCCAACAACGTAGCTCCGACTCCAACTACTACTGTATAAAGATACTTAAATCTGTTATATCGAGGGTTTCAACCCGAAAGGGCGAAACTTGAATAAGCTGTTTTTAAAAAATTTGAATGATATGCTTTTTATTTTGAACTTTTTTTGTTTAAATACTTTGGTGAATGCTGCTTTGGTTCAAGCTGAACTATGATCAGATGCTAGCTTGAAGCAAACCATTTGTTTTCATTCTCAAAAGAAATATATTTCAAAATTCGAGCTTTTGCCTTTCTGTCTAAAACCCTCTATATGTGTAATTTCTGAATCATATGTTTATAACAACAATATGGAAAGTTTTCAGTACCTCCTCTTTTGGGGATTCCCCTACTTATTGGTCTCTAGATTGAACATCAGAAACAATGTATGAAAAATTTCAGTACCTTTGGGGATTTTCCTACATATCGCCGAACCTTAGATTAAACATCAGAAAATCTCTCAAAACAGCCCACTACTGTATAACAAATGATTAGGACAAATTAATCATTCAAGCTTTGACATTTATAATTTCTGAATCTGGTGTATAAGCCTATTGAGGAGTTTGTCTCTTGCCTCTCTCTTGTAGGGGGGCCCTTTTAACGGCCCTAAAAACTAGTCTAAAAATCCCACTTTCGTCAAGAAAGTCTCTTTATAATACGGTTAAGTCTCGTCTCCGTAAAATATTCTATGAAGGAAAGTTTCAATGGGTGAAACTTTCCAGAGGGAGAAATTTTATAACAAGGGTTCGCAGCAGACCTGGCTTTTTGCTGAATGATTGTACTTGAATTTTACTTGAGACTCGTGACTTTATTGCCGAACATTTTATCTTTTATCAATGTTTATCTGATTAACACTATGGCCATGACATTTTCTCTTAAGCTTGGAATACAGAGGAAGAATGTTTTTATTGGAATTTATCTTATTTCTCATGACAATTTTTTTGTGACATTACATTAGTTGCGTTTTTAAATTTTGTTTTGCTTGAAAAATTTTGAGGCTTAAAACTGGAATTCATTGATATACTTTTGTGAGTTTTTAAAGTGTACCTTATGAAGGTATGTTATCACATTCATACTAGAGAGAGAGAGAGGAAAGCTGATAATATGGCTTATCCTCTTGTGAACCATAAGCGTCCCGTCCTATATATATTTGATTTGATGTAAATATTGCTTTTGCTATTTCAATCAAAGTTTCAATTTAGATCAGAATTTTTTAGAAGACTTCGTTACGTTTCACTTATCAGCATAGCTAAGGTACAAAGCCTCAATGGCCTTGGGGAACCACAAAGACGCAGAACTGATTTTATTTTCTCTTGCCAAGAAAACTCCTCATTCTTCCTAGTTTCATTATTTCACAGGGTGTCTTCACTTTGTTGGGCATGAATTGTTTGAAAATAATGGGATTTGGAATCTACCAATCAAAGTAACACTATAAATACCACTGGAACTGTAAACAGAGGGGGGGGGGCATGGGTGCCAAAAGCCCAAGAAAGGGGCCATGAGCATAAATGGTCAGGAATCACTGCATTGAGCTATATTGAACAATTTTAATATTAAACCTTACTTATTATATTTTGAGACAATTACCATGCATACTCAATTAAAAATGAAAAAGACTCAGAGCAAAGTTACGATATCTTGAATGTGAAAAACTACCGGATCTATATAGAATTATGGTAGTGCACTATGCACTGAAACATAAATAATTAATCGAAAGGGTAACTTTAACATTTTACCGAATAATTTATTTTTTTTGATTACCGTGAAACACTTGCCATCTTTTACTTTGTTACATATCCCCTTAAGTTCAGTAGTAAAATGAAAAAATTGAAAAATCCATGAAATGGAACCTATTGGGAATGTGGGGTACAGTGAGTATTAAGTACATATTGTTTTTGTTGGGTACACTGGCAATGAATGATGTTTCTTTTAGAATAGGCATTGTGCAATCGGCCACACTTATTTAAGGAACTTCTCTTTTTTGAAAGCCTGAAAGCTTTCTTGTTCAACACTGCTACCCAATTTATTTCACCCTGGGTAACTATGGGTTGTTTTCATTGGGATACATGGGGCAATAATTGTCTTTTATGTGACGTTTTCGCTAAGATTTGATTTTGTCAATTGTTCGGTACTTATGTAATGTATCATTTTTGTGGCTCAACAATTCCTCAAATATAACGCTGATAAGAAAACAATTTTCTCAAAAAGTTCATTTTTTTCATTTTTATTTGCTGCTTTCATCAGCAATTATGCTGTCTTTCGTCAGAATAACTATTTTTCACAAAGTGAATGCAGAGCAGTGGTTCCTGATGTATTTCCCAAGAAATTGAATCAAATTCAATTATTTTTTGTTATTAGGCCTTGTATGATGTCACTTTCTAGATAAGATGATGTCATCTTTAGTATGACGTCACACATTCATATTTTTTTTAATAAACCCCTTCAGCCTATTTAGATCCTGGATTCGCTTAAGTCTAAACCAGTGTTTTTCAAACTTTTTTGATCACAACCTACTTGGCACAGCCAAATTCATTACACTCAAAGGAACTAAATAAAATAAAAATAGAGAAAAATTTAATAATACAGAAATAATAAAATTTACAAATCCTTTAATAGGAACAACATGCTTCATAATCTTGCACAAAAGATTGAATTTCGGCGATGGTGGTTCTAAATCTTACGAAAGTTATCAATATTTTGTTTTGACATTAGTTATTGTTAAAAAAGACTTTACCGCAACCCCATATGAGCCCTTTTGCGATCTACTGAGGGGGTAGGGACCCCTATTTTGAGGTCGCGAAACCAAACAAATTGCCTATATTCCCGAAATCAAAAATCTCTGGATGGGGACACTGCTCTGGAGTAATTATAGTTGAATAATTTCTGTTTTTATTTTTAAAAAAGTAGTGCATGATGATAATAAATGTTTTGTCGCTTTATGACGTCATTTTATGTAGTAGTTACGTCATACCTTACGTTGTATTTCGTGCAAATATGAAACACCAAGCGTGTATAAATAAATGGTGTGGATCTAATTGTTATGAAAATTAATAAACTAAAGGATGTAACGATTGTTATTTGTGATACAGGGGGTTACATGCGAGAGGATCGCTGGACTCATTGCTGTTGTAGGGAGGACAACATACCACTGGTGTTGTTACAGCTTCCTCCACCATCAAATTCATCCATCTGTAACAACCACTGATCTTACAACTAGCATGAGAAGACAGCTTTCCAACTATTTATTGCCTATGGTCAAATCGTAATACCGTGGAATTTATTATATACCCAAGAGGGCAGTAATTTCCCTACACCCCTCTATAGGAGTTGGAAATCCACTAAAATTGTAACCCCCCCCCTCCCCCCCCCCCCCCCCCCCATTGGATACCTTACTTCAGTATATAGGAGTTGGAAATCCACTAAAATTGTAACCCCCCAATTTTAAGGTGTGATATCGCACATTAGATACCTTACTTCAGTATAAATGTATTTGAATATCCAGAAAGTGACATATTCATTAGTGCAGATTGTCTGTCAAACACATTTTAACAAGTTACATATGCATATGTAGTTCTATCACTAATGGCAAATTATTTCCCATTCCCCTGGATTTCAAAAAACCTCTCTAAAATGAAAAACTGGTAACATACGGCCAGAGAGAGATATCATACGGAGCCCCGTAAGATATGAAACAAGTCTAAAAATGTTGACTAATAAAACGCCATGACGCCAGAAAACACGACCTCATAATTCCTTTTATTCGATTGTTTGTAAAATTTGCCTTTTAATTAAATGAGAATAACGGGGACAAGAATAATTAATTTGGATAAAAAATTTCACGTAAGATGGAAAGGTTCCAAGCATGGATATTTACAGTGGTGGCATAGCCATGAGGATGAGGGTCGCAACCCAACTTCTGTGAATATGAAAAAAAAGTTTGTTTTTCGTATTATACATAACAATATATGGTACTCCTGAAGTATGCGCACCAAGATGTCGCACAACCTGAACCCTCATCTGGTACACAACCTAAGTTCAGGTTGTGCGCCATCTTGGTGCGCATACTTCAAGAGGTTCCAATATATCATACCTTGGAACGCTTTTTAAACCCTTCAGACTCAAAACTATAGAGACAAGACTAAATTGCCAACAATAAAGTTCAGATGTTTAATGTTACCGTGTTTCATTAAATCTGATGCATATCAGAGAATGTAAAACGTTGCATAATGAAAGTTCCGGAACATAAATTTACGAATCTTTTCAGTGACGACTTCTAAAACAAACACGAAAAAGCAAGTAGATGAATTCGACCTGGATGACTATAAAAGTGAGATTTGTTTTCATGAGATATGAGGGTTTTTAATGTTCAATGAGCACGAACATATTGTTTTGCTAAATTCTTGTAGTTGGGGTTTGGACCATCGATTTCAGACTTGAAGATGGAAAGATACTCTTTTCAATTTTCACATTCTGGTTTCGTTGTTTCACTCCAAACCAATACCCACGGAAACCCGGAAACATGGTATTCTTTTACAATCTGAATGTCCAATGTTACCGTGTATTTTATTAATCTGGCGCATAGCAGAAAATGTAAAGCGTTGCAGAATAAAGGTTCCGGAACATAAACTCACGATTTCTTTTAGCCCCGACCCCGCCAGCGACACGATTCACCACAAAGAAGTTCACTTCTCATACAACAACCCTATACAATAAAGAAGATGAATTCGACATGGACTACTACAAAAGTAAGATTTGTTATTAGTGAGATACATGGCCTATTTTTCTATCTTTTAGCCCCGAACAAGATTCAAAGCAATTGAAAGCCGCTTTGGGTTTGGATAGCCTAGTCTAACTATAGCTGATCACGAGCTAACCAGGTTTTGAACCTGCGGTCTATACCAGCGGTTCATAACCAGGGGCCCCCAATCGGTTGAAAAGGGCCACACTGCTAGACGCGCTAACTCATTTTACATTTCCCTTATCGTGGAAACTCCCACTTATTCCTAGTTTCATTGTTTAATAAGGTTATTTCACCATGTGTTTTAACTTTATCGAGAATGATCAATCAAAATACCACTGGAATCATAAACGAGACCGTGAGAGCTAAAACCCCTCGGAAGGGGGCCCGATGCATATAATGTTGGGAACTGGTCCATAGCAAGCCATTTTGACTTGACTTAACTTAGGAATGGTATTTGTTATGTGAGATACGAGAGATTCAATGTTTTTGGAGACACAGCAGACATGGCCGTTTTGCTGAATTGTTGTTGTCGTGATAAAGGCTTTTGTTCGTGACCAACGTATTCATGGAATTCAAAATTTTCAGAACTTCAAGTTTTAAGAAGTCTGTAGAAGACTTTTAATTTCCTTATACTGAATTTGATACGCCGACCCAAATCAATAACCAAGGAATAAATTTGCGATTCTTTAGCCACGACGCCACCAGCTACAACACGATCCACCACGACTCCATGGTACTGGAAACTTACATCGACCTCTCATAAAACAAGCAATGACAAGAAAGAGGATGGATTCGACTTGGAGTACTATGAAAGTGAGACTCACTATATATAAAAATGTTTTGGCGACAAAAACTTTTATGAACTTTTAAACAAAATCCCGATCTTCATTTCCTTCTGCGAAGATCAAAATTTTGATTTCAACCACGCTACGTAAAATTTGACAACTATGGCTCTACTCTCCAACTTTGTACATTCGACATTTTACACTCCGAACTAGGCTCTGCATAATCACTCACTGATATATATATAAGGAGCTGCAGTGGATGTTTCCCGAGAATAGATTGCCTTATTCATTTCCGTAACCAAGATGGCGCACAACCTGAACTCACGTTGTCTACCAGGTTAGGTTTCAGGTTGTGCGACATCTTGGTGCGCATACTTCAGGAGCACCAAAATTTCTAATTGCTGCCATCTTTTTTTTCCGACTGCAGGTCTAGGCAAATCCCTCATTATTTTATTCAAGCCATATTTTTAATATGTAATTCTAACATATGACTTTTGTCTTATAAGTGAGTTATTGACTGAGTGTTGGATTATGTGTTTTCGCTGATTTATGTGTCTGAAGGACTTATTACAATGCAACTACATATCTTCCAAGTATTATAGATTCGATTCGAAAAAAATATATATTTGATTCGATTCTCAAATCATTAGGTATTCGATGATGCCCAGCCCTAGTAACCCAAGTAACCGACTTAAAGCAGGGGTGTGCAACCTTTAATACAGGAGGGCCAGATACAAATGACTGGGTGAAAACGCAGGCCGCACTTTCATTCAACATAGGCTTTCTAGTAGTTCCAGGCATGAAAAATTTGGTTATTGACCTATGACGTGTTTGTTTGCTTTGCACAAGCTAGCTGTTAGGACATTGTAACGTTGAAGGCATAGATAATAAATCGGACTCAGGTATAGGCTTTGCAGCGCAAAGGAATTGGGAATTACTCGCACATACCAGATTAAACTAAGTTAAAAACTCGCTTTCGCGGGTTCACCTCATTTAAAATTGACACTTCACCGTGGGCCGCACAATTTTTCCTTTTGGGGCGTATTTGGCCGCGCGCGGTAGGTTGAATGCCCCTAATTTAATAACTTGGATTTTTTCTCAGATCCAGCACTGCCAACCTTATCTACTTCTACAAGCTCAACAACTTCGCTTGTTTGGAAACTTACCTCGACAATGCGCGGAATGGACTCACAAAATAAAGATGATTCCGGATACAACAACGAGGGAATAGACTCCGACCACCTCAACCTTAAAATATGTGAGTAATGTGTATTCAATAAGGTTAGCATTGCTTTGATCTTGTATAAGACATATGGAGATAGCTAAGACATACGAACATGGAAGTGGCGCTTCGTTTCCGTGAAACCTCAGAGCACAAAGTTTGTTGAGGAGCTCGACGGCAGATGTGGCGGAATAAAAAAATGTTGATATAGCCATCTTATGGACTTTCCTCTCCTTCGAGATATATTTGTAAATCCTATTCAATTCTAGCTTCAACAAAATCGACGACTGCTAGCAATATAGCGACTCCAAGTGGAAACTGGTGGGAATGGTGGCGAAGCACTCGTACTCCAAGATATATCGCTCGTACTACAGAAGGAAGAATTTACCCAACGTCTTCACCGAAGATAAAGCATATATCCCCTCATGGAAGAAAAGGTAGGAAGGATTGGCGATTTAATTTTTTTTTTTCTTTGAGGGGGGAGGGCTTTTCACTCTCTCCACTTGGAACAAGGCACTGTACAAACAACGCTGATATGTTTAAGAGTTACCATATTTTAGTAAAACCGGGATTCTTCCGGATTGGCATTTTGTAAAATATCATCACACTGAGGTTTTCCGGAAAGACGTCAATTGGGGAAGTAAGACGTGGATAAGTAACCTCACAAACTGTCGTAATACGCCAGTTTGACTTTGTCTGAATGCCGTTGCAATGTAATAAAAATTGATGGATTTGTCTGACATTCATGGTTATACATTGTTAAAAGCGTTAAACGTAATTTTTAGGCCTTTGCAAAGTGGATACTACAAATAGTCTTCAAACTCATTATTAGGTTGGAAATACCATGTGTTAGACGTCGTAATATCAGTGTGGGCTTTGTAGAAAACTGACATCTACGAATAGATTCAAACCCAGAGTTATATTGGACGTAAATACTAAAATAAACGTCAATGGGTGAACTAAACACTAAACAGCTTTCCGGAAAACCAGGCGAATCGCTAAGCAGTATTTTACACGAAGTTTTTTTTGCCTTTCACTTCGAGTTACAAGTACCACTGACACTAGGACTTACTATTTAAAAAAGAACCGGAATCAAGTCCATGCTTCCGAAAACAAATACCTGGCTAACTAATCCCATACACGACATGGACTGGTAACCGGACGAGAGGCCGTGGTTTGCCATGGGATTAAGCCATCTGTCTCATCGTTCTTGTTCTCTCCGGGGTAGTACGTTAATCTTATCCTAGTATTGGTTTCAATTCTAATCTTTTTGGTTTGGGATCGCTCACCAACTTTATTATACTCCGGGTGACATGGTGGACATGGGATTTGAATCTGAGATTTTGAATCTGCGACTTCTACACCAGTGGTTTCTAACATTCTAGGGCGCGTGGCTTATAGATCCCCCTATTCATCATTCCAGTGTTATTACTTATAGATTTTAATCGGTAAGTAGGTTGATAGGTATTTGTCTGTTTGTCTGTTAGATGCACGCGATATCTCACGAATAAGAGATTGAATCTGCTCCGGATTTTGCATGTGCATTTATCTTATCAGCCTATTGATTTGGCGCGAATAATGTCGTATAATTAGGGAGTTATTAATTAATTAGTGATGGGACACAAGATGTCACTCAAACAGCGTTTCACACTCCTAAATCCAGCGTTTAATCACAAGACTTTTGTATTTAGTCACAGTGTCGTCGACAACTGCAACAACTGGTCAAGCAACTCGTTTATCAACGACCAGCTTTATTCTGATAATTCCTATTTTACAATTTTTTTGCCTTTTTTATTTATAAACTTATGCTAGAGTTCGTTTTAATTGCTAATAAGCTAGAAGTGCAAAAATGCGAGAAATTTAAGAAACTGATCCGCTGACCATTAGCTACTGATATTATATTTCAATATATATATGTAATAACTCAACACTGAGCCCATACTATTCATTTGAAGAGAATCCAATAAGATTTTATGCATATCATTATTATATTACTGGCAATACGTTTCCATGTTTTAGTTACCAAATATATATTTATTTTTTTAATCTTGTACTTTTATGAATGGGCGTCTACTACAATATTTGAGAAATAGGTCGCAGGATAAACCACTGTTTTTAGAGACTTAGAGAGCAGAGATTTGGACGAGCCAAATCGGGCAAAGTCAGATCACAATAATCACGTGGGGCGACCAAACGGCTTAGTTACAACAACTTCGAGTCGTTGACTCTGAGGTGGGCTCAGGAAGTGTGGCGCATCGAGCTAAGGGTAAGGAATACGCTCGCCACCGCACCTATGATTACCCTGCGTGGGTTTGCAGGTTCGAATCCCATGTAGGGATGAGAGAAAGAACTCCTGGATGTGAAAAAGAATTCCTCGACTCCTCGCCGCCGTAGGGTGCTTCCCGTAATCGCTGGCCGGTCACGGGTTCTCCCATCTGAAAACAAATGACTGGCGAACTAATCCCATGCCTGACATGAACTGGCAATTGGACGAGAGGCAGGCTTTGGTTCGCCATATGATTGGGTCGTCTTGGCGGCTTTCCTACCCCCATGGATTAATATGTAAATTATATCCCGTATTTGACTCCATTCCGTGTCGAAGCGCATTTATCTTTTGCAAAAATCGTAGAAGAGCCGGCCTTGTGCCACTGCAACCAATGCGGCCGCAGTGGCACGGCTCGTGAAGTTAAGTTACCTAAAAAAAGTAAAGACAAATTTATTTTGTATCACAAAATCAGAATTTTCAGTTATTATCCATATCACAAACTAAACTTGGGAAGAGCATTTTAATTTGCATAGTTAAACCGTGGTCATATCAGATTCAGATATTTTTTCACGACAATACACATGTAATACGGCGCGGCGGTGTGGCTCAACGGGCTAAGCGTTAGGAATACGCTCGCCACCGCACCTCTAACTACTCTGCGTGGGTTCGCAGGTTCGAATCCCATGCAGGGATGGTTATGTGCGAGAGGATTGCTGGATTCCTCGCCGTCGTTGGGTGGTTCACGTAACCGCTGGTCGGTTACGGCTTCCTCCACCACCAAGTCCATGCTTCCGAAAAGAAAAAGAAAAATACAGTAAAACTAATCCCATACCCGACTTGGAATGGTAACCGGACGAGAGGCCGTGGTTCGCCATATGGATAAGCCGTCTTGTCGGCTTTTCTCTCCCCCGGGATAAATATGTAAATGTTCCTATCCTAATAAAAAAAAAACGAAAAACATTTCGACTCCTAGCAGTTGATGAGGGGTCGCGAAAGAATCTCTCGAATCTTCTGTTGGCGCTGTGGTTTGAAGTAACAATTGAAATTTCTAGTGTAAGCGAGACCAGCTTGTTTTTCCTAATCACACATGCTTCAAAGCAATACTATTTGGCAACGGTATTTTAACGTCGTCAATACGATTGTCACGTCACGTAATTCTTGGTGCATGACGCACGCAACGTCGTAGTTATTAGTGGTTGGAGTCATCTATTGCATGGATGTAGAAAGCTATAGACTGGTACCGCTAACCGGGTTAGAGGCCACAGGTTATTTGAACTTTAATATCGGCTTACCTTTTGGAAATAAGAAAATTCTATCTCATATTATATGTCGTTTTAAATGTCTTGAATAAATGAGTAACCCAGCACAGCATTGTCAGTTTTCGATCACGCTCCTTACACCACCACAACGTATGTTGCTTTGTGAACTGCGAAGGTCTGGTTGATGGATTGCCTTGCTTATACCAATCGATTTTCGCTCAAATAAACAATTTTAATCCCATTTTAATGAGAGATAAAAAGCTGTTAGCGTTGTTCAAATATTCTGTTAATATAGGACGGCTTATGTATTGTAATTATCTCATCAATAGGACCCCGTTGCGCGCATGTCTGCGAGCATTAATGACCGGAAACAGGCAAGCTGTTGTGTAACCAGTCTGCCCATGGGAAACACACTTTTTAAAAATGATTTGTGAGTCACGCAGTGTTAATTTAATGTGGTGGCATCAGGTTTTGTATTCAAAGAGTCGTTAATTGCATAAGATATAGTCTAGCCTGTTAAGGAAAATGCGGGAGAAACGCTAGTTTCCGAATTTGTAAATTGGCTCGTGCGGTCACAGGCCAACTGTATCAGAAGTCTGGCAGTTGCTACACTCTGCTGCTCTGCTTTAAGGCGAGTCAACACACACTGTTTCTTCTGGTAACAACTTTTAATTTAAATTGCTGAATTGTCAGATTGTGTATCTCTTAAAGTCCTAATAATACTATGCCAGTAGGTATGTAATCAGTTTTGATATTCATTTTACAGTTTCACCAGATGTTTTGCAACTTATGCAGTTTTGGAGTGTAAATAATCTTATGTGTGGTAGGCTATACATACACTAAATGTTTCCAGACACATGTTTATTCAGTGAGATTTTGAGTTTCTAACACAGTAGACTGGTAGAAGTCAAGTTTAATCTATCCGCAGAAATAGTATCGCACTCATAGGTAAAATCTGAAACTTGATCTCTTTTTGTTATGATAAAAAGCTTATTATAAAAATTTTTCCAGACTTCAAATTTAGTTTAAATAATCTTGGTGATTTACGTATCCTCATTAGAATTGTCGTATTTTTTGAATTTTGCAAAATGTCGTACGCATATTTGTTCAAATATATTATCATCGGAGATACCGGCGTCGGAAAGTCGTGTCTTCTGTTACAATTTACCGACAAAAGATTTCAACCTGTCCACGATTTAACGATCGGTGTCGAATTCGGCGCTCGGATGATCACAATTGACGGAAAACAGATAAAACTACAAATCTGGGATACAGCAGGCCAAGAGTCATTTCGTTCAATCACAAGGTCATATTATCGTGGAGCCGCAGGCGCTCTACTCGTTTATGACATCACAAGACGTGATACTTTCAACCATCTGACGACGTGGCTAGAGGACGCTCGACAACATTCCTCATCTAATATGGTTATCATGTTAATTGGAAATAAAAGCGATCTAGAAGCTCGGCGTGAAGTCAAAAAGGAAGAAGGTATAAGGATCAATATCTGTTTTTTAAATTTTTCTATGCGACGCTTGCTAATTCGAATGTCGTTTTTTCTAGTTTTAAGCCACCAAATCTAATGCCAACCACCTTACACACACTGTCTTTCTGAACCTGGCATGGGCAAACTGCAGCCCATGGGCCAAATCGGGCCCATTGGATAATTCAATCTGGCCCGCCTGATGCTTCCACAGCCAAACTTAGATATATCAGCTAAAAAATAGCTCAAGGAATTTGTTAAGATTGCGATTAAATTATTGGCTTATTGTTTTGCTTTTGTAACTCTGCAAGTTATGTTTATAAAATGTATTTTTTTACACAAACTTACATGGCATATAATGTGCATAATTAGTTACATATACATATTTTTAGTAGGACTTTTATTGAATAATTTTTTTATTTTTAGGAGAAGCGTTTGCACGGGAGCATGGTCTCGTATTCATGGAGACATCTGCAAAGACAGCGGCAAACGTAGAAGATGCATTCATTGATACAGCCAAAGAGATTTACGAAAAAATTCAGGAAGGGGTTTTTGACATCAACAATGAAGCAAACGGGATTAAAATTGGCCCCCAACACTCCCCTTCATCATCAGGCCTTTCAGGGAATCGTCCCCGGCAACAGAGCGACGGTGGGGGATGCTGTTAAGATTTCCTCTCATATTAAAGTGGTTAAAATAAAGACTTACTGACAAAATTAGCGGGATTTCTTTTGCAATAGCATTTTTAATGTATAAAAAGGCTTTAATAATGATGTTTAAGCCAACCCTGCTTACTGTGCTACCACCAGAGTTTCTTATAATTGTCTGTTCTGTGTTGGGTTTTATTCATCCATGTTTGAAATAAAAAAATTATGACATTTATAAAAAGTATGTGTCTGTGGGACCAACTTATGCTTTTGCACTGGTGGATTTGTAATGCAAGGAGGCTGTAACAATCAAAGATCGCTATTCTAAGACATTCAAGAATCTTGCTGCACAATTGACAATTCATACTTTTACTTTAGAAGTCTAAAACTTTGTCCTGGTTTAAAGGCTCCCGATAATCAAAAAAAATTCCACAGTTCTTTCATTTATTTGACTCGACTGATTCCAATATATTCAAATTTTTTATATTTATCAGGAAAGACTGCTTAATTATATAGCGAATTACACCCTTCGCTCCAGTTAATGTCACGAATAAGAATTATTAACCAATTATAAACAATAAATAGGTAAATCTAGCAAGATTTTTTGACTGAGTTGGTGGCATGTTTCATTATTCATCTGAGAAACTCTGTGTGGTTTGCAAAACGGTTTTAAGTACGTGTCCACTGGCCTTTGTATATATTTGTTTCTTGCACTATTAAAGTTTCCTTGTATAAGTCTATATGTCTGTTAAAATGTGGAAAACTTTTCTTACAATTTGCAGTCCTATCTGTTTTCGTGGTAGCACTGATTTCAGTTTGAAATATTGGTATTTCGCTTAATTTAGAGATTTAATTACATTTCTGCATTTAGTTATATTTTCAGATCAATACTTAGTCATGGTAGCGCTGTTTTTCTTATGAGTTTTAAATCCTAAAATAAAGATGCCAGTTCTGCTTAATTTAATTGGTTGAATTTTTTTTGTTCGATCTTGAGAATTTGAAAATGTGACCTGAGAGAAAAACTTTGCTGTATGTAGGATATATAATATTATCCATATAAAAATGTTGACTTTCTGCCGTACTTTCCTTTTTAATGCTATAAATAAAACTGACTACTTTCTTTCTATGTGATGTAATAATGTTGTAAACACTGTCAGCTGTCACTAATATGTGCCGAGCTGGGGTGCAGGACTTATACAGGACCCTGTTCAAAGTAGATTGGTCAAAAATTCAAATTTTTTGAAATTTATTTTGAAAAATTAGAATTTTATTTATGCATTGACATTTTCAATGGCTGCCTAAGCGACTTCTACAGGGCTTACTTTAAAGCCAAATGTTAGAGAAATGAATAAAAACATGAAATTTGGAAAATTCAAAATCAAGTTTGAAATTGAAATTCTACTTTTATATTGACATTTATAATCACAGCCCAACTAGCCTAGTTTCGAGGAAAATTTGAAAATATGAATAACAATGTAGAAATTCAGAAATTTCAAATTTAGTTTGTGAGATAAGTTACTATACTGTTTTTAAGTATAAAGCCTATAGTCTCTCTAGTGGGCCATCCTATGTAAACCATTTCTTCATTTATGCCTATATGTTGTCTACTGTATAAATATCCCTTGGTACGTCTGATTTATGCTAGACTTTATCCATCTTTATCAGTTTTTGTTATACTAATTTTTTTTGATCGTTGGAAATTTTGTTCTTTAATATCCAGGGATGACTGAAATAAGTGCTGTTGTGTTCAGAAAATGTTTCGGCGTTCATTAAGAATAAATCTTGGGTGACGAATTTTTCATATATTGCAGGGGCTCTATAAAATAAATAGCTTAATATGGTGATATTTTCCTGATCCTTACATTTTAAAATTGGCAAAAAATAACTTTGTTTTTTGGATATAACTTAATTTTTTGAATGGTATATATTTCGTGTATTTTAAAACTACCATAAATTCAGTTGACATGCCTTAAACAAAATGCTATGTTTCAGTTTTTGCCATCCATGTAGTGTCTGGGAAAATTTACATTCAGCATCATGTTGAGAAAAATTCGACCCTGACTGGCAATTATAAACACTTTTGACTCAACTTCGAACTCTAAAAAAAAATCCATTTTTGACAATGAAAACTCTTTGTATTCAAGCCTCCTTTAACTTTTGAGTCTCTGAGGAAATTTTC
The DNA here is from genome assembly GCF_964204865.1 of Styela clava. Classification (NCBI taxonomy): domain Eukaryota; kingdom Metazoa; phylum Chordata; class Ascidiacea; order Stolidobranchia; family Styelidae; genus Styela; species Styela clava. The sequence goes on from NC_135257.1 coordinate 22,268,761, forward strand.
TCTCCATTTATCCCCATTGATAATCTGGGAAATTCATAATTTAGACGCTGACCCTGGGCAGTTCAACTCGAGTGAAAACATGCTAATTTAAAAATCCATGGCCCTTGTTTTAGCCATCTTAACTTATAGACGTTAATTATTACCATTGAAAATGGATATCTGACTCCGGGAAATTCAAAATTTTGACGCCAACCTGGGCAGTTTGGAAACATGTTAAACTAAGAGTCCCGGTCCTGAATTTAGCCATCCCTATGTTTGGGTAAAAGCTACTATCTTTGGCTTATACATATGATGGATACTGCATTTGTTAGATGTGCAATTTTTCCGCCCCTGTATGTACTGTATTGTATATTATTATTATTGTGCGTAAAGTAGAAAGAAAATAATAAATGTAAATTGTTTTAAATATATTGGGATTCATTCTTTTCTTAGTGGGTAGAGCTTCGCAGTGTTGGTATGTCAGGAACTATTACTTGGTTGTTAGTTCAGGTTTGGGATTAATTCAAATGATTACTGTTAATGGGTTTATGTTATTTCAGAATATACGGAAAAGTTGGGCAATAACCCAACTCTATCAAACAAACGGAATAAAGGAAGAGCTCAATAAATTGGTGTTTAGTTTGGTTTATTTTGAACTAAACGGTGGTGGGGCATTACTCAGCTATATTTGAAATTGAGCATTATGGGCATGCGTTCGAGTGTATTTTTTGGGGGTTGGCACTTCTGCTAGATTGTAAAGTTATATTGCTCGCTGTCCAGTGCTCTGGGCAATAACGTTTCGCGAAGTTACAACCACTGATGGGCCAAGAAAGCTACGGGGACTATATAAAAACAACTTATCGATTGTCACATGGGAATCGACATAAAACCCGTCATTTCGAAGAAGAATTTAATACCGTTTTTCGGGCATCGCCCCAGCCACCTGATTCATCCATGTGTGACATCATAATCGATCAAATTAGCCCCAATTGTGGCTTGTTCGATGTCTTCCGGTCACATGGGTTAAGAATTCTTGATAAATGTAATCTTTGCGTTTCTTTGTTTGCTCAAATGCGTTATAGTGTCGATTAATCGTACTTTGGACTTCCACGATTACGCGCTGATAAGGGCATTCCCAGTCAAGTAAACATTCCCAGTTCGACCGGTATGAAACGGTGGCTATCTTCAGTGTTTAAATAGTATTTATTGTATTGTATTTGACTGGAGAAAATTGGTTGGATCTTTTGTACAAAGTCCCCGCCACTAATGCAAAAATGTGAAATTTTAGGAAAACACCTCGCCACGTTTTGAAATAATAACCCGAACTAAATAATTACTATCTTTTTTCATTTTGAAACGTGGCGGGGGTGTTTTTCTCAAAAGAATCCTAAAACGTGTTATACAGAAATGCACACGTCTCGTCATATACCGTGTTTCCCCGAAAATAAGATCTATCCCTAATTTCAAAAATCATTTTAATATAAGCCCATTAGAATAAGACCTAGTCATTGACTTAGTTGATAGCAAAAAATCACTACACGTTTAAATGATTAATAATAATCTATTTTTTGAAGCTATTTTGAATAAAAACGTGGTATTTATAAGTAAATAGATATCGGTTTTCATCTTTTGTACATTTGAAAATCTCCTAATTATCTGTTTTGTAATTTTGTTTTTGATAAATGAAAATACAACCCCCGAAAATAAGCCTTGGTGTTATTTTTCGGAAGAAAATTGAAATTAGACCCAGTCTTATTTTCGGGGAAACACGGTAAGCACTGCAATATATCCAAAGCCAAATAACGCTATATTTAATATCCATAGCTATTATAAACACATACTTGATTGACGGCAAGTCTTTATATGATTATTGAATTATCACGGTATTCATCTGTGACGTTTTTTGCGTCACAGTGGACATATGTTGTCCAGTTGTTACGTATTAAATCCATTTACTCATTCATAATTCATTAAAACTAATCTGTGTATTGTTTATTGTAACGTCATAAGAGAATCAAACGGGTTGTCAATCGCGATCGATATGAACGACCAATATGAAAAAAATTGTAAATTAACTAAAATTTGAGCGTTATTTTGATAGCTCCAGTGACTAAATTATCATTATTGAAATCATGTACAAGGCTTCTTTTATTATTTTTAAGAGATTCGCTCAAAGCAAGTGTAAGTTATTGGCGACCATTGAAATGCCAAGATTTACTGAAACCATATAGAAGTATCGCGGCGCATCAGAAGTAAAGTCATCTCTGAGCAAAGTAACAACCCCCCACTGAAATGCCAAGAACTATTGAATCTTTATATAATTATGGTGGCGCATTACGCGTAGGTAGATACCGATTGAATCAATACTTGAAGTCGGGGCCCAACTAAAAACAGCGAGGCGGGCCTAGGGGACAAGGTCGTAGCCAGCCCAAAATTTGTTGGGGGGGGGGGGTGTATATTGACAAAACTTTGTCTTCTGCTTCAAAGAAAGCTAGATAAAGGCTGCCACTGCAGACTTACTTTGATGTCGAAGTAATCCAAGCTATCTAATAGCTCATTTCCATCTATTTCGGTTGGTTCATTTAGACTTAGAGAAATGGTTATTGTTGGTCAGGAAACGTCCGTTTTTAGTAAATCGTTCAAGAATAGAGCAAAATGGTGTTGAAACTTTAAATAGACGTAAGAATTTACGTTTCACTGAAAATGCCGCTAAATTGCATGCAAAAACAAAATTGAATTATTTTTGTTTACCTCTGGCTACCCCTATTGCACATGTTTTTAACGATATGTGCTCGTCGCGTCATTGCGTGATATAGCGCAATATCACAAACATTTCAACTTTTACTTAACCTTTAATTTATTTATTCTCATGTAAAACAACATCTATAATTTGTTTATCTCCCGAATTATTTTTAAAGTTAGGACGATGGACATTATTATCAGAGACTCGCCCTGGGCAGCAGACAAGTTTGGCACGCCGCCAGTGCTATGAAAAGCGAGAGTATATTTTTCCATCCAGTGAAGTTCAAAGCAATTATGTTGAATCAAAATTTCACTGAGAAGGGGAAGATTCGGGGAATCAATGCTGGTTATCTAGCAGCGATACCCAAGGTTTGAGTATCTTACTAAGCATTTTAGGGTATAATATTTTGATTGCTAGAGGACTGTTTTGATTGATGAGCGAGGCTTTGGTAGTCAAACCACAGTAAATATTAAATGTGGTCAAACAACCAACATCGCGCAATACAATAAAACGCGATGAAAAATAACGTCATTGTGGTGAATCGGATATTTATTTTTCGCTTTCCGTTAGCGATGTTATCTATAAAGCATTACTTTATCGGCGCATGCTGAGGCGCGCGTGCATAGCTCATTGCGAACCAATATTATTTTACGAAGATAATAGAAAACTCAATTTCATGTACGAGAGTTTGGGGTAACAACAATAAACTTGTTTGGCGATAAGTAGGAACTTGGGGACATTTCTTGCATAATGCCAGTTTTTATAATTTGTCTGAGGAGCAAATACCCGTGAATAATAAATTAATTCAATTCAATCATATTTAGTGATCGACTTCTGATTACTAATTAAAATCTGGGTTTTCAATATAATACCGAACCCGAATTATTCCGCCCATTCTAAATAACAGCATCGTGGGATATTAGTGGCTCATGCACATGGCCTTGTACGAAGCGAGAGTCGCGACGTAAAACAATTTGAAAAAAATCTTTCGCATTTTTTAAACTTTTGGTCAGAATTACAGGATTTTTATATTGAATCACGACAACAATTCAATCCAATTTAAGATTTACAATTGACGTCTGATTACTTTTTACAAGTTTAAAACTGAGATTCCATTTAATCTATGAAACTTCTTTTGGTTTGTCAATTAAAATTCAACCTTTTTTAAAATTTACGGTCTGATTTGCAGGATGTTCCAGGATCATTACGCGCTGAATTATGAATGTGCAGCAGGCGGCCCGCGAGCCACCAAGCTATTTAGTGTGGCCCTTGTCAACACTCCAATTTTCCCACATCAAGCATAAAATTTTAATTCGACAGTTTAAGTTTGAAAAGGCGCTTGATAAAAATATATAATGTCTAAAGCTGGTTGGCCCACTGACAAAAAATCGTACACACCCCCGCGCTAGACGACTAGAGGATGAGACTGGCCGCCACAGGGGGGTTCACGTTACCTGTAATCCGCAACCAAGTCCGTACTTTTGGAATGATAAATAGACAAATTGATTGCTATTTAATAAGCTCACTCATTTACCAGCCAAAATCATATAAAAAAGGCCTGATTTAACATTCCAACTGTACGGACTTTGATAAGCGGTTACGTACGCTCCGCCATGGAGAATCAGTGGCCTCTTTCGTCTTGAGCTTTGTTCGGGGCGAAGATAAAAAATCGCCTTCTCAGCAGGGCTAAATTTTCAATTCAATCAGTGTCATATTGTGGTTTTCTACTCCGAGAACTCTGACATTAATCCAATAATATGTGAAAGGGTAGTCATGTGTTAATACATTATTCATGTAGAAACAACACCTGCCTTCCGTTTCGAACATTGACGGACCAGATTTATATCAGACAAGAATGGTATGTAAAACGTCTTTATCTCGATAAGATAGGCGTGATAATTATCGTGGAGAATAAGAAGGCTGATATGATTACGATGCGCGTCAAATCCCTTTTAGGCGGCTCACACTAAAGAGCTATATGCTTCCATAAAAAGAAAACTCTTTTACGTTGTTTTTACGCACGCTCTACTCCGTCAAGAGACCACATTTAGACTTCGACTTCTTATAAGTGGTTCGATGTATAATTAGGCCGACTTTTTCTCATCTGAATGAATATAGAAAAATCTAACCCAGGGGTTCTCAAGCTTTTTTCAGGACGACCCCTCGGACAACTATCAAGTGTCCAGTGCCACCCCAGGTGAATACATATATATTTCATGATACTTTAGAGCAGGGGTCCTCAACCTACGGTCCGCGGGCCGGATCCGGCCCGCGGAGCAATATAATCCGGTCCGCGACACTTCACTGAATTATAGTAACAAAACAGCCCTTTTTTTTCGCATATATTCTTTACGCAGAAGAATTTACGTGTAGACTAAATTATATTATATCGTTACAAGTATATAAGTCACAATTACTCGTTTAATGAGCCTATAATTTAATTATAATTTAGACAAATGGCAACAAAACGCCGAAAAGTTGATGCTAAGTGCAAATATAATGCAAAGTAGTATAATATAGTGCAAAAAATATCCGAAATCGCGCGCTGCTTAAAATTTAACCTCTGATCTGTGTGAAAAAATGTGAGTCATCGGTCATCCGTTCGGATTTTAACTAAAAAATATGTGCGGCCCGTCAATGACTTGCAACCTTTAATTTTGGCCCACGAGCTACAAATGGTTGCCGACCCCTGCTTTAGAGCTTCTTTCATTGAACTTTTGAGTTTGGTCATGTGGTGGTATTAAGGTAAATAAGCTAAAACCAGACATTGATGTCACAATAAGCACCTACATTTTCTATAGCATAAGCATATAGCGATGCCTATGGACCTGTTTTACAGTCAGCCATGGTACAAACTGTTGAATTTACCTTGGTTTGTCAAATCTTAGATGTGTTGTACATCCATCCTCTACCATACCTCAGCGATCCCACGACCTGTTTGCGACCCAACCTACTTATCACTCGGACCCATTTGGGGTCGGGACTCCTGGTCTAACCCATGCCACTAGTACAAAGCTTCAGAAAAAACAGCCGGAGTAAGTGGTGATTCTGGATCAAAGTCGTACAAAACAGAGACCGGCACTGTCCTGTTCTTAGATAATCCAATCTGGCCCGCCTGATGCCGCCACAACCAAACTAAAACCAAATTTTAATGTTTTAATTTAAAAATAGCTCAAGGAATATGTTGAGATTGCGATTAAATTTAGTTTTGGCACAAGTCTCATTGTTTCACACCTCTACTTTTGTAACACTGTAAATATTGTTCAAAAAATGTAACATTTTACATCACACTTGCATGGCCCGCCAGTCTTGAGTGGGCAAAAGTGTTTGCCCCTAGTCGAGTAACCTTGCCTACCCCTGGTTTACATTCACATTTTTCACAACTCGAAATCCATCACGAAAATATCTTAAAAACTCACTTTTTATTAAATTCTGGAAAATGCATAGAATCAAACAGCACAATTTGTATTCGCTAGTTTTTCAAATAAAATTGCCCTCATTTATTACAGATAGGCCTACTATGCAAGGCATTTAAAGTTATGACATCACAGCTGATGACGTCATCAATCTTTTTAAACAATTTTAAATCAAAGTGAATTTATTTAAATATCATGTAATTCATACTTTAGTCAAGCACTCAATATTTGGGACAACTGGAATATCAAGACTAAAGTTTTGGCTGCTCCCGAAGTATGTACCTAACCTGGTACACATACTATGTTCATGTTGTGCGCCATCTTGGTGCACATACTTCCGGAGGTCCGAGTTTCGTTCCCTCCATATTGAAACACACACTTCTCTGAAGCGCCGGTTACAGGGTTCAAGCCATTTTTGTTTACATTCAGAAAGAAAATACTGAATTTTTATGAGGTAGTGGACGTAGGGATTGAAACTGGTTGAGATCCTCTTTGAACATGACATTGAACAATCACTTAACATGCACAAGGTTTGAATCTGAGATATCTGATCTGCATAGTCGTGCCCTCTAATTGGTATCATAACAGGATTTAAATAAAAACAGATTCACAATTATAAATTGATACAAAATTTCAGCACAGAAAATCAGTGGAAAAAAATCAACTGAAAATAGTGAAATGCAAACCATGGGATGTCCTAAACGAATTCATTATCCAGTTGCATTCAAACCATTAACTCCGAGCGTTATATCTATCCTAAGTCAGAACATTTAATTAGATCCAATTGATCTACTTAATGATAAGTTCAATATCAGCTAGTTGGGCGCTCCAGAAGTGTGTGTACCAATATGGAGGTAACTAATTTTGTTCACCTACTTTACATCAAGTTGTGTAAAGAGACTGAAACATATGGACAAGGCGTATATTCACTTGGCTAACACAGATGGTCCCCGAACTCGTGATAGAACTAAAATAAGGAAAATTGGAATAAAATTTTGGCCCAAACTTAACTTGGTACATACACTAATGGAGTACTGTTATTTGCGCATATAATTTTGCAGTGGATGGCTCAAAACACTAAGTAATATCAAAAATTACCTTTTTGAAACATACTTACAGTTATATATAATACAAAATGGTAAAAAAAATTTCAGATTAGGCAGTTTGACTGTTCACTTCTCGTGAGAGCATCACTTTTGAACCATGGGGGTCATGACCCATGTGCATGTCCAGTATAGGGTAATGAAAACAAATGTATAAGTTATTGTTCTGTGCTGAAAGCTCAAAATGATAATTTTAAAATATCCTTGAATATTCTTAAAATCAATAATTTACTATAATAATTGCATATAACCAAATTCGAAAATATTCAAATGTTCAATTTATTTTGAGCAATTTCTGGTCTGGTCAACATCTCAAAATGACAAATTTTATATTAAATTAAACTTAATTATTTTTGAAAGAAAAAATTTATTACAGAAAATATAACTAATTATGATTTTTTTTCAAATATTTTATTGCTTTTGGATAATTTGAGATAGGATAGCTTGAAATGACAGATATGTATATGTCAAAATTTTCTAAATTATTTAAAATAAAATATTTCTACATCTGAATTAAACGGTTCCATTACATTTGAACCCACGTACATTTGAACCCATGACAATTGCACCTGTATGCTGTTGCATCTATGGAATTTTTTTTGTTTCACGGATAGTTAAACCCATACTAACCCTACCCATGGGTTTTAGCACCCGCATATAGATTGAACCCGTGGATATACGCATGGGTTCAAATGTACATGGGTTCAAATGTACGGTCACCGAATTAAACAATTTCAAATATATTCGATTCATTTTTGACACCCATACATAAAAATAAAAGCTTCTCAGTGATACTATAGCATAAGAACCACTACCCTATAGCATGAGATATACAGAAAGCTGGTACTAAAGTGAGGTATAATGATATAGCGTGAGATCTATTGCTGCATTTCCATCCCTAATGGGCATCATTTATTTTTATGCGTTAAATTTTAGTAAATACTAATTTGTACACATCCAAGAATTGACCTATACAAACGCATCAAGAGACGCGATAGACCTCAGACTTCATCTAAGTAAGTAGTGATAGAACTCACACTGTGGTATCTGGTTCCATTACATTTGAACCCATGACAATTGCACCTGCATACTATTGCACGTTGCACCTATGGAATTTTTTTTGTTTTACGGATATTTGAACCCATACTATACCTAACCCATGGGTTTTAGCCTGCATATAGATTGAACCTGCGCATATACGCATGGGTTCAAATGTACGTGGGTTCAAATGTAGAGATACCCGTTTAGTTTAGCGATTTATTGGATAGATCTGACCCTACCCTGATATATCTCAGACTGGGTGGGAGACAATGGCAATGGGCCTCATGCTATAATAGCACCGCTTAATCTTTATAATTATCTCTTTTCAACTTTCACCATATATGGCTCCTTATAAGAACCAGCAAACAGAGCGCCATCTTTCGTCTCCATTAATTCAGAGACAGTTTTTGATGTTTTCCCTGTGATGTCATGAACGTACGAAACAATGTTACCATTAGCGTCCAATTCAACCGCCAATCCATATTTATCACTTGCAAAACGTGGATACAATGAATAAGGCACCAAACCAGCAAAAACTCGACGTAAAATCGAGTATTTCCAAAGAAAATCTACGAAATGTGATCGACCAATTGGTAATGCGACCCAAAAACCCCCTTTTTGGCTACGACGGATATTATCTGGCATGCTGGGTACGTCCGTAACTTTTTCAACTTTTCCAGTTTTGGTGTCGAGGAAAAGGACTCGGAATCGAGTGGTTTCAGAAACAGCGACCCTGCTCTCATCGTTTGAAAGTTGCACGCCATTTGCAAAGCAGAGCTTCGAAGCAAGGAGTTTAATTTCACCAGTTTTGACCGTTAGTCGGAATAAACGCCCCAAGCATTCTCCCTCCAGGACATCATAATAGAAAAGACCCAGATTCCACTTCGAGCTCGTATCTGTGAAATAAATGTATTTCCCATCTTTCGAAATATCTAAATCATTTGGAAATTTCATGCTTGGTTCCACATCGTCTGGTTTCACTAGGGGGCGCACTTCTTTTGTTTTCATATTCAGAGTATAAATACCGTAATAGGCATCTACAACATACAAAATATCTCCACGGAGGCGGAGTCCAAGTGGGCGGGGTATTACATGTCCATCAATAGGTTCAACACCCGGTATTGGTCCATTTCTAAAATCTTCAACCAATCCAACTCCTAGTTCACCTGTCGCACTTGGATGAATTTTAATAATTCTGCCATCCCGTAGACCAGTATATATATTTCCATTTTTATCAATTGCCATGGATTCAGGGCCAACTTGCCCGACAATAATTCGCTCTCCTTGTTCCAGTACTTGGTTGATTTTGATATCAGCTTGAAAAATTGGGATGTCGTCCATCTCGACAGGCCGTAATACTGATAAAGAATATCCAAGTGCTCCGATTCCAAATACAACAAAAAAAACGAAGAATAACTTTTTAATGGCAGATGATCCATTTCGTTGAGGACCGCTCTCGCCATCTCGGCCTCGTTCAGAGGAGCCATCACGATCCATTCTTGCTTTGCGACGTCTACGTGCCTCCATCCCTATGGCTTTGTTAGTTATTAAGTACTTATTAATTGTACGTCCTTAATTTTCGATTAAAATACTAAAATTCTGAAAATAAGATAAAGTTGTAGATAATATTAAAATATTAGTATCATTTACGGGGTCTGATGTAGTTTCCTACCTCACGTACTTCTAGTGGGTGTAGCGTAAAATTTTTTTACGTGTCAATCCTAACCCCCACCTGACCACTCCATCCAAAAATGACGATACAGTGACGTAATAGAGCCCTTCAAACTATACGAACTGTCATCTGATCTAAGACGCGCATGTCTGTGCACCCAAAATCGAACAGCTAGTCTATTTCTCTCGTTTTCTCGTCGCAACAATCCCAGTATGAGAGAGATCGCTGACATTAGTCAGTTCTTCATCGTCGGCGTTGATGCCATTTCCGATGATTTTACGTATATTCGGCAAGCTCTATGACGTGATTGTGATGTCGTAATGACCTAATTTTTGAAGGGGGTAGTCGGTTAGGATTGACATGTAAAATTTTTTTATGCTACGCTCACTAAAAGTATGTTAGGTACGAAACTACACGAGATCCCATTTATGCTGAAAGGAGAAAACTTCAATCAAATGGCAAATCGTGGTCAATCATTCAAGTCAGGAATGATTGGGTGGTGAGGTTGTGGATACGAGATTCGAACCCAAACCTTTTGACCGGTGACGCCAAAATAATCGGGTCCAAAACTCTAACTAACTCACATTGTGAACAGATATGTCCAAAACAAATCAAAACTATCTTTATTAGAATATTTTTTCGTAGTTTTAGGAATAATCTCAATCAGAAAATTTTCATTTCAGGTCATTCTGTCATTGCACAACATGATATATAATAAATTTATTTAAAGTCAATCAATTAATCGCTTACCGGTATTAGGGCAAGTAAGTAAAAATATATTTTGACTCAATAATCAGCATAAAAGACAATAAAAAAAATTTGGAAGAAACAAAATAAAACTGAGCTTAAAATAAAGCTTAAGTAATTTTTATTTATTTATTTTAACGATGTAATTTATCATGTTCCTCTTACTTTATAACTTCTGTATGGTTGTGTGTGTGAGCGTGTGTGAAATATTTCAATTACTTCAAGTGAGTGAACACGTAGACTATGGTACCGCTTCTCCTTGGCAAAACCTTTCATCATATATACATTCTGTAGGTAGACTACGTTTTAAACCTTACCTATCTAAGGTTTTGTTTGCTGTCCTGATTTCATAATAAGTTTTTATTTTTACAAATCATTTTATGTTTATGCTGATTATGGAGTCGAAATGAACTTATACCATACTTATATGAGGTATAAAACGTACTTACCGTACGGTAGCGTATTACAGTACGTTATTAGATTGAAAGGTGTTGTCAAAAGAAGTGGTACCGGTACCTACCGGTACATGTTCGCTCACCCAACAGCAGAGAGGAAATTACTGAATTATAGAGAAACATAAGGTACCGGTATATTACTTAGTAAATAGATAAATGTGAAAATAAAAAAATAGACTATATAAAAATTATGCTAACTTGAACTTAAAACGCTTACGGTACTTAATTGCTGGAAGAATGGAAGCAGTTTGAAGGTTGTAGTCTACTAGAGACATACATACCGTAACTACAATTGTTTTTTTTTCAAAGCTACCAACGATTGTGGCAGTGGCACTTAAATATTCTTTCCGCGTTGGACTGAGCCAATTTCGTTTAAAATATTTCTGAAAAGGCAAGCACCGGTAACTTGGGCGCAAACCTCCAATGACTTCACAGCTGTAGGTACTGACTACTGATGCCAGTTGTGCGATACCGGTACTTAGCAAGTCCGCTTTTCTATTTTCACGTTACAGATTTTTTGTTGTGCTTTTAAAATCGTTATCAGAATTAATAACTGGAACGTGTTTTCCCTGAAATAGTTTCTTACTGTTAATTTTTTATTTTAAATCTACTTTAATGTTGCACAAGATGTTTTGGCTATTAAACACAATATTTTCTATAGATTTTTTTCCTGGCAAGTTATACCGGTAATGAAGTCTATTCGATTTCGTTTCTGTGTGCGGCCATTTAATATGAGGGCAAGCGCAGTCTTTCTGCTGTCCGTCGGTTAGTTCGTCTTTTAATCTGTGATAGCAATGTCGGCTAGAGTGTCTAGTGGTTCTAAGTTGCATTGCTGTGTCCCACTGTGTAATGGTGATAGACGTTATTCACCAAACTTATCGTTTCATTCATTTCCTAAGGATGTCAAACGGAAAAGAGCCTGGATTGTGAATATTCGTCGCGAACCTGGCAAATACTTTCAAGTAAGTGAGATTTTAGTTCACGAACAACATTCACACTATGGCTAATGTTTACAATATTAAATAGGTATCATGAATACCCGGTAGCCTGTTTGGAATATTATTGGGTCAGTAGGCCTACCGGTATGCAAGACTGAAATATCCTAATACCTGAATACTGTAATGCTAACTTACATTTATATGCCTAGTGTTTTAAACCTCAATGGAAGCGTTTTCTGAACTTTCGCCTTGTGTTAGTCTTGAATGTTAATGCTGATAATCTATGTAATCAATCAGAAATAGGAGAGGATTAACATATTTACCCCTGGGGAGAGCTAAAATTGTGAATGTACGGTAGGTACCGGTACGGTACGTTACGAAAAAAAATAAAGTTCATCCGATTTAAATATATAATAAAAACTGTGCCAGTTGATAGATCTGAGTGAAAATAAGAAAACTATTCCAAGTTTGTAAGAAACCGGCCAAAAAATAACGGAGACATCGGCATTTTAGTACCGCCCGATACAGCGATAGGCCAACTTTTTCCTTAAGGTATTATATTTATGCCAACTCAAAAACTGTGACCGCAAGAATGTCAGACCGATAAACAACAGAATGCATCTCTGCTATTTTTGGAGGTAAATGAAAAAAATTTGGAACGAAAGGATATTGTGAATAGAAGAACCTAATGCAACATAGTTCATATTCTTTTTAAAGAAATTAGCTTCTTTTTCCAAATAAATATGTACAAGAAAGTTTCCGAACTGTACATAACCTCTGGTCGGCTAGGACCTTCCCCACTACGTAAGTCTACGCATACGCAGCAATAAACTGATTTAGCGTTTTTCATATCCGACTTTACTTGATGAACAATTAATTATCATTTAATATTTAACTCGTAAGTAAGACATTAACCGCGTTTAGTGAAACGTAAAACGAGAGAAATCACTGCGAGGGAAAATGTCGACATTCAAACGATAACTGATGCGCGCTGACAGACTCATTCTGAGATCATAGTACCAGTGCCTTGAATTAATTTGTAGCGGTTCGTGAACATATGCGAATTGACTTTATATAATAAGAACTTTATTGAATATGTAAAAAATATCAACACATATCAATTACTAATCTTTCGATTTGTGACACATCTATGGAATATTGGGACTATTTCAGGTTTTTATTGTGGCAAAGGTTATTGAGGCCGCAGGAAGATTGTCAAAAATCAAGGCTTGAACTGTGCATATTAGTTTGACAGTGGTTCGTTGTGGGTAATATTTAGCGATGTTCTGATTGAACAAACTTCATAAAAATTGGTAGCCTAAGTATCAAATTAGGAAAGAAATAAAAAAGTCAATATATTTTTTTTTTGGTGTCTGTCGACACTCGACAATATCATTAATTTGCAGTACATATAACTTGAGCGTAATTGTTAAAAGCTCCAAATGTTGGGAAATTTATGCACTTATGAAAATGTTCAAATACGAGATCATAATTGTGTATTTTATCTGAGTTATGTCAAAATTTCAAGCTGTGTAGCGGTATTCAGACACGGCGTAACGGTATTTAGCAGACAGAATGGGTACATTTTTTTGCGCGAAAAAACGCATTTTGTAACATTTCTAGTGAATGTATTCTTGGGTTATTTTGACAGGTAACAAGAAGCACGAGGGTTTGTGGCAAGCACTTCAGACCTGAAGATATATATGAGTCACCTTCAGGTAGGCGTCTCCTACATTACAACTCAGTTCCATCAATATTTAGTTGGACCAAGTCAGTTCCAGAGAGACCACTGCCTAAAAGAGTGGTTACAGAGAGATCACTGCCAGAAAAATTGAGGTAAAACTGAATATCATATTTATCTTATTGTAGACCACTCAATTGGGCCCAAAATTCCAGCCCGACCCAGGCCTGTGGGTGTTAGACCCGACCCGAGCTCGACTAATTAACTGGATTTGAGGGACCGAGCGCGAGGCAAACCCGAAATTTTATATTTTATTTGGGAGGTTTTTGAAATATCATTGCAAGAGTTTATATGTGTCGTGTTGATGAGTTTCTTTTGCAGACCACGGTCTCTCGTGGCCAAAACACAGCCGAAACGCCTCATTTAAAAAAAAGTCAGCGATACAGAAACCTGACCCGAACGTAATGATTGACGTTTTAGGCCCCAAAATTTGGGCAGGGTCATGCTCGGACTGCAGATCTTAGCTCTACCCCTCTCTCATTATTGCAAAAATGTGAGATTCGAGAAAAACACCCTGCAAAGTTTCAAAATAAAATATTATTAATTTAATATGTTGGTGTTGGGAATGATTTGAATTTCCATTTGAATTTTTAGTTTTTTCCACAATATTCAGTTATGTGGAATTCCCTATTTCATTGCTGTTTTCTGGATCATGTTGACTTGAACTCCTTCAAGTCTGGCATCAGGATAGGATTTACATATTTATCCCGGGGGAGAGGAAATGAGGTAAGGCTGCTTCACCATATGGAGAACCACAGCCTCTCGGCCGGTTACCATTAGTTAGTTATTTGTTTTCGAAGCATGGACTTGATGGTGGAGAAAGCGGTTACGTGGAGGACCTTACGGTGGCGAAGAGTCCAGCCATCCTCTCGCATATAATCATCCCCACATGGGATTCGAACCTGCAAACCCACGCAGAGTAATCAGAGGTGCGGTGGCGAACGTATTCCTAACGCTTAGCACGAAGAGCTACCGCGCCGCGCCTCAATCCTTAACACTTCAGGGTATTCTGTAACTTTGCTCATAGATCAGTCTTCTTTATTTTTAGGCAAGTGCATGTGACCTTGCTGCGATCAAATTTTTTTATACAAAAGTAGGAGGAGATATAACATCGCAATTTTATTCTGTTCAGTGCTAATGATTCGATCACCCCAAACAGTCAACCCAGCAATCAGAGTTCAATTTGTGCTAATCCGACTTCATTGGATCACAACTATAGCAAGAAGAAAAAAAAGGAGCATGTCCCAAAAGAAATTAGAAGAGAAAATCTCATTGCTACATCAACTAGAAAACAGTCACCATGACAACAATACTACATAACAGCCACAATGTTTTTCGATATAAAATGGAGGTTTTGTACATTTTCCCTCCGAGCCGAGCTCTAAGCAAGCAGACAATGTAAGGTAATTGCCACTATACTAAGGTTCGGCATTGCTTACTCAATTTATCACGCCCTGGATGAGGTGGTGGGCTTGAACCCAAGCTTATGAACTACGATGCCAGGGTGGTCCAAACCCAGGCCCGCGGGCCACATGCTGCTTCTTTATCTGTGGCCCGCGCCGCATTCGAAGAGTAATCAAAATATTGTATTTTAAATTGCTTCTCATAAAATAAATCAGAAAAATCGTTCGACATATTGTTGTTATATCACCACTGTGACTGAATTGACTAGTATGATGTCTAGCTGAAGCAACTAGCGAAGTTGAATGATGTGATGGGCAGTTTAAATTGTTATTTGGATTTCTATCGTTTTGGTCAGGAATATATGCTAACAATATAGGCATGAAAGAAAACTACAAATCGAATGTGGATTGCATTAGCCTAGGTTGGCAATGCCTGTTGAGTGCTTGTTTTGTATTACACTGTTTACCTATTCTTGGTACTATTGTGGCCCGCGACCAATGCCAAAATAATTTTGCGGCCTGCGGAGCCCTCAACATTGGACCACCCTGAACTAGGCCATTACAGTCTTACACAGTAGTATGGTTCCTAATGTTAATAGTTTATGACATCTTAGCTGACTGTGCTTCTTCTTTGAGCTGGTGTAATCGAAAATGTTTACAATGTAAGAAGTGATTTTGAGATCACCCTCGTATGGGGCACTTCCTTCCACATACTGACAAACTATTTAATTTTTGTGATGTGGTAGAATCCATTTAGAAGACCTTTTCGTAATATGCTGATAGTTATATTTGGCAAGGTTTGGCATAAGGTTTTCGGGAAATGATGGTAAAACATTTCGTTATAGACTTCGTATCCATATACTTGAGCATAGCTCTCTTGTTGGGATGTGACGGGCATAATTGCTATGGGAATGAAACAGAAAAATATGTTCCATGGACAAGCCTGGATATGAAGGTTGCATTATCCAAACATTCCTACATATGAGGAATTGATGAAAACATGCCTTGAAAAAGAAAAAAAACTTTGAATATAGAGTAGTACTCGACTGACTGTACTATGGTATTGTGTATTGAAGTAAGAGGACTCCTTGTTCATGTTCGATTGTCAAATTAATTTTTTTTATTGGGTTCCTGTAAACAATTTGACTTTGATTATCTGAAATACTGAATTGAAATATAGAATCTGTTGCAAAGATGTGGTACTGGAAGCGGATCGTGTGACCCGCGGATTAATATAATCCGACCCGCGACGCTTTACTGAATTATAGTAACAAAACCGCTGTTTTGGCGATAGACGACAGAATTTATTGCGAGTCACGTGTAGATTAAATTGTAAACTAACAAGTATATAATTCACAATTACTCCTTTAATGAGCCTATAATTTAATAACAATTAGTTAAACAGTAACAAAACGCAAAAAAAGTTGATGTTAAGTGCAAAGGGTTCAATGGCGCAGAAAAATATTCAAATGGGATTTTTTGAGATGCAATGCGATGAAAAAATAAATCTATATTTCATTCGAAGGATGTATCACTGCTTGATTTTTATTATAAGAAGTATCATCCGTTTGGTTTTTAACTTTCTAAAAATGTGTGCTGCCCACACTGACTTGCAGCCCTTAATTTTGGCCTGCGAGCGACAAAAAGTTGCCGACCCCTGGCATAGTCCAATGCTAATGATGGGTACCATTGCTATGGCATTTCATACTCTCTCATATTGAGTAAGGTTATGCACAAGCGAAGTCTATCTGTCATTTTCTACTCAATTTATTATGCTTGGTGAAGTGGTGGGCATGTGGTTGACTTGTCTAACGCCTTATAACCACTGGGTTATCGCATCACCTGCCAGTGATGAGACCTTGTAATCTAGTAAGAATACTTAACTTCGGGTTCATGTAGAAAGAGCAGTCTGGAGACGGAAACAAAGATAGAGAGTGCCTGTGATGTATGGCAAAATATACAATCGATCCAATTTGAGAAGAAAGTCAATTCCGAAAGACTTCCAAGAACGAAAAGTTGAAGAGTTTGTAAATACGACTGCTACAGTCCCAGTGAAAACATGCCGAATTCTGAGTCCTAAAATATCAGTTATATAGAACAAGTTGGTATGCTTCTAAGTCCTAATCAGCTATGGACCGGAGATTTTTCATTAATTAACTTTGATAGCCGTTTGTTTTGAAAAGTCCAACTTTATTGGACGAGCTAGTGTGAATTGTTGTTGAGCAAAATCGATTTTCTCTGAAACTCTTAGGCCAATTGATTGCAATTTTGAGTACATAAAGATAATTGATGCTGTGCTATTATTTTCAATTGTTTTCAAACTTCCCGACTCTTTCACCCCAAATTGAAGTATGGGAATACGGTGCTCCTGAAGTATGCGCACCAAGATGTCGCATAACCTGAACCCTAACCTGGTACACAACCTGAGTTCAGGTTGTGCGCCATCTTGGTGCGCATACTTCAGGAGGTCCGGGAATACTTTATTTCCTCACGCCTACTCGATCGCCTTTTACCCAAAGTGCCCAAGCATTACTGTAACAGTACAACGAACGACTTTTATGTCCAATTATTACTTATCGATCTCGATCGGTAGGTAGGTTGACAGGTCTGTTTGTTTGTCTGTTTCGTATGTTACGTGATATCTCACGAAAGCGAGGTTGAATCTGCTCCAAATTTTGCATGTGCATTCATTATATCCCAGCAGCCTATTAATTTTGGATGATTTATGTCGTATGATTAGCGAGGTATTGAAAAATTGATGATGGGGCACGTGGTGTCGTTATTGAGTCAAAGCGAAGGAATCAAAACCGCAGATCGATAAGTCGGCGGTCTCCGATCTGAGCATTTCTTTCGTGTTTATTTTTCAACAATTGGTAGACAGTTCTTTTTCACTAATTTAATATTAAACACTACCCCAAGGACATTTACATGTCTCTTCAAAACGCGAGCGTATTCCAAACGCTTAGCATGTTGGGCCACACCGCTGATCCAATCACGGCATACAGCAGCTTAATAGCCTGACCATGGACTATTATTGGACATAACGATTATGTTGTTTTTGTTCTTTGTATCGTTTTGAAGAAATCGCTTTTCCCTTTGAGTGATGGTGCAAGATTTTGCATTAGGGTTGGTTTCAATATTCTAGCTAGCCGTTATGATTTCTGACATTAGTTTACCTAGTCAGCGGCAAAGGTAATCAGTAGTTTATTTTATCACCCTATAAGAAATAATGTACATACAGAACGAGATAAGAAAAGAGAGGAAATAATGCATTTCAGGATGAAAGGGGACGCGATAAACCAGCATTGGTTATCGAGCAGCGACACCTATGAATAGTCTAACATTGGGTCCAACAAGAACAAAATTCGAACTAAATATAGTACTAAAATGAGGAGTCGGACGCCAAAATACTAACATTGGCATAAATATGTTTAAAAAGACCGGATATTTCCGGATTCACTGAGCAAACGACTCCGAACGCCGACTGGCAGATAACCATGATAACTACAGCACAAATACGGTAACGTCAAAGTGACTGGGGCACCATATTGCAAGCTGAGTTGGACGGTACCGGCACTGTGCTGATGCATGGTACATAAAGGCTGGGGACAAATTTGTACACAAAAACAATATGAAGAGAAACAAATGAATAAAATGTATCTACAGGTTTGGGCAACGGATTAAGAGATCACTAAACCATGTAATTGCATTGAGTTACATTACTCACAAATAGTCAATTTGTGTGGCATAAATATAACTAATTTCAGAATTTTAAATCACAACGGTTCTGTAGTGCAATCAAATAGGTCATGTAGAATATAGAAATCATTGAATTACAAAAATGTAAATACACAACTGTTCAATAAGACTGTTCATGCAGAATTTAAGTCATTAAATTACATAGGTTTAAAGTCACAACAGTACAATACTATGGTATGGCAGTTCATGCAGAATATATAGGGGACTCAATTATAGAAATAAAAAATTAACAGAATTACAAACATGTAAAATAAATATACTAATAATACGATATGGGTAAGTAGGACAGCTGTAGTAGCTGATTAACATAATCCCATTTCAGCCTAGACCAAGGTGGTCCAACCCGCCGCTCCATTATCTGTGGCCCACACCGCATTCGGAGAGTAATCAGAATATCGTATTTCAAATTGCTTCTCATGTGACATATTGTTGTTATATCACTACTGTAACTGAATTGACTAGTATGATGGCTATCTGAAGCAACTAGCGAAGTTGAAGATGTGATGGGCAGTCTAAATTGTTACCTGGATTTCCATCATTTGGGTCGGAAATATATGCTAACAATATAGGCATGATAGAAAACTAAACATCGGATGCGGATTTCATTAGCCTAGGTTGGCAATGCCTATGTGATAACTATGTGTTTACACAATAAAAGTACTTGTTTTGTATTGCACTGTTTACATTGGTACTATTGTAGCCCGTGACCAATGCCAAAATAATTTTGTGGCCCGCGGAGCTCACAACCTTGGACCACCCTGAACTAGACCATTGGTTCTCAAACTGGGGTCCGCGGTCGATTAGGGGTCCGCGAAGCTATTTTAGGGGGACCGCGAGACAACTTTAACCTCGGCACAGAAGCAGTTTGATTTGAAGCAAAATTCCTATGGTAACCCCATGGGATGGGATGGCACAGCACACATTTGTATTTCCCACGGGACACGAATACATTATATGGTTTTCGGGAAATGATGGTAAAACATTTCGTTATAAACTTCGTGTCCATATACTTGAGCATAGCTCTCTTGTTGGGATGGGACAGGCATAATTGCTATGGCAAGAGATGGGAATGGAACAGAAAAATATGTCCCATGGACAAGCCTGGATATGAAGGTTGCATTATCCAAAACAGAACCCAAGGTAGAAAAACTAGTGGAAGCCAAGCAGGCGCAACTATCTCATCGAACTGTTTTAGTGTCATTCAATAGATGAATGCTTGAAACACCGCGTTGCTATTTGCTTCATTTCTTTAGTGAACCGCGAGTCATCGGACAAATTGAAAGGGGACCGTTAAGCATATGTGTTTAAAAAGTTTGAGAACCACTGGTCTAGACTATGCTGTCAAATCTACTGGAATCAGAACATTGGCATATTCTGCCTCTAATTTTTGAGACAAAAAGCGTAAATGTACCTCCACATATATCTGTGAGGGCATAAGTGAGTCAGTATATTAACAATATATATCAATAAAAGTATTTTAAGTAGATATCGGACACATTTGCCAAATAAACATTGATAATTCATTCCATTTATTAAGAATAGTAAAACGTTTATTACAGGTGACTTGGACCTGAGGGCTGTGGATCAAGTCGAGTAAACTCATTGTATGAGCAAGTAATCCTGGAGGAGTCACTTTGCAACTGGACTGGTAGGTGGAAATCACGAGTTTTTTATACTCTATTTTGAAAGTGGCATAAGACGAATCACGTAGAATTTGGGGTAGGTTATTCCAAATTTGTACACCTATGAATCTAAGGGACTTTTGGGATTTGGCAAGTGAGAAGCAAGGAACAAAGTAGTTACGCCTTGTTGAAGAACGAGTGTTATGTTCATGCACTGAACTTAGCGAGACAAAATAGTTGTCGAAAGCTGCTGGTAATTGATTGTTTTGAAATTGATGCATAATTTTTGAGATTTCTAGCTATTATGGATGTCAGTCAATTTAAGCACTCTAGTTTTGTGGTATGAATAATTTAAATTCGAACGATATGGTGCTCTAGCGAGGATTCTAACGGCTCTATTCTGTAAAACCTCTAATCTATGAATGTTGGACTGAGTTGTAGAGCCCCAAGCAGCTATGGCGTATTGTATATAAGATTGAAAAAGTTCAAAGTAAACGGTTCCCAAGGTGGAATTTTGTAAATAGTTTTTTACCTTTCCTAAAATCCCTACGGATCTTGACAGTTTCCTATGGATTTCTGTGGTGTGTGTATTCCATTTTAACTGACTATCAATGTGGAGCACAAGATATTTATAAGACGAGACAATTTCCAATTTGGAGCCTTTAATTTTTATTGAAAAATTCATATGTCTAATGCGAGAGTTTGGACTGAATAACATGACTTCAGATTTGCCTATATTTACTGTAAGTTTATTGCATGTCATCCAGTCATGTATTTTATTTATTTCAGTGTTCACCTTGTCTTGTAATGTGGTCAAATCTGTCGCACTGGCAAGCAGACAAGCGTCATCAACAAATAATTTACTCAAAAGATTTGAGCTGTTAGATAAGTCGTTTATGAAATTCAGAAACGCAAGAGGTCCAAGTACAGATCCTTGCACAATTCCACAATGAATGGGCAATATCGGAGATCTATGGGAATCCAATTCAACGTATTGGAATCTATTGGCCAGGTAATCACATAGTAATTTGCCCGCCGTACCTCTAAAACCGTAATGTGCTAACTTGTGAGTAAGGATACTGTGTTCCACTAGCTTTTTAAGATCTAAAAAAGTGCAGCAGACAAACTCGCCTTCGTCTATTTTATCATAAATCGACGAAGTCACGTCAAGAATAGCATGACTCGTTGAATGGCTAGAAATCTAAATTGACATTTGTCGATTATGTTAAATTTGGTACAAAAACTAATCATTCTTGTATGTGATATTTTTTCCAAAGTAATGCCAATGGAAGATAAGACAGAAGTTGGTCTATAGTTTGAGGGATTATTTTTGTTGCCATGTTTAAATATTGGTATAACTCTAGCTATCTTTAAAGACGAAGGAAATATTCCTAAACGAAAAGAATTATTGAATAAATGACTTAGTGCTGGTGAAAAAAGCTGAGTTCCAAGGACAATTTTGGTTAGTAGAACAAAGCTTTCATAAATGTGACGAGCTCAAGCTCGAGTTCTCCACAGCGTATCACAAAAGAATTAACGTAAAAAAGCAGCTTAGTAGCACGATTAGCGTTGTATTCCCGACGTATAAAATAGATTATTTTTTATTAAAGTACTTGGACTTCGGTCTGATCAACAACTATTGTAAAAATCCAAAAGGTTAGATTATCCCTATTTAATATTAGTCCATACATGTAGCTACAGGGGTGATAACTTAAAAAAGGTCCCATATTTCACACAACTAAGTCTCACTGTACCCACCATTGGATCAAATTGAATCCTTGTCCATATAGAAACATATTTCTGCGTATCCGCGATTTTCATATTTCCCCGGGGAAATATCAGTATTTTATTTTTCACCATATTGGCAATACACTTTGTACGAACAATATAATGGAGGAACGTAAAAATTACATTCAGGTTAAAGGGAGGCGCGAAAAACCAATACTGCTTATCGATCAGCGTCACTCGTGATTGAATGTTTCTCAAAACTTGACTAATTCATCGTGAACCTCATTAGATTACTCCATAGATATTTTGTATAAAAGCTTTGAAAAATAAATAAAAATATATTTAATCACTGTAATAAGCCATTGATTACTCTGAAATTGAAGTTATGCATATTGCCCATTTTGAAATGACGAATCAATCAATATCTTCAAAACGTGCATATTGCTAATGATTTTCGCGGCACACGCAATATATCCTTCGGCATCTACTACCCAGACTTGATTGAGCGTCTAGCCTGTATTTTTAAATTTGTCTAGTCACGATGTAAAATAACGTACATGCAATCAGGACTGATTTTAATTGTGTACATCGTAAGTTTCAGATTTTTTGTTTCAAACATCGGGCTTTAAAAATAGCGTTTTTTGTGTTCCATACTTGCTTTTGGTTCAGTATCAAAACAACGTATTAACGATAGGCAATTCATTCAGGCATGTTTATCGAACCTTGAAAAGAATAAAAAACAAACTATCAAACTTTATCTTTACCTCGTTAACCTACAAAAAGTTTAGATAACTTTACTGTCACTTTTGATAGTATATTTATAGTTGCATAACATAATTGATTGCATTTCTATAACAAATGTCATTTGTGCTCGGAGGCGAACACAAAAACCTGACGTGAGTGTAATGAATGGTATATTTGTGAATGAATATGATTCGATTTACAAGCAAGGTTTTTGGTATTTTTTTGCGGTTTTGATGGATTTTTACTGTTTTTGCAAGGTGTTTGGTGGTTTTTCAATGTTTTTCATAGTTTGAAAGAGCTTACTTGGAATTAGAGTGGTAAATGGTTCTTTTTTCCTGAAAACTAAAGTTTCAGAGTAATTTTAAAGCAAAGTATGAGATATTATACAATTTAAGGATAGAATTTTTCAACTGGTACTAAAATGACGAGTAAACGTCAAGTTTTTGTTGTTAGAAATTACTTACAGCTTGCAAATCCTTTCAAATTACTTTCTCACAATCCTTTCATATTAAACTGTCGATTTCAGGTCCAAAAAATTCGAAAATATTAGTTGGGCCTCGGCTCTACACTAACAAAGAAACTCTACTAATTCTACTAAATTCCTACTAATAATCAAGTCATATTCATGGAGTTTTAAAAAAGTTTTTGCCATGACTTATTTATGAAACTCGTCGTAACAGTTCAAGTTCCAGATACGGATGTGAACTTTTTTTCAGTTCACGCAAATACATCAAAATCTAGAAATGAAAATCTCAATTGCTTCTATTATAATCTACGGCATCGTTTCATCCTGGTGTCAAGATGAAACAGTGTTTCACTGCTCTCCAAAGCCGGGTTGCCAGATTGCACAATGTAATCCGGTTGCTGTTGGATGGGGCAGACCAGGTTTCAACATTGATGAACATCTGTATGACAAAGAATTTCCGATTACATGCAAATCGAATAATGCATCACAATTTCAGAATTCTATAAATCTGTTTTCTTTAGTATCAAGGAATACTTTAGGCAAGTATCTGCTTTATTCAATAATTCTGAGTATTTTAAATCAAAACATCCTTATTCAGCTTTTATTAAACGCAACCATGATTGTTACGAATTCTAACGGACGTAATCATAATCATTTAGTGCGACGCGATGGCGGAGCGGTCAACGAGTTTGACTAAACAGCGTTGACTTTGCAGATTAGAAATCCCGTGTCTCCCAGAGTGTATTAAGTTGGGTAAACAATGCCTAACCGTAAATGTTTTGATACTTCCGTTGAAATCCTTATCACATTGGGAGACATGAGAAGTGAATAGTTAGTTACTTCTATCAACCGTATTTTGATTCTTTGACGAACGCCTATCAAACAACGATACCATTTGCAATATATAGAATTGAAATCAATAAGGTAATTAAATTTGATTTATTCGTTCGATCAGATATCGGAATTATCAGATCAGATTTTAGACAACTGGAAGAGAACCTCGATGACAAATTGAAAAACGTCCAGGGTTTTGGAAAAGAGGGTAAAAATACGAAATTTTTTATATAATACTTTGACATTGAATAATATATGAGTATTTGCTTACAAATATTTTATGTGTAGATTTTGAATGAATTTCGAACAAAAAATGAGTCTTTCAGAAAATTTTGTGTCATTATACTGAATTAGAATTATTTTTTATTTTTTATCAGAAATTTTCAATAAAAGTGAAGAACAATCGATGGGAATTAATAAGCTCCAAGAGAAAGTTATGCAACAGTCTGATGAAGTAAGGAAATTGAAGGAAGGTTGGTTTAAAATTACTATCGAAGTATATAATTATATTTTAATAACTATTTAAAAGCAGATCAATATGTAAATAATTGAAAAATGATCATTTTCAAGTCTTCACTGTGCAGAAAATAGCGAGTTTGCCTTGTTGTACACTGTACAGTCTACACTGTGAAGATAACGTTGGTAAAAGAGATTGCTTTCATGTAACATTGAGTAACTTTACGTTCGCAATTGTTCAACCTTAACGGTGGCTGAAAGATCGTAGTGTGCTACCTTTTGCATGCGATTTCTTTTATCAGATTTTGCCAAACTCCGTACGAAAGAGTTGGATGAGCAGAAGAAAATTGCGGAACAAACTGCTGAGATCAGTGAGCTGAAGAAAGGTTGGTGTATATTATGAAGGAAAAAGAGTTCTTATTCTTATCATCTAAGGCGAAATCATACATCTTGTTAACTCTTAGATTAACAGATCATCACATGTTTGAAAACCACATCGCATTTTTCATTTTACTGCTAAACATCTACATTACCAGTAATTACCAATTGCTTACTGCCATGGCCTACAACAACAATTAATACATTATATTACAACCGGTAGTTTTGAATTTTTCTTCATATCATTCTTGATTCTTCTAATTTGTTGAATTTTCTAGTCGAATTTCTCCGTATTGGTTGTATTTTTAATTAACTTCCCAAACGCTTTTGGCTTAAATTTATGAGCCCGCCAATAGCCTTTTATATATTTTTTTGTTTTTTTTAGATTTGATTAAAATTCAAGAAATAACTAAAAAGTTGGCAGTAGAATTGAATGCACAAAAGAAAACAAACGCGGTAAAGAAAGGTAAAATCAACCAAATAGTCAACAGAATATTAGATTACGTGGAAAACTTTATCAAAATTCTTATCAAATCTTTTTTTTTTAATTTGATAGAATTACAAGGAATTGATGAGAATTTGGTAGAAGAACAAAAGGAAACAAGGAATGAGATGAAGAAAGGTATCTGCTTAATAGTATTCTATACCATGTTATTTGGTTAAGCTCATTTTATGTATTACATAAACTATTCTGGCATTTTTTATTGTTTAGAATTTAGATAATATGTAAAAATGAATGATCAAACATCGCGGCGCCCAAATTCTTATCAAATTAGCGATATCCAGCATTAAAAAAATACTTTTATAGACTAAGTGATAGAGTAATAATAAATATAGTAGTAACTCCTATTCGAATTATTACCTAAACTAAAATAACTAATATTGCCCAAATTATCATATGGATTGCAAAATTCTGTGGGTTATGAATGTTTGAGGAGCATTTTGCATGGAAGTGAATACAAAAATTGAGATATTTCTGCATTCGATGGAGCGTGTTATGTTACTTAGCTTGTGATATTTCCTATTTGAATCTTTCAGAAATTTTTTTTACACCAGAAAGAACAGAAGCATTATGTATTAGGCTTCACTGCTTGGCATAACACGGGATCATTTGCACAAAGTCCCTGTCAACGGTCAAAATAAGATAATTAGTAATTATCCAGTCAGGGTTTCTGTTAAGAAAGCAGATTGCGACGAGAATTCAAAATCATTCTTAACCCGTACTGGATAATCACTAATTTTTTTCATTTTAGAACCTAGCGGGGGTGTTTTTCTAAAAACACGAACGGCTAAGCGGAAAATTGGAAGAGTAACATTGCTAGAAGGTACCCTTGGGATCTCATCTATGTAAAAGAATTTTTGAAATTTAATAATTTATTGTGTTTGTTTTAAATAAACAGCCGTTTCTTCTTAGAAAATTGCAAATTAAAGATTGGAAATATCTGCTATTTCACTGTCATATTTGGGAAATATTACGTCAACTACACCGAAGCCAATGCGATTTGTAAGAAAAGTAACGCAGATGTTGGTTTGATTCGAGACGAAGAATCCTACAATGAGATTATGAAATACCTGATAAAGAATATGCCCAAGAGTGAGACGTGGATTAGAATATGGACAGGAATCCACTTTGATCCAATGGTTAGTATCTTAGGGTTATCTATACACGGTGAAGAAATATAATCAGACATGGCTAATAATGATTTGAGAGAGAGAGAAAGAGAGAGAGTTTATTTCATTTTGTCAAACCAAGAAAATAATATATACATACATACATAACAAAATTAAAAAAACGTTTTCTGTACATGACTGGGAGGCAACGATACGACCGTTGGAGGTCATCAGAGTCAGTTGCCACCCAATTCAATAAGCATAAAAAATAAATAATAGGTTCGGTGTCATTCTATTAATACCTCTCATGTTTGTTTACTATATACAATATTTACATGTTTTATTATCGAAGCGAAAACTATGGTATACGGTTCTTTCAACTGACCGAAATTCGCCACATATTGAATTTGATTTCCAAAATATAAACTGCTTAGTCATGCCCAGGTACTCTAATAAGATACGATTTATTAGGGTAATTTGTAAACTTATGGGTGAAGATAAGTTAATACAGAACATGCAGGAATTTGAACAAGGGTGGAGTTCCATTATAACATACACATACTAGTGTTATATAATCAGAAGCACGGGTTGGATCATCGAAACAATACAGATTTTTGTTGTATACAAAATGCATTTATTTGGACAAGGCCATTCATGCAAATTAGATTGAACAGGGAGCTCAATGAAGAAGTATTGTGATTTGATTAACAAATTTAGGGATGATGGAAATGAGCTTTTAGCTTGGCATATTCACTTAATAAAATAAAGAATGTAACATTTTATAACACGATTTGGGACAATTTGATGACGAACATTTAAGTCATAATTGAATTGTAAGAATATATGAACTCATTTTACAGAGAAAGTATCATGAATGCAATATAAGCTTGGCATATTAGCCCTAGGAATAAAAAATGAAGAATGCAACATTTTACAACATAATTTGGCTTACTTTAAATATGGACATTTAATAAGTAATCCAATATAAAAATAGAGAGTTAAAGTTGTTTAGGAAATATCATGGATGTAATATAAGATGAAATTTTGGTTTAGAGCAGCTAAGTACAACACACGATATGTAACATTGGTGAATATAGCGAAGGATTGCAAACATAGAAAACCCAAATCTTTTATAACACGCTTTGGGACACTTTAAATAGGAACCTTAAATAATAGTAATCAAATATAAAAATAAAGAGTTAAAGTTGCTTAGGAAATATTATGGATGCAATATAAGATGAGATTTAGGTGTAGAGCAGCAAAGTACAACCCACGATATGTAACATTATCGAAGGATTGCAAACAAAAAACAAATAAAAAACAGTAATCTCCAATATCACGATGAGAAAACAATAACAATTCACTTGGAATGCACAAGTCAAGCATATTGGAATTGCAAGTGTATATGGATTCAAGGATACAGACAAGGTATAGTTTTACTTTTACACCTGTGTACCAAGATGGCAATTCATTTCTTTAGGGTTCCAGCACGTGTGCTCAGAACAAGTAGCCTATCACGACAAGTTGCGGAGTTGTAATTTACTAGAGTGGCATGACCCCATACAAATTATAAAAGTAGTAATACATAATATACATATTGGCTCATCATTTAGACAAGGATAACCAAAGTATCAATAATACAAAACATGATAAATACAAGAGCAATGAACAGGGCTTGATTCAACCCATTACAGTATGGGCGATTCAGAGGAGTGGGCTATGATATATGATGTAGGCAGGAGGTATATTGGAGTCATATCATATTTGAGTTATCAAATTCATTAAAAGAATCCCACAAATTTATAAGTGCCACACATTTTGAAAGGTTATGCTACTAATTTTACTGAAATGGTATTTTGATCCACATAATACAATCCATGTAGTGTTTGGTACAAATAACATTGTAACCAAAATGTTTAATTGCAGAGTTTGATGTTGTCGATTATTTCAGAAAGAATTCTCATTTAGGACTATTGAAAAACTCGATTATGCACAAAACAATATGAGGCTAACTTTCTGGATAGTTCAATACACAAACTATAGAAAGCCTAATAAGACAAAAATTTCAAACATACACAAATGGAAATATACATTACTCAGTTTAATTTTTGAGTAGAAGTACAAGGTTAGAAAATCCATAAACATAGGCAATAAATGCAGGGTATCACAATATGCTATTATAGTAGTGATTCAAAATTTTGGGGAAAATCAAAAATTATATACAGCTGTATAGGGTATGCATAGCAGGCAAATAAATTTAAAAATTGTTGGACAGTCTATAATTGGATATGCACATGTCACAAATATAGGCATAGTTTGATACTGGTCAATGACATAAATTTACAGGCACTACTAATTACAGTAGTAAATTACAATACAATAGGCAGAAAACCAGATATAGGTAACCTCCCTGACACCTATCTACAGGAGTCATCAGTAACCAGTAAGATAGACCTGGCTCCTCCATTAATTAATATTTGGATATGATGTGCTTCATGTACTCAATTTTAAATTTATTATACGAAAATGTTTTAAAATTATCAGGAATATTATTCCAGATTCTGGGTCCAGTGACTTTGATTGAATTTTGTGCAAATTTTGAACTTGTACGAAAAATAAAGAATGCACCTTTAGTTGCAGAGCGAGTGCCATATGAATGCACAGAACTACAGTCTGTAAAATATGAATTCAATGCTTCTGGAAGCATGCCATGCCTAAATTGAAACATCAACTTTGCAACTTTATAAATATAAACATCATTTAATTTAAGAAGACTCAAACGCCGGGGCTCCCGAAGTATGCGAACCAAGATGGCGGACATCGGAATGTAATATGTGTACTAGGTTAGGGTTAGGCCTTAATTTTAGGTATAAATACTACGGGAGGCTCTTGGCTAGTCTTCGAACTTATAATAGGACTAAAATAAGGAAAATTGGAAAAATAATTGTCGCCTAACCCTAACCTGTTACGTTCCGATGTCCGCCATCTTGGTTCGCATACTTCGGGAGCACCCAAACGCCTGTATACGGGACTCATACTATGAGGCAAAGCAGTACTTATCATATTGCGAAGCGCTCGATTTTGTAAAACTGATAGGTCATGCAGTCTACTTTTATCAGCAGAGCCCCATGTCACAATTCCATACTGAAGGTGGGAATAAAATAGAGAGAAGTATACAGTTCGCGTAATTTTTTTAGGAATCAAATGTTCCAGCCACTTGAGACCACTTGGATTTGTTTAATAGCTAAAACAGTGCAATCAGTGTTCTGTTTGTTTAACTACATGTGGTACTTTTAACACAAGAAACAATGTGGACACATTATCTACTTCCAATATATTGTTACTGGTTCTTGTGGTATGAGTATATAATTTATGTGCGCCATCGTGTTAGCTAGATTTAAATTTCTGCTCGTAGGCTATTTCTACTCTTTTATTTACATCTAATTTAATTGGAAAACTCGTCTGGCACTGACCTGATAAGAGTTTAGTTGTATAGTAGATATGCAGTGTAATAGTTTTGAACAAATCATTGAGCATGAGTATGATGTTTTACTTGATAACATGCGAGACGCGTGATTGAATATATGATTGCGTTAAACCAGTGGTTCTCAACCTTTTATGACTTGTGGCCCCCTTTCGAAGGCTTTTAGCACTCATGGCCCCCCACTTTGATATTTCAGTAGTATTTATAGAGTAATTTTTATTGATAGATTTCAAGTTCCATTCTGTTCAAACAATTCCGCGCATAAAAAAGTGAAAACATCTTCTGAAATAACCTTGCTGAGCGGTAAACTAGCAAAAACTGGGAGATTTCTTGTATAATGAAAAGTAAAATTAGATTTGGGCCCAGCGTTGTGGCCCCCTCCAACTGCTCTGTGGCCCCCTTAGGGAGCCGAGAGCCCCCGGTTGAGAACCACTGCCTTAAACGATATTAAATTATGAACATTGAATAAAAACGCTATTTATGAAATTAATCCAAACCCGTGATAAAGCATGATCCAGAGATAATCTCTGTCTATCATTTATTCTTCCCAGACTCGTGACGTCACACCTACAAATTCTTTCATCAAATGGTCTCAACATTATCCATTCACTGGAATCTCTCACAAAACTTCCACAAATGTTCACCTTTTCGTCAAATCCAAACTGGATCTCAGATATCAATTGATGTTGAATGGCGCTCCTAGCAGAAAGCTTCATGGAGTTATTTGTGAGATCCTGATCTAATAAAATATCATTCTGATTGCATTTTGTTCCTATGTATCTATTATCAATAAAATATAAATCATTTATTACCTTTCTGAAAAGAATTTCTACTAATGGCTATCCCATTTGATTAAATAAGCGATAATTCTTAAGCGTAACCACTTAATTGTCTAATATTTTGATCATTTTATTTAAAACATAATAGTTATTATATATTTTATTCAAAATACAAGTCTATTAAATAATTGTTATTCGAGATTTAATGGAATTTATATCTTGAATTGTTCTATTTTGCTAATCTAATTATTTTTTATTGTATAATATATCGAAGTTAACTTTGGAGATTTAGGCTATTGTTATATAGTGTAAGTTATGAATATAATGATTTTAAATGTAGGAATAGAAATTTTATAAACTTGTCTTATTATCTTGAAATAAATTTAGCTGTGATATCTTTTGGAAGTCGAAGAGGAACAGTTGCTTGATGGGCACCACAATTTTTGGATTTGAAAATATCTGCAGATATTTCAGATCATTTGTAATGCTCTTTCGGAGATTTTAAAATTCGAAATTCGGAGATTTTAAAAATTGAAATTTGGAGATTTTAAAAGAAAAAACAGGGTTAATATGGCTTGAAAAAAAAATGACAATGAAGCGAGGTCGCTTGCTTGACTCCCATTTTCAGATGAGATTGGTTGCGTTCATGTTCCGCGGAGTTAGGTGTAGGGATAAAATGATTACATCGTCTTCGATCTGTATACCCATACCCACCAGGTCACCCCTTTAAGTTCTAACAGAACACAACGTTACTTTACTTCAGATATATATGATGAGATAGCTTAGTTCCAACTCGGTGTGACCAAAAGCATAGCATTGGGTGTTTATGTCCTCCACATATCAGCACATTTGTGGTAATCCTGGAAACCCACTGTAGGAGATTGTGAACCAAACAATGCAGTGATGATTAAATCATTATTAACCTACGACACTCGGTATATCAAGTCCTATAGTTATGCTATTATTACTCATATATTATTCTAGATTCTATATTTGTTGCAGCATAATGTGACCACAGTTACTATAAATTACACCAATGTGAATGTGCAAAGCTCTTCAGGGCGATGGTAAAACCAAAACAACACAGAAAATGATTTTGGACTCCAGCAGATCAGCAGAGGGCCGCGAAAATCACCAGTCTGATCACAGATGTGATAACTGGCCAAATGCAACCGATAAATCTCGCCCAGGACATTCAAAACAAAGAGCCATAACTCCAATACATACCTTAAACAGCGAACAATGATGTTTCCAAATTGTGGCGCTCAGTGAAACTGCAAATACGGAATAAATCTAGAGTCGGTTGGATAACGGAACAACTTGGATAAGGGCAAGGCATGTCATGGACTAATATCAATAAATGGATTGTGAGATTGGTCATGAGAAATATAACATACCCAAACAAGAATCAAGACGGCCACAACTAATGAAAGCAGCGTGGCCGCTTATTGACCTAACTCGTAAGTCAACAGAATATTAGTAGCAAATATGCAAAAAAGATAGCGCGAACGCAGTCTCCACATGCAGAAGTTAGACGACCGAGTTATCCTATTTGGGATATTCGCTAGGGTCAATTCAGTCTGGGTGCAATCACTAAACCTCGCCTAGGTAGAACCGCCTTCGTGATCGCGGTTGACCGCCTCGTCAAGTAAGTATGGTTTGTGACGATTGAATGCGCACCGTTTCCATATTTGAAATAAACATTTGGAAAATATTCAGCCCGATGAGATGCATTTTGACATATTATCTTCATAGCTAGTTAATTTTATTGTAAATCAAAATGTTTGGACAATGAATCAGATAGAGCATTTTTAGGCTGTAGAAATTGGCGTATATGTGAACATATACCCGATAAAACTGAAGATTGTAAATACCATTTATGACAGATGTTTTTCAGGTATTTTTTGAAATAAAAATATTTTACAGCTATTCCTGCTATTGAATTAAAAAAGTATCCGAGTTAAAATATGCGAACTATCTTTGATGGCAATTCTTCTTTTTTGATAACATGACTTGGATTGTGACATCAACAAGTATGAACTGTAGCGTTTAGTAGTCGTAATCACACCAAGCATTCCGAGTTTCGAGAAAGTCAGTGTCAGCTGTATTTTAGTTT
This sequence comes from Styela clava, assembly GCF_964204865.1. NCBI lineage: Eukaryota > Metazoa > Chordata > Ascidiacea > Stolidobranchia > Styelidae > Styela > Styela clava. The sequence goes on from NC_135257.1 coordinate 22,301,976, forward strand.
GCATATGCCTGGAGCAAGTTGGGTTGATCCACGTGCTATACACTTGTATCGCTTGTCTCATGTATCAATTTCCCTAATGATATTCGTAGTAGGCTACACTAGTCTATATCGCTGCATTTGTGCTGCATGTTATCATTTTCTCTCATGTCATCATTCCTGGCTATTGAACTAAAAAAATCCGATCCGATTGTTGGTGTCGGAGTGCGTGATGAAATGAACAAGGTCTTTCGGTAAATTATATACCTAATGTAATTTCAACAACTTTGCATAGATATGAGTGACGACTGAATCGGACGATTGGATTTATCATGTTTGTCTTGATATTTTGGTGAGTAACCATACTTCGAGTTATGATATACAAACTATCTTTGTTGGTAATTCTTTTTTAATAACATAACTTGGATTGTTACATCAACAAGCATAAAATGTAGTGTTTATCACTTGTAACTTAGATTACATGTATCTAACTCAAGTTATTTCACATGCTACACACTTGTTTCGTTTGTCTAATGTATTCATTTCCCCATTGTATTACTCGCACCACTTGCAACAATAATAGTTACAGTACACTTGTATATACCTTTGCATTTGTGCTGCATGCCAATATTCTTTTTATGTGAGCGTCCCATTTGTACCGTCTGTGCCACATCCACTATGTCTCCCATTTAATTTTTTGACCTTAAGGGCTTAATCCGTGCGACATGGGCAAAATATCGTAAAAATTGACACACAAATCATCTGATGAATAAGATGAACTTGAATAAATTAATCTATATATGAGACATGGGTAGAAAAGGGAATGGAATGAAATGCACTTGGTAAAACAAGTGATGAAATTACCGAATATATTCAACTATATATACCTACAATTTTGTAGATCATTCAAATCAAACACCAAGATTCCTTGCACACCTGTGCACAACAAAACGTCTGCAAAGACCGCCATAATCTGTTCAACAAACCGTTGAAGAACAACTTTGCATACGGACTAGGTTGCAAAGCAATTTACGGTGCAATTTCTGTTATCATTGATTCTAATGACATGTCATTTATGCATTTGAATCACAAATATCAATTTCTTATGCTCTGGAATATTTGCTCGTCAATCTGAAATAGTGATAACTTAAAATTTAGTTCGCCGACAACTATTTTATTCTAACAGTCCCTTACAATTCAGAAGGTAATCAAAATTTAATCGAAATACCGATTTTTCAAAATATTGGCGCGTCGATATGGGATCGGTACCAGTATCAGCGATAAATAAAAGCGGTTCTGTATATCTCTAATGCATGTATCGCCATTAGAATTTTCGAAATAAGAAATAATATTTTGGATCAATAGCAATTACAGTAATTTAATCAGGTATGGTTCACCTTGGTGTAGTTTCACAACTTTGCGACACGTGGAGCAATTGAGACACGATATTTTTGAGACTCGGTTTTCTGGGATGTGAAATAATATAATTCAAACTGACTTCCTATTAAATTATATCGCTCAACATCTATTGAACTTAACGCAAATGGTTGTCTTGGCACAACAAATGAATTGGACCAGCTAACATCAATTAGTTGAACAAAACGTTTTTAAAATATGTAACGGCTTTTCTTTACAAGATCTCTGCATTCCTATTGTCGAATTTGCGAGTTTTACTTCATAAGTAGGTTATATTTTTCAATACCTACATCCTGTTCTATTGACACGATACGGTCAAAAAATTTAATTAGAGCTCATCTCAAACACCTAACTAACCCCTTGAGCTTATTGAAAAATACTACCTCCAGATCATAACCGTATTTCATTCGGTAGAATTAGAACTACATTTATCGTTGTTTTGAACGTTTCAATTTTACAAACTAATTTTGTGATCCCTCTGAGAAACAGTCTTAGAGAAAAAAAAGTTCTACACAGAAGCCAAATTTTATACCAGTTATAATTTGTAATATTAGTAAATTTATATTACTTCTAAAATTAAGTAAACCACGTTTGAATTTTCAAATATTGAACAAAAGATGAATTTATTACTAGTTAATAATCGAATTTTCAAATTGAGTATCAAATTTTGTTTTAACGAAAATGTTTGCAAATTCATAAAATATGAGGAACATTTCTTAATTTGAATGATGTGGGATTTATGTTACAGAATTATCTTTATTTTAATCAAACATCAATCTAATCATACTATTTTGCAATTATTAAATAATATTTACTGTTATATGCTGTAATTATTACAAGTTATTGTACAAATTGTACAAATTTCAATTAGGAAACGATTGATTTCTATTTTATATTTTACTGATGATAGAACCAGAGGAACAAAATACAACCAGGCTGACGTTTCATTAGATCAGGATCTCACAAATAACTCCATGAACCTTCGTGGTAGAAGGAGCATTTACCATCTCTTGATGACGAGAATTCAGGTCGGATAGAACAAGAAGGAAAATATTTCTGTAATCTTTATACTCGGCTCCCGTAATTGGATATTCTGCGGTCCATTTATTTTGACTCCATTCAATAAATGAATCTGCAGGTTTGACGTCACGTGTCTGAGAAGAACAGAATTATTAGCTGTCAGTCATCGCTTAATCGTACTTGAACACGCAATTGATTTTAAATTATAAATGCATTTTTTCCCTATTATCAAAGATTAATGCCTAGTTAACTGTAAACTCAAGTTATTTTAGTCTCTCATGTGTTAACAAGTAAGGGCAAAGATCTTTGCAAAACTGTTAAATTTCGCAATTACTGTATTACTAGAGCTGGGAATTTTGAATCGAATCGACAATTATTCGAATCGGTTCTGAGCAAAATTTCGAATCGAATCTTGTTTGTTTTTCTTTCCCGCAATGGTCGAGGTGAATTCCTCATTTTTTTTCGAAGCGATATTATTTCCGACATATGACTATCCCGACATATGACAATTTCCTATGGTGAGTTATTGATTAAACGTGTTTCTTATTGTGTGTGAACTCTCAGCAATCTGTTTTCAGTAATTCATTTTTTGACAGGCCAATTCTAGTAAAAAAGTCGCATAAAATAATATATATATCTCTTAAGTTATCGAGATTCGAAAAAATATTTGATTCGATTCTGAAATCTTCAGGTATTAGAAAATGCCCTTTCCTATATATATTACTAAACGCTGATTAAACTAACCATAGTACGAACCTAAGCTAAGCCGAGGCAGCATGGGAAAAGCAACTAACCTTACCCAAGACATAACTAGCGACAGGATGCAGATAAATTATTTTTGTATGCAAAATCCATTTATGTTTTTTGACCAAAAACGATGGGTGTATAAACGAACAGGCTTTGGTAACTTGTGTAGATGCATGGACGTGCTTCATGTGCCCATAACTTTTCATGAAGTTGAAAATGTCCAATTTGCGAGTAACAATAAAAGCATTACACAAATATCGAAATTGTAATTAAATTTGGTCACATAATTCGTGATCAAACGTCTTCTAAAAGAATGGTTTTCCATGCCAGATTCAATGCGCTGTTCAGTGGCGAATTAATGCTACCATATTAAAGTGTACACAAGACCAATACCTGTAATATTTTTATTTGACGTGCATTCTACCGTTAATGGTACCAGATTCCAATTTAATATAGAAATCAAAACCTGCAAGGCCCGAAATCAATTTTAAAAATTTCGGAAAAACAAAAAAGTCGCTACAAACGCATTTTAAAATGTCTGAATTTTTAAAACCTACGATTGTCCACCAGTGTGACGTGGTTATTTATATCATATGCGTTGGTATATTTCTACGTCTTGTACCACGAGAACGTATGATGTTATCTTAATCTTTCTCGCGGGAAACTGTGCGTCAAGTGTGGAAAACACGTTATTATGTGATCATCGCCGACAAGAAGTTAAAAATAATCAGAGGGGTAAAAGATTGAATACTGAGACCGAAAACAATTGGAAGGCGGCATAATGTGAAAAACACTGTTGTCGGGTCGCTGTGGCGGCTGAAAAACAGTATTTTAGACACTATACCGAAATCTAAGGTCGAAATTTCATTGGTATGCGAGATGCACGTTGCTAAATTGCCTTTGGAAATTATTCTATCCTCGCTGAAGTTTAAAAACAATTATTTGTATACGCGATGTAGTTTGATGTACTCGTACTTTTTCCAGAATTTTGATTTTATAAAAGATAAACTGATATTCATATTAGTATCAATATTTATTGTACTACACCAAATTGCATCCTTGATTCCATTGCAAATTTTGGTATTATTTAACAATCACTGCTGCACGAACAGCTCAAATGCGTTGAATTCGAAACATCGCAAAAATACGAATCAAAACTAGATGTTATTAAAATATTTATGATCTATTTAATTGGATTTAAGAACAGGCGATACTTGAATATAATTTCAATATACCTTTTACACAGCTATAGCTATTAATCAAACATAAACTTGAACTATCCTTGGCTGTATCTGTATCCCATTCCTCCTATATGTCGATAGCATAAATATAATATATAGATAGCATAAACATAATATACTAACGATTGGATTAAACTGGATTTTTGTCAATATATAAATAAACTTCTGTTCTTTTGGAATATTCCTTCTCAAGTAATTTATAATCGCATTGTAAGATTTTTCATCTCGGATCAAGCCAACATCTGCGTTACGTTTCTTACAATGATCAACTGCTATGTCGTAGTTGACATCTTCTTCAACTCGTATCAAAGCGAAATAACAGATATTTCCGATTTTTAATTTGCAGTTTTCTGAAATGTAACAACTGTATATTTGAATACAAATTAATTGATAAATATTGATAATTCGTTGCTTCGAGCAAGAACCAAGTATCTTACAACATAAATCAAGCTAGTTGGCTTAGTCAGACGTTCTAGGACTTTTGTTAAATCCGATGCAAATTATTAGTCAAAATGGATTGAATGAATTATTCACCTGGCGGAGGGGTTGGTTTCAATGTTGTTTGATTTATTGTTGTTTGTTCCAATGTTGTTTGACTCTTTGTTGTTGGTACGGCCGTTTGCCTGGACCTAGTTCGCAGTTGCTCAGGCTTTTCCGTAACGGAAAGTTTTTGTTCAATCCGGGATATTGCTGAATGTTAATATAATAAACGCTTATCTTAATCTATCAATCACTTTCCTAAAACACTGAAGCTTTAGCTGCACAATTCGATTTTCAACACGCTCCAATTTTTTAATCCAGTTGTTAGTGTAAAAAGTTTGGGCGATCTAATTACTGCTCGCTCTTCGAGAAGCACACGACCTTAATCTTAATTCAACAAGTTTTTATTCAAATTCCATAAACGAGAACGCCTATATGAGCGTGCCTATGTCGCAATGAGAATGCGACTACTTCAAATGAAGTTTGCCTATTTGAAGGGAACACTCTCAGAAAAATATGTTCGGGTAAATTACGATGCCAAATAATTAATTAACAGTTTTATCTTTCTTCATCTTTTTGTTGTCTTCTACCACATTAATATTCATTTCTAGAACTTTGGTCAAATCTAATGAAAAATGAAATTTGAATGTTTAGAATAAATATACGGAAATAATATTTTCGATTTAGATTTTGCTTCCTAAAGCAGCAGCTTATAGTTAGCACAAAGTGCATCATCATTTTCCCGCATTGTAATATGTTGACGAATATATAACCAACCTTCCTTCAATTCCTTTATTGCCCCAGACTGCCGTCTATCTTTCTCTCGGAGATTGTTAATTTCTTTAGATTGTTCTTTAAATTTGCTGTCACTTTCTGGTAAAAATTTGAGATCTATTTATAAAGACAAAGTCTTCTATAATATTTCAGGCCAATTTTCGGCGCTCCAGAAGTATGTGTACTAATATTGAGATGACTAATTTTATTTGCCTACTGTACAAGTTGTGTGAAGGGACTGGAACCTATGGGCTGGGGGTATATTCACTAGGCTAACACAGACAGTCTTGATTTCGTAATAGAACTAAAATAAGGAAAATAGGAATAAAATTACGCCTCAACCCTAACCTGGTGCATATACTAAGGGAGTACTAAGATATTATCTTTGATAATCTTTTTGTTGTCTTTAACCAAATTATTATTCATGTCTTCAACTTTGGCGAAATCTAATGAAAAATGAAATTCCGACGCTCTTAACAAACATCCGACAAATATATTTTGAATTTAGATTTATATGTTGCTTCCTAACGCAGCAATATAAAGCAATAGTTTATTTGTAGCTAGCACTAAGTGCATCATCATGTTTCCGCTAATAACCTTCATTATAACATTTTGACAAATATATAACCGACCTTCCTTCAATTTCTTTATTTCCTCAGACTGTCGTCTATCTTTCTCTCGGAGATTGTTAATTTCTTTAGATTGTTCTTTGTTTTTGATGTCACTTTCTGGTAAAAATATAAGATCCATTAATAAAGACAAAGACACATAGAGTATTCGTGAGCAAATAGTTTTTTCTAATACTCAAGCAATGAATAAAGATAATGTCAGATTCTCACCCTCTTCCTCAGAAACATCAGTGTTTTTTATTTTATCATTGACGTTCTCTTCTAGATCTCTTAAATCTGATTTGATATGTCCAATGTCTGGATGAATATATAAAAGCAAATTTAATTTATTAATGTAAATGCTGCGACTTCAATAGATTTGTTACAGAGTACGATGAAATGCGCTTCCTGCAATGTTGATCTAATATATCAATGTATGACTGCGTGAAACTCATCTTGTTCATTCCTTATTACGTTTTTATTTCCTGAGCGAATAATTTTAGCTGCTGACCTTGGAACACGCTTCATGGAAAAGACCGTCTTGGTAAATTGAGCATTGAGCAATATAAATCAACGCTTACCCAAAGTATTTCTGGTCACTAACGAAAACAAGTTGACAGTATTCTGCAAAATTTTCGCACTCTTAGGTTTGCATGTAATCGGAAACTCTTTGTCATGCAGATGTTCATCGATGTTGAAGCCTGGTCTGTCCCATCCTATAGCAACAGGATCACATTGTGCGATCTGGCAACCAGGCTTGGGAGAGCAGTGGAACACTGTCTCATCTTGGCACCAGGATGAAGTGGTGACGTATATTAAGATAAAAACTACTAAGATTTTCATCTCGAAGTTTCAATGTATTCAAATAGTAACTAAATGAATAAGAGATCAAATTTGAGTTTTGAAAGAGAATATCAGAATTTCAAATGTTCTGTAACGAATCGCGGTTTCACAAACTGAGACGAATGTATCTTCGAATATACATATCGACTTCGCTTGTGCCACTTCTGAAGTTGTTGTTGGCTATTTTAAATTGAATGTCTTTTTAGAAATGGCACAGTCAAACCAGCGATTCCAGAGCGCCCTGATAGATTGTCTAATCTTGTGGACCGAAACGATTTTTTTGAAATTACGCGCAAACCCCTGACCCGTAGAATAGTTTCTTTTCGTGGTCTACTGGTCTGGTTTCAGTGGACATGTATTTCTCTCATAAATGGGTTTTCCTGTAGTATGCGAACCAAGATGGCGGGCGCCGGAACGTGGAATGTGTAGCAGGTTATAGTTAGGCTAGTCACTTGGCTAGTTACCGAACCCGCAATAGAACTAAAATGGGCAATATTGGAATAAAATTATAGCCTAACCCCAACCTGGTACACATACTACGTTTCAATGTCCGCCATCTTGGTTCGCATACTACAGGATAACGCATAAATGACATATAAAGCTGCTGGTAAGACCATTTCCGGGAGTCGCTACCATTGATATCGCTTGGTATTGTGCACTGAATTACAGAGTTCTTTTAATATTTGACTGATATTCATTCTGTATAGATTAATGCAGGTCTATTATCATAGATGCTAGAGTGAGGGTGCACTACATTTTTGTCTGCGGACCATATAACCAACTTCAGACAAAACCAGGCTACACAAAAAATTGAGCGGAAAAGGCAAGAGAATGCGCTATTATTGCTTAGGCTTGCAGTAACAAAACAACGTAAGATTTAACGCTGCGACAGGAGCAAATAACCGTGTGTTTTTATCCTTGTCAGCTCCTATTCAAAAATAAAACTGTCGATTAAAATTTTATGTTTGATGGAGCAAAATCTGAGTACTGACAAGGGCTACATTGAATGGCTCGGCGGGCTGGGTTGTGGCCCGCTGGCCGCATGTTGTACACCCCTGTGCTAGGGTATTTGCCGCAATATTGCAATTTAGAATTGGTGTCTTGAATTTAAAAACGATACGTTTTTGGAAAATTTATTTTCTAAAGGTCGTTTAATATAAAAAGATCAGAAACAATTACAAATAGTTTAGCGATTTAAATGCGAAGTATTGTAAAAGTGACATAGAATTTCAAAAAGATAAATTCGCATATTGAAAAAAAGATTCTATTCAATTCAAAAGTCTTGCTGCACACGAACACAAATATATTTCTGTAACGTTTCGTCTGACCGAGGTCAGACTTCTTCAGACAAGCATTTTACAACTATAACCTATGACTATATGAAAAAAGACTAAGCTTTTTGCGCAGGACATAGCCGATTCTGACGCGATATAGTCTTTTTAGAATTGGCATCTCATATTTATAACAATGTCACTATTGATAAGAATATAGCAGCTTTCGAAAATGCGCTTCTTTGTATAACTGACATATAAAGCTTAGCGTAACAGCATTTGTATTTGTATCTGAAGTATTCGCTGCTCTCGCTGTTTATCCCGCACTGATATTGAAGTCTCTAGTGAATCTTCATTTGAGTTTCCAGGTAACATCAAGTCACGTTGCATTCTATAAATTCTATTGAATCTCCGCTCCAGAAGACCCTTTTCTCAATCGTTTTGCATGTCTGTCGGTTTGCCCAGCTGTGGCGTCTTAACGGCTGGACCAATCTGGGTGACATTTTTACGTGGTTATTCTGTCGCTAGTGTTGTGTGTTTTATGAAAAGTCCAGGTAGAGGTTATGTTTCCATGGCAACAACATAAAACGCGCCGATCGTTATAAAATTTTATATCACAATATATCGCAGTTTTCTCGCCAATCAAGTCGAAAATTGAAATTAAATTCCAACGACGTTACCTTCCGCATAGCAAAATACTCTTTTCAAGTCGTCTTTGGTCTCGATACTCCTCAAACTGGTGAAGCTATTTGGATTTTGGTGAACATTACTTTTTTTATTTTTAGCCACAATATGTCAGTCACGCTAGTATGTCTACGACAGGCCTGCACAACATACGGCCCGCGGGCCGCATGCGGCCCGCTAAATACTTCTGTGCGGCCCGCGGGTGGTTTGGAAACACGCCACTTCTCGTGTCTAACAATCAAAGCCGACATTGTTATGCAAGCCCGCCGCTACTCCGATCAAATTCCAAAATCGTGAGATTTGTGTTTTGCACTAGTTTCAATGAATATCGAACTTTGTGTGAAATTGGTGAGGCCTTCGTGACCCCTAAAATTCGTCGCTCGATCCCTCGCTTCCCAGTTTGGGAAACCCTGATTTAGATATCTCCGTATTCAGACTGGATCACGCTTAAAACAATATCGGTATACAATCTCACACCCATTAGTGCATATTAGCAACCTATTATTAACCCCATTATTTTTTACTTGCAGTTTATAAAACTGAATTTTCTTTTTTGATTCGAATTTCGAACTTAAAAAACAATTCCTTTTTTTATGAATGGTGCAGAAATTCTCGCACAAAAGATAATGCTTTTTACTGTAAAATTTCAAATAAATTGGAACAGATTTTGTAGAAAAATGTAATTTAACAGTCAAAAAGTACAACACAGGAGAATCTATTGCTACTAAACGGATTGTTTGTCTAGTCTAGCATACAATGGAAACATCCAATAATGATACATATGACTAAATAAATTATCATACATATATTTGAGACGATTTTACAAAACTGAACCCGAGTAAAATATTTTTCTGCTGTCAGTTTATACTGCAACACACAATACCTAATTCTAATACAAAAGAAGTATTGAAAATGAAGGGTGGGTTTTCAAGGTAGATGAACCACTAAATACATGTTTGCCATCTCATATGCAAAAATACTGTACCTTGTTTTTACTCAAGAAAATAAGATTCTTCATATTTTTAAGCTCCCCAGTAATGAAAGTATTCATTTAATTTATGTGTTTTACAAAATTATTTTGATTTGTAGTTCATCTTGTGAAATATGTATATGGCAAAGTTTGCAGCCCGCCGGGACTTCAGATTTATGCTTGTGGCCCTCGTGGTAATTTGAGTTGTGCAGGCCTGGTCTACGATATGGTTTAAAAAGAACTGGCATTTTCGAAAACCAGCTCTATTGATCGTGCCGTCGTTAAAGATCCAATGGGCGCCTTCCGGCTTGATTTATTAAAACTGATTAATTCATTGTAACGCGTCCGGAACGATATCAAGATTCTCAGCGCATAATTAATAATTCTAAATATCACCAGTATCATAAACGGTTTCTTCTATTAGAACTCCGAGAACCTCACGAACTAGTCTATCATCGCCAGTTTGCCTCATCTAGTCGATATTTACCTAACTGATAATATAGTTTCTTTGGTATTGCTTTTATGCTTGGAAGTTCACCGCAGGCCAATATATTTGGAAGCATACGCTCGTTATGTCGTGACGAAGTTTCAGATCTTAATCGGATTAGCGATGTCGCGTGACGTTCATGATACGATAAACAACAATGACATCGCAGAATTATATTTAGTTTTTTGCAATTTTCTATTTTTAAATTAATTGCAATGAAATTTAAAATATGGGTTTACTACATATGCTATTGAAATTTTCAATGAATTTGACAGTAATATAATGTTTACTTCATCTGTTTAATACTCTGCAAATGCTAATATAACTTAGGTGTAAAATTACTCAAACTTTCCTGTATTTTATAAATAAAGCGAGACCTATTATTTTAAATATTTAGTCTTCCCTTGGAAACGCAAAAAGTACGCGAATGGGCAAAGATGTATTGAACAACGCTACTCGGTGTACAACTCCCTTATGGCTACCCCCGACTATAATACTCTAGACATGCAAATGAATATTATACATTAAAATATATGGATAAACTTACACGTTTTTATAAAAAGCATAAATATTCGGTTTGACAACCTAAAGCTGACATGAGCAAACTACGACACGCTTAGTATTTTAATCTGGCCCGCCTGATATTGCTACAACCAAACTAAAACCAAATCTGGATGTTTCAGCTGAAAAATAACTCAAGGAAATTGTTGAAATTGCGATTACATTTAGTTTCGGCACAACGCTCATTGTGTTCGACTTTTGCTTTTGTAACACTGTAAATATTGTAAACACTGTAAATAAAATGTTACGTCACGCTTACATGGCCCGCCAGTTTAGATGGGCAACATTTTGGGCCAGTGGACTAAAAATCTTGCCTACCTCTGATCTAGAGCATTTGTACAAGAAAACTATTTGTCAAATAAAAAACCGACCATAACATGCGAGGAATTGCAGTGACTCAACCTAAGAAAATAACAATATGTATAAAAACGAGCTGTAAAAACGTGAATCCACACTGTAAAAAATATGCCAACCAAACGAGCGGTAGCACGAATGCAATGCACCTAAATAAATACTATATATACCTTCGTGGCCACTTCGCCATCACGAAAGATTTTGTAATGCCCATCATCAAATATAGATGCACCAGGTCTTGCTGTCTCACTGGAGATGTCCCTTACAGATTAATTTTATTCTAAATCAAACATTCCAAATCTTAGCATAATTTACCATATAAGTCTTTGTTTTCATTCATGGTTCGATACAAATAAATTGGGAAATCTGAAAAATATTATGCTTTGCTTCGAAATACGATGCGCCATTGAATCCGAATTGATTTGAATCTCAACAGTTTAGAACATCTCAAATCAATACTGTTATATTATATAACCTGTGGCTGATGAAATTTATACTATTATATTGCATATTTTGGTATTCTTTACTCCATCTGTTTTTGGAATCATACTTGGCATGCTTTTGTCTAAGTCATGTTTTGTTTTCGTTCCATCATTTCATCGTGTACTGTCTTAAGGTTCTGCTAATGTTTGAAGGAATTGAAGCTTAGTATCGGTGATACTCATGGAATCATTTGTGAAGTAAGAAATTAAACTAAAGTTACGAAAGCTGAAACATATTAATTGTCCTAATATCAGAATATTCAAGCCTACGTTTAAGGCATTCTTAGTACTGGAGTAATATTTAAAACGGTATGGCCGTCGGCTTTAGAAATCGTGAGTCCTATGTAGATACCATCACTGTTAGCAATAAGATTTTTTTGAGAAGCTGAAATAACCACAGTTAATTGCCAATATATTTAAAAAACCAACGAACGCACCTTTATGCACGATGATTTCTCTTTGAAGAAAGTTGAAAGCAGCTGGATAAGACCAAAAACATTAAACTGGTTGCCAGTAATACATCTTTTCGCTTTTGCTGTTCCATTTTCTTGCCTTGAAGAGACTGCAAATAGTAAGTTGACCACTGCACCATTGTCATAATGAATTTCGAAACAATAGCTGTTAAAAGCAATAGACACCGTTTCATCATCTCTCGCGAATTTCATGTCGTCTATGATAGCATTTCTTTCGTGAGTTTGATTTTTTCTCTCGGGAATTAGATTCAGCATTTGAACTGAGCCCTCTGGTAAATCTGGTATTGCTGTTTGAGCTTTACCTCAACAGCAAGAGAAAATGACCAACGCGACAAGATCAACAGTGGAATACTCGAAAGACGTCTCCCCAACTCTCCGAAACACCAGCTGCCAAGAAATCTTTTTAGAATCTACTCGGGGTCTTATCCAAATCCTGTCGATTTGTACATAGAACATCATGTAAATTTCCCTGTTCGAATATTATGTAAATTTTCTTTGTCTGTAAAGGAAAATTAAACAATTTATGATTTGATGGAAATGAATTTGTAAATTATTCATTTATCTCTGCTGTCGACTATTAGACCAAACATTAACAAAATGATAAGAACTCAGGTAAACCATTCAACAAAAACCATGTTGCATGAACAGGAATAAGCTACGAACTATTGTCATTGTGAACTTCAGCGTCTCGAGATTTATTATCAAGTCGTTGTTTTTCAAAACCTTATACTAAGCAATAGCCTATGAGCAGTAATTGAAAAAATATTTTAGAAACTTTGCTGCATTGAATGAATAGTTATTTAACTCAGATTATATAAATATTTATTATTACTTATCGATCTCGATCGGTGTGTATGTTGATAGGTATTTGTCTTTTTGTCTGTTAGACACTTTCGTATGCTACGCGATATCTCACGATAAGATCATCAGGAAGAACTGAAGAGTCACTAATATGATGCAACTCAATGCCGACAACTCAAAGAAGCCCGGTTAGCATTAGCCCAAGCTCCAGCCAGAACTATTAAACATTGAAGCGAACAATGGAAGCGGGAAAAATTGCACGGTAAGAGACATTGCTTATGCAATTAGGGTAAACGTATTCCTCTCCGGTGCCTCATGGTGGCAAGAGTCATACAATACCTTGGAGTATTTTCATATCTCAAGTAGCAAATACCGAATAGGTTTTAATCTCCATATAGGATTACTACCTTCTTTTGGAGTGTCAAACCGGGTACAAAACGGAAAAATATTGAAAAAATGCACCTAATCCCTTGTCTCTGCGAGAGGATGTGGTTTGAGCCCTATCATATCTTCGAATAGAAGCGACTCTTTAGCAAGCTTTCCCTGCCAATACTGCAGCCGTTGATTCACCACAAAATCCGACTTAAGAGTGTACTGACGGAGGAAACATGTAACTTCGTTTCACCAAGATCATATCACATTACGCTCTCTAGCCAGGTGGAACTACGAGAAATGTCATCTGATTGCACTAGAAGACATCCGTCTCGACAAAAAAGAATGTACAGTATTATCAAATAATAAATATTTCTTCAAACAGCAGATATTTCCTCATCGAACTCTGCGTACAACTTAAGCGAGGATGAGAAGATTGGAGTTCAAATCACTGCAAGAAGAACGGACGGAGGAAACATGTAACTTCGTTTCAAAAAGATCACATTACGCACTCTAGCAAAGTAGCACTACGGAGAAGGTCATCTGCTTGTACTAGAAGACATCTCTCTTGACAAAAAGGGAAAGTAAAGAACATTTATTACTTTCAGCAGCAGATATTTATTTACCGCACTCTGGGTACAATTTAATCGAATAGGAAAAGATCGGAGTTCAGGGAAAGAATGGAACTCTGTTGAATCACCAGAAAGTCCTAAATTCGAAAAAAGACAATATATAACATAAACGAGGCAAATGACTAAAAGTCATAAGCGCAGGCTGGAATACTCTCACGTAGGGGAAAGTGGGGAAGGTTGGGACACTTTTTTTCTTTTGCATATTTTGAGCCGTTAGTTCTGCATATTCACTCTTAAGTTGGCGGGACTAACGCATAGAGGGGTAAATGTAGTTTTTATTCAGCGACTAAGAAATTCCCTTGCGACACACATCTTACTACCGAAATGCGTTGAAAAACGTCTGTCAAGTGTCCCACTGAACCCCAATTGTGGGGCACATTCGGACAGACCCTGGGGCACAATGGTTCAGTCTGTCAAAATTCAACGAAGTATGCCCTTGAAAATAGGCAATTAATCAGCATAATCGTCTAAAGAACAGGGAGACTTCAAATTTGAAGATTTAATATTTTTAAAATCAATGTTCAACTGAAATAGTTCAGATATTTTGACAAAAAAATTTGCAAACAAATTTGATTATTTCTTCCCTCGAATCTAAATCTGAAAATATTATTGATCCTCGAATATATTCCATATTGGGCCATGGGTCGAAAGAAAATTATAATATTACACAAAATATAACGCATCTCTAGGTCTCTGAGCACTTAGTGTATCAAACACTCTCGAATTGTGCCTTGTAGGGCATGTTCCACTGAACCCCGGTCCATTGTTCCTTATAGGAAACAAATATTTTCAGACCATCCCACGGCGAAATTCGGAAGGCACATCCACTCGCCAACGTTATGATTATTTTACAGTGGACTAAAGCTGAAAAATATCAGACGGTGGTTTGTCATGTTGGAAATGCTGAAGTAAAAAAAAGAAAAAACTGGAACGGTAAAATTTTAGTTTCAACCCCCTAAAACCAATTTCACCTCATAGCTTGCGCCGTTCTACCCGTCCTTTTTCCGTTCGCGGGGACGTTGTAACTCACCGAAGGGCGGATTGAAACATTGAACCACGGACAGGATTGTGGATATAGTATCAGTGTGAGAGCTGATTTTCCACTGTGCCCGATGTCCCAACGTGTCCCACCTTCCCCTACAATCACTGAATTGCGAAGAGCGAAAAGATAGCGCTGAGCGGGAGATTTATTTATTAAAGTTCATTGAGGAATAGGAATAGTTCATTAAAACAAGAAATTAACTGAATTTTTGAAAAAGGTCATAGACGCACCAAAGATAGTAGATACTCGTACAATCAAGTCTCTTGAAAATCAAAAGCTTGGGACGTAATGGAGCCGATCAGCAAGGGGGAAGTCCTTGATGCCCTTAGAAAATCTGACACATCGGCTCCCGGCTTCTCTCAAGCCAGCCCAGCGTGCGTTCGCCCCAACTGATGGTTGTGCTGGAAATATTCTGCTACTTGACGCTCTGCTGGACAATGCAAAACAACACCAGAATCCAATGCGTTCATGGCTTTGAGGGAAGCTTTTAACTCAGTGTACCACTAGAGTATCAGATGCGCTGCCGTGAGGATGGGTACACCTCCGTTGGTAGCGTATCTCACGAGTTGTTACAACTGTGCAACAAAGACGTTAAATAGCGTCACAATCATCCCGATCATTGTTGTGAAGCACTCCACGATACTGGATGAACCCTTCTCGGCTCTCTAAAACCTGAAACCTTCACTAGAAAGCGGTAGGGTTCTCGCTCATAGGATAGCAGATGACGCCATTATTTCGACGGGGGCCGAAGCAACACTTCAACACCAAGTGAACCGCTTACTAAATACAGTTTGATCCACAGGATGAGAGACCTGCGCCTAAATATGAAAAAGTGTAGCGGCCTTTCGATAGAGGTTGATGGTAAGAGAAAAAGACGGGTCGTAGATAACAGCAATCTACTACAAATAGAAGGAGAAAAAGTTCCGAGTAAGGGGCCAGAAGAGATGTTTACATACTTGGAGAATCTAATTAAAGCCCAGCACTCTATTTTCTCCGTGTCCATTTCATATCCAGGGTATCATATGTCGGGGTATTGAAGAAAACATACAAGACAGATCTCCAACGACTTGATTGTCATCGCGTGATGGCATGGCGACACCACCACTAAACTGATAAAGTGCGTTCACATCGAATTTACAACCACAAGGATGCTAAGCAAGCTTGGGCGAGGAAGCACTACAACACCATCGATGAAGCAAGTTTCGCCGAGGCAACCCTCATTAGTCACGTCCACCGATATCTTTCTTGATGGCAAAGTGGCCACAAGTCAAGTTATACATAGTGTTCATAACCAAGTACATGACATTGCTGCTACCGTGCGTTTGGTTGGCATCTTTTTTATAGTGAGGGTTCATATTTTACCGGTTCGTATTCTTAACATGTTGTATTTTCTTAGGTTAAGTCACTGCAACAATTCTTCACATGTTATATCGGCGTTTCAGTTGATAAATAATATTTTTGTACGAATGCTTTAGATCAGAGGTGGGCAAGATTTTTGGTCCATGGTCCAGAAATTTTGCCCATTTAGACGAGCGGGTAGTGTGACTTGAAAGGTATATTTTATGAACAATATTTAGAGTGTTACAAAAGTGGAAAACAATGAAACTCGTCATAAAACATCAACATTTATTTTTAGTTTGGTTGTAGCAGCATCAGGCGGGCCAGATTGAATAACTCAGTGGGCCGTAGTTTATCCATGTCAGCTTTAGATTGTCAAACCGTAGATTTATGGTTTTTATAATAACGTGTATATTTATCTATTATTTTAATGTACAAATTACTCATTTTTATATTGAGAGTATTATAGTCAGGAGCAGTAATAATCATAAGGGTTGAACACAATACATCTTTGCTCGATTCGCGTGTTTTTTGAGTTCCCAAGGGTAAATTAAATATGTAAAATAATAAGTCTCGCTTTTGTTATGAATTACAGAAAATTTGAGTAATTTGACACCAAACTTATATTAGCATTTGCAAGATTAAGTAAACTTTTTATTACTGTCAAATTCACTGAAGATTTCAAAATACTAAATATGTCAACTTATATTTTGAAATTCATTGCGATTTCTTTAAAAATATAAAATTGCATAATAGTAAAATTAATTCTGAAATGTCATTGTTAACCAAAAATGAACGTCACGCGGCAGCGCTGATCCGATTAAGATCTGAAACTTTGTCACGACATATCAAGCGTATGCTTCCAAATATATTCGCCTACGGTGAATTTTCAAGCATAAAAGCTAGGCAATGGAACTATATTATCAATAGAGTTTAATATAGACTATATGAGGCAACTAGTTGATAGAATAGTTCGCGAGATTTTCATAGTTGAAAGAAGGGAACGTTTATGATACTGGTAATATTTAGAATTATTCTTTTTGCGCTGAGAAATCTTGATATCGTTCTAGACGCGTTACAATGTGTTAATCAGTTTTCATAAAAACAAGCTGGTAGTTTTATTTTTGAATAGGCGCTGACATGGATGAAAACACAGTTTTTTTTGCTTATGTCGCCGCGTTAAATTTTTCGTTGTTTTATTACTGCAAAGCTGAGAAATAATAGCGCATTCTCTTGCCTTTCCCGCTAAATTTTTTGTGTGGCCCGGTTTGGTGTACGAAGTTGGTTATATGGCCCGCCGATAAAATTTTGCGCACCCCCACTCTAGCATCTATTAAAATAGATCTGCATTAATCTATACAGATTGAATATGAGTTGAAAGCAGAATTCAGAGAAGATAAAATTATTTGTAAATAAAACAGACTGTAATGTTTGTTTATATTACAATATAATACTACACCTTCGGAAAAAATTGACAGCGGTCAAATTAACTCTGTAATTTGGGACCTCTTGAAGTATGCGCACCAAGATGGCGCACAACCTGAACTCAGGTTGTTTACCTGGTCAGGGTTCAGGTTGTGCGATATCTTAGTGCGCATATTTCAGGGGTACCGATTAATGTTTGCGGATTCTGGAAATGGTCTTACCACTAGGCTTTATATGTCATTTATTGGTTCTGTAGTATGCAAACCAAGATGACGGACGACGGAGTGTAGTTTGTGGACCAGGTTTGGGTTAGGACATAGTTTTATTCCAATTTTTGTTATTTTAGTTCTATTTAGAGATCGGGGACTAGCCGAGTATTTCCCGTAGTATTCCAGTTTAGTAGACTACGAAAAGAAACTATTCTAAGATACATTTGTCTCCCGTTGTGAAACCGCGATTTGTTACAGACCATTTTTAATTCTGATATTCTGATTTTAAAACTCAAATTTGATCTTTCATTCATTCAGTTACTACTTGAATACACTGAAACCTCGAGATGAAAATCTCAATCGTTTTTAGCTTAATATACGTCATAACTTCATTCTGGGGTCAAGATGAAACAGTGTTTCACTGCTCACCCAAGCCGGGTTGCCAGATTGCACAATGTGATCCGGTTGCTGTATGATGGGATAGACCAGGTTTTAACATTGATGAACATCTGCATGACAAACAATTCCCGATTACATGCAAATTTAAGAATGCGGCACAATCTCAGAATACTGTCATTAGTAACCAGAAATACTTTGGGTAAGCATTGACCGTGTATCAAGGTCATCATCTAAAATTATTCATTCAGGCAATAAAACGTAATAAGATGAGTGATACTCGTTAGTAATACGTTATTCCAATAGATCATTCTTGTATAATTTTGGCATGTAATACCTTGGCATGAGATTTCATTGTACTCTGTAACAACGATAACATTTGCATGCACCGCATTAGGTGCACCAAGATGGCGAACAACCTGAACATAGAATGTGTACCAGGTTTGGGTTATCAGGTTGTGCGCCATCTTGGTGCACACCTTACGGGAGCGCCAACACTTTGAATCTATCGAAGTCGCAGCATGTACATCAATATATTAAATTTGTTTGCTTTTATATGTTCATTCAGATATCGGACATATCCAATCAGATTTACGAGATCTGAAAAAGAACGTCAATGATAAAATGAAAAACACTGATGTTTTTGGAAAAGAGGGTGAGAATCTGACTTTTTCTTTGTTTATTGTTTGAGTATTAGAAAAAACTATTAGATGTCTATTACAGTACAGAAGTTCGTATTGGTAAGAAACGTAACGCAGATGTTGGTTTGATCCGAGATAAAGAATCTTACAAAGCGATTATGGATTTTTTGAGAAAAATTTTTCCGGAGGGAAAGCTGCGCATTTGGTTATGGACAGGAATTAAGTTTGATCCGATGGTTGGTATCTCATGTTTTTACTATCTATACTTATGTGGAAATTTATAGAGTTTCATGACCAGATGGTTGAAATGCGAGGTCAGATACATCCAAGGGTAGTTCAAGTTAATGTTTGATTAGCTATAATTGTGCAAACGGTATATTAGAAACATGTCTAGTTTTGATTCCTATTTTTGCGATGTTTTGAATTCCACGCATTTGAGCTGCTGTTGCAAATGTTAAAAACTACCGAAAAATTGCAATAAAATCAAGGATGCGATTTATTGTAGTACAATAAAAAGTGATACTCAACATTAGTTTATATTATATATAATCATAATATTGGGAGGAGTACATCAAAATACATCGCGTATACGAATAATTGTGTTTAAACTTCAGCGAGGATGGAATAATTTCCAAAGGCAACTTGGCAGAGTGCGTGCCGCACGGTTATAGGTTTTGGTATTGTGTCTGAAATACTGTTTTCATCTGTCGCAGCGACCCTACAACACAATTTTAGTGCATTTCGTTTTATTTTTAGTATTTTATGAAGTCGCCTTTCAATTGTTTTATCTTCATTCTATTACTCCTCTAATTGTTTTTGACTTCTTGTCGCCGATGATCGCATATTAACGTGTTTTTCACACGCATAGTTTTTCGCGAGAAAAAAATAATTATCGACGATGTCGATATTTGTGTATTGTTTTTAGCGTTACTTACAACATCCACATTTTTATCGTCCTTTGTTACTTTCAACGTTATGGGCACATGGAGCAATTTGCTTTCAAAACGTATGCACAACGTCACTAAGGTCATAAAGATTATTCGTTTATACACCAATCGGGTCAACAGGACATAAATATATTTTGCATACAATAATAATTTATCTGCATCTCATCGCTAGCTGCGTCTTAGTTCAATCAGAGTTTAGTAACATATAGTAATGGGCATTTTCAAATACCTGAAGATTTCAGAATCGAATCAAACATTTTTTCGAATCGAATCTCGAATACTTAGAAAATATGTAATATTGATGCGACTTTTTTATGTAATTGGTCCTGTCAACATCTGAACTTCAGAAAACAGATTGCTGTGCGTTCACACGCAATAAGAAACACGTTTTATCAATACCTCACTACAGGAAATTGTAATATGTCAGAACTGCCTTGAAAAAATAATAAAAAAAATTGAAGAATTCACCTCGACCATTGCCGAACAAAAAAAAGAAGATGATGGCGATTCGAAATTTTACTCAGAACCGATTCGAATAATCGACGATTTGATTCAAAATGCTCAGTCCTAGTAATACAGTAATTGTGCAATGTAACAGTTTTGCTCAGATCTTTGCCCTTACTTGTTAACACACGAGATGAATTGATGAGATTAGTATTCGTAATAATTACGTAATATAACACTAAATATTAAATAATTTGTGCTATAAGGTATAATTAGATTAATCTGCGTTTAAATATTTTTTTAGTTCTGCAAACATTTTCATTTCGTTGGAATAAAATTTGATTTACTCAAATTAAGAAACTCGAAAATTTTGAATTGTTTTTCAGTAATAAATTCAACTTCTGTTCAACATTTTAAGATTCAAACTTGATTTACCAAATTTTAGAAGTATGAATGAATGAATGAATATATTGATATTAAAATTACTGATTAACTGGTAATAAATTTGGTTTCTGTATGGAACTTTTTTCCTGAGACTGTTTCGTACGGATTATGTTGATCACAAAAGAGGTTTGTGAAATAAGATAATTTATTCTATGAGAACACAAGGCAGAATGAATTGAATAGGCAGAATGCTTAAAACGTTTAAAACGACAACGATGAATGTATAAATAAAGATTAAAGCATGTTCAACGGGTTGCTCGATGCTTGATCAAGTTTTTAATGTTTATAAAAAGATTCACTGTGATTGCATAATATCACAGATAAAATAATATAAAGGGAAATTATCAAAAATGTTGAAAAATAAAGTTGACTGCTTGCAAGTCGAGCGATGAGTTTGACAGGTCTAATTCTACCGACTAAAATAAGATTATGATCTGTAGGTAGTATTTTTCATTAGCTCAGGGAGTTAGGTGGTTGAGATATGCTATAAATAAATTTTACGACCGTCTCCTGCAAGTAGAACAGGATGAAGATATTGAAGAATAGGGTTAAACTTAGGAAGTAAAACTTGACAACAGGAAAGCAAAAAACTCGGTAAGAAAAGTCGTTACATTTTTTGAAAACGTTTTGTTCAACCAATTGATTTTGGCTGGTCTAATTCCTACCCTATTCTAATTTTTGCTTGATTTACAATGACACAATCCATGTGGGTTAATTCAGATCTCAATTTTGACTTCGGCTATAATTTTATGTACATAGATAGAGAATTGTATGCCAGCACTTCGACAATCATCTACGTTTTCTACTAACCGTATAAAATCACCCAGAATACTCGTACAACACCCAGCAAACAAAACAGCAACAATCAAGGTAATGATCGTCTGACAATGAGTACTGAGAAATGATGTTCTGTAAAAGTAAGACAAGAATTATGAAATATTTAAATACTTTGATTCAGACATACATTTCTGTTGGGCTTTTGGAAAACTATAAATAAGACTTTCACTTTCACAGGAATCGTTTTTGACTATAAAAACTCAGAAATTATGTACTGTGAAAATATGCTAAAAGAAATGGTTAGAGAACGAAACCCATTAGGAAGTGTAAAGGTTTAATATTGTTTTTCGACATTTCGGTCAGACTATTCAATAGGTATAAATAAGATTTATAAATCAACTTCTAGGGCGGATTCAGACGACTTAGAATTTTTTTGCGGTGATTGGTTTGCTATGAAACAAAAAATGTAGAACAATTTAGATGTCATTTTCGACTTGGGCTATAATTTTATGTACTTAGATAAAGAATTGTATGTCAGCACTTCGACATTCATTTACGTTTTTATACTAACCGTATTCTATCATCCAGAATGCAGTACTCAGCAAACATTCTAAAGTGATTCTCATTCGACAAGGAGCGTAGAGAAATGATATTCTGTAAAGGTAAGACAAGAGTTATAAATGAAATCTCTAATTAAACTTTCAAGTTTGAAGCTTGTTAAACTAAGCAATTACAAATGATGTACTGAAAAAGTATACAATAAGATCGGACTATAAAACTTAAAAATTAAGTATTGTGGAAATATGCTAAAAGAATTGGTTGGAGAACGAAACCCCCTAGTTAGTATAGTGAGTAGAACAATTTATAAAACTCCGAAGGTCTGGTGATTTGTTTCAGTGCCGAAGGATTTATGAAAACTAAAAATAATTTGTAAAGGCGGTAAAAATTATATTGCAGAATGATCATTTACAATTGGAAAGTGTTCAATACACTGATAAATTAGGTAGGATTTTGGAGATACTCACTTATCACAAAAGTGCTTCAGTTATGGCATGTGACATACTTGGTGTCATATTCAAGCTTTCCATATTTATTTATGAAAGGTCGCAGTAAAGAGGTAGCTTAACCCCTAGCTTGAATTCTCTTTGTCATAGGCAAAAAAAAAGATTCGGGCGTGAGCGCGATGGAAAACATTCGAGAACCAATGATCATTCTAATTCTATATTATTACATTATGCAAATACGCAACAATCGTGTTTACGTAATATCTGTATTTCCGACAATGACGCATGTAACTTTATCTTTCGACTTGTCGGCCCATAACTACTGAAACACTATTCAACGCAAAATTGAAAAACGCGATTCTGAAAATTGCTAAAATTAGAGAATGACTCATTCCACCAAGTCCTAAAAACACTTCACATTCAAGAATCTCCAGAGTATCTACACATTTTTTGCTTTCTCAACAATCAAAATAAATTGGTTCCAGAATGACTTTTAATAATGAAACTGTTATACTTATCTTGACGTCACGTCTGTTTATTGATTACAACTTATATCTTATCTAATGCTGCTATCGTGTTTTATTCCGAGTGGATTTCAAGTAGAGCGCTAGCGCGAATTCGTCAAAAGATCGAAATAATTATTGCAGATCCCCTTTTAAACCGATGGAACGCTACGTTTACTTAACGGAAGAAACGTTCCGTGCCGAATAAAATGGCACTTCGATTATACAGATACTGTATACATAGGCAGACTCTACATCGGATTCAAACAACAGAAAACACCCCAAAATCACGGCTGTGCTTCACACAGAGCAACTGAGGTAAAAAAAAACGAGGATATCACTGTTATCACTATTAGCATGCATGATTCATTGCGGCAATTACGTGAAAGAACAACAACTATGTTAAATAATTTAAGCTAACGTGATGAAAGTGTTGCGGTGGGATTTAGAAAAACACTAAGGATGTCGCTATTAACACTATAAGTATGCGTGATTCATTGTGAATTGCGAAAGTCAAGTAAAAGGTTTGGAGAAGCCAACAGCAATGTTGAATAATGAAAGATAACGTGATGCTGCGGCTAGTGACCGACTTAATCATCAGAGCAAACTCGTCGAATACAAGGTTTACACAGAGCAACAGATACAAATTTGATCTTATCTATCTCAATCGACATAAATGATTCATTGCAGGGAAAGGTAATCAAATAACAACATTAATAATCAAGCTAACATAATTAAAGTGCATTGTGGTTGGACGTATACAAAAGCTGATAGTTTGACGGCACTTCCTTTTATTGATTACTACTTTTATCTTATCTAATGCTGGTATTGTGAATATTGGAGTGGATTTGAAGTACAGCGCTAGCGCGAATTCGTCAATCGTCAATAGATAGGATTCAATTTATTGAATATCACATTCTTCTTGATTTCATGCACCGCCAATTTATCACAGCTGAGAAATTGTGTGTCGATTTATATACGTTAGAAGCAATGCTGGTAGTAGTCGTGCCGTGTAGATATATAGTTTATACAGATATGGGTACTCTATATGAGGCCTAATACCAACAAACGCGCCAACGGTGCAATTTAGAATCCTACTATTATAAGATGAAAATACTTAAAAATGCAGATATTTATAAAACTGAAGTGCTGAAAATTATGCACCAACATCATAATAAAAAACTGCCGGCTGCATTCTCCGGCTATTTTGTTAAGCAAAGCGTCATTCACTCTCATGCAACTCGGTCTTCTGCCAATAGCTCATATTATATGACTCGCTATTCATCTAGCCGCACACAAAATTCCATTAAGTTCATTGGTATAAAACTTTGGAATATGCTTTCAGTTACCATACGCTCTAAGAACTATAATACATTTAAAAAAGAATTAAAAAATCACTACCTCAATGCTTATAACATCCAGTAGTCTAATTCACTGGTCATCAATCCTGTATTTGATGACAATTTTGCTGAATGTGATGTTTTTCTTATTTGTTCATATCATTCATTTCCAGTGTTATTGAATATTTTCACTATTCTTCCACAAGCTACGTTACCCCAAATCTCTTCGCCGTGTACTTAACTTCTCGTATTGTGATTCTGTTGCCCAAACTTCATTATGTATTTATACCTCCAAAACTAATTCCCTTATTGTGGTTTGCTGGGAATTCCCCGTTATTTATCTCCGCAAGGCAGCGTCATGTCAATCAGAAGCCCGACAGCTGTGACGGTGCCGACCCGAGCATGACGCTGACGATTTGAGCATTTTTTCCCCTCCTGACGCGCTCTTGTTTTTCTCTCGTTTCTCATGATTATCTTCGATTTAACTATTTTCTCCTAACTGACTTCCCCAATTCGACTTACATTTTCCAAATTGTGACATTCAAAAAATATATATGTTTAAATCCTGTTTATTTAACTTCATCTGCTGCTGTTTACAGCTATTTAGGTGTCGCTGACACGTTAACTTTATAGTTTATTCGCGACTCCTCGTCTATTGCAGTCGAATTATTGTACGTCTGTTATTTCTTCTCTCGATTTATTTTTACTGTTCATTTGTACAATATTTCTTGCATGACGGAAATAAATATCTGAATCTGAATCAACCAACCCCACGATCAAAGCACATCGGATACCACGACCCGACTTAACAGAACCGTTTACTTATCGAAAGCAACGTAAAATAAACGTGAACACGACTAATAATATGCCACCTCGGATTATGCAGATAACTGACAAGCTCTAGATCCGATTTAAACAACAGCAAACACGCCACACCCACACGGCTGTACTCTACACGGGACAACTGAGGTACCAGGAACTGATGATATCCCTGTTATCACTATTAGTATGCGTGATTCATTGCGGCTAAGGGCAATCGAGTGAAAGAGCAACAACTATGTTAAATATTTAAAGCTAACGTAATGAAAGTGTGTTGCGGTCGGATTTAGAAGAAAAAAAGATAACTGTATTATTACTATAAGTATGGGTGATTTATTACTTTGTTTAAATATAATCATATAGACGGGTATAACAAAATCGGTGACCGTACATTTGAACCCATGTACATTTGAACCCATGCGTATATCCACGGGTTCAATCTATATGCGGGTGCTAAAACCCATGGGTTAGGCTTAGTATGGGTTTAACTATCCGTGAAACAAAAAAAATTCCATAGGTGCAATAGCATACAGGTGCAATTGTCATGGGTTCAAATGTACGTGGGTTCAAATGTAATGGAACCAACAAAATCATATAGTAAGTGTTTTTCGCCAGTGCCCCGAAAAAGATCTTCAGGTGTTTGTTTCACATTTTTTTATTAGCATATTTATTGATACATATAATGAATTGCACATGAGTTTCTCGAGCATCTGAAACGTCTCATTAGAGTTCCGCTCTACCTAAATGGTTAAAAACCACTGGCATAGACTTTAAAAGCATTCACTAAACTATAATGGTTGCTCCGTACTAGTTTTGCATATACTAAACCAGGCTGGTATTATGATAATAATTCATCACAGCACAGTACGTAATGTAAATATACAAATAATGACGCCAATATGCGATGTCGGGGCTAGGCACATTTAATTGCTGTGACAGTGTCAAATGCACGGGTCTCATTTTTGAATTCATTGAGTTATTTTTTACACTTCAATTTAATCAATGTTCGGATTAGCAGCCACAGTGTGGAAATCGCAATTTTGTGCGTTGATGTCTTGTATTATACAAATAATAAAAAAGATAACTTATTTTGAAGATCATCTT
This sequence comes from Styela clava, assembly GCF_964204865.1. NCBI lineage: Eukaryota > Metazoa > Chordata > Ascidiacea > Stolidobranchia > Styelidae > Styela > Styela clava. The sequence continues at coordinate 22,328,601 of NC_135257.1, forward strand.
TATTCACTGATGTAGAGTACAAAATGAAAAAAAAACTGTTGTTAGCAGTCTATATGGGTAATACAAAACTACACGACACAGGCTGTTGTTGCACTTTATAAATAATGTTATTGGAGAAACAATGTTAACATTTTACTAAAATACAATGAGACATAAATATAAAAGTATAGAGTATAAATATAAAATTAACTCAAAGTTCCTTTAAATTACATTCAACAAAACATGTTTGTTTCAAATTTCTCAGCTTGTCATTAATTTGGATCACAAAATTTCCTAAAACAGAACTGATTGAGATGAATATATATTTCACTAAATTTCCGTGATTGTTTAGTCACGGTTCAATTTTATAGTATGGGGCATGGTTTAAGATTTTCGCAGTTTTTCTACTGGATCTGCAATTCGGAATTTGTATGTTCCCAATAGCTTTGATGTCGAGACCAAAGTTTACAAAATTTTGAGCGGCAGCAAGGAAATTGTAAAGTCGAAAGTTGGAATCTTTTGGCTAGCATTTAAATCTGAACTAGAGTTGTGTTTTCGAATTGTATGGAGCGAGATTCAAAATGATTTTGAGCATTCTTGGATCTGCATTTCAGACCTCCACAAACTAGGGGTCAAAATTTGACATAGGATTTAATTGTTGAAACATCAGAGTTTTAACAACAAAAACTTTGCTGACCCGAAATATCAAGTTAACTGTCCACGAGTCGATTGTCGCAGTTTGGTCAACCGGTATCGAAAACGGACATATTTTGGTACTCCTGAAGTATGTGAACCAAGATGGCGGACACCGGAACGTGGTATGTGTACCAGGTTAGGGTTAGGCCATAATTTCATTCACAAATACTCCGGGAATCATGTTAGTCCCCAAACTCGTAATAGAACTAAAATAGGAAAAATTGGAATAAAATTAGGCCAAACCCTGACCTGATACACATACCGTTCCGGTGTCCGCCATCTTGGTTCACATACTACGAAAGCGCCCTTACTTCCAACCATTAGTTGGTATCAGCTTTTATTATTAAGAGTTCCAAAGTAGGATTCAAATATTATTATGATTTCGGAGTATGTTTATGTTTGTGATTTAGAATTGTTGAATTGTACTTCACACTTCTGAGTAACTAATCCAGGATATCACAGACGAATTTGGAATTTGCGGTATCGCTAACATGGTTAACATTGTTGTAGTAGTGTGTTTGTTTTACGATGGTCGGTTTAAATGAAAGCGCGTTGAGGTTCTTTTTTAGAAAATACTCATTAATATAAGATAAAGGCTGTTTTCCATACATAACAGGAAGAAACACATCCACGGCAATAATTTTACTTAACGGTTCGGCATCGATTAATTTTTTCGCCCCAGCGTAAGATATCATGTATGCTATGGCCCAGAGAGAATATACTGGCTGAACCAAGTTAGGACCACTTTCATTTTCTAACATCACCGGTTCTTCCTCTCCTTTTTTTATTGGAATTCTTTCCAAATAAATCAAATCCCAAGGAATTTTCTCATTTTCAACTTTTTTCATAGCATTTTTAAATTTCTGTATAAATTTTGGTCTGAATTGAACATCGTCTTCAAAAATAATAGTAGATTCGTATTTATTCTTCAAAATCTTTTTCCAAATGAAATAATGACTCAAAAAACAGCCAATTTCACCCACGGTCATATCAGCACCACCATCTGGGCTTTTATATCCTGGAAGTACTTTGATTCCGAGACTATCCATATAACTTTTGTTTAATAATTTTCCATCAACAGCCTCAAATAACGTGTAATTAATTCCATGCATTGCGAAGCTTTTATTTATCCGTAATCTGCGATCGCGATTTCGCTCCAAATTTATTACAAACACATGATCAACCGGAAGACTCGTAATAATCGCCTTATCCGGAACGTGTATAGACTTTCGTATTGTTATTCCAACGCCTATTGGTGGCAATGTCATGACATCCATTCTCATTCTCAAAAAATTATAAATTTCATCTTCCAGATCTTCGTCATTATCTTGTGGTTCTGGTAAATACCCATAAAAGGCGGAATTATCAATATACATATGAACGCCTTTGAAATCACACTGGTAACGAAAAACCATATTATCATTAAATTTGTAGTCGTAACAGGGTGGAATTGGTAGAAATCTAACTTTTCCAGAATCTTTATTTTTTAAATTTATCATGAATGTTGAATGTACAAATGGAACATCAAAAGTCCCGGTTTGTTTTCGTGTTATTATTTGCTTGTACAGATTATTCTTTACATGATGTCCCTGTTCGTTCACCTTACCCCAAAAGTTGGAATAATCGGTATTTGAATTCAACAAAGGTGCAATGATGGTCTCAGATTTTTCAGTGAGGTAATTCAAAGTGTATGGATTCATTAAAATATTATCAGCATCAATATATAAAATGAAATCGACATCAATCCTTCTGGCTTTGTTCAAAGCAAATTGCCTCAGTTTAAGCAGTCGAATGTATCTATCATTTGTCCAATCTAAATCGCTCCTTTGTCCGTTGTATTCAACTGGTAAATCTGGTTTCTCAAATTCAATCTTTGCATATTTGTCTTTGAAAACTTCTACCCAGGCTTCCAGTTGCTTTGTAGAGTTATCTCGATTATGGTCAGAAACAATCCACAGCCACATCAGTTCTTTATCATATTTCAAATCTTCAAGGCCTCGTAAAAAATATGGCAACGAATGTTCCTTATTTCGTACAAATATAGCAACAAGTATTGTTTTTTCACCTATCTTTGATTTTATGTTTTTAGCACTAAACATTCTATCTCTTGCTTTCTCTTCGTATGTTGTCGTCTCTTCTAACATACATGTCGTCCGTTGAATCTTCGTAAAGCCAATACAAAGAATGAATGTGATACCAAATGTATTTGTTAACATAATGAGGTACAATCTATAAATATAAATTGAATTGATGACTGACTGAAGTATGCTGGCCTCACAGATCGCAAATCAGACATTTTGTTCATTATCATACCTACCGTGTTTCCCCAAAAATAAGACCTAGCCTGAAGTTTAAACATTATTTAAATATAAGTCATACCGTATTTTTATCACAACTTTAATACCGTCAATACAAGACTATTTGCAACATGAAAACTAACAACTCATATGAGAGCTAAACGTGTCACAAACACCTGCCAGGATCCGCCTATATCACCCAATCAAGTATAATCTCAAGTAAAATGATGGTCAATGTTTAGTTCATATACTGTACCATGTAAAGTCTTGTGTGCATAATACGCCAGATACGAGATGTACTGTTGCATCATTCTGTACCTATAACTATTACCTATTCTAAACAATGTATAAACAATAAAATTAGACAACTGGTTAATATATCCCGAGGCACTGTTTCGTGTGCTTTGATTACAAGCATTCGTCACTTGGCTGATTTCCCCCTTTCAGCATGAAGACGAAGAATTCAGAGATTCCTCGGATTCAGAGCCGTACTTTGACGATAGTAATATATTCACTACGTCATGCAACGAGAATCTTTTAATTTCCTATCCATCTAAAATAGAGAACGAACAGCAAAATTTAGAGCAAACACATAAAGTATTTTGCACGACACATGCAAACAATGGAGAAAGTCGACACTCAATCTACACAATTGCTGAAACATTTGATATATAACAAATAGACAAATAGATATATTACACATAATCAAATTGATCAGATCGAAGGTTATATTTGAAGCAAAATTTTATCAAAAAATCTTCTCGACAAGAGCATATTTGTGAACATTAATATAATGCATCAATTTATTGCGTTTTGAGAAGATTGCGCACGCACGAAAAATCATAAATATGGTGGAACTTTTTTTGGTAATGTGACAATCTTTAAAATAATCATTTTATTTGCGCTTCCGATGGAATAACTACACAACGGCACAGCTCGACATTGCGAAGTGGATACGAACTGGAATATTTGTCTATATACTCCCAGTATCTACCGATTATACACTATATGGAAAAATATATACAAAATATAATATATACACAATATGAAAAATTTCAATAACTGATAAGCTATATTCACAAAAAATACTGTATACGTCTCGGGTCGATCCCGCCTGATATTTAGTTAATTTAATAAGGAACCCAAAAAATTGCCTTGGACCAGTTTCAGTCGGCGCTCATGTGATTTTAAACAGTCGAGTAAGTTACTGTATATGCGCAAAATACGACGAGTCTGGGCCAATCCGATAGATCAAGGCTGGCCAACCCGCGGCCCGTGGGACTGTTATTTGCGGCCCGCCCTATAGATGAGTTTGTGAGCAGACTTTTTAAATTTTACTATGTTATATAGGCTTAAATATTTTCCGTGATTTTGGTTTGATTATTCCTGCCATCTATCTACATCCAAATTTCGGTTCTTATTATTACGTACGTGTCAAGTATTGCGCCCTGTTGGACATCGACGTTATTTATTTTGTTTTATTTCCTGCAAGAACTGTGCGTTTTGTTCCACGAACTCGAAAGATATTGCGCGATCATTGGGAACGATCGCTGAGCGCAATTATAAGAATGAATTTGGAGCCTAAATTCGTAAATTAATTTCATCCTGATTCTGGGTCAACTAATATTTTGTCCTAACAGACAAAACAAAGAGGTAAAATGAAGTTGAATTACTTTAGATTAGATTATCCTAAACATGTAAAAAAAATAAAAATTTCAATTGGAATTGGCGCGGAACCTTTAATTTAAAATCTTCAATATGGGAAACATTGCTCAATTTTTTCTGTAACAGTCTGTTATTTGCCTATTTGCCATCGTTTTTATTTGACTCTTCCAACGCACTAGTGATAGGCAATCCTGAAGTAAAGAGGTATTTGCGTCAATATATCAAGACAAAAGTTAAAAATAAAATGAAAATATTTCATGCCTAATGTCAGTAGTACGAGATAAAAACGCAATGAAAATAAATATTTTTAGCCAAATTGCTTTTATTTTATCAGTCATATAATAGTTAGCAAGTAATGCATCATTTAGGAATTTTTTTTTTAGAATAACTAAAGTTGCCATAAGCCCATAACCCATCGTCCAAGACCGTTACTGTGGCAATTTTGTACTAAATGATCGTTTCAGACACATCCAATAGTCTTTCAGTATGATTGGCAAGCCTAACGGGTAATATACGACAACATAAGGACAACATATTAAAACAAGTTTTTTTTCTGAACTAACTTACTTCATGGAAATAGTGTACCACATTTTGTTCTTAATAGCCACGCGGAATAACCGGCATACCACATTTCGAAAAATCTACAGATATTTTAAATACATGACTGACTCATATATTTTTGTAGAGTTTCGGCAGCTTCTCTTTCATTATTTTTTACAATTCGTTGAAGGCTCGGAACCTTGCTTTAAGAAAATTTTAAATTTGGGTCTCAAACAAAGACCGCCAAGAAAAATCTTATGGTCCTAATTTCAAACAGCCCTTTCATTTACTTTATTGTACGGATATCCCACAAAATTTTTCTCAGCGATTGGCAAACTCTTCGTAAGTTAAATAAGTAAAGTATTAGATTTTGTTTTATTCATAAATTACCGAAAAGTCCGAGTAATTTCTCAGTCATTTTTATTATCATTTTTAGCGCCATAAACTGAACATACATTTTGATTTCTGTTGAATTACGTGTAGATTTTAATGGCATATGTAAACTTATATTTTCAAATTCATTGTAATTTCATTAAAAATAGAATATTGCAAAATACCTAAATTAATTTTACAATGTCATTGTATATCACATAATGAACGTCACGCGCAACCGCAAATCCGATTAAGATCCGAAACTTCGTCACGACATAACAAGCCTCTGGTTCCAAATATATTTGAATGCGGTATATTTTCAAGCATAAAAGCGAGACGATGGAAACTATATTAGCAGTTAGTTCAATGTCATTTATATATATGAAGGCAACTGGTAGAATAGAATAGTTTGCCAGTTTCTCAGAGTTTGAATACAAGAAACAGCTTATGATACTGATATTATTCATCCAGGAAAAGTACGAAATAATAATGCTATGTTACCATGAAATGACAAATTTGTAGAACATTTATCATTCGTCTAAACACTAAAACTGCTTCACAGGAATTCCAATTTTTGATCGAATAAAATTCCATATGAAATTTGAATGTGATAAACAGAATCTGAATTTGCCATGGCGTAACCTTGCCGCCAATAATAACTAGGTCTCCGATGAAGTTCACTTGGATTTGTAGTGCTAAAGAACCACGGTACGTGAAACTCTCTAAGAATAAGTTAACCCCATTAGCGGTAACTATAGCAAAAACCATAGATTTTATTTCACATTGAAATATAAATATAAAGAGGTTTAAACTTGAACTTTTTTCATTTAGTTAATTCTTAACTACACAGAAACCTCGAGATGAAAATCTCAATCGTTTTTATCTTAATCTACGTCATCGCGCCATGCTGTTGTCACGATGAAACAGTGTTTCACTGCTCTCCTAAGCCTGGTTGTCAGATTGTACAATGTGATCCGTTGGCTGTAGGATGGGACAAACCAGGTTTTAACATTGATGAACATCTGCGAGACAAAGAATTCCCAATTACATGCAAATCTAAGAATGCGGCACAATCTCAGAATACTGTCAACTTGTTTCCTATAGTATCAAGGAATATTTTAGGCAAGTATATTTTTTTATTCTTTCTTACATAAAATTATTGTTATGAATTGTAACGAAATTGAGTTTTTGACGAGCATTATTTAATGAAAGAGAAAAACCTCAATCTCTGAAAACGATGACGTTTGAACCTTTTCGTTTGGGTACTCTAACACATTAGCTCTCAAACTGATGTCCACGAAGGAAGAGCAATTAGATTTGCGTTATAGGATAACGTTGTCATTCTTCTTCTTGTTGTGAAATAATCGTTTTTCTGTTTAACTAAAATAACAAATGTTTCGAAATTTTGTTATTTTCTGTAGAAGTATATTACTTTTACTCAATTCGAAAAATTCCGTGTGCTCTATGAAATTTTTTTTTCGGTTCAACTTTTTGCGGGATGATGTACATGTGCCGTGGTTCCGTGACGAATTTCAGCGATCTCGTCGAAATATCGGTACTGTAAAGTTTCACATTTATTCTGTTAGCAGAAAAATGACAAAACAGCAAATAATGCAACAAAAACTTATCCCAACTTAGGCCTTTCTTTAAAAAATGTTGATATTTTTTTCATTACATCTGCAATATTTCAAGTTTTTTTTTTAAGTGCAAAACAAGAATCAACCTTTTATTCATTACTCAACTATGTAATTTGTTTTGTCTCAAAAATTCATTCGAAATCATATCAATAATTCAAAAAGTTTTATTTCAGATATCGAAAATTTCAAATCAGATTTAACGGAACTGGGGAAAAACTTCGAAGAAAAAATGAAAATAATGGATGGCTCTGAAAATGACGGTTGGAATCTGAAATACTGTATTCAAATAATTTTTGTTGATGAATAGATAGGAATGTAGTTACAAATATTCTACGCGTACTTTTTTTGTAAATAATTTGTAGTTTTATTTGTATATTCACCAGGACTGTTTATGGTATATTAATCAATATATTTTATTTTCATCAGGAAGTGACAGCAAAGTTGAAAAACAATCTGCAAAAATTAGCAATCTTCAGAGTAAAGTTGAAAATCAGTCTAATGAAATTAAACAATTGAAGGAAGGTTAGTTATATATACTGACTTTGAATAGCCTTTTGGTAAAAAACTACCCTGACTTAATGCAGCTTTCTACAAGAATTATTATACATTTCTTGCACTTATATTGTATAAATTGAACTAAAAAAATATTATTGTCAATTTTATTCTGAAATGATATTTTTTATTAGATTTGGCTAAAGTACAAGACATGAATAATAAGTTGACAGAAGACAACGAAAATATGAAAAAAGGTAAAATCTGTGAAATAATTTTCTTTGTTGACATTGTAGTTAACCGGGATATATTTTACAGGGCAGAGAACATCTTGACAAATATTTTAGGGGTGATGGTACATCTACAAGGTCATATAAGTATTCCAGCAACGTGGTTAAAAGGTTCCCAAACGGGATACGTCATTATCAAATGACAATTCTATTCGTATATGGATTTGTCAACAATTTGTGAGATCTTGGGATTTTGCGTTTGACAGTAGAAAAACATTGAAAAGTATAAAAAAAAAAAATTACAGAAAACAGTTCAAAATGACATTGTTACTACAAATCAGAACAAGGACATTACTAGAGTGCGCCTGTCTGATATTAGTTCATTGACAAATGCATTTTCAATTGTAACACTGATAAATTAACTTATATTAAAATTTAGCAATCACACGGATTGAACATAAAATTGCTGCGTCGGAAACGCCTCAGCGAGTTCCAAACAAATTCAGACAGATCACCAGACCAACAACAACATTGAAACCAAATTCAGGTAAATACTTCTTTTTCAATCAGAATGGTATGAATAGTAGTTATAAAAAAATGGCGTCACAGTGATTCTAAAATAAAACTATCTTTCTGCATTCGATGGGGCCGAGTTATGTCAGCCAGTGATGAATGCTTTAGGATATTCTTTTGCATAACTACAACTAGAAAAAAACATCTGCGTTGCGTTAAAGACTTCATTGTAATTTTTCAAGTGAGATATTTTGATTTGGGAGTATTGAGGTATTGGTATATATATATATATATATAAGTACAGCATTATTTGAAAGGGCCTACACATCTTGCTCACAGCAACAATCGATATGTTTTTAGATATACTGTCGTTGCATTTCAGAAAACTGCAAATTACAGGTTGGAAATACCTGTTATTTCGCTGTGATATTTGTTAAAGATGACGTCTACTATGGCAAGGCACTAGATATTTGTAAGAAACGCAACGCGAGTGTTGGTTTAACACGGGATGAAGAATCTTACAATGCGATTGTGAATTACTTGAGAAAGAATATTCCAAAAGGAAGAACTTGGATTCTCATATGGACCGGAATCCACATTGATCCAATGGTTAATACTTTTGATTAATAGTGGAACTGCGGCGGCAGTATTTTTAAAAAAATTTAGAGGTTGCCTGTTTTGGATTTCGAGAAAATTTAGACTGAAATTTATTTATGTAAAATTTTTGTGCGCCATCGTAACATTAAACTTTTCAACAGAAGTTTCAGTTGATCTGTCACTCAGCTATCCCACTACTTGTTAACCCCAGACTCAAATATTGTACACACAATGACCATATTAATTGTAGCCAGAATATCCATAGTTAAGACAAAATTTGGAAAAGGTGCATGAGCAATAACACAACGCATTTTAAGCAATATGTATTACCACTAAGTCACACGATCATCCTGCGCTGTTTGTCCCAGCTTGCCGCTACGGGCGTGAAGTGCTCTGACCCTTATCATAAAATCGTTTGTTATGGAAAACTTGCTTAAAATTACATTAGGAGTTAATTAAAGTCATTTAAAACAACCTAATCTCATTATATTAGAAAATTCGTATTTTACGGAACTGCTAAATGTTCAGTGAAATTGTTGCCAAGCGTAAGAACGCGGGGTTTCCCCTGACAACACGTGAGCGACAATATTTCACTAGAAGGACCATCGTTTACAATTGTCGCATTTTGACTGATAAATTTGTCATTTCTGATATTTAATAAAATGCATGAGCAAGTATTATCCTGTGATAGGCGATACATAATTATTCTTTTCTTTGCAGACTCGTGACGTCACACCTACAGATTCATTCACTAAATGGAGTCCAGGTTATCCATCCGCAGGAATTGATAATGAAGATTATACAAATGTATACCTTGCGGTTGATTTTAACCCGAATAATCGATATCAAGGAATAAGAAATGGTGTTCCTACCCGACAGAGCAATGGAGTTCTTTGTGAGATCCTGATCTGATTAAATGTCTGCCTGGTGATATTTTATTCTTTTGGGCTATCATCAATAAAACATAAATCAGTGATATCTGTTTAAAATTTATACGTTAGTAATTTGTATTAATTATAGCAAATAACAGTAAATATTAAATAATAAGTGAAATAAATTATAATTGTTAAACAAAATAGCAATAATTCTTTTACTTGCATCTCAAAATATTATTGAATATTGAACTCATTAACTAGTAATAAACTCTGATTGTGTTTGATATCTATTTAGCAAGGCTTAGAGATTCATTTACTAAGTTCAGAAGCATGAATATAGTGATGATACAAAAATTCGAATTAACAAGAAATAAATTCAGTTTCTGTGTAAAATATTTCGTTTTTCTTAATACTGTTTCTCGACAGGATAAGGTTGAGCACGGCTTGTGTTTTTTTTAGTTCAAGATAATTTCCAATATTAAACAATGACGAATTCAATAAAGATCTTTTCTTTCGACTAATATGCAGTAACTCTTTTAATGGAATAAACGGCGACATTTTTACTTCATTTACCACTTCATTTATTATTACCTGAATTGTTTGCCATGCAAGTTCATAATTGGTAAACACAAGGAAGACCCGCTGTCTCTATGACAGCGTAAAATATCGCTCTAACAAAGATGGCCTATGTATTCTTTAATTTTTTATATGATTGCCCAGTGTGTCATACGGAGGTGACAATTTATGTGGCGATTAGGACTATATATCCACCCTACCACAACTTATTATCTAGATGGGAGTCCAATGAATAGCCTTCTAGAGGAGTCAATATTTGAATGACAAAAATAGCATCTTGGTCATATAAAACTCCCATGTACTCTATTAAGCATTGTCTGGAATTCTGATGGCTTTCTAATGGTACAAAAAAAACATAAACGACGGATATCACGATATTTATCTATTTATAGGCATTACAAATATATAATATTTAAAAAAAAAAAATTGGAAGAAAAGTCACCCGTATTCACTTAGAAGTTGAAGACGCTCCGGGACGAGCGTCTGTGATTATGAATACCAAAAGTTATTGAAACTACCGCAGGGCGATCCAAAAAAATGGAACCTATGAATTTATTTTTACAAGAATAAAAATCTCCATTTTTCACTTTAAAGCTTGCGTTGTTCAAGCTTTTATGAGTATTCACAAAATTTTCAGCAATCTAGGACACTCTGCACTTGTTCTCTCTAGAATTTGTCCCGAATTACCTAATATAGGTTTTTGGGCTACCTTGTTATATATATATATATATTAGTAGTTCCCAACCTTTCTACATTGGACCGGTAAAATTAAATAATATGTACTCGCGGACCGGCAAAATTGAAATGAGTTGAACAGGAAATAATTACATATATTTGCGTAATGTCGAGCAATCACTATGCTTTTGGAAGAAAAAGGCACACTTAAAAACATTTAACATGAGGATAAACTATCAAATAATGTGCCCACCAAAAATTGAAATGGATGGAATATAAAATATCAACATATATTTGCGTATTAAAATGCAGTGCTGGACACCCATCAAGCGTAAAAAAGGCACACATCTCACCTAAAAAACATTTACATGCCAAATCATGTACAAACATAATTATCTCCAGTGAGAATTTTGCTTCTGGTTCATCAAAAAAATCATCAATTCTGGCATCAAAAAAGGGTTTTGTAACACTTAGCTCTGCAGCGGCTGACAGTTGATTTATTTGCTTCGTTTTAATTAAAGCTAGGAGTAACTGATTGAAAATTAGGACAACAATTTGATTACTTGTTAACTTAGCGATCGATATTCGTTATCAAGAGAGCTCTAGAATGAATTGTGACAGTGATTCCTTCATGAATCTAGACTGTAAAGTAGAGATTTAATCGGGTTCATCATATCAATTCTTCTGCAGTTGATTGACGGCTCAAACAAAATGGAGTTATATTACAATGATAAAGTCGTTGCCAACTTGCACCAGGCTCAAAATCCTGCTGTGCATCACTCGGAAAAGAGTGACGACGAAAGAGAAATTGCATAATAAATCAACGCAACTTCATCTTCTCGGTATCGGTAAATTGACTGAAAAGGCAGAAAAACTAAACGACGAAATCTCTCGCGGACCGGCAAAAAAGCTTCGCGGACCGGCACCAGTCCGCGGACCCGTGGTTGGGAACCACTGATATATATGATGTATCAAACTTATGAACTATTTTGCTTACTCGTATGTAAATTGATATTCCGTGTTACGAAGGCGTTAAAAATGATGTAATAATAATAAAATTCCGAGCATTGTACCGAACGTCATAATAAAGGATTTTAAAATCATAACACCGAAAGTCATATAAAAGTTTGGAAGAACGTCATATTGAATTTTAGAAAAAAGGTACCGAATGTCATAATAATTAGAAAAATTGCGTGAATGTCACATAGAATATTGAAAAAATCATATCGAATGTTATGTAAATTTTCACGATTGATTGTACCGAATGTCATATAAAATTTTAGAAGGTGAAGAAAAACAGCACCGAATGCCACAGAAAATGCCAGAATAATTAGATCGAATGGATAAAGAATTTAAGAAAAATAACTCCGAATTTCATATGTAAATTTAGAAAAACTGCAACGATTTTCAGATGAAATTTCGTAAGAATTGCGCCGAATGTTAGATAAATTAAAAAAAACAATTTCCGACCGAATGCAAGATATTGGCTTCGTTTTTGCAAATCGAGGATAAGAAAAGTCGAGCAAAAATGATTTGCAATAGAATAAACTGATTTAAATTCCGAGTAATGCGACCGCGGACGCTGTAATTGGAAACGCAGCGTTATTATTTCCTAAGTAAGCGATGTCACATATGAAAAACTACCGACTCTAATAATTTCAGGTGTGTGTGGCTTCACAGTCTTTTATTAACGCTTAACAAAGTTGTTCTGTAGTTAGCTTGGTCCGAGGAAGCAATCCTCGCGAAAGATATCACTCAGCTAAATGTATGGCAAAATTTGAACCGTCTCTGAACCCGAGACTTAAAACAAACTGTAACTGTCGCAGGTTTTTATCCCTTTATATCTACCTTTTGAAAACGTGACATGCTACAATAAAATCGTAAAATCATAGTGCCCGACTACGACTTTATTTTGTAAACAGCACAAATAGACTAAAAGCAACTAAACAGACATAAACAATAACGCAGACAGATGCGCTAAACCCAAAAACGAAACACGAATCTATCGGTCCCAGCTGAAACTTGGCACGCGACAACATTTTATGTCCCGCGGAACCATTCAAACCAATTACAACACTCAATCAAAACAGCAATTAAGTTAAAAACAACTGGGAGCCAAACGCGGAAAAATATCATCACACAACACAATATTCGCTTTTCTGCCTTAACCCCAATCAACATAATTTGTGTGCTTCATTTATAAAGCAAATGCATACCCTTTGGGAACCGCTGCGCTAACATATTTCTTCCTTCAAACTTTTTGAGGGGAGTGATGTTTTGAGCAAATGACTGTGTTACTTCATGTTAAGGTGGCGTCCATTCTTTCGGGTGACAAATACTGTATCAAATGTCATAAATAAAAAGAAATGCACCGAATTCATATCAAATTCGGAAAAATAGTACCGAATGTCATATAATATTTCAAAAGAATTGACCCGGGTGCCATATAGAAGAATCCCAGAAGAATTATCAATACCAAATGTCATATCAACTTGCAGGAGAATTGGACACAATATCATATGAAATATTCAAAAGAATTATACCGAATGCCATATAGAATTTTACAATAATTTCACCGAATGTCATATAAAATGCCAAAAGAATTGCACCGAATATCATATAAAATTTTGGAAGAATTATTCTTTGTGAGTTCAGATGCACGGATGATGAATACAAACTTGTGCGTCCTATGAATGCGTGGACCCCATGAATCGTATTGCTATATAATGTTATTGTTGTTGTTGATGGTGGTGTTTTTCTTCCTGTTATGAAAATATCGTTTTTCTCATTCACTGATGGATCATTTGCTTTAAAATTTTCAGTGGTTAAAGCTTGTATTTTTCGCTAGTGGACTTTTATTGGAATTTGTTCCTAAATTTTCTATGAAGCTTATGAGATCTAATATTCCATCCATTTTTTTGTCCGGAAAGCAATCTGACAACTTCATTTGCTGAGAAAAATAGCCCATTAACTCATTTTGATTCGATGTTTTCAGGGAGGGATAGCTTCGAGCCAATGAATGTTTTACCTCATGGTGAAGTGACTTGCACTTCTTACGATGGCGCTGTCGGGTCCTCGTGTGAATTAAGATGCACGGATGATAAATACGAGCTTGTGCGTCCCATGAATTCAATTGTTACATGCTTGCCAACTGGAGAATGGGACAAGAAATTTCCATGCTGTCAAAGTAAGTTTATTTTTCTACCTGAGGTAAAGTGTGTAGCCGTATTCCAGATTATGTTGCTCATATTTTTTACTTACAATTTACTGACGTGCGCCTTGTAAACCATAAAATACGATAGATAATGCGAAAGGCGGTAAGTTCTATATCATTTGTGGGCTAACCGCGGCTCGCCGGAGTTTTTGTGCGTCTTTTCTCGCTGACAATAATTATATATTATCCAAATTTAACTAAAAGAAACTGTATCGCAACAGTTATTTTTTAAATCATTAGGCGGTTGAAGAATATATATACTTTGCAATATTGTTATTATACGTGTAAAGTTCTTTTCAGTTTACGGTATTCTAATATTATTGATTTCAAAAATTATGCGGCTCCCAGATATTTCTGACTTGCTGCATGCGGCTCTTATACTGAAAAATTTTGCCCACCTCTGCGCTATATCCTAGTGCCCCCTTCATAAAAATATTTGTTTTTAATTCTCAGAGTGTGAAAAAGCCGCTGATATTGTGATTGTCGTCGACTCATCCGGTTCAATCACGAGAGACGACTACGGGAAAACGAAGCACTTCATAGCGAAGGTTATTGGGTGAGATTAGTGTAATAATTTTCTCACACGGCGCTTTCTTTTTTTTAAATGAGGCGTTTTGGCCGTGTTTTGGCCACGAGTAACCATGATATGCAAAAAACAGAAGTTGCCTCATCAACACGACATATACTGTTCCGAACTTTTGCAATGACAATTCAAAGAACTCTTAAATAAAATGTGAAAATTCAGGTTTGCTTCGGGCTCGGGCCTGCAAATCTAGTTTTTTAGTCGTGCTCGGGTTTGATACCCACGGGTCTGGGTCGGGTCGGGCTGGAATTTTTGGGCCCGATCTTACCTCTACTCTGGACTAGCTGCCACTGTCAGATAACGAGCTAGTATTTATTGGAATAACCAAAAGCATCTCTCTCAGATTTGGGACCTAGTAAAGTAAATACCGGAACTGCTCAAATAACGGCGCTCCAGAAGTGTGTGTATCAATATGGAGGTGACTAGTTTTGTTCGCTTACTTTAAATCAAGTTGTGTAAAGGGACTAAAACCTATGGGCAGGGGGTATATTCACTTGGCTAACACAGATAGTCCCCGAACTCGTAGAACTAAAAGAAGGAAAATCTGAATGAAATTATGGCCAAACCCTAACCTGGTACACACATTACGTTAGTAAATAACGCCAA
Organism: Styela clava; assembly: GCF_964204865.1. Taxonomy (NCBI): domain Eukaryota; kingdom Metazoa; phylum Chordata; class Ascidiacea; order Stolidobranchia; family Styelidae; genus Styela; species Styela clava. The sequence goes on from NC_135257.1 coordinate 22,344,148, forward strand.
ATTTTTTTTACTTCATTTGAAAAGTAAAGCAGTTGTAAAATGCTTGTCTGAAGAAGTCTGACCTCGGTTACAGAATCCTTGAAACACGCGTTTAGTTCAAATTAAGCCTACTCAATTTTCAGCTAAGCAGCTATGTCCCATGCCGTTTAGGGAATTGTGTTCGCACAAGGCGGACTTTTATTTAAACAAAAAAATAAAAATTTGGGTTGTATTTCCACATTCCATTTTTATTTGGCGTTATTTGAGCACCTACAGCGTTCAGTTTCTCACCATAGTTGTGGTCAGCGTTAGTTAAGTAGTTACGGCGTTTACTTCGCGAGGCCCCGAAAAGGCCCAACCCAAATTCGTTTCCTGCATTGTGATCCAGAATATCAAATTTTGTTGCCGCCCAGTTTAAAATTAGATGATGCTTGGATTGATATAAAGCTCTTAAAACTGATATGAAGAGTACTCTTTGACGTTTTAAACTTTGATTGTGTAGTTCAGGGCTTTCCAAACTAGCTTTGTTTTGACGAATTTACATTAGTTATGTTGTTCGCCACTTTTAATAGAACAAAAGCCAAACAGTGATAGCAAAAGAATGAATTCGTTACAGTGGAAGAATCAAACAAATTTTCGACAATTTACTTAATTAACAATAATAACCAAATGACAAGTTCAAAAAACCTTGATCCAGAGCACCGGTTCTCAACCGGTGGGCCATGGCCCACTTCTGGGTCACAGAAACATTACCACAAACCTATAAAAATTACTGGTGCTATTGATAAACTAGTTAAACTTTGAATAAATGATGATGTTGTTTTTATGATAATTCTTTTTTTAATTATTAAAGTGGAAGTGTCTGTCTTTGAATATTTTTTTGTCTTGTTTTTCTTGTAGTTTATATCTTGCATGAGAAAGTTAATGTACCACAGATAAGTTTTTGTGCAACAAAAGTGGTCACAGAAGAATAAAGTTTGAGAACCACTGAAACTCTAGAGATACCGGTATGTAATAAAATTAGTTCAAAATATCCAGATCTTTTGAGGACAACAAGGTTCAATTCTCGGCAGTCCGATTTGCAACAAATGTTGACACCAGAAACAAAATACTGTTTGGAAAGTATGGCATAAATGACATGGTGAAAAAGGTCGAGCTACTTCCGGTCCAGGAGGAAGTAAGTTTATAATCAATACTTGAACAGGATGTGCAAGCTGCGGTCCGCGGGGGAAAATTGTGCGGCCCGTGGAGAAATGCCAATTTCCAATAATATGTTGACAGCGAATCGAGTTTTTAATTTAATAATACGTATTTGATTATGTTTAAACGATATACGTGATAATGCTTTTAGCAGAGAAGCCTATATAGTATATACGAATAACTGAATATTCCAAAATTCTTTTTACCTCTGATTTAATCTTGCTGACAAGGGTCGCGAATTTTATATTTCACGGAAATTTTTGAGTAGACTGTTTTAGGATTATGCTTTACAATACATTTCTATTGAAAAGTATCTATTTTACCCACATTTCCGTTTAATACCTTCATAAAAGATGCGCATCAAATAATTATAGAGACCAACTCGATTAAATACAACCTGTGCGAAAAGCTGGGCATGGAATTTGAATTCAAAATTTTTGACCTACGGTACCATTCAGCAAAGCCTAAATCTTGGACCACAAAGCCACGTGTACTTAGGCTTTACTTTTAGTGAAGGCGTGAAACGGTTGTTTAAAACAAATAACTACCCTGATATTCAACCCCACAGAAACATCTCTTGGATGCGCTCTCTCCTACACAAGAACGGCAATGCTGAAACACCACAACAGAGAAAAAGTGCCCGACATGGTCTGGGTAATAACGGATGGCGACGCGACAGATTCAGTCAAAAAGGCCGCAAAATTACTCAGAAAACAGAAAAGTTGAGGTATTGAAAGAAAATAAGAAAGTCTATTGTTTTATGCAATTTTTTCACGCTTTCCACTTGAAAAAAATGTTTATACACAAAAAATTTTAATGACGATGTCAACATGATCAGACTTTAAAACTGCTAGGCCACCGCGACCAATGTCGTTTGTATGGGTCTTGAATAATTTGGAACGAAATTCCATGGAGGTGACAGATTAGAAAACGATATTTTTAAGCTGTCATGCCTAATACAGTTAGGCAAAAGAGGAAAACCACTATTTTTTCAATAAAAAATTGCTTAAAAGCAAGGTCCCGAGCACTCAATCAATCAGACATACAAAAGTTTGATTTCTGAGATACTTATCGACGACAACTAAAGATATAAGAGTTGGGTGTGCAACCTGTGGCCCGCGGGCCAAATGCGTCCCACAAAGAAAAATGGATGGCCCGCGGAGGAGTGCGTATTTTGAATTGTGTGCGGCCGGCGAAACAAGTCTTTAATTTAGTTTAATCTAGTACGTGTAAATTATTTTAATCCTTCTGCGTTGCGAAGCTTCTACCTAAGTTCAATTAATATTTATGCCTATGACGTTATACCTTTTTTGTGCCTGTAGCTACTAGGAGGTGCAGCCCGCGGTTTCACTCAGTTATTTGAAATCTAGCCTTCCTGTACTGCATTTAGAGTTTTGCTGCATACTAACTTTTATGTATATATTAGGAAGTCTGACATTGGCCATACCAAGAATATTTATGTTAGTTTGCAGCAAGACTCTTGAATCACTTGGTATAAATAATATTGTATCTTTTGTACCAAGCCCCCGTTAAATAAATACCCCCCGTAACAACAATAAAAATTAGAAAATTAGTAATTATTCAGTTAGGATTAGGGTTAGAAATGCAGATTGTGCTGAAATGACGATTTTTTAAAATCATTCCTAACCCCCAATCAACTCTGACACTAATTGGCTGATTACTACTTTATTATTTAAAAACATGGCGGGAGTGCTTTTCTCAAATCTCACATTTTTGCATTGGTTTGGAATTTTTGAATATCCGATTATTTCAGAATAAAACCGAATATTTTTTTTGAATTATACTTGAAAGATATATAATTGTATGTGGCTTTTATTGCAATGGATCCTCCAGATACATAAATTAATGAAAACATAGAACCAACCATTCAACAAACAAGACTGAGGAGATTCGAAATTAATCTCAAAATTCAAATTTACCATTCGATTTAATTCAAAAACCCAGCCCGAGTTAAAAATCGAATCGACACTATATAAGTCATAACCGGGGCTACTAAGTCGGATCCGTAGTTTGGTGTATTTTCACTACATCCGGAGTTCGGGGTTCGTATTTTTGAACACTCCGAAGGTGAAGGTCGGAGTCCAAAATTCGGTGTTCCTTCTAGACTGAATCTGAATTTCAGACTTTCAAGAACAAAATAAAAAAAATTATAAAAATATTAAATTTTTTTTTAAACTGGAATCGGTAGACGGTTTTGAGTTGAAACATTTGTTTAAATGTCTCGAGACATTTCTAACCTTCAATTAGGTCGAGTTCGACTTACCTACAAGAAATGCTGAATTTAAATCTTATATAACAGAAAAATGCAAGAAGCCAGATCCTCCAACCTATGGTACCATCAAATGTGACAATAAATAGTTCGTCGTATCGAAATGCGAGTTCAAATGTGAGGAAGTATACGAAAGAGTTGAAAAACCAAAAACGATTTGCGAAAAGTCTGGAACGTGGAGTGAAAAAGCACCAAAATGCATACGTAAGATGTTATTATAAGTTTTCATGCCTCCACAACGTATAGGGCTGTGTAACAGCAGACACAGTGATACTACTTTTGGAGCATGGGGATTTTGACAAATTCAGTAGTATCCATTAGAGATGGAAATTGAAGGCGGTACAATTTGCGCTATAGTAACAGTTTAGATAGATCCAACATTATAGTGCGTTATACCTTAACTCAGTGGTCCCCAAACTTTTTAGAGTTGGGAACCACTATTTATTACCACAGCTTATGGAGAGCCATTTAACTTTTCATGATATAACACAGAACACAGCAATGGCTGATCATCGCAAAACTACCGTGTTTCTTCGTAAACAAGACTTGTCCTGAAAATAAGACCTAATTTAAATTTTCAAAATGATTTTAATTAAACCCTACCCTTAAAATAAATTTAAAATGTGTGGGAGAAAAAGGTTCAATCACCTGAGATAAGGTGGAGATCACACCACTTTTCAAGATTGTGTGATGTCACAATCACAATTATAATATTTGTCACTTGATTTTTGTATAGGAAATACAAATAAAAACAAAGGATTTCGGTTGTTATATATTTTTTAATAAAAAATCTCGTGATTTTCTACAATTTTATTTTATTTTTGATAAATGAACACAACAGACCTCCTCTACTAAAAAAAACATAGTGTTATTCTTCAAAAGAAAATAAATCTAAATCCTGTCTAAATTTTGGGGAAACACGGTAAGAAGTGCTGTACAGTGTACAAAACTGCTATGCGTAAAAAGGCACATGGTCATTTTTTGTGTAGCAAATTTTTGTTCCTTTGAGAAGATCGTAAAAAGGAAACTTTCACAGATTAGAATTTCAATTCAATTTAATTTCTTTCATTTTTTTGAAGATTCACGTATTCGAGTCGGCACCGATCCTAATACCCAGTATAATTAATCAAAGCTTTCTACATCTTTTCACGACCCACTAAGATTCCTTTTGCGACCCACCAGTGGGTCGCGACCCATAGTTTGGGAACCGCTGAGCTTAACCCATAATACTAGCTCGAATTGAATCCAACGATACAGTTATACTTACGTTATTACGTTACGTGTTATACTTTACGCCATATTACTGGCCTGAATTGATCTCACCCTTGTTTGGCGGTCCTCACTCTATCTTAGCACCGGATAAAGACTTCTTAAAAGTAAACGAAACTTTGTATAAATGTTCTAACACGCGCTGGCTCACCAAATTAGCATATCCAAGACACACGGCTAAAAGAAAACAAAAAGATAGTAACGAATATGAAATGAGTTACGTGTAAGCTTTATATCGAGGCTTATAACCCAAAGGAACAAAATTTGAAAGAGCTGATTTGAAACATTTTGTTTTTTAACCTCTGTAACAATTTGTCGAGATACTTAGAATATTATTGCTCCAAATTACGACTCGATACCAGTTTCCTTTTTTTCATGTGATATTTTGCAAAAAAATTATTTCGAAATTTCAACATTCGCCATTTTGTTTTAAAACTTACAATTTTAAATCTCACAATATTTCTACAACAGCAAAATGCAAGCCACACCCCCACCAAAGCCAGTTAATGAATTTGTTGATTGCGATAACGTCGTTGCAACCGCCGGAACAAATGTCAATACAAAGTTAAGAGCGGACACTAGCTAATTGGCTTAGAGAAGACAGTTTGTGAGGAAAAAGTCAAAGGTGTCGTAAAATGGAGCCATAGGGCACCAACGTGCAAAAATAAGTAAGATTATCGGTGTAACAAATGGCACTCCATGTGTGCACCAATATGGAGGAAACTAATTTTGTTCGCCTACTTTACATCAAGCTGTGTAAAGCGACTGAAACTCATGAACAGGAGGTATATTCACTCCGCTAACTCCCGAACCAGTTCCCGAACTCGTAAAAGAACTAAAATAAGGAAGATCGGAATATAATTATGGCCTAACTCTAACTTGATACAGATACTACGAGATTCCCTTTTTTGGGATGTGAAGAAAAATCTTTATCATACCTATATTTTTTCCGTCCTATAATTTTTCCGCCCAAATCGTTTTTAGACCACCAAGACTCTTGAAAATCCGCTAGTTGCTACGGGCTAATTTGGCAATTATAAATTTCGACCCCCCCCCCCCCTTACTTTGAAAATTCCTCACTACCGACCCTGTTCTTGGTACCTCAGCACACTTTATTTATTGTGTGTGAAAGATCAAAAATCATCCCTTCTGAGTATCAGTAACACTCTCGTTTTTTATATATTTAATCACTTTTGTTTTTGTTGTTTTATGTTATATGCGCATATCATGAATATTCTTTTGCGCCATTGATCAAAAATTCTAAACTAACATTTTGAACGATATTTACAAAAAAAATGAAAATTTTTGAACAGAAACTTGCGACAAACCAAAACCATTAGACCACGGTACAGTCAAATGCAACAAACCGGACAAATCAATAATTGAAGGAGCCGTTTGCGACTTCGAATGCGACGATGGTTTTAATATGAAAGGACTAGGGATGCCACTTTTGGATTTACGAATCGGATCGATTCGTATCGCATCTTTTCCGAATCGATTCGAATCAGATTTACGCGATTCGGAATAAGAGAGCGATTTACCGAAAAATAAAAACATTGAACGTTTGTTTGTTAATCGTTTTCGGCGACATTGAAATCTGCCGAATGCGTTTATGCGGCACTCCAAATTACAGGACCGAACAAAAACATTAAGCGTTTGTTAGTCGTTGTTTTCGGCGGCGTTAAATCTGCGAATGCGTTCATGCGGCACTCCAAATAACACCAAATTACGGGACGGATTTCGTGATTGACTTTTTTACTTATCTGCCGTCATTTGTTCAAGTTCAGCACAACACACTCTTTTACGTATCACTCGAGATGGTGTGTAACGTAATTTCCTCCAAACTGCGAGTTCAGTTTTCCACTGAATGGCCAAAGTTTCCGTTTTATATTATGCTCGAATTTAAATGGATCGTATACTTTTGATGAAAATTTTCAACAGCACACCTGCGCCGCGACTAAATTATTGCACGCCCTGGCATGATTGGACAAAGAATCAGCTACCGACGTCTAGATATATTTAATTTTGATTGAAATTTAATTGAAACTTTGTTCAGAGTGGAATATTTCGCGTACATTTGAAGAAAACTATTACTGAATGAGTTCACCGGCCGGCAATGTTAATTGACAATCATGTTTCTCATCCTAAAATATATATTTATTTTGTTTGCGTTTGTCAGGCTTCCACTCGCATGACGGTAAACGAAATCAGGGGGACATAATGTAATGATACATATACTTCTTTTTTCAGCTGTTAGTTAAAAAAAATAGTATTTACTTTTAATTTTGTTAGCGCGATACAAGCGGGAATAAAACATTCCGGATTATTGCTAGCAAATGTCACAACGAACAGGTGGGAGTAGATAATACTTGAGGAATGGCAACTTGTGCACTGTTTTACATGAACACGTGCCAGATTTCATACCATACCAAGCATACTGTGCTAATGTCGTCTTACTTTAACCGCAGCGACCGTGTTTGATCGAGATTCAGCGTCGATCAATTATCGCTCGTCAGCGCGGCGTTCATTATGCACATTTGGATATTCTGACTTACGAAATTAAACGTAATCCAAGATAATAATAAAGCCCGAGTTAGCCAATAATGCTGTTAGCCACAAATAATATTGTCTCCAATATTTATGAAAATTTTTGTTCGCGATCGTAGTCGGTTGAACGATTGTTTTTCTCGAAATTAATTTAATTTAAATCGTGGTTAATTTTATTGTCTTCAATCATATTCTTGCAAGCATTTCCCATTTCTAATAATTCAGATGCAATTTGAATGTTTTTGTCGTGTTACTCTATGCTGCTATTGATAAAATAAATATAAAATGTTGTACTGAAATTTTGAATATAAAAAATCGGTAATAAGGCCGGCCTCAATTCAATATGACAAGAAGTGTAATACCACAGTCACGTATACTGGTGTGGGACTAGGGAAAGCAGTGCTGTTACTGTGTTTATGAAATAACAGTATAACTGTTCCCTGCTTATTTTATCATATGAATTCCATCAAATTCCCTCAGTCCAGATACAAGTACTGCATGTGTAGAGCTCAAAGATACACAATGATAACCCGGTATTGTAAAAATAACAGATAAGTTGCAAGCGCAAGTTTTTCATCAATGCATTTATTGGTGATATTTATGACCTAAGTTTTTTTTATCCTGATGGAAATAAGTGTGTCTTATTCACTGAAAAACCCTTGTCATTTTTGCTGTACGGCGTATTCCATTTTTAAGTTTTTCTTTTCTAGATTTGAGCTTTTTTTGTGACATTGAGCAAACATAGGAGTGCAATAAAAAAAAAATGCTTCATGGAATCAGATTCGATTCGAAAATATTTGATTCGAGATTCGATTCGGAAAAAAATGTATCCAGAAGTGGCAACCCTATAAAGGACAGAAAATGCGATATGTGAGGCTGACGGAACATGGAGTGCTGAGGCCCCAACTTGTGAAAGTAAGTGAACATTTTTCACCGTGTTTTACGCGCGTGTAAAAATTTGATAATACTAGTGTTAGGAAATCCCGGGTCATTGACCTAGATCAGTGGCTGCTTGAGGAGAGCCTTATTTGGAATTAAAGATGTAAAAGCATCCTTGTGGTAACTGATGCGGAACTAAAGTAGGAAGAAAAGGGACTACAGTACTCTCCATATTTGATTCAATTGACAATTTACAGGCTCAAGTTCAGGTTAAAATAAAATGAAAATTCAACCTAGCGAGCAATGCATTCTTCGTATCAAGTAAATTTACCCAAGTATTGTTGCGATATTTATTTTCCAAATCAAAACCAAAACAACAAATTTTAAATTGAGAATCGATGATTTTAATTTTACTTATGATAGATCCAGTGAAATAAAATGCAACCAGGCTGACGTATAGTTATACCAGGATCTCACAGATAACTCCGAAAAGCTTCCATGTAGGGTGAACATTCACCATCCCTTGGAAACGATTCGGGTTCGAATAAACATCAAGATAAACATTTGTACGATTTTTAAAAACTCTTCCTGTGAATGGAAATCCTGGACGCCATTTAACAAAGGATTCTGCAGGTGCAACGTCATGAGTCTGAAAAAAATAAAATGAAAAATGATATTATTGGACAAAATCGAACAATTTTTGATAAAATTAAGTATCAGTGCTTCGTCGATCATGATTAACGAATATACTTAATTGTAAAAAGTTCTTGATCGGGAAGGCACCAAGTATTCAATATAATCGTAACCAATTAGTAAACAAATTTTTTATCATCGTCATCGTTTAAACCAAAGTGGTCCAAACCCAGGGCCGCGGGCCACATGTGGTCCGCCGTTTCTTTATCTGTTTCGTCATAAAATAACCAGAAAAATCTTTTGACATATTGTTACATCACTAATGTCACTGAGTTGACCAGTGTGATGGCTACTGAGGCAAATAGCGAATCTGAGTAATTTGTTAACTGGGATTCTATATTTTTGGTCGGGAATAGCCTATATCCTAACAAAATAGGCTTCATGGAAAAATAAAAATCGAATGACAAATTTATTAGCCTATGTTGGCTATGCCTGATAACTGAATATTAATTGGCCAAACAATATAATTCCTGTTGAGTAGTATTTGCTACCAGTCTGAGCAGTATTACAAAAAAAGCTGCCTATGTCAGAAAATTTAGTAATTACAATCCTGTATCTCAAATTTGGTAAAATTCGGTAATCAATCATTCTGCCGTTACTTGTAAGTTATTTAAACATGAATTTGAAAAGAAAGCTGGTCAATTCAAATAGATTTTTAACTGGATATGGGAGGGAAAACACAAAATGCTTGCTTGATATGTCTGCAAGTTGTGTTTGTCGTTGGCTATTAATATCAGCTCGATTTTTCACAAAACACTTTACGAGAGATGGTGGAAGAACATGAAGATACCATTCGTGATGAATTAGGACATTTGTATTTGCAATTGAATAAAATGTTTGCAAAACAAAATGATAGAATTATGGGAAAGAACTATATATGTATAGTAAGATTTCCGCTCGTTTTAGTTAGTTTTTTGTGGTTTTAGCTTGATAAATGACAAATATTGATCAATTTGTTTGGACAATGAAAAAGTTTGTTTTGTAATGCACTGTTCTTGGCACTATTGTGGCCCGCGAACAAGGCGATTCATTAACATGGACGACAAGTAAAAACCTCTAGTTAATTACTATCAGATCCTCATGCTTTTCGGAACGTGTTTATATAAAACAAGCTATAGGACGCAAACCATTGGATCAATGTGAATTCCTGTCCATATAGAAGTCATAGTTCGTCCTCCCAGAGTATTCCTTGTGTAATTCACAACAGCATTGTAAGATTTTTCATCTCGAAACAGAACAACATCTGCCTTGCGTCTCTCACAAGTTTCAGCAGCTTCATTGTAGCTGACATTTTGAAGTAAATTTACCACAGCAAAGTAGCAGATATTTCCAATTTTTAATTTGCAGTCTTCTATAAATAAACATTGTTCATTTTGAAAAAATATCGTATTATGTAATAATTCCAATATATATTTACTTAATACAAGAATTAACAGGTACCTTCCAACAATAAGTAAGTTAAACTACCTTCTTGAATGGTTTTGTTGAATAGACTATACAGGTAATTTTGTGTTACTTTATTTTGATGAGTAACAGAAAGGCTTTATACAATTGAAAAACGGCTTGACTCAATACAAAAATATCAATTGCTTTGTCGTTTTAATCTATCACATCTATCACTCTCACACCAAGTATCCTCTTGATCAGGGCTACTCAACTGGCGGGCCGCGGTCCGAATCTGGATCTTTCGACCATGCAATATGGACCGCGTCTGCAGCATAAGCATCGTCTCATAGTTTTTGATGATTTCGATACTATTAACATACATTCCAATTTGCGACATTTGTGGCCAAATTTGTGAGCCATTCATTGCTCTTGATTTTAATTTAATAATGCATTTGTATATTTCATAAAATAATTTTTCTGAAATGTGCGGACCCCAGTAATTTTGTTTCCCCAGAAGTTTTGTAAACGGACCTTTAGTGAAAATAGTTGAGTAGCCCTGCTCTAGATATTCAGATTCTACGAAACAGGATAATTCTAGTAAAAAAATACCTAATAGTGAAGTTGGTTTTACTGTTGTTTGAATTGTTGTTGTTGGTTCGGTAATTTGAAGCTGTAAAGAATTCTCTTCAGCAAGTTTTTGTTCAATCCGAGATATCGCTAAATACAATATTAAAAAAGTTCAATTGCATCATCTATTGTTACTTTTGAAGGAAATATAATGTTACCTTTTTATTCTAAAATTAAAAAAATGACAATGATCAATTTCACTTTGACATTTTATTAAAAAACTGCTCTAAATATTATACTTTAGGTCACGCACTTGACTAGCGTACAGGTTCAAGCTCAAGATGAATGTTTGATTTTTATTATAGTTCCTCATTTTATAAATGTTTAAAAAAAAACATATTCGACATCTGCAAAATTATTCAGGTGGATTAAAATAACTTATAAAAAAACTAACTGACCTTCGTTCATCTTATTGTTGTCCTCCATCAACTTATCACTCATTTCTTGAACTTTACCCATATCTGATAAAATAAAATCATTGGAATAAAATAATAATAATAATGATGTGATTATCAAGTCAGTGAGGCATATCTTAAAAAAAAAAACGAGTTTAATGCTATTAAAATTGTGACTCTGATGAATTAACTTTTCAAGGTGACAAGGAAACGGTAACATATATGTGTCACAGAGCAGTGGTTCTCAATTTAATGTGCCTGTGGACCCCCTATGCCTCTTGGATTAATTTTTAAGTCTTTGTCGTATTTTTGCTGTTGAGTCATTTTGCTGCTTATAGAATGCATGCGAAACTTTACAGTACCGGTAGTCCGACGAGATCGCTGGAATGCGGTCACAGAACCACGGCATAGAGACGTCATCACACACCAAATTGAAGTGAAAAACGAATTCCATAGATCAAACAGAGTATTTCAAAATAAGTAAAAGTAATAACCTTCTAGCGACAACAATAATCTTTAACCGTTGAAAATTTGGAAGCATTTGTATTCTGTAGTTAAACAGAAGAGCGATTATTTCACAACAACAAGGAGAAAAATCAAAATGACAACGTTAGCCTCTAACCTAAAAATTAAAGACTCTTGCAGCCCCCCCCCCCCCCTGATATTTCGCAGTTTGTCTACCGCAACCGCACTAGATATTGGGGTTGAATGTCTCAGAGGAATGAAATACTAAGTATGCTGGAGCTTATTATTTATCTATTTTAATCGGTAAGTATGTTGATAGGTATTCGTCTGTTTGTTTGTCTGTTAGATGCACGCGATATCTTACGAAAGCGAGATTGAATCTGCTCTCGATTTTGCATGTGCATTCATCATATGGCGGACCAGAAGCCTATTGATTTTGGATGCATTATGCAAGGTGTCACTATGGAGTGAGAGCGCTGTTTTGGGGGATCCCCTAACTTTCGATCGACAAGTCTTAGGTCTCTGACCGATATTCTCGTTTCATGATTTACTTGTATCACAATATTTTTATCTGATTATTTAACAAGTTCACGAATTAACTATATCTAATTTTATTTTTATATAAAACAAATTTACAACATACACCCACCTGTCTTCAACTCTTCGATAACGACAGATTGTCGAGCAGCTCTCCTCTCAAGTTGTTTCATTGCAACAGATCGAATTGCATAGTTTGTCATTAAATCAGTAATTTGTTTAGATTGCAGAACAACCTTGTCACGAAGATCGATGTATTCGGAAGATTGATTCTTATTCGTGACGCACGTCTCACAATTTTCTACCAAAAACATTGGGTTTAAATTAAATCTTTTTAACAAAACTTCCGTGTGACATGAAAACAAAAATTTCACTAGCTTTCAATAAGAATCAAATGTTAATGACACTCAAATACCAATGCTAGACCCAATTCACTGATAGATTAAATTTTTTTCGAACTAAAACGAGTAAAAATACCAATGAAGAAATTTGTTAAATCTAACCCGAATCTTTTTTCTCAACATTTCCAACGTTTTTATCGATTTTCCCTTCCAATTCCTTCAATTCTGATCTGATAAGTCCAATATCTGAATAAAATATGAGTTTTCTCGTGCAACCGCCTTATTGATTCGGTTGACAATGTAAAACCACAAATAAATTGGGGATAAAACTATAAGAGAGGAATTATTTAATGATCCGGTTCAAAAAATTGAATGTTACATCAAATGCGCTACTAATAGGGAGACATAGTGAAATAAAGAAAATTGTCTCAGTTTAAGCAAACAGCAAAAAATTGCTTTTTGTCAATGATGAAAAGTTGCATTTGAAAATGCGCCAAATCGTACAATAAAATGCGCATCTAACAGTGAGTTTTTTTATGTATAAGTGTGACATCTTCAATGCTAAATAGTGCGAAAAGTTTTGTCACCAAGTATTTATAATAGTAAAAAACTACTTGCCTAATATGTTACTGGACACTATAGTAGAAAGATTGAAAAGGTTCGCGGAGCCCTTTGATTTACATGTAATCGGGAATTCTTTATCATGCAAATGTTCATCAATGTTGGAACCTGGCCTGTCCCATCCTACGGCAACAGGATCACATTGTGCCATCTGGCAGCCAGATTTGGGAGAGCAGTGAAACACTACTTCATTTTGACACCAGGATGAAAGTATGACGTTTATTAAGATAAAAACGATTGAGATTTTCATCTCGAAGTATTACTGTAACTATTAAGTTGTAATTGAATTAGATTTATTATATATTTCAATTGCAAGCACTGCATGACGTGCATTGTTTTTGTTTCCAAATATTGTACACCTCATACATAGTCTCTACTGTATTTGCTGTGATTCATACACAGTAATCAGTAGTTAATTTTCCCCATACTGAAAAAAGGGGAAAAACAAATTGCAATAAATTATAAATAGGCCATAATCTAGGGTGAAGGAGACGCGGGAAACCAGTACTGGTTATCGAGCAGCGGCCCCCATAAAATAATCTAACACCATATTATAAAGATAGAAAAAATAAACTATGTAAATTGAAAAAAATATATATATATCTCGAGGCGATCTGCTACAAACCAGCAGTCGCTCGCTTCAACGAAAGAAAAGACAATTCCAAATACCACTAACTCGGTAACCATGGAGATGGCAGTAGATGATGGCCTGTATCACAACAATACCATTGTGAGATGCGCATTGTCTAACAATGGGCAATATACGTTTAGATTGCAATGGCGCATGGTTAAATAGGAACCCACGGTTTGCTGAGAGTGATCACAACAGGATCACCATAGAATAAATCAAAACTTTATTGTAGGAAGAAATTGTGCTACCTGTTATTGTCATCAAGTGATTGGGAGGTGGAGTCAGGGTTTCACATAACGTTACATGAATTATAAAATCAAAGAAGACATGAAATATCAAAATATGTTAAAAGATGTTCCAGAACAATCACAAACCGCTAACACTGTATTCTGAGTCTAGAATATCCAGCCGTGGAAAGATATTCAGTCTCTTTCGCGAAAAAATACATTACCTGTAGTGACGTTTTCAGACTTGTTTTGTAGTATACAACATCAAGTTTTTCCTTACTAATATAATTTAAACTTAATCTTACTCTGTTTCTCTACGACCACCCGCGACAATAGGATGTCTAATTCTTTATTAGCGACATTAAGACATTAAGTATGAGTTTGTAATTTTTTTTTATAACATAATTAACTTGACTGATACCGCTCTACTTTAAAGCTATACTTGCAATACTTCTAATACGGGCTCAGGCAAATAAGACGAGAAAATGTTTAAAGGATTGCAGACTTTATACCATGTGACTTCACAGATTCAACATACTGCATCACTCCAAACAGTGTCGAGCCAAATAACCGCTTTTGTACTATTGGTCATATTTTCGAGAAATTCAACGTTTTTTGTCTTTGGTGTGTTATTAAGCGAATACTCCGTAATTATGTTGAGAATCCGACTGACGGTTAATGAGCGTTTGTTTAGTTTAATCTCGATTTACGTGGGAGAAAAACATTCAGATTATTTCAACCATAATTAATTCGGAAATATAAGACGTTAATAGAGATTAGGAAGTGTTGTGGAGTTTACATAAACTCACGTTTTATCGATTCCATGTTGAGGTTATGAAGTTATCACATGAGAACATAATTTTTTTTAAATATATGAATGAAAATGTCACACTGATGATGCTATAAACCTTTAGCCGTGAAATATTGAAGCTGCTGCAGTTCTTGTGATTATATTAATTATATGCAATAAAAAATAATCAATCAGTAATTTATCAGCGTTTGTATATTTATTAATATCTTACCAAATGTTAAAGATATACAATGTTCTGTAAAGAAAAAATAAAATTTATTTTGTTTTTAATTCACTGACCTTTTTTAAATTGGTATAGGCGTTACCGAGATTTTTATCGTTTATATTTTAGGCTGAATGGCGATCAATCAGTATGAAATGATCATTTTTGCTCTTATTGTTTTTAAATCCAATGTGCATTCGTTGTTCAATAACTATCTGAATCGGTGTGAACGAAGGTTGTAATAAACGTATTTTATTTGGCTTTAAAAACAATCGCCAGAGCTGTTTTTAGTTTTAATGTATTCGGTTATGACGGGATTTATTTGGCGTTGGATACATTCGGCAGAGATGCTTACGGTCCCGAAACTAAAAGCTGGGAAATTAGCGCATGGGATGTAACCCGGTTATTATACTAAAATATCACTGTGACTATGAAGGAGTACAGTAGTAAATTACTAAAATGCATACGCAAACATAAAATAGTTTTACACAGAAAAATAGGAAGAAATATTAAATAAATCCCTCCCGTGAGTTAATGTTGTCAAACAACATTGCAGGAAGGTTATCTTGCTTACAAACAATATACATGGTGAATTATTCAATTTTTTTTTATTTATTCCTGATCGAAACATATTTAGGTTGTTTGAACGTGATAAATTCGGTAACGTGGAAGACTCAATTGACAATCAGGAATATTGCGAAATGGTTTCGTATTATTATTAATGGGATTCAGATATTTGGGTTATGAAGTTATTCAAATGCATGAGCTGTTCAGTTCTTCAACTTTAATATGCGAGTAAAAATTTACTTTGTCATTTATAATTGTCGTATATAATCCGAAACGTTCTAATCAACCTAACATGCGAAAGTGTCACAATGATGATGCTGTAAAATAAAAATTAAGTTTCAGTAGAGAATAAGGAATGCGGTTCTAGTGGCAATTTGTCAACGTGGCTATATTTATCATTAACTCACCAAATATGACGGATATTCAAAGACAATTAAACGAAGGATAAAAGTTATTTTATTGTTTATACTCCATCAAATTGATAAAACGCGCGCGCTGGATACTATTGCCTGTTGATAAATTTATAATAGGGTTTCGTGGTTGAATCATTAATTGAATTTGGTAAATTTTATACTCATTGTCATTTAACCGACTACAATTATATTCGAATTACCGACTTCGCAACTTGATAATTAAATCAAATTTAACCAATCTTTTTACACATATTCTAAAACTTTGCAATAATTTCAATTATACCTCTACAGGTATATTAATATTGTAACATGAAAGTGAACTCTTGGATGTATTCCTGAAATACTTTATCAAAATTCAACTAAACCATCGCCGAAATTTTTATCATTTTAGGTTTTGTATTAAACGCAATTTCAAACCTTATAATATATGCTTAATCTGATACATTTTATGAAAAAAAAACTAGCCTATTACTTTTCTTATTTTTAAAGATTTTTCTCTGACAACAAGTCAGGTCTGGTAAAACAAATAACCGTACCTGATATATTTGAATTCAAATTTAAGTTCATATACTTATGCAACATTCGACAGACTTTTGCTGTTGGAGTCATCAAAGAAACTACTAAAAAATGCGGGACTGTGAAACAAAGCAAGGCAGCAGAAAAAGCCAATAAGAAAACCGGAAAGAACTGACCGGGAGCATCTAACGCCTATCAACAGCCTAAACCTGAAAAAAAAATTCATAAGATAATATCAGGAACAAGTAGGAAGTTTTGCTACATATACGAGTATATAATTCTTTCTTACATTCACCTAAATCTGGTATATGTCATCAACAATCTAATCCGACTATAATAACAAAATAAGATGAGAATACACAAACGTTTTTCTGTGTGAACATTACAAAATTACTGGCGTTGGATGAATACTTTTTGGCAAAAACACATTTCACCACAATATAATAATAATAAGCAAAACAATGATGAGAATTACAGTACATTATTAAACATAAATTAATGTTGAATGAAAAGTACATTTTTCAACATTATCCAATGCGACGAAACCTGGCAAACGAATAACTCTTAGCCTCATTTTTAATGAGTACTAATAAATCAGTGAATATTTAATTAAACGTATGATTACCATGAACATAACGAGTTAATAATTTGATCTTCCTTATGTAATTAAATGAAAAAAATACTTACATGATTGTAAACATCGCTACAAGCAACTTCACAAATCAATAAAAAAAAATTTGTCAAACACACAATAACCTTCAATATACGGCAACAATAAGTTTCATATAAACGATAAAATAAGAAATTCTAAATTGTGAAAAGAATATCATGATACAGTCATTACTGTCAACAAACTTGTTCGGTCAAATCTATAATATTTTATAGCCAAAGGACATTGAGATCCAAAGTTGGGATTGTTGATGAGGGATTCACATACTTTGCTAATGCTTGGCAAGGGAGAAATTGTTGGCAAAAAGTTTGCTGAAACTGTTTTTACAGTCAAGACAAGTAATTTTGAGTTACGGAGTTTTGGAAAGATGCATAGCTTTTGTGTGAAAAACATTTTTGAAAGATAACTATCCAAAGTGATTTAAGAGTCTTGCTACACACTAACACAAATATATTTCAGTAACGATTCGTCCGACCAACGTCAGACTTCCTCGGACATACATAGTTCTACTAGTTCATGATCAGGTATTTTACTCTTGCTATAGCATCCTTACATTATATGCATGCAGATTGACCAGATAGAAGGGAGATAAGCAATGAGTCTCGCGGAAATCAATTCAATTAAAAAAAGAGCGATTTTAAATGGGAGATAACATTGCACCGATCCACTGCCGTCAGCTTGTTATTGCACTGAAATACAGAATGTTTTTGGTTCCGAATTGATCAAATTTTAATATCATATTATAGTGTAATACCTCCGTATTTATAGTCTGTTTTACTTTCTTAATTAACATACACCTTTGCCTTCTATGATTCTGATTTCAGAAGGTATGAACTGAAATTAAATTGCTTTCATGATTACTCAATTTTCAATATTTTATAAATCACTTTAAACGGGTTTTTTCCTCAGAACTTTTAGAATCTAGCGAACTAATCAACTAATTGCTCTCATATGACTGATATTGAATTTAACTGATTATCGTGCCATCTCTTCGGTTTACGAATAAATGCCTGTGGTTAAATTAAGTCGTGACGCAGTTTCAGATCTTAGGATTAGCGATTTAAGTGTGACGTTTAATTATCGGATGAAATATAATATAAATTTACAATTTATTCTATAAAGCAACATGAGAGTTACACTTATTTACATGTGATTTGAAAGTAGATGTGGCCTGTTCGAGATTACAATATTACATATGCTGCTCAAAGTTTGCTGTATAATCAGAAAAAAACTTTTCCATAATATATCAATAAATCGAGTTCTGTTGTTCCATAACCAGACGCATTCGGCATAATTCATTTTTAATGATCTCAATCCGAGGTATCGTTATCAAGAGATAAGAAATATTGACCCTACCTGGAAGTCCAATAGAGTTCTTTGTGAGATTCTGGTCTGATGAAACTGCCTGGTGGTATTTTGTATCTCTAGATCTATCAACAATAAAATATTCAATCATTCATTCCTAATTTAAAATTTTTATAATTTGCATTTTGATTAATGGAAGCAAGTATCCCAGATATAGTGAGTAATTTTTTTAAACTTGCAAATCACAATATTTAAACCCTAAAAATGATTTTTATTTCAATTTACTTGCAACTCACATTATTTAAACTTAAAAATGATTTTTATTTTAATTTATTTCTTTTAAAGACATATTTTAATCAAATAATAGTTGAGATTTCCATGGCTTCAATTTGTCAAATTGTTTCGTTTTGCTAATCTAACTATACCGAGTGAATTAGAATAATTCATCTCATGATAACACAAGATAAAAATTAATTGAATGGTCGGAAAGCTGAAAACGTATCCTAAATTGCTTCAACCAATGAATAAATAGAAAATGATAAAATATGTTTAGTGGGTTGATCACTGCTCAATAAAATTCAAACTTTGCTAGGAGCAAACTTGAAATATTTGTCTTTTAAGTTAATTCATTGTACTTCTCGCACGTTAGGGCCAGTGTTTTAGTCAAAAAATAAAATTGTTGTACAAATGCTTGAACATTGCAAAGAGAAGATTTGTAGTTTTTATAATTTGTGTAAGTTTGGAATAATTCACCCATTTGTATATCAATCGTGTTATATGTTCAAAGAACTTCGCTTGACTATTGACGTCCTATATGTAGGTTTGGATCCCAGGAGGAGATCAATTGTATGAAATAAAAAGTTTAGTTTTAAACATAAATTACTATTGCTTCAAATTTTATATCATAAGCACACTAATATAGTAAAATTCATTGTGATTTGTTTAAAAAAAATTAGTTTTGCTAAAAAGGAAAATTAATTCTGCGAAGTTGTTGTTTATCCCATATTGAACGTCATCCTATATCGATTATCTACTTGACATACGAAACTGCGTTACATCATAATTATGCGTTTGCTTCTATATATCTACAAATGCGGTGAACTTTTATTAATAAACTATAATTAGTTAAATTATATGTCGAATTCGTGGGGACAACTAGTTGATCATAAAACATATTTTTATCATGGTTTGACCTATTTAATTAAAATTTTCTCAAATCTTCATTGCGTTAAATTCTAAAGTCCTATTATGATTAAATCAGTTTGGAAAAAGAAATTAACGCAACATCACTTAATCACACTACAAAAAATATAAGTTGGCAATAACAAATAAACCACGGGTATGTAAAATTAAAACAATAACAAAAATATTTCGCATATTAGCGCTGAACAAGCAGGAAAAATAGCGAATACTTTTATAATTGATTTTACGCTATGCTTTATTTACCAGTGCTGCGCCTTCTCTGAAATCATGGAAAAGGAATTTTTCAAATGTAACGTTGATTTTAATTGAGATTAGGCTGAGCATTTTCGAATATTTGATGATTTTAGAATCAAATCGAATATTTTTTCGAATCGAATCACGAATACTTGGGAGGTATAAAACTGAGTGTAACTTTCTAATTGTATCAGGTCCTCCAGACACATAAACTACTGAAAACATAGAATAAATCACTCAGGTAGATTGCAGAGCGTTCACACACAATGAAAAAAAAAACGTTTTTATCATTACCTCACTACAGAAAAGAGTAATATGTCAGAATTGCGTTGAAATAAAAAAAAAATTGAGAAATTCATCTCGACCATAGGCGGAAAAAAAAAAAACAAGATCGCGGCTATTCGAAATTTTGCTTTGAACCGATACGAATGACTATTCGATTTGAAATGCCCATCCCTAGTTGAGATATCTTCATTCTAAAATTGCTGCGCCACGGTAAATTATCACATCGTCGGAAACACCCTAGCACGATGTAATCAATTATGCAAGATGGATCTAGTTTTCGCAAAACTTGATTTATTGGAAAAATATCGAAAGGTTTGGGATATTTTACAGCCAACTTTTTGCAGTATATGAAATATTGTAATATTGAACAAGTTACGTCTACTTTCAAAATACATGTAAGTAATTGTAATCCGGTGTTTTATTATTGTAGAAATTGTAAACTAAATTGTTAAACTTTCGATTAAAATCTGAAATTGCCTCACGACTTTACCACAAGCACGTATTCGAAAACCAAAGAGATGGCACGATAATCAGTTAAATTCAATATCAGTTAAAAAAGAACAATCAGTTGAATAGTTCGCTAGATTTTCGAAGTTCTAAAGAAAGAAACCGTTTAGAGTGATTTATTAATTGCTCAAAAGTTTTATCATGTGAGTAATACTGGAAATAATTGAATTTTAGTTGACAAGTTCTGAAACAAAAATCAAAGGTAAAGGTATAAGTTGATCTGGAAGCTAAAACAGACTATAAATACAGGCAATATTACACTTCAATATGATATTAAAATTCGACAAATTCGAAACCAAGAAATCATTTTGTACTCCAGTGCAATATTATGCGAAGCCAGCGGCAATGGATCCGTCTAATGTTATAAAAAGTTATCTCCCTTTAATTTGATTTCTGCGGGACTAACTAATTCTATACTTTTGTGCCGATGGATCTGTATGCATATAATACAAGGATGCTATAGCAGGAGTAAGATAACAAATCTTGTGATTCAAGTGTCTTGCTGCACACTAATACAAATATATTTCTGCGACGTTTCGTTGGACCAATGCATGAAGTAGTCGAACTTTGTATATCTCAGGAAGTCTGACAGTGGTCAGACGAAACGTTACAGAAATATATTTGTATTGTGGTGCTCCAAGTCTCTTGAATCACTTAGAATAGTTATCTTTAAAAATGTGCTTTACACAAAAGCTATGCATGTTTCCAAAATTCCGCAACTTGAAATTGACTGTCATGACTGTGAAAACATTTTTTTTTTATCAAACTTCTAATAAATTTGCCAATTATCACTCATTTACCAAGTAAGTACTGAGTATATGAATCTCTTATCAACAATCCAAGATTCGAATCGCAAGGTCCTTCAACTATAAACAACTATCCCTCCGAGGATATACCATGTAATATTTCAACTTGGCAAAGCTTAGTTGAGGATTTTTCATCGTTTATGGTAATCTAATGGTGGCGTATATTGAAGGATTCGCAGGATATTGTGTGTTTTAAACATAATTTTATAATTTCGTGAAGTTGTTGTGACGATGTTTACAATCATGTTAGCATGTTTTTCATTTAGTTTTAAAGAAGGAAGATCAAAGTATTAAACTTGTTATGTTAGTGGTCTTTATACGTATATTTATTCTATGATTTATTAGTACTGATTAAAAATGAGCCTAAAAGTTATTTGTTTGATAGGTTTAATCGCATCGGTATATTGTCGAAAAATTTACTATTCAAACATTAATTTTTTATTTTAAAATGTACTTTCATCATTGTTTTGATTGTTATTTATTATATTGTGGTGGGATGTTTTTTGTCAAAGAGTATTCATTCAAAGCCAGTAATTTTACAATTTTTGTACAGAAAATAGATTGTAGATGATATTTTACTCGCGTTAAGTGATTGTAAAAAATTAATGTATTTAGCGAAACTTCATTTTTCTAACCCGTTCTGCTGACTTGTTTCTAATCTTATGTCATCGAATATTGTTTCCGTCAGTAAAAATTACTAGAAAATTAAAACAGTTTTTAAATATGAGTACGCGACAAAACTCTTAACACTTTTAATTTACTATTTGTTATATCAGTTGTTTAAATTATATTACCAGATCTAACTTGTTGTCAGAGAACAATCTTTAAAAATAGGAAAATTAATAATTGAGTTGATATTTTTTCCATAAAATGTATATTATGCCTTTATTTCTAGAAATTAAATTGATTATAATTCATTAAAATTCTTCAGATTAAGAAAATATTGTAATGTTTTAAATTGTGTGAATGCAAGATATAAAATGATATAACCGTAGCGATATGATTGAAGTTATTGTTAGATGTGTTATTGTGATAATTATTGTTATTGTGTTAGAATATGTGTAAAGAGATTCGCTGAATTTATTGCAAATATTATATTTCAAGGTCGGTAATTTGAATATAATTACAGTAGGTTAAATGAAATTTTACAAATTCAGTGAACTCACTCATTAAAGGAAATGGCACACTCTAATAGCAATTTATCAAAATACAGTAATATCCATCGCACACGTTGGTTTGGTTGGTTTAATGATAACTATTTTGATTGTATACGTCAATAGAAAATCACAACATAATTTTCACTCGTGTATTAGAAAAGACAATAAAGCATTTTATTAATTTACATGTAATTCTTCATAGTCACAGCGATATTTTAGTATAATAGGCGGGTTACATCCCATGCGCTAATTGCCCGGCTTTTCGTTCGAGGACCGTAAGTATCTCTGCCGAATGTATCCGACGCCAAATTAATTATTTTTTAACCCAAATACGGTAATTAAATAGGTTCAACACAACTTCCCCTCACGCCGATTGAAATTGTTATTGAAAAACAAACACACATTAGAACGAAAAACAATCGAAACATAAATAATCGCTTCATACTGATTGATCGCTATCCAAGATAAAATGTAAACGATAAAAATCTCGATCACGCCAATACCAATTTATAAATATTCAGTAAAGTATATACAAAAAAAATTTTAATTCTTCACTTTACCGATTATTGTGTATCTTTAATATTTGGTAAGATATTAATAAACATACAAACGCTGATAAATTACTGATTGATTAGTTTTTATTCCATATAATTAATATCGCCACAAGAACTGCAGCAGCTTCATTATTTCTCGGCTAAATGTTTCTAGCATCATCAGTGTGACATTATCATTCATATATGTAAAAAAAAAACATAAATGAAATCAATAAAACGTAAATTTACCACTTCCTAATCTACAATAAAGTCTATTTCTCCGAATTAATTATGGTTAAAATAATCTGAATGTTTTTCGCTCATGCAAATCGATTTCAAACAAACGCTCATTAACCGTTCATTTGTAATCTCAACATAATTACGGAGTATTTGCTTAATAACACACCAGAGAAAAATACCGCATCTTTGATTTTTTAGAAATCTTTCGCGTAACAATGCCAATATGCTGAAACGATCAAAAACTTTCCAAAAAATATGACCAATGGTATAAAAGCAGTTACGTGGCCCGACATCATTTAGACTTCAGAGTACTTCAGTGTGTTGAATCTGTGAAGTCACGCGGTATAACTTCCGTATTCCACTAAAAAATTTTCTCGTCTCATTTGCCTGAGCTCTTCTTAGAAGGATAGTAGTTTTAGGTAAAAAAAAAAGTAAAACTGCATCAACCAAGTTATTTGTGTTATAAAAAAATAACAAAACTCATAGCTGGCGAAATTAATAAAGATTTAGCGACAGTTAGACGTCCTATTGCAGCGGGTGGTCTTAGAGAAACAAAGTAAGATTAAAGTATAAATTATATTAGCAAGAGATAAACTTGATGTTGCAGACTATAAAAACGAGTCTGAAAACAAATGGCACTACAAGTAGAAGTAATCTATTTTTTCGTTCAATTGCAATTCAAATATAACAAATATATGTTGAATCTAATTCAGTTACTACTTCATAATTACACTGAAACTTCGAGACGAAATATCAATTGTTTTTATGTTAAACGTTAATTGCTTCATCTTCATGTCAAGATGAAACAGTGTTTCACTGCTTTACCAAGCCCGGTTGCAAGATTGCTCCATGTGATCCGATTGCTGAAGTATTAGACAGACCAGGCTTCAATATCGATGAACATCTGCATGACAGAAAGTTTACGATTACATGCGAATCAAAGAGCACGGACAATCTGTCTGCTATAGCAGGGCTACTCAACTATTTTTACCGAAGGTCCGCATACAAAACTTTAAAAATATTTTGGTCCGGACTTCCCAAAATTATATTTCGGCATCTTTAAACACGCAATTCCTCGACCGACTAATGATTATTAGCTAATCAAGATTGTTCGTTATGGCGTTATAGTTCTTTTCATATATATTTTTAAATCTATAAAAGTGATTTTATAAAGAAAACTTAAAAAGTGGGGCTAATCATTCAAAATGAAGGATTATGCGCGGTCCGAATCGAATACCCGAAAGGTCCGGATTCGGACCGCGGACAGCCAGTTGAGTAGCCCTGTGCTATAGTATCCAGGAACATATTAGGCAAGTACTTTTTCAGTATCATGAATACCTTGGAAAAACTTTTCTCACTATTTAGCATAAATTGAAGATTTTACCCCTATACAT
This sequence comes from Styela clava, assembly GCF_964204865.1. Classification (NCBI taxonomy): domain Eukaryota; kingdom Metazoa; phylum Chordata; class Ascidiacea; order Stolidobranchia; family Styelidae; genus Styela; species Styela clava. The sequence continues at coordinate 22,369,078 of NC_135257.1, forward strand.
AAAACCCTTAATGAAAGATGTGCCTTTTATTGCACGATTTGGCGCATTTTCCTATGCAATTTTTTTTCATTGCAAATGCAATTTCTGCTGTTTGCTAAAATTGTGACAATTTTCTTCATTTTAACTTTGCCTTCCTGTCAGTAGCTAGTTTGAGATAGCATTCAATTTTGAACCGGACCAATAAATAATTCCTGTCTTAGAATTCTGTCCTCAATTTATTTGCGATTTTGAATTGCCTGAAGCTTGTTTAATCAAATCAATAGAGCGGTTGTATGAGGAAACTTATATTTTTATTCAGATATTGGACTTATCAGATCAGAATTGAAAGAATTGGAAGAAAAAATCGACAAAAAACATGAAAAATCTGGAGAAAAAAGATTCGGGTTAGATAAAACAAATTTCTTCTTTGTTATTTTTACACGCTTCAGTTCAGAAATATCCCAATCTAACAGTGAATTGAGTATAACATTGGTATTTGAATGTCATTATCATCTGTTTCTTATTGATAGTTATTGTAATTTTTGTTTTCGTTCCACACAGAACTTTTGGTAAAAAATTAATACAAACCCAATGTTTTTGGCAGAAAATTGTGAGACGTGCGTCAAGAACAAGAAACTATCTTCCGAATACATCGATCTTCGTGACAAGGTTATTCTGCAATCTAAACAAATTACTAATTTAATGACCAACTATGCAATTCGATCTGTTGCAATGAAACAACTTGAGAAGAGAGCTGCTCGACAATCTGTCGTTATCAAAGAATTGAAGACAGGTTGGTGTCTGAAGGAAAGTTGATTTATATAGAAAAAATATCATAAAATAAGAATTAGTGAAAGCGTTAAATAATCATCTAAGAATTTTGTGATAGAAGTAAATCATGAATATTTCATTCTTCAGAGACATTCAATTTCAATAATCTATCTATTCACGGTGTCTGTCCTAACAATCATGTGATAACTCTCTTGTCTAGTGATACATTCGTGTTAGCATTTCCTTGTCACCTTAAAAAGTTCATTCATCAGAGTCAGAATTTGAATATCATTGGACTCGTTATTTTAATGATTTGTCTCACTGACTTATTGATTAAATCAATATTCAATCCAATGATTTTATTTTATCAGATTTGGTTAAAGTTCAAGAAATGAATAATAAGTTGATGGAAGACAACAATAAGATGAACAAAGATGAAATATTATATTAATTTACCGGAATAATTTATCAGAGGACGAATATGTTTTTTGTTGAAAAGATTGAACATTTATCAAATGAGGAACTATTAAAATTAAAAATACATATTGAGCTTGGACCTGGACCTCTACACTGTAAAGTGCGTGTTCTAAAGTATAATATTTAGAGCTTATTTTGAATAAAACGTAAACGCGAAAATGATCATTGGAATAGAAAAGTTAACATAATATTTCTTTCAATAGTAACAATAGATGATGCAATAGAACTTTTTTAATATTGTATTTAGCGATATCTCGGATTGAACGAAAACTTGCTGAAGAGAAGTATTCACAGCGTCAAATTACCGAACCAACAACAACGATTCAAACAACAGTAAAACCAACTTCTCTTCCAGGTTAATTTTACTTGAATTACCTTGTTTTGTAGGTTCTGAATATCTAGAGCAAGGGTTCTCAACCTGGGGTTCGAGAACCCTCAAGGGTTCACGAGAAGATTTCCTGGGGTACTTTGTCGGAAGTTGAGTTTTTGTGTGTTGCTGTTTTTTTATATCCTTCATTACTACCAGAGGAAAATGCATTTTCGGGGCATATTTTAAGAGTGGTTTCGCGAGTTGGCGCCTGTAAAATGGGGTATGTGTTTCAAACCATCATTATGATTCATCGCATGCAACAATCTGTTTTTTAAAAGTACCGGTAAAGAATTTTATCCCAGTCTATCGCAGCTATTTCTACACTAATTTTTTATTACTGCAATTAAACTCCTAAGAAGACAGAGTGATCAATAAATTATCTGATTTATATTTAAATTTTCGAAACACAACTGAAAACTAACGAATAGAGTGCGAAAACGCGAAAACGAGGTAATGTTTATGGCCACGCGTGAAAATCTGTCTGAGTGAGAAAAGTGTCTGAGCGGATACGAAAAGGGAGCATTGTTACGTCACTTTTTGCATCTTGCTGATTTGACAATTTCATGAAGTAAACACTAAACAAGGAAGTCGATGCTCGGGGATAGGTCCATTGAAACGTAAATTTCCCCTGATGTTGTGATTGTGACGCAACAATGTGGAATTCACGGCTTTGCAGGCAAACTGTGAAATCTCAAAAAACAGCGTGCTGCGAGCATTGGAGAAAGTGATTAAGCTTAATAAAAATTGTGAGAGATTTTGAGAATTCATTAGTTAGGCGGAGGAAAGGATCAATAATATCAACACAAAGATTTAATTTAGTTACATCTGGTCAATAAATTGTTGTTTCAACAAATCGTTAGCCAATTTATCACAATTTGTTCGGTGTCTGATTACCGGGGGTTCGCGTTGATTCGTGACTCTGGGGGTTCTTGACAGAAAAAAAGTTTGAGAACCCCTGATCTAGAGTATACTTGGTGTGAGAGTGATTGGTTAAAGTGAAAATAGATAGTTTTGCATTGAATCCAGCCGGTTTGCAATTGTTGAGTTTTTATGAAATTCTTCTAATCATTAAAATAGGAAAGACATGGGTAATACAAGTTAGTCTCTACAGCATACCCAACTAAACAAGTTAAAACTGCTATTTTATTTCGCCTGTTAGAAGGTATCTATTAGTTTTTGCATAAAACAAATATTTATTGAAATTTATTGCGTAATACGATATTATTTTCAAAATTAACAGTGTCCAATTACAGAAATCTGCAAATTGAAGATTGGGAATATCTGCTACTTTGCTGTTGTAAATATACTGCAAAATGTCAGCTACAATGAAGCCATTGATATTTGTAAAAGAGACAACGCAGATGTTGGTCTGTTTCGAGATGAAAAATCTTACAGTGTCGTTGTAAATTACCTGAGGAATACTCTTGGAGAACGAATTTTGGTATCAGTATGGACAGGAATTCACATCGATCCAATGGTTAGTGTCTGATGGCGTGTTTTATGTAAACACGCTCAGAAAAACATTAGGATCTGAAGTTCATACATTTCGTCCCTTAGTAAAGTAAATGTCGCATAGTGATGAGCCACCTTGTAAATATTCTGTTACTACAAGATCGTTGCAACTTAGTCAACCACTATTATGGACAGACGTGGTCGGACAGAAATTCAGAAATAAAACTATGTCGATGATGAAATTTTAATGATCATTATGGTCAATTTTAATTCATTATACATTGAGAGACAATATGAAAATGTCCTATTTTCCAAAACAGATATGCTTGCTAAGCGAATTTCACCTCCGGAAACATCCCCGGGTTGTAAAGCCACTCAGTGAGTTCGCTAGTTTTGGTAACAAAGGTGAAGGATTTGTTACACTACATTTGGACACAGATAAAACATACAGTAGCAAAATAGGAAAAATTATATCAGCGGAGTAAGTCCGTGGTGATGTAATTAATGGTAATCGGAGTAAACTGAAAATAATAGTTATCGAAGTGAAAAAACATATCATGGTATTTTACGAACCATGAGACGCAATTTAAATATTTTTATTTTATTTTTTGGATACCTTATATGCTCGTTTTACCGCCCGATCTTGATTAAGGGCCCGTTTAAATAGCCGCCCGTGTGAACAGAACATAAAAATAAATAAGGGCCGGTGCTTATATACCCGCCCGATGTAAAAGCTGATTTTTCAGTGGTAGAGAACAATAGCAAATGAGAAGCGCTTCTGTCAGAACGCTGTTGAATTTTAAGCACCGGTAGATAACACTCACGTTTTAGGCGTCCAAGTACATAACAGATGGCATTGATTACGTAACACTATGGTTCTCAAACTGGGCGTCGCGACGCCCAAGTGCGTCATTTCAATATTGATAGGTCGTCGCAAAACTTTTCTTCTTTTGCGGATTTGTTCCTGCGGTGCGTAGAAAAAGTCAAAAATTTACGTTATTCTCGTTTGAATCATACTTGAAAACTGGAAATACCAATATATAAATTATTGTAACGATCCGAAATAAGAAGCGCCCGTGCTTGAATAAGGGAATTCAACTTTGCGCCCTATAACCCGGTGCGATTTATGGTTTGTAGACACATAATCGCAATCTTAAGTCCGATTATGTACACGTGACATTTAAATCGAATGAAACAGAATATGGAACAGAATGACAATATTCAGCCTTGTCCCGTGTTTAAAAAATTCCCTTGTGGGTGTACAAAGTGACAACGAATACTCATTTATACGCCGAGGTCGAATTAGTCTATATTGCATGCGCAATTTTGAACCTGGTGATAACTTAATGTTCATTAAAAGATGGATCAATGCCGAACCAACAGCTGGAATTAAATGATTTACCGATCAATATTAATATGGGATTTCTTAAAAAAAACAGGCTTGCAATCGTTCTCACATGAATTCTCAATATAAATCATGATCGGCGAAGCAATGATCTTTATTTTCTTAAAAAAAAAATCGATTTCGCTTAATAATATCATTTTTTATTCTATTTTTTTCAGACTCATGATGTTACAACTGTAGAGTCCTTTGTTAAATGGCTTCCAGGTATTTCATTCACAGGAATTCCTTCTAAAGACCTCATAAATGTTTACCTCGATGTTCATACCAACCCAAATAAGCGTCATCACAGGATGATAAAAGCTCCTCCTACCTGGAAGCATCATGGAGGTATTTGTGAGATCTAGATCTAATGAAACGTCTGCCTTGTATTTTATTCCTCTGGATCAATCATCAGTAAAATACGAATCATTAAACTCTAGTATAAAAAGTATACGATTGCAATTTCGATTAATGACAGCGAAAATTGATGAAATTCAATTTCTGTGTTGTTTTCAATATAATGAGAATAAATGTCGCATCAATAATCAGTTAAATATAATTGATACAGAAAATTCATATTTTTTCTCTACTTCGGATCAGTATGTATCAGTTGCACAAGTATGCTTGAACAAAATAGTATTATAAAAAAGGGATGAATAAATAAAAATAGCAAAATTTCTTTCCACGAAATAGCAAGTATATTTGTAAGCTATTGTTAGATCAGAGTCTAAAATCTTCAGACATAACAATATATAATGACACGAATGATGTTATTCTAATCTAAATTAAATCTGTTTCGATTAGGTGAGTTTTGGTTGAGGTTTCATGAACTTCATGTGTCAGATTGTTTTATCCCACTACAGCCCAAAGAACATTTTGAAAAAAGTAATAGCATTTTAGCGCAAATACAATCTTTTTTACCACTGAAAATTGGTTGGTCCAGTAAGCAATGAAAAAGCAAATTTTTTTTTTCTCGTCAGATATTTCTACTATCCGATTCGGGTCTATTATTTTAAAATCCCGGGTTTTGGTTTCGCTATTTCAAGTATTTTCATCGCAGTAGATCCAGTTGTTTAAAATGTCAAGCGGCCGAAAATATGATGAATAGCCCACGCAAGACTATCTGACCTGTTAACAAGTCAATGTTGTGCTTCAAGAAAGAGTGTTTTCACCGAATCACGGTTACCGAGAACACGCTTGACAAGCTAAGATTAGCTGAGACGATATCGCACTTGGGTTTACTAAAGAAAAAATTCAAAGGATCTGGTTCATTGGTCTGGTGCGCTTCCCGTTCCCATTGTGTGTTCGAGAGATAATTTCTAGTTTTAGATAAAAATATTCAATCTCTAATTTTCTGATCAATACAATTTGCTACGCGATACAAGATTAATTCCTGATAAGATAGATAATATTGGGAATTGATCTTGCATCGCACCGCATGGCTTTTCACTTATAAGCAAATATTACTATAATTCTCTAGACGCATAAAGTCCTACCAGATGATTGTCTCGTGTGTAGTAACTTCTTGTATCATAGCAAGTTTAGAATATTTATTTTATCAGTTTGGCGGATGACACATGCGCCCGGAACAAACTATTATTTGATATAATTTGAAAATTACAAGTTTGATTCCGGGAGCTAAACAACGTCGCACTCGGTAGGAACTTGCACAAGAGAGAAACAAAATTTAAATCAGATTATTGTTTTATCCTCATTGCTTCATTAGCTATTGCTTCATTAGGTATTGCTACGCCAAAATCGCACTCGCATTTGTAGAGCATGAATACTTAATAGTGACGCTTGGCTCCGTTAGTACTTGTATGGGTGACCGTTAGAGTGTCTATGCCCATGCTTACGTTGCATTAATGTTTTATAAATCATATTGTATTCCGATAAAACTACAGTATATGAAGAGTAACATAATTCCTTTTGAGCACTTCAAACGTCGGATAGAGCTTGTGCAGCGGTGCGGTTCAATGAATAAGAATGCTCGCAAATCCTGTATGTAAACCCTCAAAATATACAAAGTTACAGTATGTTGACGTCGGTAGAGAACTTATCCACCATCAGAAATGCACTCATTGAAACAGACATAAAACAGAGCAACTAAAACGCATCCTACCCGCGTCAATCGACAAGGATAACGACATGCTAAACAGCGTCACGTCTACAGAGGTGGTCGGAGTCGATCAGGAATAGCCATACCTGACTCATTGGACATTATATATCGATATGAACGACGTCTCTGACTTTGAAAATGCTGCACCAGTCACCAAGACGATATGAAGAAAGAAACAATAAAATAACCAATTCTATTTTCGCCACACTTGCATGAGTGACCAGCTCGGATTACCGAGTTTTACTGCCGCAGGTTTCTCTGATATTTTATAAATCACAAAGTTGTAGTAGTTGAGCGTCTTCTAAATTCGTATTCAAGAACTATTGCGAATGATCTGAAATTCAGAAGACTCTCAAATACAAAGTGACAATTATGATAGACCCCGATCTATTTTTTACAACGCCTATAATATTCAATACAAAAGATGCTGAGCAGATTCTCAATTTATTCCAAGTTGATGGGTCAAGTTGGTAAATTTGGTATTTCAGACTTAAATCCATATCTTTAACAGTAAGAAAAACAAATCGGCTCTCCTGAAGTATGCGTACCAAGATGGCGGACACCGGACGTAGTATGTGTACCAGGTTAGTGTTAGGCCATAATATTAAGTACAAATAGTACGGGTTTTACTTGGCTAGTCCCCGAAATCGTAATGGAACTAAATAAAGAAAATTGGAATGAAATTATGGCCTGAGCCTACTCTGGTACACATACTATGTGTACACATACTATGTGTCCGTCATCTTGGTACGCATACCGACAAATTAGCAAACCAAAACAACTTAAAAAATAAACATTTTATCACTTGGAAAATTATATTAGCAAAACGAAACAACTAGCAAATAAACTCCATGAAAATCTCAATCACATATTTTTTAATCAGAATAATTTTAACTATAATAAATGTTTGCTGAATTGTGAAGTTGAGAATCGAAAAAATTGAGAAACCTTTGTAAGTTTGAATAATGTGAAATGCAAGTTTTCGTAATTTAAAATCAAACGCAAATTAATTTAAACAAAATATATTTTATTGCAACTAAATTTCTAATTATTGCTGTGGTTTTTCATTGTGAGGAAAACCTATTGTGTAAATTTCAAATCAATAATCAATGATTCATATTTTACTGATGATAGATCCATAGAAAAAAAATTCAACCAAGCCGACGTTTCATTAGATTAGAATCTGACAAATAACTCCGTGGCGTTCCCAGCTGGGCAAAGCATTCACCATCCCCTGATAATGATCATTCGGCACAGAATTGACAACAAGAAAAACATTTGAACGATGTTTATGTTCTATTCCAGTGAATGGATAACTTGGAAACCATTTGACGAAAGGATACGCTGGTGTGACGCTACGAGTCTAAGAAGGAGACATAATATTTTTTCACGATTCAGTAACGAAAAATAAAACTGCTTTATTAGCAAAATGGTATTGCTTAGAGCAAAATCACAGTAATTCACTAAAAACGGAAGAGAAGCTTTTGAAATGTCATAATCTACTGAATGAATCACTATAAAAGCACTACAGAAAATTCTGCTTTAATAGATTTACGCGAAACTTGATTTGGCAGTTTGATTTAATACGATCAGGAAAACAGATATGACGCAGTGAATTGCACATAACTGATGTTTTTGGACAAATTTGCCTCCAGAATAACCCAAATTTGAATAATGTCGTCTAGCAGTAATACATACCACTTAAAAAATATAACAACATTCGGTGCTCCTGTATGCGCACCAAGATGTCGCATAACCTGATTTCAGGTTGTGCGTCATCTTGGTGCGCATACTTCAAGAGGTCCCAACAATTCTTTTATTATTGCCTACCACTTTTGAAACTTGTTACAAAAAGAGACTTGCATTTTTAACCTTTGAGCTACATCGGTAGTGTGGGGTTTTTTCTTGCTGTTACTCAAAATATATTGTTGAGTGTACTAAATGGCCGTGTCTGATTTTACACTTACCAGCCTGGTGAAAATTTCCCACATGAGTGTAATAAGAATAAATAAAAGATACTAACCATTGGATTGAAGTCCATTCTAGTCCAAATACCAATTGACGGCTCTCCCTTTGGAATATTCCCTCTGAGATAATTCACAATTACATTATACATTTTTTTACTTCGAATGGAACCAACATCTGCGTTACGTTTTTTACAAATCTCATCAGCTTTGTTGTAGTCGACATTTGCTCGTTTGTTTACCACAGCAAAATAACAGATATTTCTTATCTTCATTTTGCAGTTTTCTGAACGGTAACAATAGCGCGTTTCAATTTAAAATCAAATCAAGTAATAATAATCCTAGATAAATCGTTTCTTTAAACAAGAAGGTACCTTAATTCAAGGTAGCAAGTCAATATTCTCAAATTAATGCGTAGCGTTTGGACATACAATTCCAAATTCCTATGTTTTTATAGTTTCAAATATGCAGAAAAATATCATGTAAGCTTCACGAGTTGCTAACATTCTTAGATCCATCAACTACTAAAATGTGTGAAGAATTGGATACATGATATTTTACCTGGAGAAGGCGTCGGTTTTATTGTTGTTTGGGTCTTTGGTGTTTGTTTCCATGTTCGAGTAGTTGTTTTTGGATTTAACGTTGTTCGAATTATTGGTGTTGGTCTCGTTATCTGTTTGGATCTATTTTGTACCTGAGGCTTCACCATTACAACGAGATTTTTTTCAATCAAGGCTATCGCTAAATGTCAATATTAATGTTAAACATCATCAATCCTACCTACCACTTAATAAATCAACAAATCATAGCCATGCATTTAAATCTTTACTTCTATTTTTTTATGTGTAGTGTTAGAAATACAATTTTTACGATACAATTTTTTCTGATTTCCTTGTTGTTCACTCACTTTACCATTAAATATTGCATGAATGAACTGTTGAAAAAAAAATCCATTCCCGGAATAGAAAAGTTTTCCATGCTCTATAAAATGCTTCAAACAAAATATATTTCAAAAAACTACAAAAGAAATGAGAATAATATCCGATAGATTTTACCTGTTTTCATTTTTTCGTTGTCTTCAATCAACTTAATATTTACGTCCTGAACTTTAGCTAAATCTGAATAAAAATGACAAGAATAAAATATTAAATGAAGTTGTTTAAGTTTTTACAAGAAGTGTATATGGCGTGATAGGTTTTTGGTGGGTTTTTTATTAGGTAAATTTTTTTTTTAAAGTAATGGAAGAATTGATTTCAAACTCCATTAATTTGCTTCTTTCATAGAAAACTTTTTTTTATTTATTCACAGTACCTTTAGACCTTTTTTTAATCAAAATTCCACCCTGATATTGGGTCACCACGTAGCATTACAACGTGATTTGCTACAGCGGTGGGACTTGGTTCAAAATTCTGATTCAGAAGTTTTAAAATGATCAGATGACTCAGGACCTTGTTTGTCCGTAGTTTATTAAAGTTGAATATTGCCTTCGTTCAACAAACGCGTTAGCGATAGAAGTTACCCGGGTGCAACAAATGCATCAAATTTATTTGCTAAAACAGCTGGATCAGAATTTACTTCACCTTCCTTCATCTCATCGTTTGTTTCCTTTAGTTCATTCAACTCTTCTACCAAATTGTTATTCGTTTTTTGAACATTAACCAAATCTGATGAAAAAATAACATTCAGACGCTCAGAATAAATTTTCCCTAATTGAATTTTATCATTTGTTTTAAACGCAGAAGAATAAACGTTTGACATTGTAGTTATTCTAGTACAATAAATGTCTTGGTTAATTTACTCTCGTCGTCATATGAAGACGAATATATAACCAACCTTCCTTCAAAACCATTATTTCTTCAGACTGCTTTTCAACTTTCCTCTGCAGACTGCTAATTTCTGCAGATTGTTTTTCAAAATTTCCACCGCTTTCTGGTAAAATGATTTTTTTTTTTTTAATATAATACCTTCTGCAAGATTTTAGGTTTTTTTTTCAGAGCAAAATACAAATCTATTTTAAATAAAATGTATACATAGAATATTTGTGAGGTAATTTTTCTTATTACTCCACGGAACTTTAAATATCAAGAATTTCCAATTCTCACCCTTCATTCCAAAAGCATCCAAGTTTTTTATTTTATCATCGAAGTTCTTCTCTAGTTCTCCCAAATCTGATTTGATATTTCCGATATCTGAAATAACATATAAAGCAAATTTTCACTTTAAAATTTAAATTGATTCTATGACTTCAATAGATTGCGCATGGTATCTATGGTTTGAGTCGGATAATATTATAACGCCCAATTCAAACATTGAGCAATTATTCCGCTACAATTATTTATTTGAATTACATGAATCCAAATGCTTTCTAAATTTTTAATTTAGGAATGAATTATTTTACACAAGGTTCTTGTCTACGAGATGAAAAGTAGCAAAAATACCACATGTAGACTTGAATATTTTAGATATGTTTAAATAAACACAGATTGTCAAAAATTCGGCGTTTTTAGAATTCATATACCGGTATATCAAAATTGTCTTATGACAGCTGGAATGGAAACAATAAAATTGATGCTTGCCTAAAACATTTCTGGTTACTAACGAAAGCAGGTTGACAGTATTCTGAGATTGTGCCGTATTCCTAGATTTGCATGTAATTGGATATTCCTTGTCACGCAGATGTTTATCAATGTTGAAACCTGGTCTGTCCCATCCTACAGCAACCGAATCACACTGGGCGATTTGACACCCGGGTTTAGGTGAGCAGTGAAACACTGTTTCATCTTGACACCAAGATAAAGTGATGACGTAGATTAGGATAAAAACGACCGAGATGTTCATTTCGAAGTTTTCGTGCATTCAAGTACAAACTAAATGAAAAAAATGTTGATGTTGATGGTTTTGTTGATGTAAAATATAAAAATTATCAGGATTCCAATGTTTTGCAACAAGTTGCGGTTAAAAGTTATGATTCCACAAACAAAATCAAAGTGCATCCTGTAATTGTAGCGGAGCACTCAAGAATTTGAGGTATGTGAGGTATGTGGAATTTTGTCTGTAGCCACTAAAACGGGGTACGTTACCGTGGTACCATTTTCAAGTTGTATTTCAGGGATGGTGGTTTTATCCCTGGACTTGACTCTGATAATGTCATTTGTGGTTTGCCTAGTGCGTTTCACATCCCCTCTGTTATTTTCTAAGGCATGATGGTAATACTGCTGTTTCGATTTTCTCTGCAGATGTGTAAGGATGTTCTAATAATTTCTAAAGTAAAGACGATCAGACGCATTGCCATTCAAGATATTTGTTTTGAACAAATTATTTTTGATTTTGATGGACTTTTGAATTCCTCTGGTAATCCAGGGTTTTGAATGTAATTTGTTTTCTCTGCGTGAGATGGGTCGTAGTGGCGCATGTTTGTTTATCAACCACTTGAGATGACTAAGAAAAAGGTCAAATGAGTTATTAAAATTTTCTTCGCATAAAATAGCATTGGTATAACTATCGCACATCGACTCGACTTCAGATCTAAATGAGTCTGTCGAAAAATTAGTCATATCACGTTTCATGTGACTTGTTCTCTTGGCATTGACATTGGATGTTGGTAAAATACACATTATTGGAAAGTGATCAGAAAGATCACTAAGAAGAATAAATGACGATGAACAAAATTTTATGGTGTTGGTAAAAATGTGGTCTATGAGGGTGTGAGAGGAAGAGGTAACTCTTGTTGGTTTTGTTATAACAGGGAATACAAAATTGGACATGAGCATATCTAAATATTTGGGAGTCGGGTTATCATTATTATTAAGAAGGTTTATATTGAAGTCGACTACGATTAAGAATTGCTTTTTGGCTAAAGCCAACTATTCAAAAAAAACAGGCCATTGCGTTAGTGAAGAATGGAATGTTACGCCTAGGGTGCTTGTATATCACACCAATAATGAGGCTTTGAATTTTTGAATTTGGTGGGGAATACGTCATCTCAATCCACAAGTCCTCGCAATCATTAAAGAATAAGTTGAATTCTTGACTTATTTGGTAATTTATGTTATTTTTAATATACAAACCCACACCACCTGCTTGAGTTGGGGAGGAAACGTGAATAAAGATGTATCCGGGAATGTCAACATTAATGACAGTGCTCTCACTTTGGATCCTAGTTTCGCTTAAAGCAATAATTTGAGGTGGGGTATGAAAATTAGTTATCAGTTCAACGAGGTCATCAGTGTATTTTTCCAAGAATCTAATATTAAGATGTAAAATAATAAGATCTGACGACAAGAAACCAGATGATAATCTGTCAATATCGGATATTTCGATGTATCGACTTGGGGTTGTGGACATATATGGATGAAAACTAGTTGATTCCCAATTCATTCGGAAAATATATTCGGATATTCGGAAAATTTTCTGAGATATTAAATTAGGAAGTTGGTTCATTATATTTCTCTGTATTGCCTCCTGGAGTACCGCCTGGAAATTTAGAGGTTCATCAAGATTTTGCGTGAAGAGACCAATTGGTGATAGACCAGGTTCGGGAAGGCTTCTACTTAGACGTTGTTTTGGTTTTGGCTTGGAGATGTTGCTCACAGAAGCCATGTCTTTGTTGTTCGACATGTCGCTGATAAATGAGAGCGTTGAAATTCAGCAGCGAATACTAAAATGCTAGACTATTCAGCTATTTAAGGTTATATTTAGAACCTGTAGATCTTAAACAGCGAATAATCAAAAGATAAAAATTACATGTGATGAAATTGAATTAGCGCCACCTAATGTGGCCAACGTGGCACCATCGTTAATAGTCTCGTGGCAATGCGAAGGTTTTATTTGGTTAGCGTGCGTCAGGATTGCTACATCTTGTACATTACATAAATCTAATAAAAAGGACAATAACGAATGCAATAATTGATCATTCTCATGAACCGGTTAATCCCCAGTTGTTCTGGGATGTTCTCAAATGTTTGATAAGAGGGGAAGCATAGCTTATGCGAGTAACCAGAACTACTTAAAGCAAAAACAAAGGATAGAATTGGAGTCTAAAGTCAATCAACTAAGAAATGAAATGCACTCAAATAATTCCACAGACGCCTATAAAAATCTTATAAAGGAACAGAAAAAACTAAATTTATTATATCAAAGCATAACACGGGGACATATTATACGCAGTAAAGCAAAATTGACTGAAGATGGAAAAAACTGAAAATATTTTTTTTTACTAGAAAAACGAAGAAAGCTAAATTTCACAATATCGACCTTAAAAACAGAACATGGTATCTCATCCAATAAAGAAGATATAATGAAATAAACACAAAGATTTTACGAAACATTATACAGTTCTGGGGGCCCCATTCGCCGAACTTCGTAAACATCCGCGTTTACGAGCACGTAACTTCGTCTCTCAAAAATGCAACAGCAAAATCTCGTTAAGTGCGATCAATGACATTAAACAACATGATGCGCAACTCCGGCATTTTCGGCCGAAGATCGTATTCGATAGCACGCTCCAATGCACATACTTGACGAGACGAAAATGAGCGGATGTGTGTTGCTTTCAAGGCATAGCACAAATGGTGTTCGAGCCTGCTTCGACAATTGTTGTGGTTTTTAATGATATGTGGAAAATTGAAGGTAAAAATAAATCGGAAAAAAGTAAGGTAAATACTATTGTTGTTTATCACACCCGGGCATCGCACTGTTAAGTACATGCGGGAAAGCCAGCTTTTGTCAAATACTACGAAGTTATTAATTCAGTACGGTACGTAGTTGCCCATTTGCCGAAATTGCATATTTACTTACCCCTTATGGTTTCAAATAGTTCATGCACCTCCATTTAGATTTTTTTAATCAGTGAGGATATATACTTATTGCTGTAACATACTATTGCTCATTCACTTTTATTTGCGTATTGAATCAACGGGTTAACAAGTTCACCTAAAAATTTCACTCATACCGGTCCATATTGTATAGTCTGATCTCTCAAGTATTTGGAGCCACGAATGCTTATAATTTTCTGACTAAACCCCTTTATTAGTTGGTTTATATACCAAATTCAGTAAAACATTTTTTACAAAAAACATGAGATATTGGATTTATTAGCTTTTTCATTCTGAATCATATAGACTGCTTTATATATTCTTAACGAAAATTAATACATCTCCTCTCCTACAGATGTGAAAGTTGTGGACAGACCTGTCTAGGCATTGTGAGACTCCTGCAGCACAAGAGGCAATAGCAATAATAGTGAGTATATCAATCAAGAAATTAGGCCGACATAAAACAAAACTTTCAACTATTCGTCTAACCTCAATTTCCTATTATTTATTCACAGGACAACTGTAGCTGAAGGGGAGATATCAGAAGTCTGGCGACATATCAGTGACAGTTTGATTCCAAGAAATATGATTAGAATACTCCATAAATGTTTGCAATAGAAGAACAACCTATGGAGGAATGCAAAGACATTTGACCCTCCGGTAAAGTTGTGTATGGCCCCTACATCCTGCAGGGCTTGAGACAAATAACTAAAAATTCCAAAGCGTAAGATTGCATAAGCGGTCTTCTTTGTAAAAAGGCACAAAATATGCCAGACATACTTAAAACAGCTTTGAAAAATGAGGATTACGGTTCACTGACTACACCTGTGTTATATTTGGTTCATCAAATTTTGGTAGTACTATAGAAGAAATTCAGAAAAGGGTATAATCATGATTCATGATAAAATAATGTCATATATTTTGGACAACTTCAATCTAGACCAGGGATGTCAAACTCGCGGCCCCAGAGAACTTCCAGTGCGGCCCTCGAACGCTTAACAATAATTGTAATAGTATTTTGGAATTTTTTTTATTTAAATGTAAAAGATTTTTCAAACCTTTTAAAGTGAAATTGAATATTCACACAGAAAACAATTTACTGAAAGTAGTTGTAGAAAGTTAATTTTTTTTTGTTCACATTTTGACTCAATTAAGAATACACATCAAGCTAGCAAAAGAATACTGAATAAAACACTTGAGTGATTAAATTAAAGTACACGAAGAAGGTG
Organism: Styela clava; assembly: GCF_964204865.1. Taxonomy (NCBI): domain Eukaryota; kingdom Metazoa; phylum Chordata; class Ascidiacea; order Stolidobranchia; family Styelidae; genus Styela; species Styela clava. The sequence continues at coordinate 22,384,636 of NC_135257.1, forward strand.
GCATTTTCGAAGAAAATGGGAGTTGCAATATTTCTGCATTTCACAAAATTCTGAAGCACATTGTTTAATTTGTCATATTTCCATCAGTACAATGAAAAACACAATAAGCTCAGCAGTCAATATGACAAATTCGAAGACCAACTCCGAACAGAAAATTTCCATGTGTTTGTATATTAATATAAATATACAACGACTTAGTTACTAAAAATCAATATCAATAATAATTCAAGCAATCCTATGCCATGCAATGTAGCGTGAAATGTCTTGACGAAAAAATCTGTCATTTGTTTTTTTACTCATCTATACATGAAATGATAAAAGTAACTTTTTTGCATTACTGGAATTAATTAAACTTTTGCAAATACAGATTAACCCATGATCATGTGACCTCGTTAGTTAGAGTTGGTACTATAAAATCATTTCAGCCTGGCCTTAGTATGCTGGTGACACAAAGAAGATGCCAAACGTCAGGACAAATGTAATTAAAAAAACATTGAGTTTATACTGTAGTATTTTTGTTAATTTTAGGTTCATATATTTAGATTAAGTCATTTTTAGTGTATATATTATTCTTTCCTTAACCAAGGCTTGTTCAAAAATGATTTTGATGGTTGTACATGGAATTTTATGATTTTTTGTAATAAATACAGTAACTTGCAATAATAGTGGAATGCAAATATTAATATGTAATTGCATTTGAAATTAAAGAAAATAATAAAACTTAATCCAACTGATTAGTTGCATCACAATATATGGCACAAACTAAAACTATCTGAAAAATATCTCGCGAGTATACATTATCAAAAACTGTTTGCGGCCCTTTTTACAATTTCCAACATGCAATGCGGCTCTCGAAACCCATGAGTTTGACACCACTGATCTATTCTAGACGATTCAAGCATTGCTTTGGGAAATAATATCACTTCAATTAAATTGAAAAAAAATCTCGCTATATTAAACACAAAACCGTTGCTATCATAAAGGTAAACCAATTCAGCCACTCGGAATATATTGGCCTTCACAAAGCAATGGAGGCAGAATTGAGAGTTCATGAGCTATGAACTTTTGTTCTTTTCTTTGTCTTGAACTTTTCATACTCCACAGCCTCTATTAATTTTTTTTTAATTTTAATTACCATGTGATGGTCATACATACTGTATCTTTGTATTTTCTGTCATGATGTTTATTACCTCAGCTTGGAGTATTGACAAGAAAAAAGTGCCCGTAAATTACGTAAAAAATGTTTAACTCTTTGATATAATCAGAATTCACATTTAATAGGAATTATAAACAGCCAACAATCAATGAGAATTATATGCAAAAATCCTCAGATTGAATTTGTCTTCTAAAATCCGAGGAAGGCAAAACATATAGGTAGTTTCCATTCACACAAGTCTTTCAAGAAGACTTGCTCGAGACAAACTAAATGAGCATCGTCAGGTGATTGGTAAGGCTGCAAGTTGAATCAGCCCTGCAATCTCCTGCATAGAAGATAATATTAATTAGCGGGCTATGAGCTAAATTTAGACACAAACCTATCTACGAGGCATTATGTACCAGTAATGTTACCTACGATTAACTGAATATGTGATATGTCTAATAAATTCACCTACTAAAACAAGTTCGATAGGTGCAAACTTTGTGTTATGGAATTGTATCACAGCACCTTTAAGAGAAGTAAAAACAGTTTTGCTGTTTTGTATGACACCCTCTTAAAATGAAATTTCAATGTTTAAGCGCAAACATTAAAATTACTAACTTTGAACTTTGTCATTATCTGCAAAATAGGCTTGCACGTAATTTACGGATTTACGGAATTACGGAATTATTTCGAGTTACGGAAGCGAAGTTACGAATTACGTAAATTCGTAATTATTGGTCGAGCGCTTTCGCGATTGAAACGAGCTCTCTTCAGAGCAGTCAATTCCGTCGATTGTAAAAAATTAAAGTTTGTTAGAGTTCCGGTATTCGCAGCCGTTTTTCTCTCTCTTGTTACGCAGATGGAGAAGGCATAACGCGTTGCCATTTACTAACCTATTATCAACTTATCTAGCATGGCAAATGTACATATTAAGCGTAGATATGGCATAGAATTGTGTTGAGACCGATGGACGCCAACACACCTGGTTTCAACTTCTTCGGGTGAAATGACTAAAGAATGTAAGAGATCAACTTATAAAACATGGTCTATTTGTAAATGCCGTGATAATTAATGTCGCGCTTATCAAACAGCAATATGATGACGGAAGAGAAATTGCGTAATGAACCAACGCAACTTAGTCTTTTCGGCATCGGTAAAGCGACTCAGACGGCAGAGAAACAACAAAAAGACGGGATTTCCCATGTTTATTCTGCGCGAGATCCATTTTCTATTACAAAATCTTGATGTTCTGTTACCGGTTTTATCGTTATATATCTGTCCGTACTTGGCCTTGTTTTCACAATGCCTCGCGCTATTTCGGCCAAATATGTCTTTACAAAATCTTTAAGTCTTTACCAAATGCGGCAACTTATTTTGATTTATCGTCGACTCAAATACCACCGGCACTCGACCAAACTTGTGTCGATCTTAGCCGATAGGATTGTCGACTTGAGTTAGAAAAGTAAATTAATATTTTCGTGAGTGCAAAATAAATGTCACAAAATGCATTGTTTTGCGATATAACTTTGTATTTTCGGAGAAGGCATGTCATATGAGTACGGTATTTAAATGATGCGCAAATAATTAATATTTGATCTAAATTTATCGCAAATAATGTTATAACATTTAGGCCGCGAAATGATTTAATGTAAAAAGAAGCATGGTAATCGGAATATCGTCAATAAGTCGGCATCAATAATTATTATAAAATGCTAACTAGGTAGTAAAGTCGGATAATGTAAAAAAACGGTACAATAACAAGTCTTCGTCGCGAGGCAAGCGCAAGTATAATCAAACGAGAGAATACGCATACGCTCGTCGTTGATTTATAAATTAGAAACCCGGAATTTTAATTTAATACGAAACTCGTATTAATACGTTAATACGATTTAAAAAAAGTCAACTATCGTTTCATAAATATTACCCCTTACCAGTGTTGGTAATGATAAAATTGATCGCATAAAATTGGGTGATAAAGTTGATAAAGGAAAATCAAAGCTAACACAAAAGATAAAAATCAGAATAAAATTAATTTGAATTCACTCCTCGATATTTGTCTTTAGCATCTGTCGCCGGCGTGTAGTACTGGCGGAAATATGAAAACCAAACTGTCCCAACTGTCGATATCCCATTCGGAATAGAAGTGGATTAAATTGGTTGTTATGATAGGTTTAAAAGTGTGAAAAAAAATATCGCAATTACGGGGTCATTACGTAATCGATTTGGCCGTAATTACGGAATTGATTTTTGTCAATTACGTGCAAGCCTACCGCTACGTAATTCTTTTTTTCTTGAGCAAACATCTACTTTGGAAGTTTCTCATGTAATCAAGAACCTGAAAAAGGGCAAAGCAGTTGGGCATGATGGGATTTCTTCCTACTTTCTGAAAATAGTCGCTGATATTATCTCGCCAGTACTAAGTTATTTTTTCAATTTGTCTTTCCACTTAGGTATATTTCCTTCTTCGCTAAAAATAGCGAGAGTAATACCAATATTCAAAAATGGCAACGAAAATAACCCTTCTAATTATAGACCAATTTCTGTCTTGTCTTCTATTGGCATCATATTGGAAAAGCTATTACATACTAGAATGATTAGTTTTTGTACCAAATTCAATTTAATTAACAAATGTCAATTTGGATTCCAGTCTAACCACTCAACGAGCCATGCTATCCTTGATTTAACATCATTCATTTATGATAAAATAGACAGAGGCGAGTTTGTCTGCTGCACTTTTTTAGATCTCAAAAAAGCATTCGACACAGTAGACCACAGCATCCTTACTCAGAAGTTAGCACATAATGGTTTTAGAGGTACTGCGGGAAAATTACTATGTGATTACCTGACGGGTAGATACCAATTTGTCTAACTGGGCACTCATAGATCTCCTATGTTGCCCATCCACTGCGGAATTGTTCAAGGAAGTGTAATTGGAACTCTTGCTTTTTTGAATTTTATAAATGACTTATCTATGTCCTCCAACCTTTTAAGCAATCTATTTGCTGATGATGCTTGTCTGCTCGCTAGTGCGAAAGATATGACCACATTACAGGACAAGATGAACACTGAAATAAATAAAGTATATGATTGGATGACATGTAATAAACTCACAGTTAATGTAGAAAATCAAAAGTAATGGTATTCACTCCAAAATCTCGCACCAGTCACATACATTTTTCGATTAAAATTAAGGGCATCGAATTTTGATGTTGTCAAGTCCTATAAATACCTTGGGCTCCATATTGATAGTCAATTAAAATAGAACACACACACCACTGAAATTCATAAGAAACTGTCTAGATCAGTAGGGATTCTGGGTAAACTTAGACTTTATTTACAAAATTCCCCCTTGAGAACTGCTATTTTGCATTCTTTCAGTCGCATATTCAATACGCCATAGCTACTTGGGGCTCGACATCCCAATCAAACATCCATAAATTAGAGGTTTTACAAAATCAAGCCGTTAGAATTCTTGCTAGAGCTCCTTTTCGTTCAAATTTGAGTTCTTTATACTGTATAACCAAAGTGCTTAAATTGAATGACATCTATAAGCTGGAAATTTTAAAAATTATGCATCAATTTCGAAATAACCAATTGCCAGAAGCCTTTGACAATTATTTCGTCACGCTCAGTTCAGTCCATGAACATAACACCCGTTCATCGACAAAGTCTAATTTCGTTGTTCCACGCTTCTCACTTACCAAATCCCAGAATTCCATGAAATTTATAGGTGTTCAAATTTGGAACAACCTACCCCAAAGCCTACGTGAGTTGTCTTATGCCACATTCAAATTGAAATACAAAAAACTCATGATCTCCACCTACCAGTCTAGTTGAATTTTCTTGATGACTCTTCTAATACTCGACTTGATCCACAGCCCTCGAGTCCAATTTTCCTGGAATAATTATTTCATGAATTTTTTTATTTTTTATTATACTGAAAAGGGTATATGTTGATCAGTTCTTGCAACCAAATTTTTTTCTCTATCTTTGTTGTCATTTTACCATAATAACGTTGTGGTATAATGGCCTATTTTCAAGAATGCTATTAGTTTACTGTTTCAATTTCTGTGAATTAGTGACTTTTCATCAATGACAAATTGTATTATTACGCTGTTGTGACATTCAATTTTTTTTGTGTAATTTGGTGACTTTTGTATTCTATATGAATATTACTAATTGTACCATTGTGCTGCATTATTGAACAGTTTTGACTATAAAAATGCAATGAAGTGGCCGTCATGTTCTTCATGAATTGACGAAATGTAGTACACTGTATCTTTGTGACTTTAAATTTCCGTAATTTAGTGACATATTTTTACATGAACTGAGGAATTTCCGTAACAATAGCTACTATCTACGTTCTGCATGAATTGACTATTTAGAGTAATGTACTGTACCGGTACAGTGCCATTACAGTATTCTGCTATTATTACCTACCTCTGGTTGACCATTTCATCCACTGTCGGTATTTATAGATGATTTTTTGGGTTAATTCATATTTCTCCTTCATAGACAAATCGGTCTCCAGCATTCAAGAGCCATGCCTCGGCACGGTAACTTTTATTCAGTCACAATTAGCCAACGGCATCCAATGCCTTTATTAGCTATTTGAATTATCCGTCCTGTAGTTGCCATGGTTATCTGCCTGTTGGCGCTCGGAGTCGTTTTCTTCTAGTGATACCGGAAATATCCGGTCTCGCAAATATATTCATATGCTATTTGTGTTAGTATTTTTACTCTTATCATGATTCAATGATTTTTTCATTTCTACTTTTACTTTTGTGTAATTTAATGCTAGACTATTTCATTTTACGGGTGTCGCTGCTCGATAACCACTTCTGGTTTATCGCGACTCTTTTCACCGCGGAATGCAACTTTTCATCTTTTTTCCTGATCTTGTATGTAAAAAGTGTATTTACGATGTGGTGATAAAATAAACTACTGATTACTGATTTTAACAATAAACAATTGAGTTTCCAGTATCCTTTGCCTTTTTTGACTGGATTTATGTTCAAGTCTAAAGTACACAGGGCGTGGTCTGAGTTGATCGCAGGAGTAATCGCACATTCCTTCGTTTGTGTAATGAGATGGTTGGAAACAAGAAAAAAATCGATACGTGTCATGATATTGGTGGGTTTTTGAATATGAGAAAAACACTGCTTTGTAGGATATTTCAATCAAGTATCAAGACGTCAGATAAACGATACTCCTCCATTATATTGAGAAGAGTGATTCTAGTCCGTTGATTCGCATAATATGGTAGACCTCCTTTTTTATCCATATCATTATTTAAAATTAAATTAAAGTCATCAGCGAGTATTACGTGGTCAGTTTCTATTGTTTCTAGCACATTAAGCATTAATTGCTCAAAAAATTCGACATTATCTTCATTAGGTGCATATAAATTGACTAAACCCATTTGCTCGGATCCAATCGGTACTTCTAATGCAACATATCTTCCATCATCTGATTTGTGTGGTTTTTCAATTTTAGATAAGATTTTTTTTCAATTTTATATTTTTTTTTGAACAGAAGAACAGAATGCATACCCCTCGTGGAAAAAACGCCGGTTTCTCCCCTTGTCCATTGTTCTATTTCATCCTCGGTACTGTGTATTTCTTATAAATGAACAACTTAAAATTTTTTATGTTCAGAAAAAGAAATATTTCTCTTTTTTTCTTGTAAGATCGAATGCCTCCAACATTTAAAGAGGCAACTTTTAACTTGCATCTAGACCAGGGGTGGCCAACCTTTCACATACCATGCGCCACGTTTTAAACATAATGTTTCAGATGCGCCGTAAATCTCTTGTATTCCCACGTCTAATGTCCGCTTCTTGTTGAAATTATATAAATTTATAATACACACACATATATACACACGTATATGTAGTTTTTACAATTTACAACTTCACGTGAATAGAAATTAAGCAAGGAAGTATAATAAATAAAACTGATCAATTTTATTTAAGTACCGCCTTTATGAGACTATTGCTGCTGTTTTACTTTCGCCAGTTTTTTTATTCTTGGGGTTAAGTTTGTTACTGAGAGGAGCAGTGCATTTTTCAAATTTAAATCTGTAAGTCTTTGCTTTTAATTAGTTTCATGGCAGAAAATGTTTGTTCACATCTATATGTCGTTCCGAAACGACATATAAAACCCTGGGCAAATTTTCTCAGTTCTGGAAAATTTTCACGGAGTAACGATTGCCAGAACTTGATCATGTCAGATGCACTTGGGACTGAAGAAAGCTCATCAAATTTAATTTTCAATGATGAATGAGTTTTCAAGTCAATTAGTTCCAATTGTATATTGCTTGGCATCTTCATTATGGTTAGTTCACTAAGTGAAAATGGGTTTATAAAAGCAAGTATAGAGTCTTCTTTCTTTGAAATATCATGAAAACGACTTTCAAATGACTCTTGCAATAACTTGATTTTTTCTGTGTATATTGCCAAATTGCAATTACCAGCGGCACATTTACGGTGTTCTTTTATGTGAGGAAATTGGGACAAATCCTCTTTTTCCAACTGGAAAACGAAAAGTTTCAACTTCATCTTGAATGCGATAATGTCATTTACTAAGCTTAAATAGTTTGCTTTTGCCTTGCAGTTTCAAATTTAGATCATTGAGATGGCTAGTAACATCAACTAAAAATGCCAAATCAAAGAGCCAGTTTTTATCACATAAAAGTGCTCTTTCCTCAGATAGCTCGTTTTTCTCTTCAAGAAAATCATGGACAATTTTGGCAAGAAAAGGGTTAAAGATGCAATGCGCCACCTCTAATCATGCAATGCGCCACGTTTGGCGCATGCGCCATAGGTTGGCCACCCCTGATCTAGACACTTTAAAATATTGTGTTAATGTTGCTTCCGGTTGTATCCCCTTCAGTCACGCACATATATCCAATTCAAGAAAAAATTATTTTTTATTACAAATTGGCTCATTTGTGGTCATCTTTGACAAAATAAAAAAATTTTCTACCCCCCATATGCAAATTAGGGGATGTGTACAAATGTACACTTTGTGTCAAAGTCGAGAAAAATTCGCTGAAAATTGAAAGAAATCAACAAATGGAAATTCTTAAAAAAACATCGAGTTACTTTGCAATCGTCTCAAAATTGTCTTTTGTTGCACAAAAGTTGTGGAAACGACCAAAATAAATGTTATCTTGATTAAAAAATCAAGTTTCTAGAGCACAGATCTGTAAAGATTTTTTTTCAAATTTTTTCGTTTTAAAAGTTCACTTGCTATGAAAACTCAAGAAGCAATTCTTCTCTTTTGTGAGGCACAAGAAGACGTTGCACTTGTTGCATTTAACTCTACTACTTCCATTTCAACCCTCGTATTTGCATCTCTGGCCTAATCCATTAATGCAAGATGGAAAATGCATAAATCCATCATATCTAACATCTCCAACAGATCGCTCTGATGATTTGCGCCTCTTAGCCAAATGTGACACTTGTCTTTCTGTTTGAACTTGTTGTGAAGTAGAACGCGGTCTTCCGACAGTGGGACTCTCCACCAATGCCGTGGTAAACACGTTAGTTTTGAGCAAAGCAAATGCAACCTCGCTTCTGTATTCCAGTAGGTCCATGATGCGTGACCTTGGAGTTCCATTTGCTCGTTCAATATCGCGATATTCTAGCCACGAGTTCGCTAGCGCAAAATCCATGAAGTGGCCACTTCTTTGTTTTAGATTTGGTCCTGTACAACGAAATGAGGAAATCTAGTTTATCGACTCCTCCCATATTATCGTTGTACACCTGAACACATTTTGGCCTTTCTACCATGATGTGTTCTTTTGTGCTGGCTCTCCACCGTCGCACCTGATCTTTTTCACCAACGCCAGCGAAGCTTGAAGCAAGTGTTACAGCGCCATTATCCATCCAACGGACTACACAAATATATATCACCTTTGTCTGATACCTTGTGATCGATTGCACCTCTTCCTTTCTTGAGGTCTTTTTCAGATTTTAGTTCACACCCCATCAGTCGATTGATTTTAACAACTCCAAGTGAATGGATGCCTCTTGATTTTAATTCTCTTATCAGTGGCATTCCGGTGAAATAATTGTCAAAACAAATTTTGTAGTTCTTTTGTTTTGGTATGGTCTCCACCAAGCGTATAACCGCAGATGCACCAAGACCAAGATGCTTAGTCCACTCCGGAATTCCTGTGCCGGCACCTTGATAAATTTCAAAATCGACTGCTCGCCCAGATTTACCACAAATAACAAAATTCTTGAGACCAACAGGATTGGGTTTACCTTTGACGATTGTTTAGCAGGTACTCTACCAGTGAAAGGAATCATTTGCTCATCAACCGCATTGAATTCCTCACGAGGAAACTAGATGCAACGATTTCGAACTGCATTAATAACTGGCTTCACCTTCCAAAACTTACAATTTTCTCCAGTAGGAGGTTGTCTCGCCGCATTCACGTGTAAGCTATTTCGAAGCAGGAAGTATCTATTAACGGGCATGGATTCAGCAATCTTGTCAACACGATTCACTTTTTGCCAATACATCCGAAGACGTGGGAAACCCAAGTTAGCCATCACAATCGACGCCCCAAAAAAGCGACATATTTCGACTGAATTGGTTCCAAGAATTCTGCCCTTACTTGCAAGTGATAAATATTTGTTTGATCCGAAAAAAGTTGAAATAGCTCTGGTTGGAAGTAGTTGAAGAAATATTTTGCAGGTGTATCTAGAGCAGTATTTCCCAACCCGAGTCCGCGGTCTCAAATGAGTCCGCGGAGCGTCTGAATGAGTCCGCAACGAGCCAGAAATTGTGGATGGGAAATTGAAGTGCAAATTTTGAAAAATTTTTGGGGTTCATCAAAGAGAACGCGGCAAGGTGTTCAGTGCGCAGACGATCGCCTATTTGATTCACCAGAATGTCACAGCATTCCTTTGCAGACAAAATCAAACGCTGCGTTGTTTGCCCGCGGCGTAAAGAAGCACTCCATGTGTCGTCGTATTTTATTGTTTCCCGGATACGAGATACAGCATCGCAGAAGTCTGAAATACACGACTGCACAGACGCTCCATCCATTAGCCTTGACTGCAATGCGCCGTATAATACATCCACGTGATAGAATATTGTGGAGAAAAAAGCGAGAAAAAATTAAAAAACTCACCATCTTCTAGCAGACGCTTTAGACCTGCCGCCTCCCTCACAGAGCGTTCGTCCCAAACCGGAGAGCTCTGAATGCCATTGAAACACTCAATGAGCTCAGACCTAATTTCGCACACGCCCTGCCCCACGCGTAATTGGAAGTTCCAACGTGTTGGTGCACAAGCTGGGAGATGGCGGCTACATATCTGGCGAAGGAGGTCAGAGCGCTTCGGCGAAACGGAAAAAAAATGAAAAAAACCCCGAAACATTTGCAAAAAATATACGGACGAGAGGGGTATCAAGACACATATTTTTAATAACGAGGTTAAATTGGTGTGCATAACAATGTAAAAAATGCGCATGAGGAAAATCTTCTTTTATATAAACTTGAACACCATGTTTCGACCCACTCATGACTTCCGCGCCGTTATAAGTTTGAGCTATCAATTTTGACTTCGCGTTGTAAGGCTGTAACACTTCTTTCAGTACAGCCGATATCCCGCAAGCCGTGCGATCAACGATTGGTACAAAGCTGTGAAATCTCTCGGTAGGTTTACCATCTTTCACAAACCGAAAAATCACAGCCAGTTGGGAAACGCACGTGATGTCAGTTGTCTCGTCAGACTGAATCGAAAGGAACTGGCAATTCTCAATTTCCAGAGTCAAATGTTGTAAATAAATTTTATACATTGAGTCGAGCAAATCATTTTGGATATCCTTATATGTCCCTTTCGAAACAGTTGCGGCATCAAGATGATCTCTCAATACTGTATCTAGGGATGCGGTGTATTCCACCATATCCAAAAATACCCCTCTATTAGAAGAGCCAGCCCGTTCATCGTGCCCACGGAGGGACAGCTCGTGACAACCAATGAACTTCAAAACATCTATCAATCGACCGAGAACATGGCGGTTTTTCTCGACGTTTTGGTTGTGCCGACGAATAGAAACCGCGCGTCCTTCAACCAACTGTGCTGCAATATTAACATTTCCGAATGTTCGGTATTTTACTGCATTGTCCAGATGCTCCATAGAAGAATGATGATCCCTGGCACGCTCGGAAAGATGTTTAAGATCTCTAAAACCAAATTTACACCAACGTGAGTCACGCGCGGTAGCAAAAAATGGGCAATAAAAACAAAAAAGTGCATTTTTGTCCTCGCTGTAACACAACCATTCGTGTTTTTTATACCAAGTTTCTGCGCAGAATGTACGCCGACGCTTTCCTCCGTCATGGGATTGTTCCAGTGAACAATTTTTTGGTTGATAAGGCCCAGGACGTTGTACCTCTAATTGTTGTTCCAGCGGCAGCTGCGAAAACGGAGTGCGAAGTAGTGCATCAACCTTATTCATTATGAGGTCTAAGGCTAAAAAATGCGAAGCCGGAAAGAAGTGAGGAGCTCAAAAGGAATGTGGAAAATCGAAAGCAAATGGACTAAAGGTCTCTAACTGATTCAAATAGCGAAACAAGCGACAAAAACGAAGGCGAGGAAACTATCAACTCTTCAAGCAACCAACGAACGAGAAGAAATGCGTGAATATGTCAACACGTTGTTGTAAGAAACGTCGGCATTGTGTCGTCATAATTTCGGGGCTATCCCCGATCGGCCCCGATGATTCAGTAAAAGAAACAGAAAACAAACGAGACAAACGCGGCGAGTGGAAGATAAAAGAGAGAATAAGATATACAATGAGCAACCGGGGCAAAATCGGCGTCGCCCCGTCGACGTTCGGCGAAGGCTTTGCGAGCGAAAAATGAACCATGTCGGGAGAATATGGCTAGTGTAGACAGTCTGTGCAACCGATATTGAGGTATTTTTCGAATATTTTTTATTATACCGAAAATCCTATTGACGCGCCGCCACTGGCGGATGTAATGAAACAAAGCCTGCCCCATTACGTGATATATACGAGGTGATATATATTCAAGATAAAATGATCCATATAGGCTGAATTTCAGACTTGTCGTCCTAATCCGTAGCATAAAAAAAAGAGCCACATCGTTATTACCAGCAAGTAGTTTTTTCACATCAATATTGTAGAAGCGAGTCCAGCAATGTAGAAGGTCATGGACCATGACTTGTTGGAAACCATTCGGTTAAGTACCATTCTCAATGTTTTACTCACAAGAATCACAAAATACTGATGCTAACATGACTCCTTTGTCCTATATCTTTCATTCTTCATTGATAGCATATAGCATAAGCTTGAGCTTCGTTGTGCCTTCGCCAAATAGTATTTTCTGTTAAGTAGTACCTCAAAACGTGATAATTATATAGTTTGCACAACTTCATCTTCAAATCAAAATTACGTGCAATTGGTATAGACTGAATCATGTCGCATTTCTTTTAGGCCGTCCAAAGCACTGACTGAAAGTTGACAAGACCATTTATTATTGCAACAAATGCGACATCACTGAGTGAGATTGGAGCATCTCTCGAATCTAAGAGCCATTTATGTAATGAAAATATTTCGAATGTTTCATTTTAAATCTAATGAGGTATATGTAAATTGATATATCATATTAAACTCTAATATTGAATGATCAAGTTTTTACAAAGTCTTGTAATTTTGTTTGGCCGGCCCCGTTTAGAACTTGATATATCATCATGATAAACACTTCTAGTCAGGGACAGTTGTGAATATTTGAAGGTTTAGGCTTTATTATATATATATACATATATATTTTTGTAAAGTGTTGTAATTCACTATTTCCCACCGCTGGCACGCGGACCAGTGCGCAGCTGGTTCTGGAGTAATTTTTGCTGCTGTGTGATTTTTTTCGACGTTAAACTGGGAGATATGGTATTTATTGTAATCGTATATTCGAGGTTCCAATTAGATGCCATGGCGTTATGTTAATTGTCCAAGTGCCTAAAATCTAAAAAAACATCCACATACGTATTTTAGACCTCATCGCCTCCACAGAAAAGTGACTATTTTTACATGACTATTATTGTTTTTTTGACAACAAATATTAATACCAAAAAAGTGGATTTGTACGGTACGATGAGTGTTAAGTACTTCACAAATGGAGAGAAGAACAGCTTTTGTTATAAAATTCATGCTACCACGAAATTGAGATTCACAAATAAGTAAACTTTAAATGCCCGACCTAGATATGTTTTCTCCAACTCGTAGATATATTTTCTCCAACTCGTTTTTTTTTTGTGATGTAAAACAGCGTAAAATTTTCATTATAAAATAGTCTGGTCTTATCTCATAGTGCTTTTGGTATTCTAGAGATGTTCCCTGCATTCTATGTAAGAAATCTTGAAGAAAATATTACAAATTCATTCGAAAATAACTTTTTAGCGAAAGGATTTTTTTTTATCAAAATTTGTAATTTTCCGAATAGGCCCCATAACCATCGTTCACTCGCAGTACTCTCATTGATAATGAATGTTCACAAACAAATTCTGTCGCGATGGTGGGTAAAAAGGAAAAATTAAAGTGTAACATTGACACCAATGTTAGGCAGGAGAGTTGTAGGTTTCCATTTGATGTCTCTTGTACTGCTGAATATTCCGATACTCTGTGAATATCATCAATTTACGTACAATGTCCTTCAGTGTCCACTTATAGAACAGATATGCCAGAACACGAGAAATTGATATTTGTGCTTTGGATTCATAAATTGCTAGTCAATTGACTCACTATTAAGGGTTTATTGAAATAAGTGAATTAATTGCATCGTAAATCGCCTTGTAACTTTGTACGTGAGCGACGATGGTCAAATTATATGAGATAACTTGGATAAATTTGATAAATTCCGCGTACAAATTTAAAAACTTCAGTACAGCGTCATATTTTGTACTATAAAAATCGCAGGTTTTGACGACATTTCAGTTTTTTAATTCATTATGAAGCCAAAATCAATGACGTTTATACGCCATGGTCTGTCTATACCAGGGTGGTCCAAGGTGGTCGGCCTCCCGGGCCACACTATAATTTTTGTATTGTTTGCGCGCCTATAAGTGAACAGTGCCATACAAAACAAACACTTTTATTGTCCAACACATTGGTCATTATTTGTCATTTATCAAGCTAAAACATGCAAAAAACGCCAAAAAACTCACGTAAACGTGCAAAAGTTTTACTATATCTACATTCGGTGTAAGACTTCAAAATCTTAACAACGGAGGAAGTGCCATACAAAAAAAATGCCGTTTTTGTTATCATATTAAGCAAGCATTGTGATATTTTTCTTCCCGTATATAGTCAAAAACATGTTTCAACTGGTCAGCTTTTATTTCAAACTCATGTTTGCAAAATAACTTACAAATAACTTCAGATTGATTGATTACCGATTTTTACCAAATTTGAAATACAGGAAGGTAATTACTATATTTTCTGACATATAGGCATCATTTTTTGTATTACGGTTCAGGCTGGTTGCAAAAAAAACACCCGGCAGGAATTATATTGGTCGGCCATTACACTAATATTTAGTTATAGGCATAGTCAACCTAGGCTAATAGATTCCTCATTAGATTTTTAGTTTTCTATGAAGCCGATTTTGCTAACATATATTCCCGACCAAAAATATAGAAACCAGGTAACAATTTAGAATAGCCAACCATTTTATTCAATTTCTCTAGTTGCCTAACAAATGCATTGAGTAGGAATTTCTAGGAATACGACTTTGGTATATAAAAAGACTGTTTTAAACTACATTAAATGCCGCATGTACTTCAATCCTTTGTGCGCGTGCAAGGATTCATATTCACAAACTTTAACATGGGTCGGCCCAACAAAAATTAACTGTTTTCGTGATTTTGATAAATTATTGTCATCGCTTTTAAACCAATTAAATTGCTGATTGTATTTTCAAACTCTACAATACACTTCCTGTAATTGACGTCATTGTAAGAAAAAAGAAACCTAATTTATTTGTAAGAGTACATCAATTGTTTTTACAAATATAAGACTTTGTAAAATACTGTTCATAAATAAATTTTGGTCATGAAAGTACACAGCGCAAATTAAAGCAATAATTCTACAATGAGATCACTAGTCACGGTCGGGGTAATTTAACATTTATCAAGATTGTGACAAATGTGATAGCCAAGTATGGGACCACATGATCAGAATTTATTTAAATTTTATTTATGAACAGTATTTTATTTACAAAGTTCTCATAATTGTAAAAAAAGATGGATTTCCTTACCCAACGTGATTCTTACAGGTCTAAGAATAGTTTTTTTCTTTATACAAATTCAAATAAACCCAAATCTGTAGGAATTGTTTGACAAGCCACTATTTGTTGGCGTCATTCTTTTCGATTGTTCATGCTGGTAGCACTACTGTTGGAGTCTCATGTTCAAAATTATATAAAATAGTTATATTCGTTTGGCCACTAAAGAATGAAGCATTTTTCTGTTATATGCTGTCCCAAACTTGGGTATTTAATTTTTCATAATCTTGATAAATGGTAAATTACCCCGACCGTGACTAATGATCTCATTGTAGAAATATTGCTTTAATTTGCGCTGTGTACTTTCATGACCAAAATTTATTTATGAACAGCAGTTGCAAAGTCTTATATTTTTAAAAAATGATGTACTTCCCTACCCAACGTGATTGTTATACGTATAAGAATAGTTTTTATTAAATACAAATTAAAATATATCAAAATCTGTAGAAAGTGTTTGACAAGCCACTCTTTGTTGGCGTCATTCTTTGGAGTCTCATGTTCAAAATTATATAAAATAGTTATATTCGTTTGGCCTACGATATATAATGAGCAACCGGGGCAAAATCGGCGTCGCCCCGTCGACGTTCGGCGAAGGCTTTGCGAGCGAAAAATGAACCATGTCGGGAGAATATGGCTAGTGTAGACAGTCTGTGCAACCGGTATTGAGGTATTTTTCGAATATTTTTTATTATACCGAAAAAACAACCGGGGCATTGCCCCGGTTGGCCCTATTGACGCGCCGCCACTGAGATATAGTCTAGTACTGGTATGCAAACACTGCTGGACTGTAGTACATGCAATGAGTATATATACGCTCATTGAGTACATCAGATAAAATGCATTATGTATTCAAGGTATTAGTTAGTATTTAGTGGTATTTTTCGTGCTGTTCAAAATATGATTTTCTTCCTCATTTTAGATACTGTACTACAAAAGAAAACGGCAATGTTCCACCAATCCGACCTAACGCAGGTTCTAATCCCTGCTGCTATCAGTGCTATAAAACGGATTAAACAAGAAGTCTTGTAGCGTAAAGGTATATGAGAATCATAATAGTTGCAAACAGCTTAGAGGGGTTTTCATATTGAAATACTTTAGCACTTTTCTGCAATTGGAACTTCCCATGTTGGAGACTTCATTGAGATTTTCAATTCATTTTTTTTTCTCAACTATGAAGATCTTTTGAGGTTAACGAGGCATTAATAAATAAAGCTGAGGAATTTGTTTGTTCACTGTATGAAGAGGATATGAAGAATGTAAATGATACCAGGGCACGTCTATTTAACACTGGCAAACATGAGGATTATACTCTCCCACCCAACAATGATTCACTGAAGAAGCATGTGGCCCTCAAATCAGTTCTTGAGTTGGCAAACTGCAAGTGTAAGAAAAATAGTCAAAATAATTTATGCAAGTGTGGCAAAATCAACTTAAATTGCGCAGATTTTTGTTTTTGTATTGACTGCAAAAATCACAGTACACCTATAGAGGAAAAGTCGATTTTCGAGATAGTGGATTTCGAAAACAATTCAGAAGAAAGTGAATTAGATATTGCAGTTGATTTAATATGTATCATTTATTTGTTTGTTTTTTCGGACATTTGTTAGTGTCGTAGTCCTGTTTCTAGAAATAATATTGCCTTTGTTCAAATACATAACCACATAAACTAAAAAAAGACTACGGTAATTGTAATATTTCTGTTCACTATGTTATGTACATACTGTACATTCATTTAATTTTCTTGACTTTTCCGGTAAATTTCTAAGTGAGAAATAACTGATTTATTTGCGTTTTCGTGCTCACGATGTTAATTTGTGACTTCATTGCTTAAAAATAAATACGTTTGATAGATTCTATAAAATGGTTGTAGATTTTTATGCTGTTCTTGTTGTAAACTGCTTGTGGTTATTACATAAAATTTATTCGACCTTTCGAGGTCACTCGCGACTCCTGTCACACAATTAAAGTATTTTTGTTGTTGGTTACATGTATGCCATATTTTTCGTAATCTATACCTAATAAATTATGATTGACGGAGGATGTCTGATTTTGGTCAGTCAAAACGTTACAGGAATACATTTGTGTTAGTGAGCTGTAGGGCTCTCGAATTGCATAGTTCTTATGTATGTGTTGTAAACTTATGGTTATTGAATGTCCGGGAACCTCTTATATTCAATTTCGCATCAGGATTGTGGAACAAGCTGTAATGCGTTCGGTATGTTCATTTTCACACAAAACTGAAGAATTTATTTAGTTACCAGATGTGCGCTACGAAACTCATTTTCTGGGCGTTTTCAAGGCTTCGTCTCACGGCCCATATCCGTGGTAAGGATCTACAAGTGTTTAATAACTTACTTATACTTTTTAACAATGTCTTAGCATAACTTGACTAATAATAACTAAACAGGGCTATGGAAAGGCTGCCCAACTCAACGCAAGATCGGGCAGTAATAACTAAGATTCATCCGCTCGCTAACAGCTGATTCGATTCAATTGTTACGTCATGCAGAAGTCATTGTTCATTGCCGGAAAAGTATTGAATATAGGACAGATCGTAGCACATATTTCTTGTAATAAAAGCGTCTTTTCTGTAAAACGTGCAATTTTTGGAAGTGAGAACAAGGCAATATTTGTTACTAAATTTTTAAGGAACATTTCAAAATCATTTTTAGGTAGTTACCTGATGTGCGCTACGAAACTCACTTTCTAAGCGTTTTTCAGGGCCTCGGCTCGCGGCCTAAGTTGAGAATTAATATTTTTGCACAAATGCTCTAAGATTGTCAACCAGAAGATTTGTAAACTGCAGATTATTGGTTTTTATAATACACCCAAATTTGGAATAATTTCACCATTTGTATATAGATCGCGTTCTAGTTGGAAGCAATGTTAATTCGAAAGGGATTGTTCACCGAGCGCAGTCTATACAGATTTGCTTAATATTTGCGTACCCTATGCTGGTTAGAACGCTAGAATAAAATTAATTTTGCTAAAAAAATTACCGCAAACTTTGTGTAATTTTACGTCTATCTTTTATTAGCATTTGCAAATTAATAAACTGCTTGTCCAATTTTAGTTACTGTTAAATTCAGCTAACTTTACTTTACACTCCAATAGCATATGTAAAGTTCAATTTATAGTTAATTGCGATTTTTTTATAAATAGAACATTGCGAAGTCCTAAAATTGTTTATCGAATAACAAACGTCACGCGTAACCAACTAATCCGATTAAGATCTGAAACTACGTCACGACACAACAAGCGTACGCTTACACAAATATCCGAATGCGGTGCATTTCCAAGTATAAAAGCGAGCGATGAAAACTATATTAGTATACTTTTATCGCGACTCTATAAAGTAACTGATTGATAGAATAGTAATATTCAGAGTATTTTGATATACGCTGGATTTTTTATTGGTAAATCCCGAGGTCGATTTAATATCAGGTAATAAGTTTTGAAAGCATAAATCAGAGAAGATAAAGGTATTTGTAAATGTGAGAAGTAAAACAAACTAAGATATAGGTTTATATTACGATATAATACGACATTAAAATTTGACGTCCTCCAGGATAATTTAAAAATCGACAAAATTCTGTTTCAGTTTGTAATAACAAGCGAAAGCAGTATGTGTACCCACTAAGCTTTATACGCTATGACAAAGCCTATATCGCTTTTAAAAATTCTACACCATTTTTATAAAGGTCACAGCTAATTAATTTCAAAAGACTGTTTTTTTAAAACGCTTAGCCTCTGAGAATATTATGTCGCTCGTTAAGCAGCAATTTGTCAATATTCTCTAAATGCATTTGAAAGTAGCCTAATCTGTTGGTGTATAGTAGTAGTATAGGAGTATACCCTATATTAAAAAGCGTATTCGGTATACTTTGCTGATGTAAGTTTTCGGTACATCATGGGGTGTACACTACACCCGGTTAAAAAGCACTTGGTTAGATATATTCAAATAATTTTACTCAAATTAGAGATATTATATGAATTTTGATCATCGTGGACTTTCCATTGCTTGACTCGCACTTTAGCAAACTTGCTAGACCAGATAAAAAAAACTTGTCACAAAAAATTGGCTTCCAACCCCGAACTCTTCACAATTAATGACACATTGACTCGATGTGCTTATTTTGTAGATGGTATGACAGACTGTATTTAACAGCGATTAGAATAGTAGAACCTTACGGCTCGCGCTATAAAAACAGTTTTTTATGTAACGGTTTTTATATATAATTACTAGGCTTGCACGTAATTTACGGATTTACGGAATTACGGAATTATTTCGAGTTACGGAAGCGAAGTTACGAATTACGTAAATTCGTAATTATTGGTCGAGCGCTTTCGCGATTGAAACGAGCTCTCTTCAGAGCAGTCAATTCCGTCGATTGTAAAAAATTAAAGTTTGTTAGAGTTCCGGTATTCGCAGCCGTTTTTCTCTCTCTTGTTACGCAGATGGAGAAGGCATAACGCGTTGCCATTTACTAACCTATTATCAACTTATCTAGCATGGCAAATGTACATATTAAGCGTAGATATGGCATAGAATTGTGTTGAGACCGATGGACGCCAACACACCTGGTTTCAACTTCTTCGGGTGAAATGACTAAAGAATGTAAGAGATCAACTTATAAAACATGGTCTATTTGTAAATGCCGTGATAATTAATGTCGCGCTTATCAAACAGCAATATGATGACGGAAGAGAAATTGCGTAATGAACCAACGCAACTTAGTCTTTTCGGCATCGGTAAAGCGACTCAGACGGCAGAGAAACAACAAAAAGACGGGATTTCCCATGTTTATTCTGCGCGAGATCCATTTTCTATTACAAAATCTTGATGTTCTGTTACCGGTTTTATCGTTATATATCTGTCCGTACTTGGCCTTGTTTTCACAATGCCTCGCGCTATTTCGGCCAAATATGTCTTTACAAAATCTTTAAGTCTTTACCAAATGCGGCAACTTATTTTGATTTATCGTCGACTCAAATACCACCGGCACTCGACCAAACTTGTGTCGATCTTAGCCGATAGGATTGTCGACTTGAGTTAGAAAAGTAAATTAATATTTTCGTGAGTGCAAAATAAATGTCACAAAATGCATTGTTTTGCGATATAACTTTGTATTTTCGGAGAAGGCATGTCATATGAGTACGGTATTTAAATGATGCGCAAATAATTAATATTTGATCTAAATTTATCGCAAATAATGTTATAACATTTAGGCCGCGAAATGATTTAATGTAAAAAGAAGCATGGTAATCGGAATATCGTCAATAAGTCGGCATCAATAATTATTATAAAATGCTAACTAGGTAGTAAAGTCGGATAATGTAAAAAAACGGTACAATAACAAGTCTTCGTCGCGAGGCAAGCGCAAGTATAATCAAACGAGAGAATACGCATACGCTCGTCGTTGATTTATAAATTAGAAACCCGGAATTTTAATTTAATACGAAACTCGTATTAATACGTTAATACGATTTAAAAAAAGTCAACTATCGTTTCATAAATATTACCCCTTACCAGTGTTGGTAATGATAAAATTGATCGCATAAAATTGGGTGATAAAGTTGATAAAGGAAAATCAAAGCTAACACAAAAGATAAAAATCAGAATAAAATTAATTTGAATTCACTCCTCGATATTTGTCTTTAGCATCTGTCGCCGGCGTGTAGTACTGGCGGAAATATGAAAACCAAACTGTCCCAACTGTCGATATCCCATTCGGAATAGAAGTGGATTAAATTGGTTGTTATGATAGGTTTAAAAGTGTGAAAAAAAATATCGCAATTACGGGGTCATTACGTAATCGATTTGGCCGTAATTACGGAATTGATTTTTGTCAATTACGTGCAAGCCTACTGCAAAATGTTTCACACAAATCTTTACGCTATCGCGTTTGTAATATTCTCTGATAAAAAAACGTCTATGATGTTCAGAATTACTCTTTACAGCTTGTCTGCCATTCCAGCTTTCCAAATGAGCAAAACTTCTCAGATATAGAGATTATTTTCTTTCGTTACAGGCGCAAAAAGGCAGGTACTACACGTAAAGAAGACGCCGAGTGGCAAAAGCAAGCGGAAAACCGTCGCGAAAGGCGACGAGAAATATGTGCATTGGAGCGTATCATGAAATACAATCTTTCGCATGTAGTCTTATGGAGTGACGTCAGAGTTGCCTATCATGTTGTTTAATGTCATTGGTGCGATTCACGAAAGATCTCGTAAACACTTCACGCACGGTCACGCAAGTTCTCTCGAAATCTTACGCACGGTCGTCGTTGAACGAAACCCCTGTATGATCACTCAACCGTATCACACATCCGCCGCTGACCGCCCGGAGCGGACAAGGCTATCTTGCGACAGTCTGTAGGGTTGCCATGTTTGCCGCCTATATTTTAAAATTTGGGTTATATAGCAAAATATCTATGTTAGTATTGTGACGTAATAATAGCGTCTGGGTCTACTCGACGCAGACGCGTAATAATGGGATTCGAGTAGGCTGTTGTTGATGTGATGGTACTGTTTTGTTGCTAAGATTAAAGACTATTCCATTCATACGAACAACGTGTCTATTTACCTCCAGTATAATAAGGGACACGACATGGTGTCAGAAGTGGGATCTGTATTGTGAATAAGTCAAATTGAAAACGGTGTCAACGCTGCAAAAACTACAAGTCAAAAGAAGCTTCAAAGCATTTGCGGAAAAGTGTCATGGCGTCGATTCAAGTTGCGCCGCCAGAGACATTGGATTTTCCCAAGCCGGAAGGATGGCAGCAATGAATTAAACGTTCCGACCGGTACAGAATTGCTTCCGAGTTGAATAAAAAAGACGGTGAATCCCAGGTGAAAATGCTTATTTATTCGATGGGCGCGAAAGCCGAGGATATATTATCTTCTTATAAACTGAGCGACGATGAGCTGAAAAGTTATGAGACTGTTAAAAACAAGTTTCAAAATCATTTTGTAATTCGCCGAAACATAATTTTCGAGCGTGCGCAGTTCAACCTTCGTTGTCAGGGAGAAAATGAGTCGGTCGATTCATTTATTACCGCAGTCCACAATATGGCGAAATATTTGCAGTTTGGGGATTTGCACGATGACTTAATCCGTGACCGAATCGAAGTAGGAATTCGAGACGCAAAATTGTCGGAAAGGCCACAGTTAGACCCTGATTTGACACTAGAAAAGGCAATTAAACAAGTTCGGCAAAGCGAACAAGTAAAACGTCAGCAATCAATGTTGCGACACGGTGATATTCTTCCCAAAAGTTGTGATTTTGTTGATTCCGTGAAATCTCACAGGAAATTTGGTAAGCACAAACACGGCTTGCAAAAGTCGCAAAGCAATAATTATCGATGCGGCAGGTGTGGTAAATCAAACAAACACAGTCGAGAAAAATGTTTCAAATCTTCTAAAATTGGACATTACGCTAGATGGTGCCATGGAGCCACAAATGTTGATCACGTCGATAGGGATGTCGATTCTCCAGATTCAGATGTCGAAAAGCACGAAAATAAAGGATTTTTAGAGAATGTCGGTGAATCATCATCACACAAGTGGATGCTAGATTTGTTTGTAAAGAATGTCAAAATAAATTTTAAAGTTGATACTGGCGCCGATGTTACGGTAATATCCGAAAATGATTTCAAAAAGATGAAAAACGTGAAATTGACCCCAAGTCACAGAAAATTATTCGGAGCTAATGGTAAATGCCTGGATGTAATTGGCAAGTTAGCAAGCATTTGAAATATACGTTATTAGGTCGACCTGCGATCGAATCTCTTGCCATTGTTTATTTTGTTGGTGACGTCACGTCTGAGGATCAAAAATAAAAAAAGAAATATCCAAAGCTATTCTCCAGATTAGGACAACTTGAGGGCGAATATAAAATTGTTTTGCACGAAAATGCTGTTCCATTCGCAATAACCGTACCAAGACGTGTACAGTTACCCCTTTTGTCAAAAGTTAAAAAGTTACTGTTGAAAATGGAACAAGATGGAGTGATTTCCCGCGTAAACGAGCCTACAGATTGGTGTGCAGGGATGGTGGTTGTACCAAAACCGGATGGTAGCGTTCGCATTTTTACAGATTTGACGCATCTAAATAAAGCAGTCAAGCGTGAAAAACATCCGTTACCAGCATCCGAACAAATTTTGGAACAATTAAGTGGTTCGAAAGTGTTCAGTAAACTCGATGCAAAATCGGGATTTTGGCAAGTCAAGCTTGCAAAAGAGTCACGTTTATTGACCACCTTTATGACTTCTATTGGACGTTTTTGTTATGAAAGACTCCCGTTTGGAATCTCTAGTGCCCCTGAACACTTTAATAGGTCTTTAAATAGGAATATGTTCAATGGACGATGTCTTGGTTCACGGACGAAACCAAGAGGAACATGACAAAATACTTGACGCTGTTTTGAAAAAGATAGCAAAAGCAGGTCATACGTTAAACGACAAATGTCAGTTTTCCCGCCGAAAATTAAAGTTTCTTGGTTTTATGATAGATTCAGAAGGTGTTCACCCTGACCCTCAAAAGGTCATGGCTATTTCCAAAATGCCAGCTCCCACAAATGTTTCCGAACTGAGATTTTTTCTGGGAATGGTTAATCAATTGGGAAAATTCTCTAGAAACCTCGCTGACATATCGAAACCATTGCGTGACCTATTAAGTAAAAAGAATTCATGGATATGGGAAAAACCTCAAATTGATCCGTTTCAGAGGGTGAAGCAAGAATGCTTGTCTAAGAAAGTTTTGTCGCTATACAACCCGAATAGTGCAACTATTGTATCAGCAGACGCAAGTTCTTACGGCTTGGGAGCCACCCTGAAACAGAAAAATTCTAACGGACAATGGAAACCTGTGGCGTTTGCTTCACGCGCTATGAACACCACAGTGCAGAAATATGCGCAATTAGAAAAAGAGGCATTAGCAGTTACGAGGGCGTGTGAGCGTTTTCAAGATTTTCTCGTAGGAATGCATTTCATGATAAACACAGACCACAAACCACTAGTTGCTTTATTCGGCACGAAAAGCCTAGATGAGTTGCCTCCGCGAATCAAAAGATTTAGGTTGAGATTGATGCGGTTTTCCTTCGATATTTCTCACATCCCAGTAAAGCACTTGATAATAGCAGACACTTTGTCTCGTGCACCACTGGACGACATGCGAGAAGAAGATATTCAGCTGAATGAAGACAGCGATATTTATGTTTGTTCTGTTATTGATGGGTTCCCAGCATCAGCAAATTCGTGTACATTTAAATGAGGACATTGTCTGTAAAGAAATTTTGAATTTTTGTATGCACGGATGGCCGGATGAATCCAGGCTTAATGACGTATTGTTGCCGTACTACGAAGTGCGCAGTGATCTTACTGTAATTGACGGATTGTTGCTACGCGGAACCAGATTAGTAATTCCAGCATCGTTGCGACTTGATATTTTGGAGAAAATACATGAAGGACATATGGGGATCGTAAAATGCCGAAGTCGAGCAAGATTTTCAGTGTGGTGGCCTTACATGAACAAGCAAGTGGAAGAAGTTTGTAAGAGCTGTCCTTCTTGTTGTGAATTTTCACAAACCAAAACTCAATCATTAATTCCGAGTGAATATCCTGAATATTTGTTAGCTGTTGATTATTTCTCCAGATGGATCGAGTTTGCATTGTTACAGGATACGACGTCGCTTACAGTAATCAATCATCTTAAGTCAGTTTTCGCAAAGTACGGAATACCTGAAGTGATAATTTCTGACAATGGACCACAATACGCTTCGGGAGAAATTTCCAAATTTGCAGAAGACTATGGATTTTGTCATATAACGACAAGTCATTACTATACTCAATGTAACGAAGAGGCGGAGCGTGCAGTCCAAACTATTAAAAATCTGCTTAAAAGAACAAAAGATCCATACATGGCATTGATGAATTATAGAAGTACAGCTTTGAAAAATGGTTATTCTCCAAGTGAACTTCTCCTGGGAAGAAAGTTGAGAACGAAGTTACCAGTTTATTCAAGTAAATTGATTCTAAAATGGCCCAACATGGATGAATTGCAAAATAAAGAGTTAGGCGATAAAATGAAACAAAAGCTGCATTTTGATAAAAGGCACAGAGCTCAAAATATGGAAAAATTGCAGATTGGTGATCATGCATGGGTCAAAGATGGTCTTCAAAAAGAGCAAGGTGTTATAACTGGGTATGCTGATACACCACGTTCATATATGATCCTAACACCGAGTGGTACGTTGAGACGTAATCGTCGACATCTCAAGAAAGTTCCAGAAAGACCAACTTCGGACGAAGAAACAGAATCTCCCATCAAAACGGATGTACAGGTTGAACCGAACGAGCCTGTTCAAGAAAATACGGAGAAAGTGAACATTACAAGATCTGGACGAATTTATAGACCGCCAGAAAAACTAAATTTGTAAATAATCATGAAGGCGGTCATATTGTGATAACATCGTTATTGTGCAAGTTTCTTTAAATTGTTTTATGTTCACTTTTTGATAATGTTTAGAAACATATCTTTCCAGTAAGGGGGGTGCTGTGTATGTTAGTATTGTGACGTAATAATAGCGTCTTGGTCTACTCGACGCAGACGCGTAATAATGGGATTCGAGTAGGCTGTTGTTGATGTGATGGTACTGTTTTGCTGCTAAGATTAAAGACTATTCCATTCATACGAACAACGTGTCTATTTGCCTCCAATATAATAAGGGACGCGACACATATTGTGTATTACTTCTGTAACAGACAATGAAACAGATGATATGTAATCCTATATTTGATGTTAGTACCGGTACCGGTAATTGCTGCATTGATTTAGTCTGTGTATAGGCTCAGGCCCTTTACTCCAGTGAATAGAGTTGACTACTCTACAAGTATTAGACTACAGTCACCCTTACCTTAGTTAGGCATTTAGAGATTTAAAATGCATGCAAACACCACAGAATGACTATTTCAACTCGAATCCATGCTAAGAACAGGCCGAACTACTTTAACGAGGATAATTAGCACTCGTTAGTTTGCGAGCACTCCAGCATGTGATTCTCGGTAAAATGAGAGAAGAAGGCACTTTACGAGACGTCTGTTTTGTCGCGCAAAAAATTCTCTCGAATATTTACGATGCTTCGTGAATACCATTTTTGCCTTTTACGAGAAAGTCGGTGCTTTACCAACACGTTAAATGATGAAGAATGGGGCCCCTGATCTACCGTACCATATATATACCCCAAATATTATTGAGACTTTGAATATATCCGCTATGGAAAATGATATTTCTCTTATGTTTTCGTGACAAATTACAGAACAGCAATGTAACAACGCACTTTTAAATATGACAGACGACAAAATCCCGGGTTCAGACGGATTACCTTGCGAATTTTATAAGGACTTTTATAACCCTTATATTGAAGAAAGGAAAACCGCCGACAATTTGAGAAATTATCAACCCATCACGCTATTAAACACCGATTATAGAATTCTAAGTAAAGTACTCACCACAGAAATTCAAATGGTTATGGACAATATAATTCACAAAGATCAAGGAGGATTTATTCAAAACAGGCAAATGGGAGAAAACATACGATTACTCTGTGATATAGGTAACCATTCATCATATAATGAAATACCTAGACAGTGACAGTGTCGAATGGTGCTTCCTGTTCCAGTCGCTAAAAGCATTCGGATTTCAAGACTACTTCATTTCGCGGATAAATTTTTTTTATAATCAAAACAAACTTTTTGTAACAAACAACAATTCATTCTCTGGGTCTATTATTCCACAAAGAGGGCA
Organism: Styela clava; assembly: GCF_964204865.1. Taxonomy (NCBI): domain Eukaryota; kingdom Metazoa; phylum Chordata; class Ascidiacea; order Stolidobranchia; family Styelidae; genus Styela; species Styela clava. Next base: position 22,411,904 of record NC_135257.1, read on the forward strand.
TAAACAAGACGATCCAATCTCACCGTATTTATTCCTCATAGTAATAGAAATATTTGCAACTACGGTCCGTAATAATGATGATATCACTAGATTTAAAATCGCATAAAACGAAATCAAAATAGCCCTAGCTGCAGATGATATCGTAGTATTTACTGATGGTTCATTTGGAGGCATAGAAATATTACTTCGAACCGCTGAAGTGTTTGGAACAATATCAGGGTGCAAAACAAATGCTGAAAAATCACAAGCAATAAATATTGGAAGTAAAATTGGCATAATTGAACGAAATATTCAGTACAATCTGAAATGGACTTACGAATTTAAATTGTTTGGAATTTCAATTACGGCTGATTTGAAACAACTATATGAACTTAACTTGCCGTCGAAATTGCAGCTAGTACAAAACATTATCCAAATTTGGCGTATGAGAAATTTTACAATTCTAGGAAAAGTGTGTGTAATCAAATTATTAATCCTATTCCTTTTTACAAATCAATTTACATTTTTACCAGTTACGATACCCAAAAAATTCGTAAAATCACTGAATTCTTTAATATTTCGTTATTTATGGAATTCAAATTGGGAAAGAGTCAATCGTAAAACACTGATTGACCCGACAATGAAAGGTGGAATTGACATGGTATATGAGTCGAAAGAGAGTAATTGGAAAACTATTGAACTTTATTATTTACAAGATATAGAAATACATTGTTTACTAAAAGGAAATTTATGGTATAACTCTCGCTTCATGAAAAATCTTCATTTCGTACCAACTAGGGATACACTTCGTACCTGGTACATATGCATGGAATTAACATGTAATGCCAATATCCATCTATATAATGAACCATTATGATACAACAACAAATTGCAATATGCAAGAATGCTATTTAGAAAAAAAAAAAAAAAAAAAACTGGTAAGAACAAGGAGTCTGTGAATTACACCATTTGGTGCACATAAATTCTTTATTATCTTATTTTCAACTGATAGAACGTTAATGCAAATATACAGCAAATGAGTATCGAGAGTACTATAAATTAATTGGCTGCATACCAGAATGTTGGATGGATTGTATTGAGAATTCTAGTGATTTTAATTGTTTACAGAATATAAATATGTCTGATTTTGATGAATTTTTATCCAGTACATTATGTGAAAATACGTGCCGCTCATCGTAAAACGTATTATAGAAAAAACAACATAGGTTTTGGAAAGAAAATCTAAATTTACCCAATGACTTTATTTGGCTGTCATACTGTGCAAATAATTATTATTCAACAATTGGAACCAAACTAAGATATTTTCAAACTAACTTTTTTCTAAAGGCCATTGTACTAAATAATATTTTATATGAATTTAACTTGGTGAATTCAAATCTATGTGGATTTTGTGAAAATGCAATTGAAGACCTATTTCACTTTTTTTTTATTGTCCAACCACGCAAGATTTTTGGGCACAGGTTAATCAATACTTATATTTTATTACTGTCAATCTCTCAATTACTCTAGAAAAAAAGAATATTTTTTAGGTTATTTTGAACCCCCGAATAACATGTTAATCAATTGTATATTAATTTGTGCACGTTTTTTTTATATCTCGATGTAAGCTGCAGCATATTCTTCCAATATTTGACCTTTTTGTTAACTTTACCCAAAGTTTGAAAGAAAACGAGAAAAGGTATGCAATTAACCGGGGCAAAATAGGTATACATAATAAAAAGTGGAATATTATGTGAATATATTATTTATACATTTGAAATATGATATGCCTATGTTAGATTTTATTTTATGAAATCAATGCAAAAAAAAATCCTATTAAACAGAAATGGACTATCGACTTTCTAAAAGAGGAAGGAAGGGAAGAGCAAAAAGACAGTATCTGTGAGTTCTCAGCTGATTAACGGCCCAAGTCACTTGAAAAAATTAAACAGTTAAACGTTCCGCATACTTTCGACTCCACCAGTGAAAAATAACTAATGGATACGTGAACATTGAATGTGATGGGAAATATAAATAAAATTCATCTACTTGCTTAATTACAGAACAGCACAAAACTTGAAACATTTTGTTCTTCTAACTTTAGAATTCCCTCTTTCATCTGGATTCATAGTCAAAAGTTTTAAAATCAGCGAGGTTGCCGTTTCGGATGACGCTTCGTCACCTTCTGGCCATTCCATCTCTGTAAGAAAGAATATATTTACTTAAAAAATGTTTGCTTGTAGCCCTACAAGCATTGCTGGGATTCAGCCGGTTCGTACCGGTTCTATAGGCCCGTCCCACGGAATGTTATGAGATCAGAGAACCTGTTAGCATTACTGGTTACTGTCAATGACTTTTTGTAACAGAACCTGGTGAAAAATATGACTTTTGTGATGGAACCGGCTGCTAAAAAATGGAATCCGACCACTGCCCACAAGTTGTCATATATTTGAATTATTTGGTATATATATGGAAAGTATAAACAAGGCTGAAACCGTATGTATACTCATCTCTGCACAAAGTTACCGTTACTCACTCAGAAGTTAACAAGACTCATCTCTGCACAAAATTACCGTCACTCACTCAGAAGTAAACGAGACTCATCTCTGAGCAAAGTTACCTGTACTCACTCAGAAGTAAACGAGACTCATCTCTGCACAAAGTTACCGTTACTCACTCAGAAGTAAACAAGACTCATCTCTGCACAAAATTACCGTTACTCACTCAGAAGTAAACGAGACTCATTTCTGAGCAAAGTTACCTCTACCGGCACTCACTCAGAAGTAAAAAAGACTCATCTCTGATCAAAGTTACCGACACTCACTCAAAAATAAAAGAGACTCATCTCTGAGCAAAGTTACGGTCACTCACTCAGAAGTAAAGGACACTCATCTCTGAGCAAAGTTACTTGCATTCACTCAATGATAAAAAAGTCTCTAACATCTAAGCAAAGTTGTGGGCACTCATGTTTGTTGTGGGCACTCATCCGAGCAATGTTACTCGGACTCACTTAGTTATAGTTGAGGTCAGTAATAATCTAAATAGAGTGTGCACCGAGCTTTTTCCATACAGGTTAGAATTTCCATCAGCTATGTGGTGGCTAGCGTATTTCTAACGCATAGAACGATGCGTCACCCCATCAAACCATGTTTGCTTAACAATTCGCGAACCCTTTGTAGGTTTGAATTTCAGAATGAGAAATATCAAAAATAATTTTGCTATAATATTACCGAAAACTGTGGGTAATTATACGCTTGTCTTATAAAAGTATTTTAGTAAAAAGTTATAAGCTGATTGCGTTCACTATTTAAATATTATTGAATTCAACTAACTTTACTGTATATTTTAATACAATATATATGTAATAATATTTTTAAAATTTATTGCGATAAAGATATATAGAATATTACGATAAACTCGAATTAGTTCTGCGATGTCATTGTTTATCCCATAACGAACCTCATGCGATATCGTTAATCCGATTAAGATCTGGAACTGTCACGACATAACGAGCGTATGTTTCTATAAATAGCCGAATGCGGTAAATTGTTAGGCATAAAAGCAAGGTAATGGACTTATATCAGTATAGTTTTATATCGATTACATGAAGACAACTATTTAATAGAATTGCTATTTTATAGCACATTCCTTATGTGCTGAGAAGTCTGGATATCGATAAGTTTAAGAAGTCCTAATATGAGTTAATCAGTTTTAAAACCAGATATTATCAAACGCAACGTCACTCAATGGTACCAGGAGACTGTAGTATAGAATAACAACAATAGATTATAGGCAATACAAATATGGACGTACTTCGAAAATTTGTGCTTTATATGCCAGTTGAACAAGCTACGCTTTCTCTATAGAGGCTCACCGCTACTATAAGGATATGATTTTATAAAAATGTTAAGCCCTTCTATTAGGGCCATATTACGTGTGGATAAGCTATGCCATCTTTAAAAAGGTTGTGCCGATTCTGAAACAATCGTTTTTCAGATTTTCTGAGCTCCTTTTGAAAGGATATCATTTTTCCTTGAATCGACTATGCTTATTAGAAATAAACGCCATTACAAAACGTCCGTATATCATATAAATTTGCAATGTCGCTTTTAAATAATATTTTCTACTTCTATAAACGCTACGCACATTCTGGATTGTTACTATCTCGGCTACAAATAGCGTTGTCTAATGTAAGGTTTTTTCGAAATAGATTAAACATGCTCTGTGCCCGTTTGCAAAAGACATGATTCATTGTTAAAAACCTTTTTAATTTTATTTCACATTGACATAACGGAATGAACGAATTCAAACTTGAACTTTTCTTCATTCAGTTAATACTTAACTACAGTAAAGTTTCAAGATGAAAATCTCAATCATTTTTATTTTATTCTTCCTCATCACTTCATCCTGGTCTCAAGATGAAACAGTGTTTCACTGCTCACCTAAACCGGGCTGTAATATTGCACAATGTGATTCCGTTGCAGTAGGATGGGACAGACCAGGTTTCAACATCGATAACCATCTGCATGACAAAGAGTATCCGATAACATGCAAGTCCAATAGTACTGTTCTTAGCTGGCTTGATCTCGCAGCCAGAAATTTGGGTATGGTTGTTTTAATTGCTTGATTGAATAATTATTGTTTGAAGCTGAGTTTCGAGTTATTACCTACCAAGAAATAATGTATTTCGCCAACCTTATCATTTAATCGAATCTAAAAAAATCTTCAATTTTCATTCAGATATCACGAATATCAGAATAGGATTGGAAAAGTTGGAAGATAAATTTTATGAAAAAATTGAGAGTTTCGGGAAAGAAATTTCTGGTCAGTGTCAAAAAGTACCCGAATATACATACAGCCTGCTGTTTTATAGAAATCTTTCTTTGTAACAGATCAAAAGCTACAAAAATGGAAAAAACTGAACAAAAGATCTAAACGTTACACGTTGTTACTAGTAGTTTATATTGCTAAATCTTTTTTTGATGAAGAATTAGAAGAGGCTGTTGTTATAACTTGTTTGAATTGTCAGTATCGGAAAATTACAAATAGTCCTTTTTTCATACTCGCCTTGCATAAGAGCAGAGATTTCACTTGCTATTTCTGAAAATTTGAAAACAATTATCCTAACAATTATCCTGCTCCAGAACTTGAGTGTTATAAATGAATATGCATTCAGATATCGAAGCTATCAAAATCGGATTATGACGTTCGTCGTGCTTTAATAAAAGTATTCGGAAAAATTTTATTCTCAACAGAAAATAACGAATCTCTCAACCAAATTGGAGATCAATCAACTAAAATAAACAATCTAATGAGGAGAACCACGAAGCAGTCTGATGAGATCAGGAAATTGAAAAAAGGTTGGTCAACAGCGTGACGCTTGTTATACTGCAATTGCTGATGCCAAAATAAATGACAAATACTCGAAGCGATAACTGAACGTAACTTAAATTATTTCTATTATCGTCATCAACATTATATCATACACGACTTTTTAACGCAAAGGTATTCTGAATCTTCTTCCTATTTTCCTTGATGGAAGATTTTTCGCAAAAATACTAACAGACAGAGTAAATGCAGAGTCTTTAATTTTTTCTACGTTCCTATCACATTCTCACAGCAACGAACATGTAGGAAGATTTACTGATTATTTTCATATTTTCAGACTTGGTTGAAATCCAAGAAATGAATGAAAAGTTGGTAGAAGACAACGAAAAAATGAAGAAAGGTAATATTTGTCTAATAATTTTCTATGTTGAAATTGTAGTTTACCGGGATATAATTTGGGTCTGAGGGTTCATATCAGTAGATAAAAAAAAGTATTTTAAAGTATGAACAGAGGGCATTTTTTCAAAGTATAACTGATTTACAAAACATTTCATGGGAAAGTGTGTGGATTGTTTATGCAGCGGAAATATTCTCCCAATCAATTTACCTTCACAAGAAGTGATATTTTTTTTTACATCTGCCTTAAAACACAGGGCGCCTGTCGTGACTGTAAATTGAAAATCATAGGGACAAGTTTGAATGACATTATCCATCAGAGACATTACATGTGGCCAATTTATTTTTTACTCCAACACTGAACAGACTAAACGCCAGAATTTTGTAAATAGTGAAACACATTGCTATAGCATTGTCGTTTTAGCAAGTGGCAAATGGACGTTTCTAACATTTATATCACCATTTAGCGATATCCCAGATTGAACGAAAACTTTCCGTTATGGAGAAGCCTCTGCATGCTCAAAATAAATCCGGGCAGATAACCAGACCAACAAAAAATACTAACACAACATTGAAACCAACAACGAAGACTCTAACAACAGTGGAACCAACAGCAAAGACTAGAACGACATTGAAACCAACTCCTCCTCCAGGTGAATAGTATTTCAATTTCCAGTTTATGAATATTTGACGAATAAATTCGCATTATAGCGACTATGAAATAATATTTTTTTCTTAATAATTGAAACCAGGAAGAACATAAGCGTTATCTGATAAACTTGAAAGACTAGTCTTTCTTGTCTGTAGCAACAATTTGATCTGTTTTCACCTAAAATCGAAAGAGCGATAAACAATTATATTGACATGAAATTCTAAACGAGCTAGTACGGGTTTGCAATCTGTAGCAGTAAACTCCCGGTACCGCAGTTTTCCCGACATTGCCTGACCAACAGATATCAACTTACGCAAAAACGGAACAGCCTTTTAATTTAGATGACGTCATCGCACAAAAACAAGTTTTACAAAGCCAACAAAATTTTTTAAAATAAATAGCCTTCTAGCGCGCAACAATCTTTAACCACTGAAAATGACAAAGAATCTGGTTCTGTAGATGAAGAGAAAAGCGATTGATTTTTATAAAAAGAAGTACATTGTGACAATAACAAAACGATACATATGTACACTTCGTATCCTGAAAATTGTCAATACTTTTCAGAAAACTGCAAATTAAAGGTTGGAAACATCTGCTATTTCCTTATGATGCCAGGTAAATGGGATGTCGCCTACAAAAAAGCAGTTGATATTTGTAAGAAACTTAACGCAAATGTTGGCTTGATTCGAAATATGAACTCTTACAATGCAATACTGAATTACTTGAGAAGGAATATTCCGGAAGGAAAGCGTGAAATTTTGATATGGACAGGAATGAAGTTTAATCCAATGGTTAGTATCTTATGGATATGCCAATTTTTCTCCGGTGTATGAATATAAAATACATTACAAATGGGTAGAGTGTGGGGTGAGAAATGGCCAAAGACGTTTGTGACAACTTGGGTTAGTATATTATATACAACTGTGCAGTCGGTATTTCGAATACTTTTTCTTTACGTTTCATCTGTTCTTGAGTCCGGGTAAATTTACTCAGAAGATGAATGTCTTAGATAACGCAAAATAGTGTTGTTGTCATATATTTTAAGTTATATGCATTGCCCCAGGTTTGTCCACCGGACATATTTTATGTCAAATTTCATCCTCCTATAGCAATTTCTGCCTTTTACATCTCATGGGACGTTTTTCATTGGAATCCTATTTTTTTATGCCACCATGAATTAAAAATAGATACAAGTATACATAGAAAAAGAAGAAGAAAAAACATTTGAAAGGTAAAAGTCACAAGGACAAAGGTTAGCTCTGACGTAATCAAGTTGCTATGGCATGGTTATTGTCCCATGGGAAATACAAAGGGCTGTCCTATCCCATTATTATGGACAAGACCACAAGATGAAACTATTGAATCACAATTATTGCACTTGTTTCATTATGAAGTTGGCATGATTGTTACATTCGCTTTGTCTGACTTGCTGCTTCGTTGGTTACTGCTATGTCTTCCCGTCTATTTTTTTGAATTTTATGATAATGTAGTGCTGTCATGGAAACCGCAGCTATGTTGAAGGTTATGCTGAAATAAGTAGGCAAATGAAGTTACTATTTCTTTAACTGTACGGTGTTCTATTGTTCATCATAATAGGTTGCAATTCTAACGAATTAAATACTTTCAATTCCATGTTTATAGAACACCCATTCCTCTGCCCAACGTTTTAAAAAATATTGGTTATTTATACTTACTTATACACTTATTGAATTTGTTTCTGATCCATGTGGGATAAGTATATTTTGCATACCGTGACAATTCATGTGCATCAGAGCGCTAGTTTGATTCAAACTTGTTGTGTATTAAAAGTACATTGAAAAGTACATTTCTGAAGTAGTTTTAAGACCCGTGTTGCACTGAACTGCTAAGAGTTCAGTCATATAGCAATTGTGCAGTGCAATAGTTTTGGACAAATCCTTGCCCAGCGCTTGAACGAGAAGTTTCAAATGATATCACATGAGCTACTAGAAAAACTTGCGTTCATATTTGTCCAAACATGGGTCGACAACAGCATATCGCATTTTGACTGATGAAATAGATAATTTGGGACAATAAATCGAATGAGCTATCATGCATGATCCCATGATAAACGCTATCTAATGATTTTCTTTTCAGATTGGTGACGTCACACCTGCAGATTCATTCATTAAATGGTTTCCAGGTGATCCATTAATGGGAATTGATTATAAAGATCGTACAAACGTTTATATCATTGTTGATTCCAACACGAATGCTCATTATCAAGGGATGGTGAATGTTCCTCCTACCTGGAAGAAGCATGGAGTGATTTGTGAGATACTGATATAAGTAAACGTCTGCCTGGCTGTATTTTGTTCATTTATTATAAATAAAATAGAAATCATTGAATCCTAATTAAATTTATACGATTAGCTTTACGCTGATCGATGTCGTTATCACAGCTATAATAATGTAAATTAGAATGGGAAAATTTTTAAACTGCAGCTCACATTATCCAAACATAAAAATGATGCGTAATTTCATCGATTTGCTGATTTTACTATACCGAGTAGTAAATGTTCAAATTTGCGTGAAGTTCGAAGATTTTTTTGCAAAATTTTGGATTTTGAAAAATCATAATTCGTAATAAATTCAGCTTCTGCGCAATATCTTTGTTTTTTTTTGCTACTATTTCTCAGAAGGATCAGGTTGATCACAAAATAGGTTCCTGAAATTAAGATAATTTATCCCGTGAGAACACAATATCTGAAATTATTTGATGTTGCAGAAAGCTGAAATCGTTTCTCAAATTGTTTCAACAATAAATGGTTGAAAAAAGGTAAAACTTGCTCAGTAAGTTGTTGGATGCGTTTATGCGTTTTTAAAAGTAAGTTATTAGAGGAAAGAAATTGGATGACATAGTACTTAAAACTCGTTTCAGAACTTGTATTCGTTGCATATTCGCGAGTAGAATTTTGAACCTTTGTTGTAGAATTCCCTCATTTGTACAACTGGTTAATGAAAAAGTTTCAAAATGTGTCAGTTTGTTAGATCCGGAAATTAATTCGGCTATGGTCAGATCGTCTATCCAAGTTAATTCGAAACGCGTCGGTATATTATCTGCAACGTTATACACATATAAACGGACTGAAGGCTTTATCCATCTTTTTTTAAAAAAAAACGCCACCTATGCAACATAATAATAGTCTGTTTAGAACGGTAAACTCTCGTTGTTTATTAAATTTGAAGTAAATTAACTCGCAATATTTCGATCACCTTTGGGTTTTCTCCAACTTGCGGCCCGCGAGACCTCCTCAAAAAATTTTGCGGTCCATCAACCTAGCAACCTTGAACCACCCTGAGGTAGACTACTAGGTACCGATAAAATTTCAAACTACAGTTGGGACTTGTATACTTTGGTATTTCGATTCACGTTGAGACTGGAGGTATGAATCTTTATTGTCACACTCTCTCGGGATTAGAGCTCAGCCGATATATAGGACCGATATTGCGTGTTTGTCGATATATCATATCGGCAGTAAATGGCCGATATATATATCGGATATATATAACAGTTAAAAACTTAAAAATGTTCGTAATGGTTGTTTTATTTACTGTTGGTTGTAATCATTTTCAATGGATAATACACTTATGTGGTTTATTGTTTTTATAATTAAATTACACATAAAGAGGGCACCAAAGGGGCTCAATCCGCCCCTGTATATGAGATGGTAAGTTAGACAATAAAAAAGCAGATATCTTTATAGAACGGATTGAAATAATTTCATGAAAAATTGCTTCAGAAACACCCCTTTATCGTGCTTGTGAACAACTTGTATAGGTTCGTGGGGGATAACTATGAGTGAGGGTTCCAAAATTGTGGAACGATGAACTATTTCTATATTTGCATTGAACTGGACAACTATGAGAGAAAGCTAGTTAGGGGATGTCGTTATTCAATGAATTTTGATAGATTTCTCAATTATGGCATTAAAAATGGATATTTTGTACAAAGCCACTAATGCAAAATTGTGAGATTTGAGGAAAAACACTCTTTCCGTGTTTTAGATACTGCAGATTGGGCTCGCCATTTTTTGAGTATTTGCGCGTACGCTAATCCTAACACCACGTTCAAAAATACGAATATTAGTAAATATTCATTTAGGTTTAGTGTCGGGTTAGGAATACTTTGAAAATTTGAATTTATTGCGCAGTCTGCATCGATTATTGTTAATTACTATTTTTCCTATTTTTGAATGTTGGCGGAGTAAAAACGCTCCAAAAAAAATAACAATTATTTCTTCTATTGTAGTTGAATAATATACGTCTGAGGAAGTCTGACCCTTCTCAGACGAAACGCCACAGAAATATGTTGGTGCTAGTGCGCAGAAAGACTCTTGAATCACTTAAAATGCGTAATCATTTTATATTGTACCAGATAATATGGAAGTATGGAACAGTTCAATATCTAATCACAGCGATAGTGAACGTGGATCGTAAAATTTTATATTGCGGGTCCAATCAATCTGAATGTGATTTTCGACAACCATTGGACCAAAGCAACCATTGGAATGAATGTTTCACTTCGACTTGTTCGATTTGAGTCGACATATAACAAGAGAGCTATGCTCAAATATATGGACACTTAGAATAAAACGAAATATATTATCATCACTTCACCGAAAACCATAGGGTACCCTACGCCTTCGGTACGGTATCCCGCACAAATCTGAACAGTGAAACTGCTACATGGCTATAGTAACTGACTTACTAGTACATGGATACAACTAACGGTACAAGGACTGTCATAGCTCTTCCATGTTCCGTACCTGCATGCTCGATCACGCAACCGCTTGAAATAGGTTTCAAAGTGTTCCCATAGTGTTCCCATGAGTAAATTTTAAAACAACGAAATTATCAGATCTTATAGGATTCCTAGAAAATTTAGGTATAAATAAAAATAAAAGTAATAGCTTACTGGAAAAAATCAAACTTTAACCACTTAAAATTTCGAAGCAACTGGTCCAGTATTCGAAGAGAAAAGCGATTTTATCATGACAAAGGAGAATAATAATACCAAAAACATCATAATATTGAAATAATCGTTATGTCCACTAAAGTGTCCAATAATCAGATCAATGGAAGGAAGCCCGCAAAATTCAAGGCAACTTGTTATTTTAAAAACGACATAATAGTTGCAAAACTTAGTAAGTAGCAAACGTAACACGTACTTTTGCAGTTCGATTATTCATGTAGTCAAAAGTCAAAGCAATCTAATTAATTAAAATTGACATACAATAGCTAGAGAAATTTGAAAAATAACAAAATATAAAGCGAGATGTGATGAATTGAGCTGTAAAAATAGCCGAAACAAACAGTTAACAAAAAAGAATATTGCAATCGCTGCCTTGTTAGTAGTACAAAGTTATGACAGTGCATTGCTTGTAATCACTCAGAAGGGAAGGAATCTCGTGGTTGAGCAAACTTTAGGCGACAACTGAAGTTTCGTGAGCTAGCTACTGAGAATTGATAAAAATTGCTAGATAAAGAGGTTCTCACAGTATGAAGTTTCATTTAGTATGCATGATGATCTTGCTTTCAGCAAACTTGCAACTCTTTCATGAGTAATCTTTTCACTTTTAGCTGTGGACTCGGGACAGCAAACTTGTAATCTTCGATTAGTACTTTTCCACTTGCAGTTGAGAGTTCGAGACCTTGCTTCGAAAAATTTGCAATCATCCTAACGGGACTCGAGTAGACTCCCCAGCAAAATCTACCAAGATAAATCTGATATAGCATGTTATAGACCAGGGATGGCGAACCACTGACCCGCGGGTCACAAAGTGACGCACCGCGTTTTATTCGTGACCCGCCAAAGCACGAATAAAATAAAATAAAAATGCCATCATATCAGTGATAAAAATTGATTAAACCGCCCTTAAATTAATCAAACACTAACTAAACTATTATAATGTACCGTCAGTTGGGCAGTCAGGGCTGCGATCGCTCATATTTAAATTGCTAATTTCTGGGCCGGTGTGGTAATTTTCAGAACCCCTAATGTTGGACGCATGTCTGCACCGCCGTGTACCGTTATTCAGCTATTGGCTCTGACATCGTTTATGACATAATAATGCAATTGATCTGTTCATTTCTCGGAACGTCTTGTCTTATTCGGAAGTGCATCTGCAGACTGTTTTACGGGTTATACGAGAACTAGATGCTACTTTGCATTTTCTCACTTACAATGCCGTTGTGAAAACAAAATCTTTCAGACTTGAACTAAAAACCTTGAGATCTGAAATAACAATGGGTCAGTGTGAGAATGCCTTAATGTGGTTGAAAGATGATCGAAAAATAAAACTCTATCAGAGTGGAATTCCCTCCAAACTTTTTGGTCTGTAAAATAATTTGCCGCATCATCCTAAACATTTTTGGGTATTCATATCCGTGTTTTCATAGTCTAACTTCATGAAATCGAGTGCTATAAAAAGTCCCTGATAGAAGTGATGCGTAAGTAAAGCACAAAACTACACCGAGTGAAACTTATAAGATTTCAGAAGTTTCTTATAGATACAAACATTGATTAAATATCAGTGACCCACTCTATTCTATTAAGTGATCAAAATATAATTTTGGACCCATTCATTGGAAAAGGTTTGCCATCCCTGTTATACACAGTGTTTTAGTTGAAAATCAATATTTTGTACAAATGCTTTGAGATAGCCAAACAGAAGGTTTATGGTTTTCATAATTCGTGTAAATTTGGAATAACTTATTCATTTTTATAGTGAGTGTGTGATAGATGTGTTAGTAATGAAAAAGTAATAGTAATAAGTAAAGGTAGTTAGTAATTGTGCATCGAGCTATCTGTTTTTATATATGTTCGCAAAACAATTTGCCTTTCGTAGTTTTAAATTCCAGGAGATATTTGAAAAATAATTTATAAGATTTTAGAGTTTCTAATAAAACTAGAGCTGCGTGCAGCTTTAACAGGCTTCCCGCGTAAAAAAAAACTGAAGACGCGTTTTGCTCACTGGAGCGTGAAAGCGTGGTCAGTCATGCATAAAATTTGCAATTTAGGATGGGGGACTTATTATCTGCATGTGATATAAATTTCAAGTCCTCTAAGTAGTGTCGTTCTCGAGAAGAAGATGAAAATGTAAAATCCTATATTGCTCACTGGAGCGTATCACCGAGTTCACTCATGCGTATCCTTGACATATCGTATCCGGAACATGTTCATTAATCATTGTTATGAATTTCAACCCAATAGCATGTATCAATTTTGAGAAATCGCAAAAAAAATGAAGACGCGTTTTGCTCACTGGAGCGTGAAAGCGTGGTCAGTCATGCATAAAATTAATAAAAAAATAATAAAAATAAATAATAATAAATAAATAATAATAATAATAATAAATAAATATTAATAATAAAATACAGGAATACAATAGGTTCCCTGCTGACAAGCAGCGGGAAGCCTAATAATTGAGTTTACTTTTATATTACTGTAGATTTTGATGACATGTGCAAACTTATATTTTATTATCATTGCAATTCCTTTAAAAACAGAATATTGCGTTAAATGTATTCTGCGATGTCATTGTTTATCAAATAATGAACGTTATGCGTAAGCGCTAGTCTGATTGGGATCTAAAAAAAGCGTAGGAACATAAATGATTTCATTTAATAAGCGTATGCTTCCATAAATACCCGAATGCGATAAATTTTAGGTATAAAAGCGATGCGCTATAAACTATATTATCAGTATAGTAAAATATCGTTCACATGAAAAGAGTTGGAAAGAAAGAAACCGCTTATGATACTGGCAATATTTAGATTTATTTAATATACGCTAAGAAATCTTGATAGCGTTGAGTCTAGCAGCCTTACTATGAGTTAGAAAGTTTAAAACCAAAAATTATTTAACGCATCGTCACTTGGGGGTACCAGAAGACTGGAATATAAGTTGGCAGTAGAACAAAAACAATCACAGTATGGACAAACACAGAAATTTTGTATCATTGAAGGATACACAGAGAGAGAGAGTAACGAATACTTCTAAAAGTAGATTTACGCTGTGATTTATATGCCAAAAACGTCTCTATAACGGCTATATACACCATAAAAGGATGCCATTGAAAACGACATATGCTTCTCTCTATTTTACTTCTATTTGGGTTATTTCTGTCTCATATGAAAGTACCCTTTTGAGAAAAATTTTCTGATTTTAACAGCCAAAATCAATTCAAAACAGGCGTGAGTCAAACAGTGACTTTCATAAAACTAATAATCTGTCTGTCAAATCTTCTAGATTAAATTTAAATAAAACCAACTGATAGCCTGGAACCAAAATGAAAAACAGAGTCAAGTGAACGAAACTGTTGTGTACTACCGGTCATCCTGAACATCGCTGTTATCATGAGGTATTAGAAGCAATGTCGTACTGCCCACAAAAGAACATACTTACTGCCGCCACCGGTAGTTTAATCAAGATTGAGCCCACTCAATTAAATCATAATCATGGACTGATTAAAAGATCACCGTTTGAAAAATTCCAAAGATCTGGGTAAAATTGGATTGAAATAAATGTATTTTATTGCAATAAAAAATTGATTTATATATTTTACATTCTTATATATTGTCACATACCGAAAAAAGACTCATGCAGCTTTGTAGGTGGTTTCAAAATGAATAGAATGGTACATTGCGCGCACAATTGACTGTGTTGGATTTCAGTGACTACGGTTGAATTTCCAAAAAAATCTAGCAGAGAGAAATTTTTCCATTCCGGTATTCCTCTCGCTCTTCTCATATCTTGCTGCCGCTGATCTTATATCTCCACTGGATCTATTTCTTTTCCATTCGTAGTTCTCTCGCTCTTCTTATCTTGCTGCCGCCTTATTTCTACACTCTGCTCCTTTGGCTGCTGATTTCCTTCCCATAGCTAGCTCTCTCTTACTCTTGCCCGCCCCTTGTGGGGCCACCACCATTCTTTTTGTGTTATTTTTACTCTCGCTCGTTATCTTTAGCCTCGCTGGTTTCACTCTCATTTGTCTCCGCGCCTTGATCGCCTGGCCTTTCCTCTGATCTCGTGGCATTCCATCTCTGCTCTCTTTGGCTGCTGCTTTCGCCGGCCCCTTTACCCTGCGCCTTGATCTATTTTCTTTCCATCTCTGCTCTCGCCTGCTCTTTTGCCCCTCAATTCAATGCACCATATGTGGGATTCGAACCACGATCCTTGAGTTCGATCATGTCCTAACGCTTCCCCTGAGCTACAGCTACTGGCGAGGATCGGGTAGATTAGAATCTTACTTAATTAACGACGTCACGCTTGGCAGCCTATGACGGGGCCAATTATCCCCAGCAAATTACATTGAACATGCTTCGTTGATTCGAAGCAGGTGTATTCATAATTCAATTGAAAGCGTTCATCTGGGATTATCGTGTGCGCTGCTTTAACTATTAAAGGTGTGAATATCCCATTTTAACTTTGTGGTTCAATTTAGTTTAGTTTTTAGAGAAAATGCGAAGATAATTCAAATTAGTGAATGTGCAAGCCAAATTTCTGACTGTTAGTGGAGTAATATTAACTTGATCATTTCTGTCTCTTGTGCTAACTGGCCGTCGTATCTCTGGTTTACTTTTCTGAATTTATAATACATCTCAGATCAAAATTGGCGCGATTGAAACGATATCACGCACACTAACAACATGAAAAACACCGTGAGTTTTGTCTAAATAGCCCCGCGACAAGTAAAACATGCTACCCCAGCACTAAAGATGAAATGTAGTAAATTGCACGTGCTATGTATATTTCTATTCATTATGACACGCGTCATATTTCCCCGGATTCAGATGAAATATCAACTAAACAATGTGAAGGCTATGGTCAAACAGCCTCATTCAGCCATGCATTCATTCCGGTTCGAGTGTGGAAATTTTTGCTTAATATACAGAGGGTCTCTAGTCCAAATTAAGTATATATACACTTTGAATTGGATTTTCTTTTTAGATACTCGTCATAGAGCATTCATTACTTAGTACAAAGTATGGATAAGTTGTAAAATTTAGGTATTGTTTGCAATTTCATCAACCCACAAAATGACTCCTCACAAGTCTCACTTCATCTCTGGTTCATTGGACCAAAAAGCTCACTATAAGAAATATGCCAAAACTGTTCAGCGTTCTATTGAAGAAGCAAAGCGAGTATATTATACAAACAAATTTAAAGAAAGCAAATCTAATTCAAAGGAAACTTGGAAGACAATAAAGTCCTTAATCTCGCCCAAAAGGAATTTATCTTTCCCTGAAGAAATTCTAAATGGAAATGGTTCCATTGTTAAAAATCCATTGGAAATAACCAATTGTTTCAACAACTATTTTGTGTCTATTGGAAATTCTCTTTCGTCCAAGCTTCCGAATTCTGATGTTTTCAAACGCTATGTGCAAAGGCAGGTCAAAAGTACCGTTTATCTGGAACCAGTGAGTGAAAATGAACTATTAGCTGAACTAACCAAAATTAATATAAACAAGGCTATTGGGCCTGATAATATTCCACCAAAATTCATTAAGTTTACAGCTGATATTATATCTCCCTACTTAGCAAGTCTGTTTTCTTTGTGTATAAAAAATGGGATTTTTCCATCAATTTTTAAAATTGCCAGAGTAACACCACTCCACAAATCTGGAGATCGTAAAGTTTTGTCAAATTATCGTCCCATTTCTGTACTGTCCTCCATTTCCAAAATTTTTGAACGTTTGATTTACACACGCTTAAAACTATTTTTTGACAAGCACAATGTTATAAGTGACTATCAATTTGGTTTCCGTGAAGGCTGTAGTACCACCCATGCCGTGCTTGATATCATGACATCTGCTATGGATGACTTAGAGAACAATAAAATTAATTGTAATGTTTTTCTTGACTTATCGAAAGCTTTCGATACTGTAAATCATTCTATTTTGCTAACCAAACTGTCCATGTATGGTATTCGTGGTGTTGCTGGTAAATTACTGACTAGCTACCTGTGGCAGCGAAGTCAATATGTCAAATTAGATTCCACAACTTCACAATATCTCCCAATATCTTGCGGAGTTCCACAGGGCTCAATTTTGGGGCCTTTACTTTTTATAATCTATGTTAATGATCTAAATAATGCTACCAATAGTGACACCAGAATGTTTGCTGATGACACATGTATTGCTAAAAGCCACCACTGCCCTCATATTCTTCAAATTCTCATAAATAATGAAATAAGCAAAGTGGATGCCTGGATGAGAGCAAATAAATTGACTGTAAATTATTCTAAATCGACCTATATGCTTTCTCACCAAAAAAATATAAGTAAAGCTTTCCATGTATCTTTTGGTGATAAAATGTTAATTGAAGTGTCATGCATGAAATATCTTGGGATAATTATTGACAACAAATTTAAATGGCATGCTCATACTGAATATCTATATAGCAAGTTATCAAGAGTGACTGGGATTATGTTCAAACTTAGACACTATTTGACATTGCATGCTTTAAAAATCATTTACTATTCATTATTTCATTCTTGTATTCTGTATGGTATCGTAACTTGGGGTTGTTGTGACGAAACCAGTCTTAATAAATTACAGCTAATCCAAAATAAAGCAATTCGAGCCATCTGCGGGGTGCCACGCTGGGTAAATTTGAGTAGTTATTACAAAATCCTTGGTATTCTTAGAATAAAAGATCTATATTTTTATGAAATGGGAAGGCTCATGTATCAAGCGGTAAATAGCACTGCCCCTCGCGTAATACAACAATATTTTGTTACAACAAAAAATGCACATACATATGGTACTCGTTCATCTCGAAAGGGATTATTTGTACCACGATTTTCATCCTCGCGGGCCCAAAATTCCATAAAGTACCAGGGTGTGAGAATTTGGAACGATATTAACGAAAACCTAAAGGAAATTCCCAGTTTTAATGTTTTTTCCAAGAAGTATTTCCAGTCTTTTCTGAATAAGTACTGATTCATAACTTTTCTACTTGTACGTTTTTATTTTGTGTCATATAAAACTAAACGCTTTTTCTTGCCGCTTCTATTTTAAATTTGTCTCAATATGTGTCACATTACTCTTGTTGCTCAGTTGTTAGTTACAACAAGTTAAAATGTTTTATAATTGGTATAATATAAAATGTAATCTGTCAACCTTTTTTATGCCAGGAGAGTTGTTTCGATTTAGTGACCGTATGGTCCTTCCAACCTCCTATCAATTCCGTTGTTAGTCGATTTATTCTTCTTTTACTTATCGAATGTTGTTGTTTGTGTTTGATTTATTGGCTAATGACTGGATGATGAATAAACCTCTATCTATCTATCTATCTATCTGACTAGAAGATTAAAACAAGAAATGAGGTGCAAAATTGCTGTGTAGCGAGAAGCGTGTAAATCAGTAAGGCAAACTCGGCGGCTCTTTAGCAGATAATTTGGAATTAATTTGGCTTCTACACGACAAGGATCTGTAGTTAATGTACAATGATCAGAAAGACCAAGGAGCGGACGCTCTGTGAAAAACATTCAGAGCCAAATTAATTTCATATTCTCTGTTGAAACGGCGCTGACTTTGCTTTACTGATTTGTAGGATTTTTGCCAAATAGCCATATGCAATTCATCGTAAAATCCTAAAAATGGATCTGTAGCTGATGCACATAGATCAGGAATACCAAGGAGCAACCACTCGGGAGAAAACATTCAGAGCCGAATTATTTCCAGATAAGGTTACTGCTAAACAACTATTTTACACCTCATTCTTGGTTTATTCTTCTTGTCATTCTGTGGGTTGATAAAAAATGCAAACAATACATAAATTTTACTACTTATCCATACCATGTTTTCTGAAGAAATTAACGCTATATGATAAGTAAATTAAAAGTGAATACTTACTTTTGAGACACCTTGTGTATATATATCATTTATCTGTAAAATTTAGATTCATTAATAGATTCAAAATTTAGTTAGCAAGGCCCAGTCGTTTAGTTGAATTCAGGCTGCATCGCAAAAATTCATTCATTCCTGATTCAACTTACGTCATTGGATTGGGATTAATGAATGGTCGAGAGTTTGCATAAAAGAAAAAATATAATTCAAACTCGGGTACTCCAGACGGTTACCCATGTAAGGATATATTATATAGCTATGGGTAAATTATTTCTGACCGTTACGCCCTTAAAAATACGTAGTTTGGAAGGGATTATTCACTGAGCGACTAATATATTTGACTGCTTTTTAGCCCTTCTCATTCATGTAAAAGAAATTTGTATATGCACCTTTTTGCAGTGGCGGCGCGTCAATAGGGCCAACCGGGACAATGCCCCGGTTGTTTTTTCGGTATAATAAAAAATATTCGAAAAATACCTCAATATCGGTTGCACAGACTGTCTACACTAGCCATATTCTCCCGACATGGTTCATTTTTCGCTCGCAAAGCCTTCGCCGAACGTCGACGGGGCGACGCCGACTTTGCCCCGGTTGCTCATTGTATATCGTATTCTCTCTTTTATCTTCCACTCGCCGCGTTTGTTTTCTGTTTCTTTTACTAAATCATCGGGGCTAGCCCCGAAATTATGACGACACAATGCCGACGTTTCTTACAACAACGTGTTGACATATTCACGCATTCCTTCTCGTTCGTTGGTTGCTTGAAGAGTTGATAGTTTCCTCGCCTTCGTTTTTGTCGCTTGTTTCGCTATTTGAATCAGTTAGAGACCTTTAGTCCATTTGCTTTCGATTTTCCACATTCCTTTTGAGCTCCTCACTTCTTTCAGGCTTCGCATTCCTTAGCCTTAGACCTCATAATGAATAAGGTTGATGCACTACTTCGCACTCCGTTTTCGCAGCTGCCGCTGGAACAAAAATTGGAGGTACAACGTCTTGGGCCTTATCAACCAACAAATTGTTCACTGGAACAATCCCATGACGGAGGAAAGCGTCGGCGTCCATTCTGCGCAGAAACTTGGTATAAAAAACACAAATGGTTGTGTTACAGCGAGGACAAAAATGCACTTTTTTGTTTTTATTGCCTACGTTTTGCTACCGTCCGTGACTCACGTTGGTGTAAATTTGGTTTTAGAGATCTTAAACATCTTTCCGAGCGTGCCAGGGATCATCAATCTTCTATGGAGCATCTGGACAATGCAGTAAAATACCGAACATTCGGAAATGTTAATATTGCAGCACCGTTGGATGGAGGACGCGCGGTTTCTATTCGTCGGCACAACCAAAAGTCGAGAAAAACCGCCATGTTCTCGGTCGATTGATAGAAGTTTTGAAGTTCATTGGTTGTCACGAGCTGTCCCTCCGTGGGCACGATGAACGGGCTGGCTCTTCTAATAGAGGGGTATTTTTGGATATGGTGGAATACACCGCATCCTTAGATACAGTATTGAGAGATCATCTTGATGCCGCAACTGTTTCGAAAGGGACATCTAAGGATATCCAAAATGATTTGCTCGACTCAATGTATAAAATTTATTTACAACATTTGGCTCTGGAAATTGAGAATTGCCAGTTCCTTTCGATTCAGTCTGACGAGACAACTGACATCACGTGCGTTTCCCAACTGGCTGTGATTTTTCGGTTTGTGAAAGATGGTAAACCTACCGAGAGATTTCACAGCTTTGTACCAATCGTTGATCGCACGGCTTGCGGGATATCGGCTGTACTGAAAGAAGTGTTACAGCCTTACAACGCGAAGTCAAAATTGATAGCTCAAACTTATGACGGCACGGCAGTCATGAGTGGGTCGAAACATGGTGTTCAAGTTTATATAAAAGAAGATTTTCCTTATGCGCATTTTTTACATTGTTATGCACACCAATTTAACCTCGTTATTAAAAATATGTGTCTTGATACCCCTCTCGTCCGTATATTTTTTGCAAATGTTTCGGGGTTTTCTTCATTTTTTTCCGTTTCGCCGAATCGCTCAGACCTCCTTCGCCAGATATGTAGCCGCCGTCTCCCAGCTTGTGCACCAACACGTTGGAACTTCCAATCACGCGTGGTGCAGGGCGTGTCCGAAATTAGGTCTGAGCTCATTGAGTGTTTCAATGGCATTCAGAGCTCTCCGGTTTGGGACGAACGCTCTGTGAGGGAGGCGGCAGGTCTAAAGCGTCTGCTAGAAGATGGTGAGTTTTCATTTTTTCTCGCTTTTTTCTCCACAATATTCTATCACGTGAATGTATTATACGGCGCATTGCGGTCAAGGCTAATGGATGGAGCGTCTGTGCAGTCGTGTATTTCAGACTTCTGCGATGCTGTATCTCGTATCCGGGAAACAATCAAATACGACGACACATGGAGTGCTTCTTTACGCCGCGGGCAAACAACGCAGCGTTTGTATTTGTCTGCAAAGGAATGCTGTGACATTCTGGTGAATCAAATAGGCGATCGTCTGCGCACTGAACACCTTGCCGCGTTCTCTTTGATGAACCCCAAAAATTTTTCAAAATTTGCACGTCAATTTCCCATCCATTTGTTGGCCCATGATAAACGTGGGTAAATTGGAAAATGAAGTGCGATGTATATACACCAACCAAAAGTTTTTGAACATCACATCAACTTGCGCGCTCTATGGGTTCCTCATAGATAACACTCTAGTAACTACCTTTTCTGGACATCATTTTGACGACGCCTATTTCTTCCGCCGACGCAGAGCGAACATTCAGCACGCTGAAGTGTATTAAAACTTATCTCAGAAACACAATGAAGCACGATAGATTAAATTCCTTGGCTGTTTTATCCATTCACAGAGACGTTATTTCTGGGATGCATGACTTTAATCAGCGCGTATTGAGCATTTTGCTTCCAAGAAACCGCGTCGTGTTGCATATATGTTCAAGCAGTAGAAGTCTAGCAGCATATATATCTATGTGTGAGCGACGCATGTCCTTATCTTTGCATTGACTTTCCTTTCTTCATAGTAACGTTTTAAACATCATTTTAGGTTTTGTCTGCTTTCCCAAAGTTTCTGTTAATATGTCATTGTATTTATCTGGGTAAATATTGCCTTTCCTTTTGAAAGAGGTTTCAAAATAAACTATGTCTATATTTATTAATCCCTTGACTCGGTTTTAAATACACTTTCTTATCGTTAAAAATTGTCGCTTTTGCCGATTGGTTGTTACCGATGGAATGGCCTTTATACTCATAAAATGGTGGGAGAACTTACAGCGCTCATCCTGTCCCCGTAGATGGGGGTGACTTGGTCCCGCAGTAGCTTGCCCCGGTTGTCAAAATGACCACGCGCCGCCACTGCCTTTTTGAGTTGGATTAAAAAATGCAGAATTTCCACAATAATAACACGACCTGAACTGCGACATGCTAAGGTGTTTCATTCTAGAGAAGGATATCGCAGAGCATTCGTTGAAAAAGACCAAGCGTGCAAATAATAGATTATTTCCTGATTTTTTTGCCTTGCAAGTAAATATAGTTTCTGAAAAGTAACCCAGACATGTCGATATCGAACGACTTGATTTTTTTTTTACGGATCAGGGCGACATAGATGGAATCCAGCCCAAAGGCCTTCATGCCCAACATGTGTCGCCGGCAGTTCTATGGCTCATTCTCCAAAAATAGAGATCACCTTGCCTCTTACTGTGGTTTACTTCCTTTCATCACTTCCGCTACTTTTGTGATGGTATTATCGTATTGAGTTTTCCGCCTTCAATTGGGCGATACTTGCGCGAGGTTACTTGTGACTCCAGTTATTGTCTTGTTGTAACCAGGGAGACTATGCTACTACTTGTGGAAGTTTTTGTTATTTTTCAAATTCATTTTACTTTTTTCCTCTACCTCTGATGGGTTTGGTAGTTCCAAATGATGTTTCCAAATGATGCGTTTATTTTCCAAGTTTGCTTTTGATGTGAGTATATCCATTGGCAATTGATGAGCTTCGTTTTGTTCCAAGTTGGCTGGAGCGGATGTAGTTTCGTCATGTGTTCTGTCAAATTAGGAGGGTTTTTCCGTGTCGCGAGCTCCAATGTTGTGGACTAATACTGTCACATATGCACCTCCTTTTGCAGGAGGGCGAGATGGCGTATTCCCAATCGTTGACGACTCTTTCAGTGGTCTGGCCGTTTTTAGTTGTAGTTGGTTAGATGGAGGACTAACAAGACTTTCATCAACGCATTCTGACCACTCACATATTTCCTTGATATCTGTTGAATCCAAGCTGGAGGTGGAAAATTTGTGTACATCGAAGTCCAATTTGTTCTTTTCCATTTCCGGTTGCTTATTTTTGGCTGTGAGGTCGAATGTTTTGTTTGATTCTTTCGGAGGTTGTGAGTCATTTTGGTTGCTTGTCAGTTGTCCTTCGGGTAGATTTTCTTCTTCCCTTTGTGCGTTGTCTTGCCTTAGCTGTACCATTGGATCTGCTAATTGTTGTTCTTTTGATCTCGACGCTCTTTGAAAAGGTGGTTGTAAGACATTTTTTGATGTTACCTTCATGTTTCCTTTTGGGTATTTCACGAGAGTCTTGGAAATTCTCTTCGCTTTAGAGGACATTGTCTTTGAAGATGTCCAGATTCTTTACAGTATCTGCAAACAGGATCGTTGACACAGTCTTTGAAGGTGTGGCCCATTTGCAGGCATTTCCCGCAGGTAGGAGTGTATAGCTCACGAGGCAGATATGTCTTGCATTTTTGTCCCACAATTGTCAAGTAATCTGGCAGTCGTTCCTTCTTGAAGTTCTCTATTAGGAAAGAGACGTAACCGTTGTATATGTTTGTTCCGCGGTACCAGTTCTTGAATGCATTCTTTACCTCTCCACAACCAAGTTGGTTGATTTTTGAAACTGCATTCGTGAAAGTAGTTTCCTCTGGTATGCCTCTTACGGAAATACGAGTCGGGGCGTCGCTTGGTAAAGATACCGTGATGGTTGTACCGGATGTTTGTATCTGCCCACCAGTTGATCTCAGGAACCTCTCGCGACAGCGTGCCTCAGGACTGTCCAAAGCAGCAAAGGTTAAAATCCACGTACCTTTCTGCCCTTCGAATAGGCCTTAAATGTCCCCGCGGCTTGATTTTTTCTTACGGACCAGATCGATACACCTGGAATCAAGCCCGAAAGGCCTTCATACCCAGAGTGTAACGACCGAAGTGTGATTTTATACGGATTATTTTCCGTGCCAGGGAAGTA
Organism: Styela clava; assembly: GCF_964204865.1. Taxonomy (NCBI): domain Eukaryota; kingdom Metazoa; phylum Chordata; class Ascidiacea; order Stolidobranchia; family Styelidae; genus Styela; species Styela clava. The sequence goes on from NC_135257.1 coordinate 22,436,392, forward strand.
TCACCTGTAACCATTTGGTGGTTAACTTCCTCTTATCACATCCGCTATTAAATTGGATGGTATTATCTTATTCAAAAGCGTGATTTTCAGGCGTTTTATATGTACGATCTGAGCTGCTATTTATGGTGGGTTGCTGTAGTCGGTCATTTTTTCTTCTTGCCAATTAGTTTGAGTTCCAGAGTGGTTGCAAACGAGGATTCCGAGGATGATGTTTCTGATCGATTCCGCATGTTTGTATAGTCTGTTTCCAAGGTTTTTTCAGTGAAGTCCAGATCCAGTTGTCGTGACAGGGGTATGTTTGTTTCTATGTTAGCCGGTGCAGAGAGTTTCTCATTCGGTGATGCGCTAAACAGAGAAGGCGGTGTTAGGTCCCGGGATTTAAGATTATGAACTTCTACATTTACGTAGCCTTCTCCTTTTGATTGCGGATTGAACAATGTATTTCCTATAGTTGAGGTTTGTTTGAGACGCAGTGCCTTCCTGGTATTTGGTGGTACTCGTTGTTGTGGAGTCTTTAACGGACTTTGTGTTCTTCCAGGATCTTCACATTGGGACCAGTTTAACGACCCACTTGCATCTGATCTTGAGGGAGAAAACTCATCTACCTCACCTGGTTGTTGGAGAGTTGATGGCCCGGTGTTTGGTGACTCTTTGCTTTGGAGTGACCACGGTGTTTGTTGACTCAGGAAGACGTGGATATTTTTTGTGTCGGAGGCTGCAATTCTTCTGGATATGTCCAGCTTGCTTACAGTGCCTACATACCTCTTCATTTTCACACTGACGGAATACCGGACCGGTCTGCAGGCACCTTCCGCACGCAAGTGGGGATGTAAAGTTCACGAGGAAGGAAAGTTTTACAGTTCAAGCCGCCAACAGTTATGAAGTCAGGCAGGAGATCTTGTTTGAAATCGTCGATCAGAAATGAAGTGTGACCGTTATATACATTTGTTCCGCGGTAATAGTCCACACCCAGTGTTGTTGATCATTGTGGAGACTTTTGGGAAGTTTGCTTCGAAAGATATTCCACGTATTGATATTCTGGATATTTATTGGTTTTACAAACAGAGTATATACATGAAAAAACAAAGAAAAAGAACATATACTTTTAAATGATTTACATTGAGTATTACTCTACGTTAGAGTGTGCTTCTTAACTGGGTTCGTCGAACATCTCAGAGGTCGTATTTGTCTTGGGTGTATATTCTGGAGCCTGGTTGCAAGTCATACAACCAGGTGTTATAGTTACAACTGTAGGCCTTCGCTTTTTGTGTATCAGTGGTGTATTCGTGTTAACAGTATTACGCAGTAATTATCTGCCCTTTTAGACAGTCTGAGATTCTGGTTACAAGTCGTTTAATACGTCGTTCGTGCCAGCCGGGTTATATGGCTGTTACTTGCACATAATTCATTTCAGCATTTTTGGGCATTTATGGTTAATTCGGGACAGTTTTCAGCATTTAAGCTTTAGGGATTAATATGTATGAATCAATTAAGGGGTTGCAACTCTTGGTTGGACTCATGTTGGGGATGTAAAGTTCACGAGGAAGGAAAGTTTTACAGTTCAAGCCGCCAACAGTTATGAAGTCAGGCAGGAGATCTTGTTTGAAATCGTCGATCAGAAATGAAGTGTGACCGTTATATACATTTGTTCCGCGGTAATAGTTTCTGGTGGCACTTCTTACCTTTCCACACCCAGTGTTGTTGATCATTGTGGAGACTTTTGTGAAGTTTGCTTCGAAAGATATTCCACGTATTGATATTCTGGATATTTATTAGTTTTACAAACAGAGTATATACATGAAAAAACAAAGAAAAAGAACATATACTTTTAAATGATTTACACTGAGTATTATACTCTACGTTAGAGTGTGCTTCTTAACTGGGTTCGTCGAACATCTCAGAGGTCGTATTTGTCTTGGGTGTATATTCTGAAGCCTGGTTGCAAGTCATACAACCAGGTGTTATAGGTACAACTGTAGGCCTTCGCTTTTTGTGTATCAGTGGTGTAACAGTAATACGCAGTAATTATCTGCCCTTTTAGACAGTCTGAGATTCTGGTTACAAGTCGTTTAATACGTCGTTCGTGCCAGCCGGGTTATATGGCTGTTACTTGCACATAGTTCATTTCAGCATTTTTGGGCATTTATGGTTAATTCGGGACAGTTTTCAGCATTTAAGCTTTAGGGATTAATATATATGAATCAATTACGGGTTGCAACTCTTGGTTGGACTCATGTTAGGTGAATATACATGATATACTTTGGGGCGGGGTTGATGTTTATAATATTCATCAATGGTTATGTCAAGGTTGAGGATAGTTTTTACTATTTCTACTACGTGATTCTATGGTTACTTATATGAGCCGAATTATATCCACGATCCATTCGAGGTAGTATTATGTCATTTGGACTTATATACCAGCGCGTTTTTCTATTCTACCGTTTGTGGTATATTTCGAAATCTCATGTGATTTTTGCACATGTATAAGGAAGGACATGGGATTCTCTTTTGGTTCTGGGGTTTGATTCATGCACTCATATATCCATACAATATACAATATATACGTATCTACACGGGAGGCCTCTTTGTAGTTTGGTAATACTACCGCATAGAGAAAGGAGAAGAAAAAACATATATAAAATACTAGACCAAAAACAGTTGGGATTTCGGTTGTCGACATTGCATGGGGAATCATCATATTCCACGTATTGATATTCTGACTGGGGCTTGATAAAATTTTGAAATCAGATTCCGAACTCGATGACATCAGTAGCCTACTAATTATTTCTTTTTAAGCTACTAATTATGGTTATTTATTACCAATTGAGATTCCAGCCTACATTTAGGAATGCCGTCAGTCATGTTTTGGCGACGTACGATTGAATCATCTCATTGGCATTCTCGACCAGTATAACGCTTTGAAGTTGGTCGCAAGAGAGTGAAGTTCAGTTAGATGATCGGTTCGTGACTAAGGCGCCGTTAGGTAATGTACTGAGGAGTATAGCGCCATCGGTCGAAGATAAGTAAGTTGAGCGAGGTCGTACAATGGATCGAGGGTAGGTTGAGGGATATAGGACAGTGGGTCGAGGACAGGAAGGTTGGAGGAGATGAGTCGGTGGGTCGAGGATAGGAAAGTTGAGAGGCATAAGGCAGTGGGTCGAGGACAACTAAGTTGAGGTAGGTAGAACAGGGGGGTCGAGGATAGGAAGGCTGAGGGAGATAGGTCAGTGGGTCGAGGGTAGGAAAGTTGAGGGGGATAAGGCAGTGGGTCGAGGACAACTAAGTTGAGGTAGGTAGAACAGGGGGTCGAGGATAGGAAGGCTGAGGAAGATAGGACAGTGGGTCGAGGATAAGTAAGTAGAGAAAGGTAAGACAGTGGGTCGAGGAAAGGAAAGTCGATGAAGGTAAGACAGTGGGTCGAGGATAGGAAAGTTGAAGGAGAATGGCCAGCGGGTCGAGGATAGGGAGATAGGGCAGTGGGTTGAGAATAGGAAAGTAGAGGGAGATAGGGCAGGGGTTCGAGGATAGAAAGATAGGACAGTGGTTGACTTTGCTTAACTTCCGATCTCAGACTTGCACGGGTTTAATCAACGTAACCTATTCGCGGACCTCAGTCGATGCTTCTGTTTGGTTATTTTAACCAACCAGCGTCATTCGTTCAACCGCTGAGATATTTGAAGCTTAACGTTGTAAACAACACGTATTTATCATAAATACAAGTATCTATTATATAAGAATAAATATATTCGGTATGACCGGGACACTGTTTTAAGGGAAATATATCCCAGTCGTATTTGGTTCTTTCAATCAATTTTATTAAGAAAACTCTAATAATTTATATGTCTTTCTGGTAAGCAATTACATAATTTTAAAAAGCAGACTGAAGCCGCCTGGAATTTGGGACAGTAAATGTTCCTTTCCAATAAAATTGGCATGAATGAAGCAATAAAAGTGTGACGCAAAAAGCACAAGTGGGAGAATGGCAATGTTATAAAAAACACGACAGTGTAGTGCAAGCAAGACAAGTGTTGTGAAAGCAAGTGTGTGAAAAGCAAGAAAAGTTTGTTACAAACATCACATATGTGCGACAAACGAGATAAAAATGAAACCAGCATGGATTCGGCGTGTCCTTAACAAATATTGAAACTAATTTATTGAGAAAGACAACGTAGTCTAACCGAATTCGGGCTGTGTTTTAAAAAATTTGTTATTTCTGATCAAAATTACTTTATTGTTTTGAAATTATTGAATGATAAAAAGTTCGCAAAAAGACAAGGGACAGTAAATGTGCTTTCCCAATAAAATTGGATGGAACAATACAAGTGTTATGCAAACAGCACAAGTAGAGAAATTGCAAGTATATGGCAAACAGGACAAGTATTGTGTGAGCAAGACAAGTGCATGAATTCAGCGTATATTTAATGAGTAATGGTACCGTAGTCTAGCCGAATTTATGCTGTAATTCAAATATTTTGTTATTCCTGATAGAAAATATTTTATTGCATTGAAATTATTGAATTGTAGAAAGCCGTGCACGATTTCAATCAACGTAACCTGGTCGCGGACAACGGTCGATGCTTATTTTTGGTTACTTATATTCAAACTGGGTCGTTCGTTCAACAGCTGAGCCCTACGAATCGTAACGTTGCAAACAACATGTATTTATGATAAATATAAGTATCTATTATAAAGGTAAGAATATATTCGGTATGACCGGGACACTGTTTTAAGCGAAATACATCTCAGTCGTATTTGTTCCGCCAGTCAATTGTGTTAGGAAGAAACTCTATGTCCTTCTGGTAAGCTATTACATAATTTGAAAATTGTTAATAATTTGTGCTTTTCCAATAAAATTGGAATCAATGAAGCAATACAAGTGTAACGCAAACGGCAAAAGTGGGAGAATAACAAGTATATGACAAACGGGACAAGTGTCGTGCAAGCAAGACCAAAAAGGGGGAAAAGCAAGACAAGTTTGACACAAACATTACAAATGTGGGACAAACGAGTCGAAATGAAATCAGCGTGAATGCGGCGTGTCCTTAACAAGTATTCATTCTTAATTTAATGAGGAAGGAACCGTAGTCTAACCGAATTATGGTATGGAATGGTAGAACGTTTGCAAAATGACGAAGATCCGGTTTCAGGTAATCCCAGGCGGTCACCCATGCAATTATTAACCGAGGTCGACTTTGCTCAACTTCTATCCTAGACGTGCATGGGTTTAATTAATCAACGCAACCTGTTTGGGTATTGTAATCAAGCTCAAGCGTTCGTTCAACAGCTGAGACCTACAAAGCGTAACGTTGGATACAACATGTATTTATCATAAATATAAGTATACATTATATTAATAAGAGTATATTCGGTCTGAACGGGACACAGTTTTTCGAGCGAAATACGCCCCAGTCGTATTTGGTCCTCCAGTCAATTTTATTAAGAAAACTCCAATAATTTATATGTCCTTCTGGTGAAAAATTACAGAATTTGAATAAGCAGACTGAACTCAAAACAGCTGGGGGCAAAAGTACACAGTTCTAAGCGTTTTAATATTTTCAAAAGAGACTTACTTAAGCTACCACTCCAAGAACAATCAGTAGCCTAGGAAGGAGCACATTTGTAAGCAACCACTTATGATGATTAAGTACCGATTGATATATCAACCTGCATTTAATTGTTAGCCATATAGGCATATTTCGTCGTCGTACTCTTTAATTATTACATTGGCATATTCAAGCCGTAAGCATGATAGTTTGCATAATCGCATGTAAAGAAGGCTTGAAGTCGAGGAAGAAAGGCTGCGGAAGATAGGGCAGTGGTTCGAAGATAGGAAGGTTGGGGTGATGGGGTAGTCGGTCGAGATTGAAGAAGATAGGGCAGTGGATCCAAGATGGAAAGGTTTTACTTTAGGCGGATAGGGTAGTGGGTCAAGGTTAAAGAAGATAGGACAGCGGGCCAGAGATGGGAAGGTTGAAAGAAAAAGTGCAGTGGGCCGAGGATAGACAGGTTTAGAGAAATAGGGCAGCGGGTGGAGGATAGGAGAGATAGGACAGTGGCTCGATGATAAGTAGGTTAGTCAAAGATAGGAAGGTTGATGGAGATGGGTCATTGTGTCAGTAATTGGAATGTTAAGAGAGATGTGGCGGTGGGTTGAGGATAGGGATGTTAGGATAGAGAGGGCATTGGGTTAGGGTTAAGAAATTCGTGCTAAAAAGTAGTCAAATATATTAGTCGCTCAGTGAATAATCCCTCCCAAACTACGTATTTTTAACCTGGTCCAGACGAGCAATCAGGCCCAAGTTTGTAAACCTATTTTTATTCATGTCATACGACCTCAAGATTTACCCATATATTTAAAGACATGCCGAAATCGTGCTAGTTTCAAGAACGGCGTTCTAATCCCACATTTCCAAAGTTTGTGCCCCTTGGCTTACTTGTTAAACATTTTAAATGCTTGTCACACAGTTTTCCTGCTTGTACAACACTTGTTCTGTTTGTCGTATACTTGCCACGATAATCTCCAAGTTGTTCTTCTTTCGTCGCACTGGTATTGATGTGTATACATTACGATTTTGATAGGAAGTCACATATACTGTCCCAAATTATTTGCTGCTTTGGTCTGGATTTTGAAAATTCTGTAATTGCTTAACAAGAGGACAGACATATAAGCTATTGAAATTTTTCACGCCCTAAACCGGGCTGTAAGTTGGGTAACGGTCAGTACTAATTTACCATATATACTAATATGGACGCCCGTCTGGAGTACCCGAGTTCGAATGCTATCCTTTCTTTTTGCAAGCTCTCGACCATTCAATAATTTCAATTCAATGACGTATTTTGGAACAGGAATAAATGAATTTTTAGAATACTGCCTGAATTCAGCTTAACGACTGGGCCTTGCTCACTAAATTTTTGATAAATACTTGGTAAAGCCATGCCGAAATTGTGCTGTTTTCAAATGCGGCGTTCTAACCCCACATTTGTAATGTTCGTGTCCAACTTGGTTTACTTGTTAAACATTTTTACCCTTTGTTACACAGTTGTCCTGCTTGTACAACACTTATTCTGTTTGTCGTATACTTGTCACGATAATCTCCAAGTAGTTCTTCTTGCGTCACACTGATATTGTTTGTATTCATTCCGATTTTGATAGGTAGGCACATATACTGTGCCAAATCTTTTGCGGCTTTGGCCTGCTTTTTAAAATTTTTGTAATTGCTTACCAAAACGACTTATTTATTCTGAATAACCGCTGTTTAAAATGTTACGCTCCACCGGTTGTTTCAGTTAAACCAACTCCGTCGCATGAATATAAATAACCAAACTGAGGAATAGATCGTCGCACAATACCAGCTTACATTGATTCACCCATGTAAGTTGCTTAAGGGCGTAACGGTCAGAAATAATTTACCCATAGCTATATAATATATTCTTACATGGGTAACCGTCTGGAGTACCCGAGTTCAAATTCTATTCTTTCTTTTTTGCAAACTCTCGACCATTCATTAATCCCAATCCAGTGACGTATTTTGGATCAGGAATGAATGAATTTTTACAATACAGCCTGAATTCAACTAAACGACTGGGCCTTGCTAACTAAATTTTGAATCTATAAATGAAACTAAATTTTACAGATAAATGATATATATACACAGGGTGTCTCAAAAGTAAGTATTCACTTTTAATTTGCTTTTCAGGTACTCATTATATAGCGTTCATTCCTTCAGAAAACATAGTATGGATAAGTAGTCAAATTTATGTATTGTTTGCATTTTTTATCAACCCACAGAATGACAAGAAAAATAAACCAAAAATGAGGTGTATAATAGTTGTTTAGCAGTGAACTTATTTGGATTTAATTCGGCTCTGAATGTTCTCTTCCGAGTGTCTGCTTCTTGGTATTCCTGATCTATGTGCATCAGCTACAGATCCATTTTTATAAATTTACAATGAATTGCATATGGCTATTTGGCAAAAAAGCCTACAAATCAGTAAAGCAAAGTCAGCGCCGTTTCAACAGAGAATATGGAATTAATTTGGCTCTGAATGTTTTCCACAGAGCGTCCGCTCCTTGGTCTTTCTGATCATTGTACATTAACTACAGATCCAGTTTTCATTAACTTACAATGAATTGCATAAACTGTTTGTCGTGTAGGAGCCAAATTAATTCCAAATTATCTGCTAAAGAGCCTCCGAGTTTGCCTTACTGATTTACACGCTTCTTGCCAAACAGCAATGTTGCACCTCATTTCTTGTTTTAATCTCCTAGTCATTCTGTGGGTTGATGAAAATGCAAACAATACCTAAATTTTACAACTTTTTTATACTATGTACTAAGTAATGAATGCTCCATGACGAGTATCTAAAAAGCAAATCAAATTCAAAGTGTATATATACTTAATTTAGACTAGAGACGCACTGTATATTAGGCTGTGCTGGATTGTCCATTAGTCAAAATAAGCACGTGCTTAGGGAACCAATGAAAATGGGGCAAAAATTTCCATACACGAACCGGAATGAATGCATGGCTGAATGTGGCTGTTTGACCATAGCCTTCACATTGATTAGTTGATATTTCATCTGAATCCGGAGAAATATGACGCGTGCCATAATGAATAGAAATATACATAGCACGCGCAATTTACTACATTTGATCTTTAGTGCCTGGGGTAGCATGTTTTACCTGTCGCGGGGCTATTTAGACAAAACTCACGATGTTTTTCATGTTGTTAGTGTGCGTGATATCGCTTCAATCGCGCCAATTTTGATCTTAGATGTATTATAAATTTAGAAAAGTAAACCAGAGATACGACGGCCAGTTAGCACAAGAGACAGAAATGATCAAATTAATATTACTCCACCAACAGTCAGAAATTAGGTTTGCACATTCACTAATTTGAATTATCTTCGCATTTTCTCTAAAAACTAAACTAAATTGAACCACAAAGTTAAAATGGGATATTCACACATTCAATAGTTAAAGCAGCGCAAACGATAGTCCCAGATGAACGCTTTCCATTGAATTATGAATACACCTGCTTCGAATCAACAAAGCATGTTCAATGTAATTTTCTGGGGATAATTGGCCTCGTCATAGGCTGCCAAGCGTGACGTCGTTAATTAATAAGTAAGATTCTAATCTACCCGATCCTCGCCAGTAGCTGTAGATCAGGGGAAGCGTTGGGACATGATCAAACATTAGGATCGTGGTTCGAATCCCACATATGATAGATTGAGTTGAGGGGCAAAAGAGCAGGCGAGAGCAGAGATGGAGAGAAAATAGATCAAGGCGGGGGGTAAAGCGACCGGCGAAAGCAGCAGCCAAAGAGAGCAGAGATGGAAGGGCACGAGATCAGAGGAAAGGCCAGGCGGTCAGGACGAGGAGACAAATGAGAGTGAAACAGTTAACAAGCGAGACTAAAAATACCACGATAAGAATGATTAGCCTCGAACCCCACAAGGGGCAGGCAAAGAGGAAGAGAGCAGCAAAGAAGCCCAAAGGAGCAGAGCAAGAGCCCACCAGTGGCAGCAAGTTAAGAAGAATAGCGATAGTGGAGGATACAAATGGAAAAGCCCGATCACCCCCCAATCGAAAACAGATCAGCCAAGAAAAGATCCCAAACAACACTCAAACAAAGTAGACAGACAGCAGCAAAAGATAATGAGCGCGAGTGGGAAATAACGAACGCAAAAGCGGGGCTAATATGAATACAAAAAAATATAAACTACGGGAACGAACGAACAAAAAAATACCACAAATAAACAAAAACATCCTGGAACCAAGAAAAAAGCTAGGGCGGAAGAAAAGGAGGAGCGAGAGGGAAATTTACCGAACGAAAAATAGCGATACAAGAAAAATAGTGAGAAAATAAATCAGGAGCCCAAGAAAATGAACAAGCAAAATCGTAAGGTAAAATTGAGAGAAATAAAATAGAGAACCCAGAAGCAGTGGAGAGGACAGAATGAAATAAAATAAATAAAGCAAACTTTATTTGGAAGACTAAAAAAAAAAAAAAACCTTATTTGGAAGACTAAAAAAAAAAAAAAAAAACTTTTTCGTTCTCGTGCGAACTTGTGCGGACGGGCGACGAGAATAATTAAGAGGTGGATCCGCAATCCAATTTTCCCAATTACTCTCTGAAAATCGGCATTATAAAATATTAAAACTAAATATACTTAATTTTCGTTATAGTAACTCGCGACAGATTAAAAACGATATTTAGACATTGTAAATCACCAAATTCGTTGCTATGTCAGATTTTTTTTGGAAATTCAACCGTAGTCACTGAAATCCAAACACAGTCAATTGTGGGCGCAATGTACCATTCCATTCATTTTGAAACCACCTACGAAGCTGCATGAGTCTTTTTTAGGTATGTGACAATATATAAGAATGTAAAGTATATTAATCAATTTTTTATTGCAATAAATGGAATGGTAACCGGACAAGAGACCGTGGTCCGCCACATGGTTGGTTGCACAGTTTTATCGGATTTCCTCTCCTCCGGGATAAATATGTAAATCCTATTATCATATAATTTCGAACTTTTCGCTTAGCCGCACACAAAGGTCACCGCGCAACTGGCCAGTGGCTACGCAGCGGCGCTATTTGGTTCGCCGTCCCGTGACCTGCGTGATGTTTTTTTTTATTGTAGATTGTGCATACACGGAAAATAGATTTCACACGGTACAAATATACCGTAATATGTTTTAACGTTAAATATTTGTAGTGTCTATTTTTATATTTCGAAATTCTGATATTGGAAGTGCCAGGCTTCAGACGTACGGTACATAGGTACAACCTGACATCAGTACCGGTACATTTACTTTGTCTATCTTCTAGATCTTTATGTTTCTATATGACTGTATGCTGATTTTGTAGTTTGTTTTGAGGTGCCAGATTCGTTTCTATGTGACATTTGGTGGGACATTTTGCTGTTTTGTATAAATTGTACAAGTGATGACTGGATGAAGTGTTCTAATGTCAGAATGTAACGTTAAGTCTATCCGTAATCTATTTACCAGTTAAAATTACACTGTCAGACTGTGCAGGTGTCACAGTGCAGCAGTGTGAGGGTGGCGGTGATGTGTATTATCTACTTACAGACTTAGCAATATAATGTTGGTATTGTCGTCAGTTTTCAACTTATCTCAAAAAACAAAGTTACAAATCTTCAAACAGTCGAATGGTGGAATTTAAGAAGTGCCGTAATAAGTCTCTCTTTTGTGCTCAACGATGATTGGTGGTGCATAATTCGGGCAAGAAATGTAAAGGAGTGTTATCTCAAAATGAAAGATAAATTTAAGTATATTCCAATAGTACTACAAAAAGTGTCTCAGTTTTTTCCGAATAGCCGGGTGAAAATACTGCTGTGTAAGTTGTCACACACATCACGCGAATTGTGTTCCGTTCTTGGCATGTGTGCAAACCACCAAATTTTATTTAAAAATAGTACAGATGTTATCGAATTGCTAAATGAATTGATCAATTTTATTCAGACTTTTACATCTATATTGCTTGTTATAATAACTGGTCCTGCCATAGTGTTGCCAAATTTCAGTAAAAGATACTGCAAGACACTCTAAGACACTGTTCTCGTTAAAAATATAATTTTGTCCACTGAAATTTCAAAAATATTTTTGTCGAGTAGGCCTACTAACATTATGATCAACAACAACATATTAATACAATAATGGAGATATATTTAGATTTGTGGCAACTTACGTTGGTTGGAATCAAGGCCATTATCTTTGCGCCCACGTACATTTAAAACATTTCACCTAGTTTTTAGAAGTAATACAATTTCATTTATTCGGCCGTATTTCGATTTTTTTTTTTTATCTTTTAAACGGAAAATATTGGAAACTAAAAACAAAACGAAAAAACATCATGGAAATATCAATCGGCTCTAATTTACCCAAAATATTAATTCGAAGAAATTGTTTGGGGAACTGAAAATTTCAAAAATATATTCTCATTCTCGAATTTGAATTCAAAGAATTATCGTTATTTTAATCACACGCAAATGAATTTATTTAATCATACTTTAGCGCAATTATTAATCAATATTTAGTTATATTCTGTAATTATTATAATTATTTGTATAAATCAAGGATTTCTATGTTACTGATGATGGTACAGAGGAACAAAATACAACCACGCAGACGTTGACCCCATGAAGATCCGAGAAAGAATATCCATTCATCATCCCTCGATACCGTTCTATAGGGTTGGAATCAACTAATAAAAGGTAAACATTGGTACTGTTCTTATCATCAGTGTCTAATTCACTTGGAAGCCATTTAAGGAATGAATCTGCAGGCGTAACGTCACGAGTCTGAAAAGAAAAATTACGTACATCAATTTGATCTATCTTGATCGCGTTAATATTCGAAATTATAAATATATATATAAATCTGAACTTGTATAAATAGCATAGTATCCAGCATAGCGCTGGATCGAAATGGATTGCTGTTCATATAAAAGTTAACATATTTTTCTTTTAAATATTACTACTCAAGTAATCCATAATCGCATTGTGCGATTTTTCATCTCAAATTATTCCAACACTTGCGTTACGTTTCTAACAAATATCAACTGCTTCGTTGTAGTTGGCATCCGATATACACAGCAAAATATCAGATTTTTTCAACCTGTTATTTCCAGTTTTCTAAAAAGTAACATAAGAGTAATATTTTTCAATTAATCGTTGCTACAAATAATAAGCACAAGGCCTTCTAACAATACTTCAATATATTAAAATCCAATTAGCCGACAACCGGTCGAGTTTGGGAAAGAAAGGAATTCTGTCATATAATTCTCATGTTCTTCCAGGTGTCAATTATTGAGAAGAATATTATATTTTATAACCTCTATAATGCGAATTATTCTTAAGGTATTTATAAACTACAAATTAGATTGAATGAAATATTCACCTGGAGGAGGAGTTGATTTCAATGTTGTTCGAGTCTTTGTTGTTGGTTTGGTGATCTGCCTGGATTTATTTGGAAGCTGCTGAGGCTTCTACGTAACAGTTAGTTTTATTCAATACGAAATATCGCTAAACGTTAGAATAAGTATTGGAAACACATATTTGTGACTTGCTAAAATGACAAATCTTTTGTCACGCATTCCAATCTTACAAATCTCTAACGTTCTAATTGTTCAGAGTTAGACTTGAAAATTAATTGGCAACATGAGCTAGTCATGTACATATAATAATACTTTCTATTGACAATCACGACAAATGCTAATAGTATTGTCATTTTGATTAGGAAGTTTGGTAATTTTTCGACTTTATTGCTGGAATACATATACGACTTCGGAGATGTACTTACTCTGAGCGCTAAACCATATCCCGGCAAACTACAATGTCAACAATGAAAATTATTCGATGAATTTCATCTTCTTTATATTTTATGTGTCTTCTGTCAACTTATTATTCATGTCTTGTACTTTGGCCAAACCTAATAAAATATAACATTTAGACTCTCAGAATAAAATGAACAATATTTTGTTTTGCTCAAAATATATCCAGGGTGTGCAACAGGCGACACACGGGACAAAATCTGGCCCGTCAAGCCATTTAGTCTGGCTCTCGTCAACAATAAAAATTTCCCCCTTCCAGCATAAAATCCTAATCATAATGTTATTTTGCTCTTGTCGCTGCGTTGAATCTTTTGCCGTTGTGCCCCTGTGTCTTTATTACTGTGAGGCTATTCCATAGCCGAATTTTCTTTTCTTGCCTTTTCCGCTCTGGTTGTCTCTAATGTATTTCGTTGCTACAGGCTCATAATGCTTGTACACCGCATTATATTGTGACGTAATGATCCCTTATTGTTGTTGCTTGCTTCAATTTGTTGTGTACATGAAAATACTAGATGTTTGTGTGACCCATCTAGATGCCTGACGTTGGCTATATGGCCCATCGATACAAAACGTTGCACAACCCTGATTTATATAGTGCATTCAAAACAATAGTTAAAAAAAAACGCACTTGCCATTGTATTTACTCCAATGCGTGGAATGCATCATATTGTTTTCGCCATAACGACTTAGATCAGAATTTAATTTGCATTACCTTTCTTATCGCATTGTTTATTTTCTTTTGTACATTCAATTCTTCCAACAAATTGATATTTATTTCTTGAACATTAATCAATTAAAACAGGAAATATCATTTTGGGGGATATATGAGTCAGTATATAATAGTATAAATACAGGAATATTCAAAGAGTTGAAGAAAGTTTCAAACAATTAGAGTCGAGAGAGAACAAATTTTTAACAACTGCATCACGACTCTCAGAAACTATATTTAACACCCCATTTCAAAATAGTTCAGATTCTAACTTTGATAAGTTACTAGTGATGAAGCTGTATAACCTTAAGCTTCGCTGTCAAGATACCAGAAATAAGATGAAAAGCTCCATAATGTGCACTTACCTTTCTTCAACTCTTATTTCAGTAGACTGCTCCGCAGTTTTCAACTGCTCATCCACCAACTTGCTATTTATTGCTCCAAACTCTTCAAATTCTGATAAAAACAAAAATGTTGCGTTCCGTACCGCACTCTCTGACTTCAGCAGCAATTAGAATTTCACAATCGAGATTGATAAGTTACTCAAAGTTAGATGAATTGAAACTCAAACGTAGCTTGACATTCGGTAAGTATAAAGAAAGTCCGAATTTGATATTGTTTATACATACATGTTGGATATTTTCAAGAGATACATTTCGAGGAATCCTCATCTTATTTCCTAAAAGTGAAGTGTAAATTGAAAACCAATCATTCTTCTTTCTACATTTTATCTGTTTTCAGTGGTTCAGCAAATGCACTCTTAGAGTAATATGAAGAAAAACCTTCTTTCAGTTTCTTCATTTCATCAGATTGTTGTTTATTTCGGTTGGAAAATACGAATTTGTTGCAAAACATTTCTTATTACATATTTGTGAGCATATTGCTATCTATTCATTTATTAGTGAGAGATTAATTAGTTAGATCAGGAATTCTCAAATTTTTGGAGTTGGAGCCCGTGAAAAGGTTTACTATTACTAAATACTGTTACTAATCCCCACAATAAATTTATAAAAAATATCTATCGGAGATCATGTGAATTAACGCCAGGTTTCCACGCTACTGAGAACCTATGGAATAGAGAATTAATTTCAGATGATTCTAACCGTCATTTCCCAGATTTTTCAATTTAATTTCGATATTTTCTTCCAGTTCTCCTAAATTTGATTTGATATATCCAATATCTGAATAAATAGATAGGTAAAAAATTTTATTCATTGATTTATATTCTTATGAATTCAAGAGATTACAAATGGCATCATTGGATAATCAGTAACGTGCGACCAAATACATTTTGGTGTTTTATGTGTTAGGAATTCATGTCTAGTGGGTAAGAACATAATTATTCCAGAATAAAAATAAGTTTCAAACGGCATCGTTTTCAGAGGTTTTATGAGGCTTCTCCTTTTCATTAAATGATGATCTGCAACTACTCGAAGGTAATTATCATGATTGTGTGTAATAACGGTCGAATTGAGATACTTGTTTTTTTTCATTATTGAATAGAGAAGATACTTGCCTAAAATATTTCTTGATACTAAAGGAAACAGGTTGGGAGTATTCTAAGGTTGTGGCGCATTCTTAGATTTGCGTGTAATCGGAAACTCTTTGTCATGCAGATGTTCTGGTCTGTCCCATCCTATAGCAACCGAATCACATTGTGCAATCTTACAACCTGGTTTGGATGAGCGATGAAACAATGTTTCGTCTTGACACCATGATAAAGTGATGACGCAGATTAGATTGAGATTGATTGGAATATTCATATCGATGTTTCAGTGTAATAAAGCAGGGACTGAATGAAAACATTTTCAAGACTGAATTTGTTTACTTTTGTATATCAATGTGAGATGAAATTCCAAAGAATTTTACAAGGAAACGTGATTTTTGCAAAAGGGTTCAGCACAACGTATATTTGATCTATTTTGGAAATACCTTATCTTAGATAACGCTGTTTGTAGCATTGAATCTCGCTAAACCGCTAATGGGGAATAGCTTACTTGGTGAGCTTCACGTATCGTGGTGCCTTAGCACTACAAATTCGTGTAAATTTTTTTAAAGAACTAGTTGTGGTTGAGGAAGTTAGGGCAATATTTTCACGCCATGCAAATTGGCAGATTTCAATTTTAAAAGAAAAGTCTGAAGATTGGAATTTTAAGAATCTGGTTTAAAAGCATAGAGTTAGACCAATGATGAAACTTTTACAATTTTGTGAGTGCATGGTAACATAGCATTACCCTTTCGTGCTTTCACTGGTTTGTCTGAAGTGAAACACGCAAATATACTGGCAAAGAGCGCTTTGCAGACTAACTCTATAGTTTTTCTTATTAGTATTATTCATACTTTCTCTCAGCTTTGTTCCACGGCACCCTCAGTAAAGTCTTGACCTCTTGCTGCGGCTAGAGGAAAATCTACTTCGCTAGACAGGTTTGCACTGAGTTTATTAGTTTTATGAAAGTATCTGTTTGACTTACGCCTATTTTGCATTAATTTTGGCTGTTAAAATCAGAAATTTTTTCTAAAGAGGGCACTTTCATATAGGACAGGAATAACCCAATTAGAAGTAAAATAGAGAGGAGCATATGTCGTTTTCAATGGCATCCTTTTATGGTGAATATAGCAGTTATAGACAAGCTCTGTTTAACTGGCATATAAATTATAGCGTAAATCTACTTATAGAAGTATTCGTTACTCTCTCTGCGTATCCTTCAATAATACAAAATCTCTGTGTTATTATCTGAGTTTGTCCATACTGTGATTGTTTTTATTCTACTGCCAATCTATATTTCAGTCTTCTGGTACCCTCAAGTGACATTGCGTTAAATAATTTCTTGTTTTAAATTTTTTAACTCATAGTAAGGCTGCTAGAATCAACGGTATCAAGATTTCTAAGCGTATATTAAATAAATCTAAATATTGCCATTATCTGATAAAATTGGCGTAAAATTACCCAAACTTTGCTGTAATTTTTCAGCAAAATTTATTTTTTTTATCTCCTGGAATTTAAAACTACGAAAGGTAAATTGTTATGCGAACATATATAAAAACAGATAACTCGATGCACAATTTCCTTCTGCTTATTACTAACACATCTATCGCGCACTCACTATTAAAATGGAAATGTTATTCCAATTTTACACGAATTATGAAAACCATAAACCTACTGTTTGACTATCTCAAAGCATTTGTACAAAATATTGATTTTCAACTAAAACACTGTCTATAACGTGCTATATCAGATTTATCTTGGTAGATTTTGCTGGGGAGTCTACTCGAGTTCCGTTTGGATGATTGTTTTATAGCAAGGTCTCGAACTCTCAACTGCAAGTGGAATAAGTATTAATCGAAAATTACAAGTTTGCTGTCCCGAGTCCACAGCTAAAAGTGAAAAGATTACACATGGAAGAGTTGCAAGTTTGCTGAAAGCAAGATCATCATGCATACTAAATGAAACTTCATACTGTGAGAACTACTTTATCTAGCGATTTTTATCAATTCTCTTATCAAGTTTGCTCAGCGACGAGATTTCTTCACTTCTGAGTGAGTGCAAGTACAGTGCAATGCACTGTCATAACTTTGTAACTTTGTACTACTAACAAGGCAGCGATTGCAATATTCTTTTTTGTTAACTGTTTGTTTCGGCTTTTTTTACAGCTCAATTCATCATATCTCGCTTTATATTTTGTTATTTTTTTTCACATTGCTCTAGCTATTGTATGTCAATTTGAATTAATTAGATTGGTTTGACTTTTAACTACATGAATAATCGAACTGCAAAAGTACTTGTTACGTTGCTACTTACTGAGTTTTGCAACTATTATGTTGTATTTAAAATAACAAGTTGCCTTAGATTTTGCGGGCTCTCTTCCATTGATCTGATTATTGGACACTTTGGTGGACATAACGATCGTTTCAATATTATGTTGTTGTTATTATTCTTCTCCTTCGTCATGATAAAATCGCTTTTCTCTTCGAATAATGAACCAATTGCTTCGAAATTTTCAGTGGTTAAAGTGATTTTGAGTTTTTTCCAGAAGGCTATTACTTTTATTTATTCCTAAAATTCCAATGAATCCTATGAGATCTGATATTTCATTCAAAATTTCGCTTTTCTAAAATTAACTCATGGGAACACTGTTTTGAAACTTATTTCAAGCGGTTGCGTGATCGAGCCTCAGTACGGTACTGCTCAGTTACCGTACTACAGTGAAATTGACTTATTCCTTTCGCGATCTTACTATTGGAGTAATGTCAAATGTAGGTTTTCTACCTTACCGTATTTGTTAATTTTTATAAGAGCAGTTTTTATATGTCAGAGAAGAACCGTTCCACGATCGTATAGCAGGCCTACAGTACAGCAACAGGTATTGGTAAGGTATTGGATTGCTGGACTCCTCGCCGTCGTTGGGTGGTTCACGTAACCGCTGGTCGGTTACGGCTTCCTCCACCACCAAGTCCATGCTTCCGAAAACAAACAATACAGTAAAACTAATCCCATACCCGACTTGGAATGGTAACCGGACGAGGGGCCGTGGTTCGCCATATGGATAAGCCGTCTTATCGGCTTTCCTCTCCCCCGGGATAAATATGTAAATCCTATCCTATCCTAAATCCTACCGTACGGTACCTCTGTGAATTACGCTCTCATATTTTCGTTACAGTTCTGATGTAAATAACATAACTTTTGTAGCCTATCTTTTTTTTTATTTGATAAGAGGAAATGAATTGAGTTCTTATATGACAAGGAAGAACCGTTCCGCGAACGAATATAAGATACCGGTAAGTTACCGTACCGCATATGATTATCGGGGAATCTATATTTTCTTTATATTTTGGCCTGGTACCGTAATGGAGAAGTGACTCGGATCACTTGGTATTTAAATCCACGTTGAAATTGGATGGAGAAGAATAGATCATTGCCTCAGGACAATGAAGAGCTATGACAGTCTTTGTACCGTTATTTGTACCCATGTACTAGTGAGTCAGTTACCATAGCCATGTAGCTGTTTCACTGTTCAGATTCGTGCAGGATACCGTACCGAATGCGTAGGGTAACCTATGGTTTTCGGTGAAGTGATGATAATATATTTCGTTTTATTTTAAGTGTCCATATATTTGAGCATAGCTCTCTTGTTATATGTCGACTCAAATCGAACAAGTCGAAGTGAAACATTCATTCCAATGGTTGCTTTGGTCCAATGGTTGCTTGTCGAAAATCTCATTCAGATTGATTGGACCCGCAATATAAAATTTTACGATCCACGTTCACTATCGCTTAGACATTAAACTGTTCCATACTTCCATATTAGCTGATACAATATAAAATGCTTACGTCTTTTAAATGATTCGAGAGTCTTTCTGCACTCTAGCACCAACATATTTCTGTGGCGTTTCGTCCGAGAAAGGTCAGACTTCCTCAGACGTATATTATTCAACTACAATAGAAGGAATAATTGTTATTTTTTCTGGAGCTTTTTCACTCCGCCAACATTCAAAAATAAGAAAAATAGTAATTACCAATTATATCGATGCAGACTGCGCAATTAATACAAATTTTCAAAGTATTCCTAACCCCGACAAGCACGATAAAGGGGTGTTTCTGAAGCAATTTTTCATGAAATTAATTCAATCCGTTCTATAAAGATATCTGCTTTCTTATTGTCTAACTTACCATCTTCACATTCCAAGGAAGTTCCAAACTTTTTATTACCCAAATACCGTCTCATATACAGGGGCGGATTGAGCCCCTTTGGTATCCTAAGCACTGAAGACTTTGGTGCCCTCTTTATGTGTAATTTAATTATAAAAACAATAAACCTCATAAGTGTATTATCCATTGAAAATGATTACAACCAACAGTAAATAAAACAACTTTCACGAACATTTTTAGGTTTTTAACTGTTATATATAGCCGATATATATATCGGCCATTTACTGCCGATATGATATATCGGCAAACACGCAATATCGGTCATATATATCGGCTGAGCTCTAATCCCGAGAGAGTGTGACAATGAAGATTCATGCCTCCAGTCTCAACGTGAATCGAAATACCAAAGTATACAAGTCCCAACTGTAGTTTGAAATTTTATCGGTACCTAGTAGTCTACCTCAGGGTGGTTCAAGGTTGCTAGGTTGAAGGACCGCAAAAACTTTTTGAGGAGGTCTCGCGGGCCGCAAGTTGGAGGAAACCCAAAGGTGATCGAAATATTGCGAGTTTACTTACTTTAAATTTGTTAAACAACGAGAATTTACCGTTCTAATCAGACTATTATTATGTTGCATAGGTTGCGTTTTTTTTTAAAAGATGGATAAGCCTTCAGTCCGTTTATATGTGTATAACTTTGCAGATAATTTTAATTATATTCTATTAACGACGCGTTTCGAATTAACTTGGATAGACAATCTGACCATAGCCAAATTAATTTCCGGATCTAACAAACTGACACATTTTGAAACTTTTTCATTAGCCAGTTGTACAAAAGTGAGGGAATTCCACAACAAAAGTTAAAAATTCTACTCGCGAATATGCAACGAATACAAGTTCTGAAACGAGTTTTAATAGCTATGTCATTAAATGCCTTTCCTCTAATAACTTACTTTTAAAAACGCATAAACGCATCCGACAACATACTGAGCAAGTTTTACCCTTTTTCAACCATTTGTTGTTGAAACCATTTGAGAAACGTTTTCAGCTTTCTGCCACATCAAATAATTTCATATATTGTGTTCTCATGGAATAAATTATCTTAATTTCAGGAACCTATTTCGTGATCAACCTGATCCCTCTGAGAAATAGTAGCAGAAAAAACAAAGATATTGCGCAAAAGCTGAATTTATTACGAATTATGATTTTTTAAAATCCAAAATTTCGCAAAAAAATCTTCGAACTTCACGCAAATTTAAACATTTACTACTCGGTATAGTAAGATCAGCAAAACGATGAAATTACGAATCATTTTTATGTTTGGATACTGTGAGCTGCAGTTTAAAAATTTTCCCATTTTAATTTACATTATTATAGCTGTGATCGATCAGCGATAAGCTAATCGTATAAATTTTAGTTAGGATTCAATGATTTCTATTTTATTTATAATAAATGAACAAAATACAGCCAGGCAGACGTTTACTTATATCAGTATCTCACAAATCACTCCATGCTGCTTCCAGGTAGGGGGAACATTCACCATCCCTTGATAATGAGCATTCATGTTGGAATCAACAATGATATAAACGTTTGTACGATCTTTATAATCAATTCCCATTCCCACTGGATCACCTGGAAACCATTCAATAAATGAATCTGCAGGTGTGACGTCACCAATCTGAAAAGAAAATCATTGGATAGCGTTTATCATAGGATCATACATGATCGCTCATTTTATTTATTGTCCTAAATTACCTATTTCATCGGTCAAAATGCGAAATGCTGTTGTCTACCTATGTTTGGTCAAATGTGAACGCAAGTTTTTCTAGTATCTCTTGTGAAATCATGTAGAATTTCTTGTTCATGCGCTGGGCAAAGATTTGCCCAAAACTATTTTACTGCCCAATTGCTATATGACTGAACTCTTAGCAGTTCAGTGCAACACGAGTCTTCTGATAGAATTAGATGATTGGGTTGTTATAAAACTACTTCAGAAATGTACTTTTCAATGTACTTTTAATACACAACAAGTTTGAATCAAACTAGCGCTCTGATGCACATGAATTGTCACGGTATGCAAAATATACTTATCCCACATGGATCAGAAACAAATTCAATATGTGTATAAGTAAGTATAAATAACCAATACTTTTTAAAACGTTAGGCAGATGAATGGGCGTTCTATAAACATGAAATTGAAAGTGTTTAATTTGGTAAAATTGCAACCTATTATGATGAACAATAGAACACCGTACAGTTAAAGAAATCGTAACTTCATTTGCCTACTTATTCCCGCATAACCTTCAACATCGCTGCAGCTTCCATGGCAGCACTACATTATCATAAAATACAAAGAAATAGACGGGACGGCATAGCAGTAACCAACGAAGCAGCATGTCAGACAAAGCAAATGTAACAATCATGCCAACTTCATAGAGAAACAAGGGTAATAATTATAATTCAATAGTTTCACCATGTGGTCTTGTCCATAATAATGGGATAGGACAGCACGTTGTATTTCCCATCGGACAATAACTATGCCATAGCAACTTGATTACGTCAGAGCTAACGTCCGTCCTTATGATATTTACCTTTCAAATGTTTTTTCCTCTTCTTTTCTTTGTTTACTTGTATCTATTATTTGGTGGCATGGTGGCATAGATGAATATGATTCCAATGAAAAACGTCCCATGAGATGGAAAGGCATGAATTGCTATAAGGTTGTGAAATTGGACATAAAATATGTCTCATGGACAAGCCTGGGGCAATTCATATCACTTAAAATATATGACATCATTATTTTGCGTTCGCTAAGACATTCAGCTTCTGAGTAAATTTACCCAGACTCAGGAACAGGTGAAACGTAAAGAAAAAATATTCGAAATACCGCCTGCACAGTTGTATATAATATACTCGCCCAAGTTGTCTCAAACGTCTTTGGCCATTTCTCATCCCACACTCTACCCATTTGTTATGTATTTTATATTCATACACAGGAGAAAAATTGGCATATCCATAAGATACTAACCATTGGATTAAACTTCATTCCTGTCCACATCGAAATTTCATGCTCTCCTTCCGGAATATTCCTTCTCAAGTAATTCATTATTGATTTGTAAGATTTCATATTTCGAATCAAGCCAACATTTGCGTTAAGTTTCTTGCAAATATCAACTGCTTTATTGTAGACGACATCCCATTTACCTGGCATCACAAGGAAATAACAGATGTTTCCAACCTTCAATTTGCAGTTTTCTGAAGAAAAGTATTGACAATTTTCAGGATACGAAGTGCACATATGTATCGATTTGTTATTGTCACGTTGTACTTCTTTTTATAAAAATAAATCGTTTTTCTCTTCGTCTACAGGGCCAGATTCTTTGTCATTTTCAGTGGTTAAAGATTGTTGCGCTAGAAGGCTATTAATTTTAAAAAATTCTGTAGGCTATAAAACTTGTTTTTTTCAATGACGTCATCTAAATTAAAAGGCAGTTCCGCTTTTGCGTAAATTGATATCTGTTGGTCAGGCAAGGTCGTGAAAACTGCAGTACTGGGTATCTACTGCGACAGATTGCAAACCCGTACTAGCTCGTTTAGAATTTCATGTCAATTTAATTGTTTATCGCTCTTTTGATTTTAGGTGAAATCAGATCAAATTGTTGCTACAGACAAGAACGACTAGTCTTTCAGATAACGCTTATGTTCTTCCAGGTTTCAATTATCAAGAATAATATTATATTTTATGGTCGCTATAATGCGAATTTATTCCTCAAATATTCATAAACTGATAACTGGAAATTGAAATACTATTCACCTGGAGGAGGGGTTGGTTTTAATGTCGTTCTAGTCTTTGCTGTTGGTTCCACTGTTGTTCGAGTCTTCGTTGTTGGTTTCAATGTTGTGTTAGTATTTTTTATTTGTCTGGTGATCTGCATGAATTTATTTTGAGCCTGCAGAGGCTTCTCCATCACGGAAAGTTTTTGTTCAGTTCGGGATATCGCTAAATGTTGATATAAATGTTAGAAACATCCATTTGCCACTTGCTAAACCGACAATGTTATAGAAATGTATTTCACTATTTACAAATCTCTGGCGTTTAGTCTGTTCAGTGTTAGAGTAGAAAATAAATTGGCCACATGCAATGTCTTTGATGGATAAAGTCATTCAAACTTGTCCCTATGACTTTCAATTTACAGTCACGACAGGCGCGCTGTGTTTTAAGGCAGATGTAAAAAAAAATATCACTTCTTGTGAAGGTAAATTGATTCGGAGAATATTTCCGCTGCATAAACAATCCACATACTTTGCCATGAAATGTTTTGTAAATCAATTATACTTTGAAAAAATGCCCTCTGTTCATACTTTAAAATACTTTTTTTTATCTACTGATATGAACCCTCAGCCCCAAATTATATCCCGGTAAAAAACAATTTCAACATAGATAATTATTAGACAAATATTACCTTTCTTCATTTTTTCGTTGTCTTCTACCAACTTTTCATTCATTTCTTGGATTTCAACCAAGTCTGAATATATGAAAATATTCAGTAAATTTTCATACATGTTCGTTGCACTGACAAGAACGTAGAAAAAATGTAAGACCATGCATTTACTCGGTTTGATAGTCTTTTGCGAAAAACCTTCCAATAAGGAAAAGAGGAAAAAGATTTAGAATAACTTTGCGTTGAAAAGTCGTGTATGATATAATGTTGATAGCGATAATAGAAATAATTTAAGTTACGTTCAGTTACCGCTTCAAGTATTTGTCATTTATTTTGGCATCAGCAATTGCAGTATAACAAGCGTCACGCTGTTGACCAACCTTTTTTCAACTTCCTGATCTCATCAGACTGCTTCGTGGTTCTCCACATTAGATTGTTTATTTTAGTTGATTGATCTCCAATTTGGTTGAAAGATTCGTTATTTTCTGTTGAGAATAAAATTTTTCCGAATACTTTTATTAAAGCACGACGAACGTCATAATCCGATTTTGATAGCTTCGATATTTGAATGCATATTCATTTATAACACTCAAGTTCTGGAGCAGGATAATTGTTAGGATAATTGTTTTCAAATTTTCAGAAATAGCAAGTGAAATCTCTGCTCTTATGCAAGGCGAGTATACAAAAAGGACTATTTGTAATTTTCCGAAACTGACAATTCAAACAATTTATAACAACAGCCTTTTCTAATTCTTCATCAAAAAAAGATTTAGCAATATAAACTACTAGTAACAACGTGTAACGTTTAGATCTTTTGTTCACTTTTTGCAATTTTTTTAGCTTTTATTTTGTTACGGAAGAAAGATTTCTGTTAAACAGCCGGCTGTATGTTCGAGTATTTTTTGTTGAATGAAAGTTTGAAATAAACAGAACAGAAATCACAAGGAACAAGAAAATTCGGCATTATACTGTAATAAGGCGCTATTGTACACTGACCAGAAATTTCTTTCCCGAAACTCTCAATTTTTTCATCAAATTTGTCTTCCAACTTTTCCAATCCTATTCTGATATTTGTGATATCTGAATGAAATTGAAGATTTTTTTAGATTCGATTAATTAAATCATGAAGTTGGCGAAATACATAATTTTTTGGTAGGTAATAACTCAAAACTCAGCTTCAAACAATAATTATTCAATCAAGCAATTAAAGCAACCATACCCAAATTTCTGGCTACGAGATCAAGCCAGCCAAGAACAGTACTATTGGACTTGCATGTTATCGGATACTCTTTGTCATGCAAATGCTTATCGATGTTGAAACCTGGTCTGTCCCATCCTACTGCAGCCGAATCACATTGTGCAACCTTACAGCCCGGTTTAGGTGAGCAGTGAAACACTGTTTCATCTTGAGACCAGGATGAAGTGATGACGAAGATTAAGATGAAAACGATTAAGATTTTCATGTCGAGGTTTCAGTGTAGTTAAGTATTAACTAAATAAAAAAAACATCAAGTTATAATTAAAAAGTTCATTACGTTATGTAAATGTGAAATAGAAATCAGAAGTATATTACAAGGAATCATGGCTTTTGCAAACGAGCACTTAAAATGTTTGAAAAACCTTACAATAGACCAGGGGTCCGCAACTACTTTTTGCGCGACCCAAACTTTTTTTTCTAAATTCTTGCGACTCAGAGATTTTGTAAGCATGTAATTATCGATTTTAAAACTATTATTGACACTATCAACTTTTTGGCACAAAATTATATAAAACCTAGCACATAAAATCCTATTACTTATCGATCTTGATCGGTAAGTATGTTGATAGGTATTTGTATGTTTGTTTGAGGGCTCGTTTGTTTGTAAGTTAGACACTTTCGTATGTTACCCGATAGCTCACGAAAGCGAGTTTGAATCTACTCCAATTTTGCATGTGCATTCATCATATCTTGGACAAGAGGCCTATTGAATTTGGATGAATTATGTCGTATAATTGGCGAGTTAATAATTAATTAATTAATTATTTTTTTTTCGAAGATCAATAAATCGGCGGTCTCCGATCGCTATCTTGTTATCTGTCCTATCAAGCAATCCCATATAGCTACTCCTAACCTAGCATTGCTACGAAACAATACAAGGAGCATCGATTTCCTTATTTACTTCAGTAACAGTTACTATTCAGCAACAAGCCAACGATGATGTACAATTGAAAGTTTTTTAGCGGCTCATACACTTCGTTTGCTCAGACAGATAATCAAGCATGGTTGTAAACAATGCCTAGTTTTTGCAGTTTCGCGTTTTATCAGTCAACTTTTAGTTGCGTTTTCATAAATTGGTCGTTAAAACCGATTGCTGCCGATACATCTAAGCCCAATTTTTTTTTTTTTTAATTTATAATTTCTCGTTAACCAATAACGCCTGACACATCACTCAGGGCTCGTTGGAAGCTATGTTTTGTTTTCTACACGCTAGATGTCGCTCCTGGACCATTATTTGTACGACGTCACGCTTATGCTTGAGTAAGCATCAGCTTGTAAACAAACAATCAACCTTTTTCAATTCCTGCCGAACGCGTCATTCTTTATCATAACAGCACTCTCGCATGTTTGGTATCGTTGATTTCCTAGTTGTTATAGCAACAGAATGAGACCGTAAGAGGTCTTATAGCTTACTCCGTCGCATAGTGAAGACGTGTTATGTTTGGCTTCGCGTCAGGTTGTGCGATATAAGAAATGTCCGATTCCACTGAATCATTTGCATCTGAATGGTTAGGAACAAATTTTTTGTTGTTAGGAACAAATTTTTTGTTCTCTATTTGCCAGAGGACACTCTCTAACGAATAACTGCGACTGCTGACGAGACGTAATGTGATAGTATATCTTCCTACTACTGCATAGCACATTTCGTAATGTGATAGTATATATTCTTGGAGTATTTGGTTGTATTAAGGTAGATTTTCCTATTATGACGCATGAATCGATATGACTCGCTCGAGTTCAATCCCGTCATATTTATATAACTAGCCAATTCCCACGCGGAAATAATCCAAACAAATTTTTTGTTCTCTATTTGCCAGAGGACACTCTCTAACGAATAACTGCGACTGCTGACGAGACGTAATGTGATAGTATATCTTCCTACTACTGCATAGCACATATGGTTGCTTCCACGAGCATCGACTTTATTATTGACTGCCGTAACATTGGCCAATCAGCATACGTGTGAAATTTGACGTAACAATAAACGTTTTAGCAGCCGCTCAGTCACTTTTATCCTCGACCCACTGTCCTATTTCCCCCAATCTCCCTATCCTCTGCCCTATCTGACTCAAACTCCCCATCCTATACCCACTGTCCGACCTCCAACACCTTACTTACCTTTGACACACGCGCTGTACCTAACCTAACGGCGCTATAGTCTCGACTCGGTCGTCAAAATGAACTTTACTATTGTGCGACCAACTCACATGTGTTATACTGGTCGTGTATGCCAATGAGATGATTCAATCGTACGTTGACAAAACATGATAGACGGCATTCGTGGATGTAGGCTGGAATCCATAGTCAATAACCATAATTTGTAGCATTAAAATTTGCTACTAATTAGGCTACTGATGGCAACAGGTTTGGGGTCACTGTTTTTAAAACTTGACTAGACCATTCGATATCAACATATCTAAGTTCATTTTCAGAAACTCAATTGATGTCGCCTATGTTTCCATGCAAGGCAAAGCTATGAGAAAATAATCAAATATTTGCACGCTTGGTCTTTTTCAACGAATGTTCTACCATATCCTGCATTTTTAAATCCAACTCAGATATGTGTATATACAAATTTCATTTGCGTGACTGAGGAAGCTGAAGAGTCCAAAACAGTCAAAAATATAAGTCACTCAGTGAGTGTATTCCCTTCCAAACTATTTTAAGCCATGAAATGTTTGTCGTAGCTAGCATTGCCAACTGCCCTTTAATTCAGCGTATAGTCCCATAATTGAGCGTATCTTAATACTTTATACGGACCAAAGCACTATTGTTTAATTCGGATCAGCATCATAATGTCACAAGACTTACGACACGGCCGATTAATAAGGGCATAAAACGGCTTGTTAACATTTAGAACACAGTCATTTCAAACCAGAAACCATCAGTAGCCTAATTAGTAACACATTTTTAAACAACCAATTATAATATATGGATACTGTTATTTGTTACCATTTGAGATTCCAGTCTACATATACGAATGTCGTCAATCATGTTTTGTCGACGAACGATCGAATCATCTTATTGGCATACACGACCAGTATAACCCATGGAAGTTGGTCACAAGATAGTAAAGTTCAGTGTGGCGATGGAGTCGTGTATAAGGCACCGTTAGCTCAGGTACCGAGTAGTATAGCATCGTAGGTCAAAGATAAGTAAGTTTTGGGAAGCAGGGCAGTGAGTCGAGGATAGATAAGTGGAGAGAGACGGGGCAGTGGTTCGAGGATAGGGAGATAGTGTAGAGGGTTGAGGATGGGAAGGTTGAGGGAGATAGTACAGTGAGTCGAGGATAGGATGGGAGATAGGGAATTTTAGCCCGCGAACAACAAAAGTCTACCGACCTCTTCAGAGCCAGTGACGTTGCACGTCCTGCACTTCACAACCGCTGCTCTGACTCCCTCAACATTCCTATCCTCGACCAACTCTCCTGTTTCCCCCAACCTCCCTATCCTCGGCTCACCGCTCTATCTCCCTCAATCTTACTATCCTCGACCCACTGTCCTATTTCCCCCAATCTCCCTATCCTCTGCCCTATCTGCCTCAAACTCCCCATCCTATACCCACTGTCCGACCTCCCACACGTTACTTACCTTTGACACACGCGCTGTACCTAACCTAACGGCGCTATAGTCTCGACTCGGTCGTCAAAATGAACTTTACTATTGTGCGACCAACTCACATGTGTTATACTGGTCGTGTATGCCAATGAGATGATTCAATCGTACGTTGACAAAACATGATAGACGGCATTCGTGGATGTAGGCTGGAATTCATAGTCAATAACCATAATGTGTAGCATTAAAATTTGCTACTAATTAGGCTACTGATGGCAACAGGTTTGGGGTCACTGTTTTTAAAACTTGAATAGACCATTCGGTATCAACATATCTAAGTTCATTTTCAGAAACTCAATTGATGTCGCCTATGTTTCCATGCAAGGCAAAGCTATGAGGAAGTAATCAAATATTTGCACGCTTGGTCTTTTTCAACGAATGTTCTACCATATCTTGCGTTTTTGAATCCAACTCAGGTATGTGTATATATGAATTTCATTTGCGTGACTGAGGAAGCTGAAGAGTCCAAAACAGTCAAAAATATAAGTCGCTCAGTGAGTGTATTCCCTTCCAAACTATTTTAAGCCATGAAATGTTTGTCGTAGCTAGCATTGCCAACTGCCCTTTAATTCAGCGTATAGTCCCATAATTGAGCGTATCTTAATACTTTATACGGACCAGAGCACTATTGTTTAATTCGGATCAGCATCATAATGTCACAAGACTTACGACACGGCCGATTAATAAGGGCATAAATCGGCTTGTTAACATTTAGAAAACAGTCATTTCAAACCAGAAACCATCAGTAGCCTAATTAGTAACACATTTTTAAACAACCAATTATAATATATGGATACTGTTATTTGTTACCATTTGAGATTCCAGTCTACATATACGAATGTCGTCAATCATGTTTTGTCGACGTACGATCGAATCATCTTATTGGCATACACGACCAGTATAACCCATGGAAGTTGGTCACAGGATAGTAAAGTTCAGTGTGGCGATCGAGTCGTGTATAAGGCGCCGTTAGCTCAGGTACCGAGCAGTATAGCATCGTAGGTCAAAGATAAGTAAGTTTTGGGAAGCAGGGCAGTGAGTCGAGGATAGATAAGTGGAGAGAGACGGGGCAGTGGTTCGAGGATAGGGAGATGTCGTAGCGGGTTGAGGATAGGAAGATTGAGGGAGATAGTACAGTGATTCGAGGATATGATGGGAGATAGGGAATTTTGGCCCTCGAACAACAAAAGTCAACCGACCTCTTCAGAGCCAGTGACGTTGCACAGTCCTGCACTTCACAACCGCTGCTCTGACTCCCTCAACATTCCTATCCTCGACCAACTGTCCTATATCCCCCAACCTCCCTATCCTCGGCTCACCGCTCTATCTCCCTCAACCTTACTATCCTCGACCCACTGTCCTATTTCCCCCAATCTCCCTATCCTCTACCCTATCTGCCTCAAACTCCCCCCTCCTATACCCACTGTCCGACCTCCCACACATTACTTACCTTTGACACACGCGCTGTACCTAACCTAACGGCGCTATAGTCTCGACTCGGTCGTCAAAATGAACTTTACTATTGTGCGACCAACTCATATGTGTTATACTGGTCGTGTATGCCAATGAGATGATTCAATCGTACGTTGACAAAACATGATAGAAGGCATTCGGGAATGTAGGCTGGAATCCATAGTCAATAACCATAATTTGTAGCAATAAAATTTGCTACTAATTAGGATACTGATGGCAACAGGTTTGGGGTAACTGTTTTTAAAACTTGACTAGACCATTCGATATCAACATATCTAAGTTCCTTTACAGAAACTCAATTGATGTCGCCTATATTTCCATGCAAGGCAAAGCTATGAGGAAATAATCAAATATTTGCACGCTTGGTCTTTTTCAACGAATGTTCTACCATATCCTGCATTTTTTATTCTAACTCAGATAGGTGTGTATAAAAATTTCTTTTTCACGTGACTGAGAAGGCCGAAAAGTCAAAAACAGTCAAAAATATAAGTCGCTCAGTGAGTGTAATTCCTTCCAAACTATTCTAAGCCGAGTCGTGAATAAGGCGCCGTTAGGTCAGGTACTGAGTAGTATAGCACCGTAGGTCAAAGATAAGTAAGTTTTGAGAGATAGGGCAGTGAGTCGAGGATAGATAAGTGGAGAGAGACAGGGCAGTGGTTCGAGGATATGGAGATAGCGTAGCGGGTTGAGGATAGGAAGGTTGAGGGAGATAGTACAGTGAGTCGAGGATAGGATGGGAGATAGGGTAGAGACTTAAAACCTTTAATTTTGGCTCGCGAACAACAAAAGTTAACCGACCTCTTCAGAGCCAGTGGCTTTGCACAGTCCTGCACTGCACAACCGCTGCTCTGACTCCCTCAACATTCCTCTCTTCGACCAAGTGTCCTATTCCCCCCAACCTCCCTATCCTCCGCTCAACGCTTTATCTCCCTGAACCTTCCTATCCTCGACCCACTGTATCATTTCCACCAATCCTCGGCTCACCGCTCTATCTCCCTCAACCTTACTACCTTCGACCCACTGTCCTATTTCCCCCAATCTCCCTATCCACTGCCCTATGTGCCTCAAACTCCCCATCTTTCTTCCCACTGTCCGACCTCCCTCAACTTACTTACCTTTGACCCAAGAGCTATATCTACAATCACGGCGCTATAGTCAAGACTCGGTCGTTAAAATGAACTTTACTATTGCGCGACCAACTCACATGTGTTAGACTGGTCGTGTATGCCAATGAGATGATTCAATCGTACGTTGACAAAACATGATAGACGGCATTTGTGGATGTAGGCTGGAATCCATAGTAAATAACCATAATTTGTAGCATTAAAATTTGCTACTAATTAGGCTACTGATGGCAACAGGTTTGGGGTCACTGTTTTTAAAACTTGACTAGACCATTCGATATCAACATATCTAAGTTCCTTTTCAGAAACTCAATTGATGTCGCCTATATTTCCATGCAAGGCAAAATAAGAGGAGATATTCAAATATTTGCACGCTTGGTCTTTTTCGACGAATGTTCTACCATATCCTGCATTTTTTATTCCAACTCAGATAGGTGTGTATAAAAATTTCTTTTTCACGTGACTGAGAAGGCCGAAAAGTCAAAAACAGTCAAAAATATAAGTCGCTCAGTGAGTGTAATTCCTTCCAAACTATTCTAAGCCGAGTCGTGAATAAGGCGCCGTTAGGTCAGGTACTGAGTAGTATAGCACCGTAGGTCAAAGATAAGTAAGTTTTGAGAGATAGGGCAGTGAGTCGAGGATAGATAAGTGGAGAGAGACAGGGCAGTGGTTCGAGGATATGGAGATAGCGTAGCGGGTTGAGGATAGGAAGGTTGAGGGAGATAGTACAGTGAGTCGAGGATAGGATGGGAGATAGGGTAGAGACTTAAAACCTTTAATTTTGGCTCGCGAACAACAAAAGTTAACCGACCTCTTCAGAGCCAGTGGCTTTGCACATTCCTGCACTGCACAACCGCTGCTCTGACTCCCTCAACATTCCTCTCCTCGACCAAGTGTCCTATTCCCCCCAACCTCCCTATCCTCCGCTCAACGCTTTATCTCCCTGAACCTTCCTATCCTCGACCCACTGTACCATTTCCCCCAATCCTCGGCTCACCGCTCTATCTCCCTCAACCTTACTACCTTCGACCCACTGTCCTATTTCCCCCAATCTCCCTATCCACTGCCCTATGTGCCTCAAACTCCCCATCCTCTTCCCACTGTCCGACCTCCCTCAACTTACTTACCTTTGACCCAAGAGCTATATCTACAATCACGGCGCTATAGTCACGACTCGGTCGTTAAAATGAACTTTACTATTGTGCGACCAACTCACATGTGTTATACTGGTCGTGTATGCCAATGAGATGATTCAATCGTACGTTGACAAAACATGATAGACGGCATTCGTGGATGTAGGCTGGAATCCATAGTAAATAACCATAATTTGTAGCCTTAAAATTTGCTACTAATTAGGCTACTGATGGCAATAGGTTTGGGGTAACTGTTTTTAAAACTTGACTAGACCATTCGATATCAACATATCTAAGTTCCTTTACAGAAACTCAATTGATGTCGCCTATATTTCCATGCAAGGCAAAGATATGAGGAAATATTCAAATATTTGCACGCTTGGTCTTTTTCAACGAATGTTCTACCATATCCTGCATTTTTAAATCCAACTCAGATATGTGTATATACAAATTTCATTTGCGTGACTGAGGAAGCTGAAGAGTCCAAAACAGTCAAAAATATAAGTCGCTCAGTGGGTGTATTCCCTTCCAAACTATTTTAAGCCATAAAATGTTTGTCGTAGCTAGCATTGCCAACTGCCCTTTAATTCAGCGTATAGTACCATAATTGAGCCTATCTTAATACTTTATACGGACCAGAGCACTATTGTTTAATTCGGATCAGCATCATATTGTCACAAGACTTACGACACGGCCGATTAATAAGGGCATAAAACGGCTTGTTAACATTTAGAAAACAGTCATTTCAAACCAGAAACCATCAGTAGCCTAATTAGTAACACATTTTTAAACAACCAATTATAATATATGGATACTGTTATTTGTTACCATTTGAGATTCCATTCTACATATACGAATGTCGTCAATCATGTTTTGTCGACGTACGATCGAATCATCTTATTGGCATACACGACCAGTATAACCCATGGAACTTGGTCACAAGATAGTAAAGTTCAGTGTGGCGATCGAGTCGTGTATAAGGCGCCGTTAGCTCAGGTACCGAGTAGTATAGCATCGTAGGTCAAAGATGAGTAAGTTTTGGGAAGCAGGGCAGTGAGTCGAAGATAACTAAGTGGAGAGAGACGGGGCAGTGGTTCGAGGATAGGGAGATAGCGTAGCGGGTTGAGGATAGGAAGGTTGAGGGAGATAGTACAGTGAGTCGAGGATAAGATGGGAGATAGGGAATTTTGGACCGCGAACAACAAAAGTCAACCGACCTCTTCAAAGCCAGTGACGTTGCACGGTCCTGCACTTGACAACCGCTGCTCTGACCCCCTCAACATTCCTATCCTCCCTGTCCTCGGCTCACCGCTCTATCTCCCTCAACCTTACTATCCTCGACCCACTGTCCTATTTCCCCCAATTTCCCTATCCTCTGCCCTATCTGACTCAAACTCCCCATCCTATACCCACTGTCCGATCTCCCAAACCTTACTTACCTTTGGCACACGCGCTGTACCTAACCTAACGGCGCTATAGTCTCGACTCGGTCGTCAAAATGAACTTTACTATTGTGCGACCAACTCACATGTGTTATACTGGTCGTGTATGCCAATGAGATGATTCAATCGTACGTTGACAAAACATGATAGACGGCATTCGTGGATGTAGGCTGGAATCCATAGTCAATAACCATAATGTGTAGCATTAAAATTTGCTACTAATTAGGCTACTGATGGCAACAGGTTTGGGGTCACTGTTTTTAAAACTTGACTAGACCATTCGGTATCAACATATCTAAGTTTATTTTCAGAAACTCAATTGATGTCGCCTATGTTTCAATGCAAGGCAAAGCTATGAGGAAGTAATCAAATATTTGCACGCTTGGTCTTTTTCAACGAATGTTCTACCATATCCTGCATTTTTTATTCTAACTCAGATAGGTGTGTATAAAAATTTCTTTTTCACGTGACTGAGAAGGCCGAAAAGTCAAAAACAGTCAAAAATATAAGTCGCTCAGTGAGTGTAATTCCTTCCAAACTATTCTAAACCGAGTCGTGAATAAGGCGCCGTTAGGTCAGGTACTGAGTAGTATAGCACCGTAGGTCAAAGATAAGTAAGTTTTGAGAGATAGGGCAGTGAGTCGAGGATAGATAAGTGGAGAGAGACAGGGCAGTGGTTCGAGGATATGGAGATAGCGTAGCGGGTTGAGGATAGGAAGGTTGAGGGAGATAGTACAGTGAGTCGAGGATAGGATGGGAGATAGGGTAGAGACTTAAAACCTTTAATTTTGGCTCGCGAACAACAAAAGTTAACCGACCTCTTCAGAGCCAGTGGCTTTGCACAGTCCTGCACTGCACAACCGCTGCTCTGACTCCCTCAACATTCCTATCCTCGACCAAGTGTCCTATTCCCCCCAACCTCCCTATCCTCCGCTCAACGCTTTATCTCCCTGAACCTTCCTATCCTCGACCCACTGTACCATTTCCCCCAATCCTCGGCTCACCGCTCTATCTCCCTCAACCTTACTACCTTCGACCCACTGTCCTATTTCCCCCAATCTCCCTATCCACTGCCCTATGTGCCTCAAACTCCCCATCCTCTTCCCACTGTCCGACCTCCCTCAACTTACTTACCTTTGACCCAAGAGCTATATCTACAATCACGGCGCTATAGTCACGACTCGGTCGTTAAAATGAACTTTACTATTGTGCGACCAACTCACATGTGTTATACTGGTCGTGTATGCCAATGAGATGATTCAATCGTACGTTGACAAAACATGATAGACGGCATTCGTGGATGTAGGCTGGAATCCATAGTAAATAACCATAATTTGTAGCATTAAAATTTGCTACTAATTAGGCTACTGATGGCAACAGGTTTGGGGTCACTGTTTTTAAAACTTGACTAGACCATTCGACATTTTTAAATCCAACTCAGATATGTGTATATATAAATTTCATTTGCGTGACTGAGGAAGCTGAAGAGTCCAAAACAGTCAAAAATATAAGTCGCTCAGTGAGTGTATTCCCTTCCAAACTATTTTAAGCCATGAAATGTTTGTCGTAGCTAGCATTGCCAACTGCCCTTTAATTCAGCGTATAGTCCCATAATTGAGCGTATCTTAATACTTTACACGGACCAGAGCACTATTGTTTAATTCGGATCAGCATCATAATGTCACAAGACTTACGACACGGCCGATTAATAAGGGCATAAATCGGCTTGTTAACATTTAGAAAACAGTCATTTCAAACCAGAAACCATCAGTAGCCTAATTAGTAACACATTTTTAAACAACCAATTATAATATATGGATACTGTTATTTGTTACCATTTGAGATTCCAGTCTACATATACGAATGTCGTCAATCATGTTTTGTCGACGTACGATCGAATCATCTTATTGGCATACACGACCAGTATAACCCATGGAAGTTGGTCACAGGATAGTAAAGTTCAGTGTGTCGATCGAGTCGTGTATAAGGCGCCGTTAGCTCAGGTACCGAGTAGTATAGCATCGTAGGTCAAAGATAAGTAAGTTTTGGGAAGCAGGGCAGTGAGTCGAGGATAGATAAGTGGAGAGAGACGGGGCAGTGGTTCGAGGATAGGAAGGTTGAGGGAGATAGTACAGTGAGTCGAGGATAGGATGGGAGATAGGGAATTTTGGCCCGCGAACAACAAAAGTCAACCGACCTCTTCAGAGCCAGTGACGTTGCACAGTCCTGCACATCACAACCGCTGCTCTGACTCTCTCAACATTGCTATCCTCGACCAACTGTCCTATTTCCCCCAACCTCCCTATCCTCGGCTCACCGCTCTATCTCCCTCAACCTTACTATCCTCGACCCACTGTCCTATTTTCCCCAATCTCCCTATCCTCTACCCTATCTGCCTCAAACTCCCCCTCCTATACCCACTGTCCGACCTCCCACACATTACTTACCTTTGACACACGCGCTGTACCTAACCTAACGGCGCTATAGTCTCGACTCGGTCGTCAAAATGAACTTTACTATTGTGCGACCAACTCATATGTGTTATACTGGTCGTGTATGCCAATGAGATGATTCAATCGTACGTTGACAAAACATGATAGAAGGCATTCGGGAATGTAGGCTGGAATCCATAGTCAATAACCATAATTTGTAGCATTAAAATTTGCTACTAATTAGGATACTGATGGCAACAGGTTTGGGGTCACTGTTTTTAAAACTTGACTAGACCATTCGATATCAACATATCTAAGTTCCTTTTCAGAAACTCAATTGATGTCGCCTATATTTCCATGCAAGGCAAAGCTATGAGGAAATAATCAAATATTTGCACGCTTGGTCTTTTTCAACGAATGTTCTACCATATCCTGCATTTTTTATTCTAACTCAGATAGGTGTGTATAAAAATTTCTTTTTCGCGTGACTGAGAAGGCCGAAAAGTCCAAAACAGTCAAAAATATAAGTCGCTCAGTGAGTGTATTTCCTTCCAAACTATTCTAAGCCGAGTCGTGAATAAGGCGCCGTTAGGTCAGGTACTGAGTAGTATAGCACCGTAGGTCAAAGATAAGTAAGTTTTGAAAGATAGGGCAGTGAGTCGAGGATAGATAAGTGGAGAGAGACAGGGCAGTGGTTCGAGGATATGGAGATAGCGTAGCGGGTTGAGGATAGGAAGGTTGAGGGAGATAGTACAGTGAGTCGAGGATAGGATGGGAGATAGGGTAGAGACCTAAAACCTTTAATTTTGGCTCGCGAACAACAAAAGTTAACCGACCTCTTCAGAGCCAGTGGCTTTGCACAGTCCTGCACTGCACAACCGCTGCTCTGACTCCCTCAACATTCCTCTCCTCGACCAAGTGTCCTATTCCCCCCAACCTCAATATCCTCCGCTCAACGCTTTATCTCCCTGAACCTTCCTATCCTCGACCCACTGTACCATTTCCCCAATCCTCGGCTCACCGCTCTATCTCCCTCAACCTTACTACCTTCGACCCACTGTCCTATTTCCCCCAATCTCCCTATCCACTGCCCTATGTGCCTCAAACTCCCCATCCTCTTCCCACTGTCCGACCTCCCTCAACTTACTTACCTTTGACCCAAGAGCTATATCTACAATCACGGCGCTATAGTCACGACTCGGTCGTTAAAATGAACTTTACTATTGTGCGACCAACTCACATGTGTTATACTGGTCGTGTATGCCAATGAGATGATTCAATCGTACGTTGACAAAACATGATAGACGGCATTCGTGGATGTAGGCTGGAATCCATAGTCAATAACCATAATTTGTAGCATTAAAATTTGCTACTAATTAGGCTACTGATGGCAACAGGTTGGGGGTCACTGTTTTTAAAACTTGAGTAGACCATTCGATATCAACATATCTAAGTTCCTTTTAAGAAACTCAATTGATGTCGCCTATATTTCCATGCAAGGCAAAGCTACGAGAAAGTATTCAAATATTTGCACGCTTGGTCTTTTTCAACGATTGTTCTACCATATCCTGCATTTTTAAATCCAACTCAGATATGTGTATAGACAAATTTCATTTGCGTGACTGAGGAAGCTGAAGAGTCCAAAACAGTCAAAAATATAAATCGCTCAGTGGGTGTATTCCCTTCCAAACTATTTTAAGCCATGAAATGTTTGTCGTAGCTAGCATTGCCAACTGCCCTTTAATTCAGCGTATAGTCCTATAATTGAGCGTATCTTAATAATTTATACGGACCAGAGCACTATTGTTTAATTCGGATCAGCATCATATTGTCACAAGACTTACGACACGGCCGATTAATAAGGGCATAAAACGGCTTGTTAACATTTAAAAAACAGTCATTTCAAACCAGAAACCATCAGTAGCTTAATTAGTAACACATTTTTAAACAACCAATTATAATATATGGATACTGTTATTGTTACCATTTGAGATTCCAGTCTACATATACGAATGTGGTCAATCATGTTTTGTCGACTTACGATCGAATCATCTTATTGGCATACACGACCAGTATAACCCATGGAACTTGGTCACAGGATAGTAAAGTTCAGTGTGGCGATCGAGTCGTGTATAAGGCGCCGTTAGCTCAGGTACCGAGTAGTATAGCATCGTAGGTCAAAGATAAGTGGGTTTTGGGAAGCATGGCAGCCAGTCGAGGATAGATAAGTGGAGAGAGACGGGGCAGTGGTTCGAGGATAGGGAGATAGCGTAGCGGGTTGAGGATAGGAAGGTTGAGGGAGATAGTACAGTGAGTCGAGGATAGGATGGGAGATGGTGAATTTTGGCCCGCGAACAACAAAAGTCAACCGACCTCTTCAGAGACAGTGACGTTCCACAGTCCTGCACTTCACAACCGCTGCTCTGACTCCCTCAACATTCCTATCCTCGACCAACTGTCCTAATTCCCCCAACCTCCCTATCCTCGGCTCACCGCTCTATCTCCCTCAACCTTACTATCCTCGACCCACTGTCCTATTTCCCCCAATCTCCCTATCCTCTGCCCTATCTGCCGCAAACTCCCCATCCTATACCCACTGTCCGACCTCCCACACATTACTTACCTTTGACACACGCGCTGTACCTAACCTAACGGCGCTATAGTCTCGACTCGGTCGTCAAAATGAACTTTAGTATTGTGCGTCCAACTCACATTTGTTATACTGGTTGTGTATGCCAATGAGATGATTCAATCGTACGTTGACAAAACATGATAGACGGCATTCGTGGATGTAGGCTGGAATCCATAGTCAATAACCATAATTTGTAGCATTAAAATTTGCTACTAATTAGGCTACTGATGGCAACAGGTTTGGGGTCACTGTTTTTAAAACTTGACTAGACCATTCGATATCAACATATCTAAGTTCCTTTTCAGAAACTCAACTGATGTCGCCTATATTTCCATGCAAGGCAAAGCTACGAGGAAATAATCAAATATTTGCACGCTTGGTCTTTTTCAACGAATGTTCTACCATATCCTGCATTTTTAAATCCAACTCAGATATGTGTATATACAAATTTCATTTGCGTGACTGAGGAAGCTGAAGAGTCCAAAACAGTCAAAAATATAAGTCGCTCAGTGGGTGTATTCCCTTCCAAACTATTTTAGGCCATGAAATGTTTGTCGTAGCTAGCATTGCCAACTGCCCTTTATTTCAGTTTATAGTACCATAATTGAGCGTATCCTAATACTTTATACGGACCAGAGCACTATTGTTTTATTCGGATCAGCATCATATTGTCACAAGACTTACGACACGGCCGATTAATAAGGGCATAAAACGGCTTGTTAACATTTAGAAAACAGTCATTTCAAACCAGAAACCATCAGTAGCCTAATTAGTAACACATTTTTAAACAACCAATTATAATATATGGA
This sequence comes from Styela clava, assembly GCF_964204865.1. Lineage (NCBI taxonomy): Eukaryota > Metazoa > Chordata > Ascidiacea > Stolidobranchia > Styelidae > Styela > Styela clava. The sequence continues at coordinate 22,476,473 of NC_135257.1, forward strand.
TACTGTTATTTGTTACCATTTGAGATTCCAGTCTACATATACGAATGTCGTCAATCATGTTTTGTCGACGTACGATCGAATCATCTTATTGGCATACAAGACCAGTATAACCCATGGAACTTGGTCACAAGATAGTAAAGCACAGTGTGGCGATCGAGTCGTGTATAAGGCGCTGTTAGCTCAGGTACCGAGTGGTATAGCATCGTAGGTCAAAGATAAGTAAGTTTTGGGAAGCAGGACAGTGAGTCGAGGATAGATAAGTGGAGAGAGACGGGGAAGTGGTTCGAGGATAGGGAGATAGCGTAGCGGGTTGAGGATAGGAAGGTTGAGGGAGATAGGGAATTTTGGCCCGCGAACAACAAAAGTCAACCGACCTCTTCAGAGCCAGTGACGTTGCACAGTCCTGCACTTCACAACCGCTGCTCTGACTCCCTCAACATTCCTATCCTCGACCAACTGTCCTATTTCCCCCAACCTCCCTATCCTCGGCTCACCGCTCTATCTCCCTCAACCTTACTATCCTCGACCCACTGTCCTATTTCCCCCAATCTCCCTATCCTCTGCCCTATCTGCCTCAAACTCCCCATCCTATACCCACTGTCCGACCTCCCACACATTACTTACCTTTGACACACGCGCTGTACCTAACCTAACGGCGCTATAGTCTCGACTCGGTCGTCAAAATGAACTTTACTATTGTGCGACCAACTCACATGTGTTATACTGGTCGTGTATGCCAATGAGATGATTCAATCGTACGTTGACAAAACATGATAGACGGCATTCGTGGATGTAGGCTGGAATCCATAGTAAATAACCATAATTTGTAGCATTGAAATTTGCTACTAATTAGGCTACTGATGGCAACAGGTTTGGGGTCACTGTTTTTAAAACTTGACTAGACCATTCGATATCAACATATCTAAGTTCCTTTTCAGAAACTCAATTGATGTCGCCTATATTTCCATGCAAGGCAAAGCTATGAGGAAATATTCAAATATTTGCACGCTTGGTCTTTTTCAACGAATGTTCTACCATATCCTGCATTTTTAAATCCAACTCAGATATGTGTATATACAAATTTCGTTTGCGTGACTGAGGAAGCTGAAGAGTCCAAAACAGTCAAAAATATAAGTCGCTCAGAGGGTGTATTCCCTTCCAAACTATTTTAAGCCATGAAATGTAAGTCCTAGCTAGCATTGCCAACTGCCCTTTAATTCAGCGTATAGTACCATAATTGAGCGTATCTTAATACTTTATACGGACCAGAGCACTATTGTTTAATTCGGATCAGCATCATATTGTCACAAGACTTACGACACGGCCGATTAATAGGGGCATAAAACGGCTTGTTAACATTTAGAAAACAGTCATTTCAAACCAGAAACTATCAGTAGTCAATTAGTAACACATTTTTTAAACAACCAATTATAATATATGGATACTCTTATTTGTTACCATTTGAGATTCCAGTCTACATATACGAATGTCGTCAATCATGTTTTGTCGACGTACGATCGAATCATCTTATTGGCATACACGACCAGTATAAGCCATGGAATTAGGTCACAAGATAGTAAAGTTCAGTGTGGCGATCGAGTCGTGTATAATGCGCCGTTAGCTTAGGTACCGAGTAGTATAGCATCGTAGGTCAAAGATAAGTAAGTTTTGGGAAGCAGGACAGTGAGTCGAGGATAGATAAGTGGAGAGAGACGGGGCAGTGGTTCGAAGATAGGGAGATAGCGTAGCGGGTTGAGGATAGGAAGGTTGAGGGAGATAGGGAATTTTGGCCCGCGAACAACAAAAGTCAACCGACCCCTTCAGAGCCAGTGACGTTGCACACACACAGTCCTGCACTTCACAACCGCTGCTCTGACTCCCTCAACATTCCTATCCTCGACCAACTGTCCTATTTCCCCCAACCTCCCTATCCTCGGCTCACCGCTCTATCTCCCTCAACCTTACTATACTCGAACCACTGTCCTATTTCCCCCAATCTCCCTATCCTCTGCCCTATCTGCCTCAAACTCCCCATCCTATACCCACTGTCCGATCTCCCACACATTACTTACCTTTGACACACGCGCTGTACCTAACCTAACGGCGCTATAGTCTCGACTCGGTCGTCAAAATGAACTTTACTATTGTGCGACCAACTCACATGTGTTATACTGGTCGTGTATGCCAATGAGATGATTCAATCGTACGTTGACAAAACATGATAGACGGCATTCGTGGATGTAGGCTGGAATCCATAGTCAATAACCATAATTTGTAGCATTAAAATTTGCTACTAATTAGGCTACTGATGGCAACGGGTTTGGGGTCACTGTTTTTAAAACTTGACTAGACCATTCGATATCAACATATCTATGTACCTTTTCAGAAACTCAATTGATGTCGCCTATATTTCCATGCAAGGCAAAGCTACGAGGAAATAATCAAATATTTGCACGCTTGGTCTTTTTCAACGAATGTTCTACCATATTCTGCATTTTTATATCCAACTCAGATATGTGTATATACAAATTTCATTTGCGTGACTGAGGAAGCTGAAGAGTCCAAAACAGTCAAAAATATAAGTCGCTCAGTGGGTGTATTCCCTTCCAAACTATTTTAAGCCATGAAATGTTTGTCGTAGCTAGCATTGCCAACTGCCCTTTAATTCAGCGTATAGTACCATAATTGAGCGTATCCTAATACTTTATACGGACCAGAGCACTATTGTTTAATTCGGATCAGCATCATATTGTCACAAGACTTACGACACGGCCGATTAATAGGGGCATAAAACGGCTGGTTAACATTTAGAAAACAGTCATTTCAAACCAGAAACCATCAGTAGTCAATTAGTAACACATTTTTTAAACAACCAATTATAATATATGGATACTCTTATTTGTTACCATTTGAGATTCCAGTCTACATATACGAATGTCGTCAATCATGTTTTGTCGACGTACGATCGAATCATCTTATTGGCATACACGACCAGTATAAGCCATGGAATTTGGTCACAAGATAGTAAAGTTCAGTGTGGCGATCGAGTCGTGTATAATGCGCCGTTAGCTTAGGTACCGAGTAGTATAGCATCGTAGGTCAAAGATAAGTAAGTTTTGGGAAGCAGGACAGTGAGTCGAGGATAGATAAGTGGAGAGAGACGGGGCAGTGGTTCGAAGATAGAGAGATAGCGTAGCGGGTTGAGGATAGGAAGGTTGAGGGAGATAGTACAGTGAGTCGAGGATAGGATGGGAGATAGTGCCCGCGAACAACAAAAGTCAACCGACCCCTTCAGAATCAGTGACGTTGCACAGTCCTGCACTTCACAACCGCTGCTCTGACTACCTCAACATTCCTATCCTCGACCAACTGTCCTATTTCCCCCAACCTCCCTATCCTCGGCTCACCGCTCTATCTCCCTCAACCTTAATATCCTCGACCCACTGTCCTATTTCCCCCAATCTCCCTATCCTCTGCCCTATCTGCCTCAAACTCCCCATCCTATACCCACTGTCCGACCTCCCACACATTACTTACCTTTGACACACGCGCTGTACCTAACCTAACGGCGCTATAGTCTCGACTCGGTCGTCAAAATGAACTTTACTATTGTGCGACCAACTCACATGTGTTATACTGGTCGTGTATGCCAATGAGATGATTCAATCGTACGTTGACAAAACATGATAGACGGCATTCGTGGATGTAGGCTGGAATCCATAGTAAATAACCATAATTTGTAGCATTGAAATTTGCTACTAATTAGGCTACTGATGGCAACAGGTTTGGGGTCACTGTTTTTAAAACTTGACTAGACCATTCGATATCAACATATCTAAGTTCCTTTTCAGAAACTCAATTGATGTCGCCTATATTTCCATGCAAGGCAAAGCTATGAGGAAATATTCAAATATTTGCACGCTTGGTCTTTTTCAACGAATGTTCTACCATATCCTGCATTTTTAAATCCAACTCAGATATGTGTATATACAAATTTCGTTTGCGTGACTGAGGAAGCTGAAGAGTCCAAAACAGTCAAAAATATAAGTCGCTCAGAGGGTGTATTCCCTTCCAAACTATTTTAAGCCATGAAATGTAAGTCCTAGCTAGCATTGCCAACTGCCCTTTAATTCAGCGTATAGTACCATAATTGAGCGTATCTTAATACTTTATACGGACCAGAGCACTATTGTTTAATTCGGATCAGCATCATATTGTCACAAGACTTACGACACGGCCGATTAATAGGGGCATAAAACGGCTTGTTAACATTTAGAAAACAGTCATTTCAAACCAGAAACTATCAGTAGTCAATTAGTAACACATTTTTTAAACAACCAATTATAATATATGGATACTCCTATTTGTTACCATTTGAGATTCCAGTCTACATATACGAATGTCGTCAATCATGTTTTGTCGACGTACGATCGAATCATCTTATTGGCATACACGACCAGTATAAGCCATGGAATTTGGTCACAAGATAGTAAAGTTCAGTGTGGCGATCGAGTCGTGTATAATGCGCCGTTAGCTTAGGTACCGAGTAGTATAGCATCGTAGGTCAAAGATAAGTAAGTTTTGGGAAGCAGGACAGTGAGTCGAGGATAGATAAGTGGAGAGAGACGGGGCAGTGGTTCGAAGATAGGGAGATAGCGTAGCGGGTTGAGGATAGGAAGGTTGAGGGAGATAGGGAATTTTGGCCCGCGAACAACAAAAGTCAACCGACCCCTTCAGAGCCAGTGACGTTGCACACACACAGTCCTGCACTTCACAACCGCTGCTCTGACTCCCTCAACATTCCTATCCTCGACCAACTGTCCTATTTCCCCCAACCTCCCTATCCTCGGCTCACCGCTCTATCTCCCTCAACCTTACTATACTCGAACCACTGTCCTATTTCCCCCAATCTCCCTATCCTCTGCCCTATCTGCCTCAAACTCCCCATCCTATACCCACTGTCCGATCTCCCACACATTACTTACCTTTGACACACGCGCTGTACCTAACCTAACGGCGCTATAGTCTCGACTCGGTCGTCAAAATGAACTTTACTATTGTGCGACCAACTCACATGTGTTATACTGGTCGTGTATGCCAATGAGATGATTCAATCGTACGTTGACAAAACATGATAGACGGCATTCGTGGATGTAGGCTGGAATCCATAGTCAATAACCATAAGTTGTAGCATTAAAATTTGCTACTAATTAGGCTACTGATGGCAACGGGTTTGGGGTCACTGTTTTTAAAACTTGACTAGACCATTCGATATCAACATATCTATGTACCTTTTCAGAAACTCAATTGATGTCGCCTATATTTCCATGCAAGGCAAAGCTACGAGGAAATAATCAAATATTTGCACGCTTGGTCTTTTTCAACGAATGTTCTACCATATTCTGCATTTTTATATCCAACTCAGATATGTGTATATACAAATTTCATTTGCGTGACTGAGGAAGCTGAAGAGTCCAAAACAGTCAAAAATATAAGTCGCTCAGTGGGTGTATTCCCTTCCAAACTATTTTAAGCCATGAAATGTTTGTCGTAGCTAGCATTGCCAACTGCCCTTTAATTCAGCGTATAGTACCATAATTGAGCGTATCCTAATACTTTATACGGACCAGAGCACTATTGTTTAATTCGGATCAGCATCATATTGTCACAAGACTTACGACACGGCCGATTAATAGGGGCATAAAACGGCTGGTTAACATTTAGAAAACAGTCATTTCAAACCAGAAACCATCAGTAGTCAATTAGTAACACATTTTTTAAACAACCAATTATAATATATGGATACTCTTATTTGTTACCATTTGAGATTCCAGTCTACATATACGAATGTCGTCAATCATGTTTTGTCGACGTACGATCGAATCATCTTATTGGCATACACGACCAGTATAACCCATGGAATTTGGTCACAAGATAGTAAAGTTCAGTGTGGCGATCGAGTCGTGTATAAGGCGCCGTTAGCTTAGGTACCGAGTAGTATAGCATCGTAGGTCAAAGATAAGTAAGTTTTGGGAAGCAGGACAGTGAGTCGAGGATAGATAAGTGGAGAGAGACGGGGCAGTGGTTCGAGGATAGGGAGATAGCGTAGCGGGTTGAGGATAGGAAGGTTGAGGGAGATAGTACAGTGAGTCGAGGATAGGATGGGAGATAGGGAATTTTGGCCCGCGAACAACAAAAGTCAACCGACCCCTTCAGAGCCAGTGACGTTGCACAGTCCTGCACTTCACAACCGCTGCTCTGACTCCCTCAACATTCCTATGCTCGACCAACTGTCCTAATTCCCCCAACCTCCCTATCCTCGGCTCACCGCTCTATCTCCCTCAACCTTACTATCCTCGACCCACTGTCCTATTTCCCCAATCTCCCTATCCTCTGCCCTATCTGCCGCAAACTCCCCATCCTATACCCACTGTCCGACCTCCCACACATTACTTTCCTTTGACACACGCGCTGTACCTAACCTAACGGCGCTATAGTCTCGACTCGGTCGTCAAAATGAACTTTACTATTGTGCGACCAACTCACATTTGTTATACTGGTCGTGTATGCCAATGAGATGATTCAATCGTACGTAGACAAACATGATAGACGGCATTCGTGGATGTAGGCTGGAATCCATAGTCAATAACCATAATTTGTAGCATTAAAATTTGCTACTAATTAGGCTACTGATGGCAACAGGTTTGGGGTCACTGTGTTTAAAACTTGACTAGACCATTCGATATCAACATATCTATGTTCCTTTTCAGAAACTCAATTGATGTCGCCTATATTTCCATGCAAGGCAAAGCTACGAGGAAATAATCAAATATTTGCACGCTTGGTCTTTTTCAACGAATGTTCTACCATATCCTGCATTTTTAAATCCAACTCAGATATGTGTATATACAAATTTCATTTGCGTGACTGAGGAAGCTGAAGAGTCCAAAACAGTCAAAAATATAAGTCGCTCAGTGGGTGCATTCCCTTCCAAACTATTTTAGGCCATGAAATGTTTGTCGTAGCTAGCATTGCCAACTGCCCTTTAATTCAGCGTATAGTACCATAATTGAGCGTATCCTAATACTTTATACGGACCAGAGCACTATTGTTTAATTCGGATCAGCATCATATTGTCACAAGACTTACGACACGGCCGATTAATAAGGGCATAAAACGGCTTGTTAACATTTAGAAAACAGTCATTTCAAACCAGAAACTATCAGTAGTCAATTAGTAACACATTTTTAAACAACCAATTATAATATATGGATACTCTTATTTGTTACCATTTGAGATTCCAGTCTACATATACGAATGTCGTCAATCATGTTTTGTCGACGTACGATCGAATCATCTTATTGGCATACACGACCAGTATAAGCCATGGAATTTGGTCACAAGATAGTAAAGTTCAGTGTGGCGATCGAGTCGTGTATAATGCGCCGTTAGCTTAGGTACCGAGTAGTATAGCATCGTAGGTCAAAGATAAGTAAGTTTTGGGAAGCAGGACAGTGAGTCGAGGATAGATAAGTGGAGAGAGACGGGGCAGTGGTTCGAAGATAGGGAGATAGCGTAGCGGGTTGAGGATAGGAAGGTTGAGGGAGATAGGGAATTTTGGCCCGCGAACAACAAAAGTCAACCGACCCCTTCAGAGCCAGTGACGTTGCACACACACAGTCCTGCACTTCACAACCGCTGCTCTGACTCCCTCAACATTCCTATCCTCGACCAACTGTCCTATTTCCCCCAACCTCCCTATCCTCGGCTCACCGCTCTATCTCCCTCAACCTTACTATACTCGAACCACTGTCCTATTTCCCCCAATCTCCCTATCCTCTGCCCTATCTGCCTCAAACTCCCCATCCTATACCCACTGTCCGATCTCCCACACATTACTTACCTTTGACACACGCGCTGTACCTAACCTAACGGCGCTATAGTCTCGACTCGTTCGTCAAAATGAACTTTACTATTGTGCGACCAACTCACATGTGTTATACTGGTCGTGTATGCCAATGAGATGATTCAATCGTACGTTGACAAAACATGATAGACGGCATTCGTGGATGTAGGCTGGAATCCATAGTCAATAACCATAATTTGTAGCATTAAAATTTGCTACTAATTAGGCTACTGATGGCAACGGGTTTGGGGTCACTGTTTTTAAAACTTGACTAGACCATTCGATATCAACATATCTATGTACCTTTTCAGAAACTCAATTGATGTCGCCTATATTTCCATGCAAGGCAAAGCTACGAGGAAATAATCAAATATTTGCACGCTTGGTCTTTTTCAACGAATGTTCTACCATATTCTGCATTTTTATATCCAACTCAGATATGTGTATATACAAATTTCATTTGCGTGACTGAGGAAGCTGAAGAGTCCAAAACAGTCAAAAATATAAGTCGCTCAGTGGGTGTATTCCCTTCCAAACTATTTTAAGCCATGAAATGTTTGTCGTAGCTAGCATTGCCAACTGCCCTTTAATTCAGCGTATAGTACCATAATTGAGCGTATCCTAATACTTTATACGGACCAGAGCACTATTGTTTAATTCGGATCAGCATCATATTGTCACAAGACTTACGACACGGCCGATTAATAGGGGCATAAAACGGCTGGTTAACATTTAGAAAACAGTCATTTCAAACCAGAAACCATCAGTAGTCAATTAGTAACACATTTTTTAAACAACCAATTATAATATATGGATACTCTTATTTGTTACCATTTGAGATTCCAGTCTACATATACGAATGTCGTCAATCATGTTTTGTCGACGTACGATCGAATCATCTTATTGGCATACACGACCAGTATAACCCATGGAATTTGGTCACAAGATAGTAAAGTTCAGTGTGGCGATCGAGTCGTGTATAAGGCGCCGTTAGCTTAGGTACCGAGTAGTATAGCATCGTAGGTCAAAGATAAGTAAGTTTTGGGAAGCAGGACAGTGAGTCGAGGATAGATAAGTGGAGAGAGACGGGGCAGTGGTTCGAGGATAGGGAGATAGCGTAGCGGGTTGAGGATAGGAAGGTTGAGGGAGATAGTACAGTGAGTCGAGGATAGGATGGGAGATAGGGAATTTTGGCCCGCAAACAACAAAAGTCAACCGACCCCTTCAGAGCCAGTGACGTTGCACAGTCCTGCACTTCACAACCGCTGCTCTGACTCCCTCAACATTCCTATGCTCGACCAACTGTCCTAATTCCCCCAACCTCCCTATCCTCGGCTCACCGCTCTATCTCCCTCAACCTTACTATCCTCGACCCACTGTCCTATTTCCCCAATCTCCCTATCCTCTGCCCTATCTGCCGCAAACTCCCCATCCTATACCCACTGTCCGACCTCCCACACATTACTTTCCTTTGACACACGCGCTGTACCTAACCTAACGGCGCTATAGTCTCGACTCGGTCGTCAAAATGAACTTTACTATTGTGCGACCAACTCACATTTGTTATACTGGTCGTGTATGCCAATGAGATGATTCAATCGTACGTAGACAAACATGATAGACGGCATTCGTGGATGTAGGCTGGAATCCATAGTCAATAACCATAATTTGTAGCATTAAAATTTGCTACTAATTAGGCTACTGATGGCAACAGGTTTGGGGTCACTGTTTTTAAAACTTGACTAGACCATTCGATATCAACATATCTATGTTCCTTTTCAGAAACTCAATTGATGTCGCCTATATTTCCATGCAAGGCAAAGCTACGAGGAAATAATCAAATATTTGCACGCTTGGTCTTTTTCAACGAATGTTCTACCATATCCTGCATTTTTAAATCCAACTCAGATATGTGTATATACAAATTTCATTTGCGTGACTGAGGAAGCTGAAGAGTCCAAAACAGTCAAAAATATAAGTCGCTCAGTGGGTGCATTCCCTTCCAAACTATTTTAGGCCATGAAATGTTTGTCGTAGCTAGCATTGCCAACTGCCCTTTAATTCAGCGTATAGTACCATAATTGAGCGTATCCTAATACTTTATACGGACCAGAGCACTATTGTTTAATTCGGATCAGCATCATATTGTCACAAGACTTACGACACGGCCGATTAATAAGGGCATAAAACGGCTTGTTAACATTTAGAAAACAGTCATTTCAAACCAAAAACCATCAGTAGCCTAATTAGTAACACATTTTTAAACAATCAATTATAATATATGGATACTCTTATTTGTTACCATTTGAGATTCCAGTCTACATATACCAATGTCGTCAATCATGTTTTGTCGACGTACGATCGAATCATCTTATTGGCATACACGACCAGTATAACCCATGGAATTTGGTCACAAGATAGTATAGTTCAGTGTGGCGATCGAGTCGTGTATGAGGTGCCGTTAGCTTAGGTACCGAGTAGTATAGCATCGTAGGTCAAAGATAAGTAAGTTTAGGGTAGCAGTACAGTGAGTCGAGGATAGATAAGTGGAGAGAGACGGGGCAGTGGTTCGAGGATAGGGAGATAGCGTAGCAGGTTGAGGGAGATAGTACAGTGAGTCGAGGATAGGATGGGAGATAGGAAATGTTGGCCCGCGAACAACAAAAGTCAACCGACCCCTTTAGAGCCAGTGACGTTGCACAGTCCTACACTTCACAACGGCTGCTCTGACTCCCTCAACATTCCTATCCTCGACCAACCGTCCTATTTCCTCCCCCAATCTCCCTCAACCTTACTATCCTCGACCCACTGTCCTATTTCCCCCAATCTCCCTATCCTCTGCCCTATCTGCCTCAAACTCCCCATCCTATACCCACTGTCCGACCTCCCACACATTACTTACCTTTGACACACGCGCTGTACCTAACCCAACGGCGCTATAGTCCCGACTCGGTCGTCAAAATGAACTTTACTAGTGTGTGACCAACTCACATGTGTTATACTGGTCGTGTATGCCAATGAGATGATTCAATCGTACGTTGACAAAACATGATAGACGGCATTCGTGGATGTAGGCTGGAATCCATAGTCAATAACCATAATTTGTAGCATTAAAATTTGCTACTAATTAGGCTACTGATGGCAACAGGTTTGGGGTCACTGTTTTTAAAACTTGACTAGACCATTCGATATCAACATATCTAAGTTCCTTTTCCGAAACTCAATTGATGTCGCCTATATTTCCATGCAAGGCAAAGCTACGAGGAAATAATCAAATATTTGCACGCTTGGTCTTTTTCAACGAATGTTCTACCATATCCTGCATTTTTAAATCCAACTCAGATATGTGTATATACAAATTTCATTTGCGTGACTGAGGAAGCTGAAGAGTACAAAACAGTCAAAAATATAAGTCGCTCAGTGAGTGTATTCCCTTCCAAACTATTTTAATCCATGAAATGTTTGTCGTAGCTAGCATTGCCAACTGCCCTTTAATACAGCGTATAGTCCCATAATTGAGCGTATCTTAATACTTTATACGGACCAGAGCACTATTGTTTAATTCGGATCAGCATCATAATGTCACAAGACTTACGACACGGCAGATTAATAAGGGCATAAAACGGCTTGTTAACATTTAGAAAACAGTCATTTCAAACCAGAAACCATCAGTAGCCTAATTAGTAACACATTTTTAAACAACCAATTATAATATATGTATACTGTTATTTGTTACCATTTGAGATTCCAGTCTACATATACGGATGTCGTCAATCATGTTTTGTCGACGTACGATCGAATCATCTTATTGGCATACACGACCAGTATAACCCATGGAAGTTGGTCACAAGATAGTAAAGTTCAGTGTGGCGATGGAGTCGTGTATAAGGCGCCGTTAGCTCAGGTACCGAGTAGTATAGCATCGTAGGTCAAAGATAAGTTAGTTTTGGGAAGCAGGGCAGTGAGTCGAGGATAGATAAGTGGAGAGAGACGGGGCAGTGGTTCGAGGATAGGGAGATAGCGTAGAGGGTTGAGGATGGCAAGGTTGAGGGAGATAGTACAGTGAGTCGAGGATAGGATGGGAGATAGGGAATTTTGGCCCGCGAACAACAAAAGTCAACCGACCTCTTCAGAGCCAGTGACGTTGCACGTCCTGCGCTTCACAACCGCTGCTCTGACTCCCTCAACATTCCTATCCTCGACCAACTGTCCTATTTCCCCCAACCTCCCTATCCTCGGCTCACCGCTCTATCTCCCTCAATCTTACTATCCTCGACCCACTGTCCTATTTCCCCCAATCTCCCTATCCTCTGCCCTATCTGCCTCAAACTCCCCATCCTATACCCACTGTCCGACCTCCCACACAATACTCACCTTTGACACACGCGCTGTACCTAACCTAACGGCGCTATAGTCTCGACTCGGTCGTCAAATTGAACTTTACTATTGTGCGACCAACTCACATGTGTTATACTGGTCGTGTATGCCAATGAGATGATTCAATCGTACGTTGACAAAACATGATAGACGGCATTCGTGGATGTAGGCTGGAATCCATAGTCAATAACCATAATTTGTAGCATTAAAATTTGCTACTAATTAGGCTACTGATGGCAACAGGTTTGGGGTCACTGTTTTTAAAACTTGACTAGACCATTCGATATCAACATATCTAAGTTCCTTTTCAGAAACTCAATTGATGTCGCCTATATTTACATGCAAGGCAAAGCTACGAGGAAATATTCAAATATTTGCACGCTTGGTCTTTTTCAACGAATGTTCTACCATATCCTGCATTTTTAAATCCAACTCAGATATGTGTATATACAAATTTCATTTGCGTGACTGAGGAAGCTGAAGAGTCCAAAACAGTCAAAAATATAAGTCGCTCAGTGGGTGTATTATCTTCCAAACTATTTTAAGCCATGAAATGTTTGTCGTAGCTAGCATTGCCAACTGCCCTTTAATTCAGCGTATAGTCCCATAATTGAGCGTATCTTAATACTTTATACCGACCAGAGCACTATTGTTTAATTCGGATCAGCATCATATTGTCACAAGACTTACGACACGGCCGATTAATAAGGGCATAAAACGGCTTGTTAACATTTAGAAAACAGTCATTTCAAACCAAAAACCATCAGTAGCCTAATTAGTAACACATTTTTAAACAATCAATTATAATATATGGATACTCTTATTTGTTACCATTTGAGATTCCAGTCTACATATACCAATGTCGTCAATCATGTTTTGTCGACGTACGATCGAATCATCTTATTGGCATACACGACCAGTATAACCCATGGAATTTGGTCACAAGATAGTATAGTTCAGTGTGGCGATCGAGTCGTGTATGAGGTGCCGTTAGCTTAGGTACCGAGTAGTATAGCATCGTAGGTCAAAGATAAGTAAGTTTAGGGTAGCAGTACAGTGAGTCGAGGATAGATAAGTGGAGAGAGACGGGGCAGTGGTTCGAGGATAGGGAGATAGCGTAGCAGGTTGAGGGAGATAGTACAGTGAGTCGAGGATAGGATGGGAGATAGGAAATGTTGGCCCGCGAACAACAAAAGTCAACCGACCCCTTTAGAGCCAGTGACGTTGCACAGTCCTACACTTCACAACGGCTGCTCTGACTCCCTCAACATTCCTATCCTCGACCAACCGTCCTATTTCCTCCCCCAATCTCCCTCAACCTTACTATCCTCGACCCACTGTCCTATTTCCCCCAATCTCCCTATCCTCTGCCCTATCTGCCTCAAACTCCCCATCCTATACCCACTGTCCGACCTCCCACACATTACTTACCTTTGACACACGCGCTGTACCTAACCCAACGGCGCTATAGTCCCGACTCGGTCGTCAAAATGAACTTTACTAGTGTGTGACCAACTCACATGTGTTATACTGGTCGTGTATGCCAATGAGATGATTCAATCGTACGTTGACAAAACATGATAGACGGCATTCGTGGATGTAGGCTGGAATCCATAGTCAATAACCATAATTTGTAGCATTAAAATTTGCTACTAATTAGGCTACTGATGGCAACAGGTTTGGGGTCACTGTTTTTAAAACTTGACTAGACCATTCGATATCAACATATCTAAGTTCCTTTTCCGAAACTCAATTGATGTCGCCTATATTTCCATGCAAGGCAAAGCTACGAGGAAATAATCAAATATTTGCACGCTTGGTCTTTTTCAACGAATGTTCTACCATATCCTGCATTTTTAAATCCAACTCAGATATGTGTATATACAAATTTCATTTGCGTGACTGAGGAAGCTGAAGAGTACAAAACAGTCAAAAATATAAGTCGCTCAGTGAGTGTATTCCCTTCCAAACTATTTTAATCCATGAAATGTTTGTCGTAGCTAGCATTGCCAACTGCCCTTTAATACAGCGTATAGTCCCATAATTGAGCGTATCTTAATACTTTATACGGACCAGAGCACTATTGTTTAATTCGGATCAGCATCATAATGTCACAAGACTTACGACACGGCAGATTAATAAGGGCATAAAACGGCTTGTTAACATTTAGAAAACAGTCATTTCAAACCAGAAACCATCAGTAGCCTAATTAGTAACACATTTTTAAACAACCAATTATAATATATGTATACTGTTATTTGTTACCATTTGAGATTCCAGTCTACATATACGGATGTCGTCAATCATGTTTTGTCGACGTACGATCGAATCATCTTATTGGCATACACGACCAGTATAACCCATGGAAGTTGGTCACAAGATAGTAAAGTTCAGTGTGGCGATGGAGTCGTGTATAAGGCGCCGTTAGCTCAGGTACCGAGTAGTATAGCATCGTAGGTCAAAGATAAGTTAGTTTTGGGAAGCAGGGCAGTGAGTCGAGGATAGATAAGTGGAGAGAGACGGGGCAGTGGTTCGAGGATAGGGAGATAGCGTAGAGGGTTGAGGATGGCAAGGTTGAGGGAGATAGTACAGTGAGTCGAGGATAGGATGGGAGATAGGGAATTTTGGCCCGCGAACAACAAAAGTCAACCGACCTCTTCAGAGCCAGTGACGTTGCACGTCCTGCGCTTCACAACCGCTGCTCTGACTCCCTCAACATTCCTATCCTCGACCAACTGTCCTATTTCCCCCAACCTCCCTATCCTCGGCTCACCGCTCTATCTCCCTCAATCTTACTATCCTCGACCCACTGTCCTATTTCCCCCAATCTCCCTATCCTCTGCCCTATCTGCCTCAAACTCCCCATCCTATACCCACTGTCCGACCTCCCACACAATACTCACCTTTGACACACGCGCTGTACCTAACCTAACGGCGCTATAGTCTCGACTCGGTCGTCAAATTGAACTTTACTATTGTGCGACCAACTCACATGTGTTATACTGGTCGTGTATGCCAATGAGATGATTCAATCGTACGTTGACAAAACATGATAGACGGCATTCGTGGATGTAGGCTGGAATCCATAGTCAATAACCATAATTTGTAGCATTAAAATTTGCTACTAATTAGGCTACTGATGGCAACAGGTTTGGGGTCACTGTTTTTAAAACTTGACTAGACCATTCGATATCAACATATCTAAGTTCCTTTTCAGAAACTCAATTGATGTCGCCTATATTTACATGCAAGGCAAAGCTACGAGGAAATATTCAAATATTTGCACGCTTGGTCTTTTTCAACGAATGTTCTACCATATCCTGCATTTTTAAATCCAACTCAGATATGTGTATATACAAATTTCATTTGCGTGACTGAGGAAGCTGAAGAGTCCAAAACAGTCAAAAATATAAGTCGCTCAGTGGGTGTATTATCTTCCAAACTATTTTAAGCCATGAAATGTTTGTCGTAGCTAGCATTGCCAACTGCCCTTTAATTCAGCGTATAGTCCCATAATTGAGCGTATCTTAATACTTTATACCGACCAGAGCACTATTGTTTAATTCGGATCAGCATCATATTGTCACAAGACTTACGACACGGCCGATTAATAAGGGCATAAAACGGCTTGTTAACATTTAGAAAACAGTCATTTCAAACCAGAAACCATCAGTAGCCTAATTAGTAACACATTTTTAAACAACCAATTATAATATATGTATACTGTTATTTGTTACCATTTGAGATTCCAGTCTACATATACGGATGTCGTCAATCATGTTTTGTCGACGTACGATCGAATCATCTTATTGGCATACACGACCAGTATAACCCATGGAAGTTGGTCACAAGATAGTAAAGTTCAGTGTGGCGATGGAGTCGTGTATAAGGCGCCGTTAGCTCAGGTACCGAGTAGTATAGCATCGTAGGTCAAAGATAAGTTAGTTTTGGGAAGCAGGGCAGTGAGTCGAGGATAGATAAGTGGAGAGAGACGGGGCAGTGGTTCGAGGATAGGGAGATAGCGTAGAGGGTTGAGGATGGCAAGGTTGAGGGAGATAGTACAGTGAGTCGAGGATAGGATGGGAGATAGGGAATTTTGGCCCGCGAACAACAAAAGTCAACCGACCTCTTCAGAGCCAGTGACGTTGCACGTCCTGCGCTTCACAACCGCTGCTCTGACTCCCTCAACATTCCTATCCTCGACCAACTGTCCTATTTCCCCCAACCTCCCTATCCTCGGCTCACCGCTCTATCTCCCTCAATCTTACTATCCTCGACCCACTGTCCTATTTCCCCCAATCTCCCTATCCTCTGCCCTATCTGCCTCAAACTCCCCATCCTATACCCACTGTCCGACCTCCCACACAATACTCACCTTTGACACACGCGCTGTACCTAACCTAACGGCGCTATAGTCTCGACTCGGTCGTCAAATTGAACTTTACTATTGTGCGACCAACTCACATGTGTTATACTGGTCGTGTATGCCAATGAGATGATTCAATCGTACGTTGACAAAACATGATAGACGGCATTCGTGGATGTAGGCTGGAATCCATAGTCAATAACCATAATTTGTAGCATTAAAATTTGCTACTAATTAGGCTACTGATGGCAACAGGTTTGGGGTCACTGTTTTTAAAACTTGACTAGACCATTCGATATCAACATATCTAAGTTCCTTTTCAGAAACTCAATTGATGTCGCCTATATTTACATGCAAGGCAAAGCTACGAGGAAATATTCAAATATTTGCACGCTTGGTCTTTTTCAACGAATGTTCTACCATATCCTGCATTTTTAAATCCAACTCAGATATGTGTATATACAAATTTCATTTGCGTGACTGAGGAAGCTGAAGAGTCCAAAACAGTCAAAAATATAAGTCGCTCAGTGGGTGTATTATCTTCCAAACTATTTTAAGCCATGAAATGTTTGTCGTAGCTAGCATTGCCAACTGCCCTTTAATTCAGCGTATAGTCCCATAATTGAGCGTATCTTAATACTTTATACGGACCAGAGCACTATTGTTTAATTCGGATCAGCATCATATTGTCACAAGACTTACGACACGGCCGATTAATAAGGGCATAAAACGGCTTGTTAACATTTAGAAAACAGTCATTTCAAACCAGAAACCATCAGTAGCCTAATTAGTAACACATTTTTAAACAACCAATTATAATATATGGATACTGTTATTTGTTACCATTTGAGATTCCAGTCTACATATACGAATGTCGTCAATCATGTTTTGTCGACGTACGATCGAATCATCTTATTGGCATACACGGCCAGTATAACCCATGGAACTTGGTCACAAGATAGTAAAGTTCAGTGTGGCGATCGAGTCGTGTATAAGGCGCCGTTAGCTCAGGTACCGAGTAGTATGGCATCGTAGGCCAAAGATAGGTAAGTTTTGGGAAGCAGGACAGTGAGTCGAGAATAAATAAGTGGAGAGAGACGGGGCAGTGGTTCGAGAATAGGGAGATAGCGTAGCGGGTTGAGGATAGGAAGGTTGAGGGAGATAGTACAGTGAGTCGAGGATAGGATGGGAGATAGAGAATTTTGGCCCGCGAACAACAAAAGGCAACCGACCTCTTCAGAGCCAGTGACGTTGCACAGTCCTGCACTTCACAACCGCTGCTCTGACTCCCTCAACATTCCTATCCTCGACCAACTGTCCTATTTCCCCCAACCTCCCTATCCTCGGCTCACCGCTCTATCTCCCTCAACCTTACTATCCTCGACCCACTGTCCTATTTCCCCCAATCTCCCTATCCTCTGCCCTATCTGCCTCAAACTCCCCATCCTATACCCACTGTCCGACCTCCCACACATTACTTACCTTTGACACACGCGCTGTACCTAACCTAACGGCGCTATAGTCTCGACTCGGTCGTCAAAATGAACTTTACTATTGTGCGACCAACTCACATGTGTTATACTGGTCGTGTATGCCAATGAGATGATTCAATCGTACGTTGACAAAACATGATAGACGGCATTCGTGGATGTAGGCTGGAATCCATAGTAAATAACCATAATTTGTAGCATTAAAATTTGCTACTAATTAGGCTACTGATGGCAACAGGTTTGGGGTCACTGTTTTTAAAACTTGACTAGACCATTCGATATCAACATATCTAAGTTCCTTTTCAGAAACTCAATTGATGTCGCCTATATTTCTATGCAAGGCAAAGCTATGAGGAAATATTCGAATATTTGCACGCTTGGTCTTTTTCAACGAATGTTCCACCATATCCTGCATTTTTAAATCCAACTCAGATATGTGTATATACAAATTTCGTTTGCGTGACTGAGGAAGCTGAAGAGTCCAAAACAGTCAAAAATATAAGTCGCTCAGTGGGTGTATTCCCTTCCAAACTATTTTAAGCCATGAAATGTATGTCGTAGCTAGCATTGCCAACTGCCCTTTAATTCAGCGTATAGTACCATAATTGAGCGTATCTTAATACTTTATACGGACCAGAGCACTATTGTTTAATTCGGATCAGCATCATATTGTCACAAGACTTACGACACGGCCGATTAATAGGGGCATAAAACGGCTTGTTAACATTTAGAAAACAGTCATTTCAAACCAGAAACCATCAGTAGCCTAATTAGTAACACATTTTTAAACAATCAATTATAATATATGGATACTCTTATTTGTTACCATTTGAGATTCCAGTCTACATATACCAATGTCGTCAATCATGTTTTGTCGACGTACGATCGAATCATCTTATTGGCATACACGACCAGTATAACCCATGGAATTTGGTCACAAGATAGTAAAGTTCAGTGTGGCGATCGAGTCGTGTATAAGGCGCCGTTAGCTTAGGTACCGAGTAGTATAGCATCGTAGGTCAAAGATAAGTAAGTTTTGGGAAGCAGGACAGTGAGTCGAGGATAGATAAGTGGAGAGAGACGGGGCAGTGGTTTGAAGATAGAGAGATAGCGTAGCGGGTTGAGGATAGGAAGGTTGAGGGAGATAGTACAGTGAGTCGAGGATAGGATGGGAGATAGGGAATTTTGGCCCGCGAACAACAAAAGTCAACCGACCCCTTCAGAGTCAGTGACGTTGCACAGTCCTGCACTTCACAACCGCTGCTCTGACTACCTCAACATTCCTATCCTCGACCAACTGTCCTATTTCCCCCAACCTCCCTATCCTCGGCTCACCGCTCTATCTCCCTCAACCTTAATATCCTCGACCCACTGTCCTATTTCCCCCAATCTCCCTATCCTCTGCCCTATCTGCCTCAAACTCCCCATCCTATACCCACTGTCCGACCTCCCACACATTACTTACCTTTGACACACGCGCTGTACCTAACCTAACGGCGCTATAGTCTCGACTCGGTCGTCAAAATGAACTTTACTATTGTGCGACCAACTCACATGTGTTATACTGGTCGTGTATGCCAATGAGATGATTCAATCGTACGTTGACAAAACATGATAGACGGCATTCGTGGATGTAGGCTGGAATCCATAGTCAATAACCATAATTTGTAGCATTAAAATTTGCTACTAATTAGGCTACTGATGGCAACAGGTTTGGGGTCACTGTTTTTAAAACTTGACTAGACCATTCGATATCAACATATCTATGTTCCTTTTCTGAAACTCAATTGATGTCGCCTATATTTCCATGCAAGGCAAAGCTACGAGGAAGTAATCAAATATTTGCACGCTTGGTCTTTTTCAACGAATGTTCTACCATATCCTGCATTTTTAAATCCAACTCAGATATGTGTATATACAAATTTCATTTGCGTGACTGAGGAAGCTGAAGAGTCCAAAACAGTCAAAAATATAAGTCGCTCAGTGGGTGTATTCCCTTCCAAACTATTTTAAGCCATGAAATGTTTGTCGTAGCTAGCATTGCCAACTGCCCTTTAATTCAGCGTATAGTACCATAATTGAGCGTATCCTAATACTTATAACGGACCAGAGCACTATTGTTTAATTCGGATCAGCATCATATTGTCACAAGACTTACGACACGGCCGATTAATAGGGGCATAAAACGGCTTGTTAACATTTAGAAAACAGTCATTTCAAACCAGAAACCATCAGTAGCCTAATTAGTAACACATTTTTAAACAACCAATTATAATATATGGATACTCTTATTTGTTACCATTTGAGATTCCAGTCTACATATATCAATGTCGTCAATCATGTTTTGTCGACGTACGATCGAATCATCTTATTGGCATACACGACCAGTATAACCCATGGAATTTGGTCACAAGATAGTAAAGTTCAGTGTGGCGATCGAGTCGTGTATAAGGTGCCGTTAGCTTAGGTACCGAGTAGTATAGCATCGTAGGTCAAAGATAAGTAAGTTTAGGGAAGCAGGACAGTGAGTCGAGGATAGATAAGTGGAGAGAGACGGGGCAGTGGTTCGAGGATAGGGAGATAGCGTAGCGGGTTGAGGAT
The DNA here is from genome assembly GCF_964204865.1 of Styela clava. Lineage (NCBI taxonomy): Eukaryota > Metazoa > Chordata > Ascidiacea > Stolidobranchia > Styelidae > Styela > Styela clava. The sequence continues at coordinate 22,497,213 of NC_135257.1, forward strand.
AGGAAGGTTGAGGGAGATAGTACAGTGAGTCGAGGATAGGATGGGAGATAGTGAATTTTGGCCCGCGAACAACAAAAGTCAACCGACCTCTTCAGAGACAGTGACGTTGCACAGTCCTGCACTTCACAACCGCTGCTCTGACTTCCTCAACATTCCTATCCTCGACCAACTGTCCTATTTCCCCCAACCTCCCTATCCTCGGCTCACCGCTCTATCTCCCTCAACCTTACTATCCTCGACCCACTGTCCTATTTCCCCCAATCTCCCCATCCTCTGCCCTATCTGCCTCAAACTTCCCATCCTATACCCACTGTCCGACCTCCCACACATTACTTACCTTTGACACACGCGCTGTACCTAACCTAACGGCGCTATAGTCTCGACTCGGTCGTCAAAATGAACTTTACTATTGTGCGACCAACTCACATGTGTTATACTGGTCGTGTATGCCAATGAGATGATTCAATCGTACGTTGACAAAACATGATAGACGGCATTCGTGGATGTAGGCTGGAATCCATAGTCAATAACCATAATTTGTAGCATTAAAATTTGCTACTAATTAGGCTACTGATGGCAACAGGTTTGGGGTCACTGTTTTTAAAACTTGACTAGACCATTCGATATCAACATATCTAAGTTCCTTTTCAGAAACTCAATTGATGTCGCCTATATTTACATGCAAGGCAAAGCTACGAGGAAATATTCAAATATTTGCACGCTTGGTCTTTTTCAACGAATGTTCTACCATATCCTGCATTTTTAAATCCAACTCAGATATGTGTATATACAAATTTCATTTGCGTGACTGAGGAAGCTGAAGAGTCCAAAACAGTCAAAAATATAAGTCGCTCAGTGGGTGTATTATCTTCCAAACTATTTTAAGCTATGAAATGTTTGTCGTAGCTAGCATTGCCAACTGCCCTTTAATTCAGCGTATAGTCCCATAATTGAGCGTATCTTAATACTTTATACGGACCAGAGCACTATTGTTTAATTCGGATCAGCATCATATTGTCACAAGACTTACGACACGGCCGATTAATAAGGGCATAAAACGGCTTGTTAACATTTAGAAAACAGTCATTTCAAACCAGAAACCATCAGTAGCCTAATTAGTAACACATTTTTAAACAACCAATTATAATATATGGATACTGTTATTTGTTACCATTTGAGATTCCAGTCTACATATACGAATGTCGTCAATCATGTTTTGTCGACGTACGATCGAATCATCTTATTGGCATACACGACCAGTATAACCCATGGAACTTGGTCACAAGATAGTAAAGTTCAGTGTGGCGATCGAGTCGTGTATAAGGCGCCGTTAGCTCAGGTACCGAGTAGTATAGCATCGTAGGCCAAAGATAGGTAAGTTTTGGGAAGCAGGACAGTGAGTCGAGGATAAATAAGTGGAGAGAGACGGGGCAGTGGTTCGAGAATAGGGAGATAGCGTAGCGGGTTGAGGATAGGAAGGTTGAGGGAGATAGTACAGTGAGTCGAGGATAGGATGGGAGATAGAGAATTTTGGCCCGCGAACCACAAAAGGCAACCGACCTCTTCAGAGCCAGTGACGTTGCACAGTCCTGCACTTCACAACCGCTGCTCTGACTCCCTCAACATTCCTATCCTCGACCAACTGTCCTCTTTCCCCCAACCTCCCTATCCTCGGCTCACCGCTCTATCTCCCTCAACCTTACTATCCTCGACCCACTGTCCTATTTCCCCCAATCTCCCTATCCTCTGCCCTATCTGCCTCAAACTCCCCATCCTATACCCACTGTCCGACCTGCCACACATTACTTACCTTTGACACACGCGCTGTACCTAACCTAACGGCGCTATAGTCTCGACTCGGTCGTCAAAATGAACTTTACTATTGTGCGACCAACTCACATGTGTTATACTGGTCGTGTATGCCAATGAGATGATTCAATCGTACGTTGACAAAACATGATAGACGGCATTCGTGGATGTAGGCTGGAATCCATAGTAAATAACCATAATTTGTAGCATTAAAATTTGCTACTAATTAGGCTACTGATGGCAACAGGTTTGGAGTCACTGTTTTTAAAACTTGACTAGACCATTCGATATCAACATATCTAAGTTCCTTTTCAGAAACTCAATTGATGTCGCCTATATTTCTATGCAAGGCAAAGCTATGAGAAAATATTCGAATATTTGCACTCTTGGTCTTTTTCAACGAATGTTCCACCATATCCTGCATTTTTAAATCCAACTCAGATATGTGTATATACAAATTTCGTTTGCGTGACTGAGGAAGCTGAAGAGTCCAAAACAGTCAAAAATATAAGTCGCTCAGTGGGTGTATTCCCTTCCAAACTATTTTAAGCCATGAAATGTATGTCGTAGCTAGCATTGCCAACTGCCCTTTAATTCAGCGTATAGTACCATAATTGAGCGTATCTTAATACTTTATACGGACCAGAGCACTATTGTTTAATTCGGATCAGCATCATATTGTCACAAGACTTACGACACGGCCGATTAATAGGGGCATAAAACGGCTTGTTAACATTTAGAAAACAGTCATTTCAAACCAGAAACCATCAGTAGCCTAATTAGTAACACATCTTTAAACAATCAATTATAATATATGGATACTCTTATTTGTTACCATTTGAGATTCCAGTCTACATATACCAATGTCGTCAATCATGTTTTGTCGACGTACGATCGAATCATCTTATTGGCATACACGACCAGTATAACCCATGGAATTTGGTCACAAGATAGTAAAGTTCAGTGTGGCGATCGAGTCGTGTATAAGGCGCCGTTAGCTTAGGTACCGAGTAGTATAGCATCGTAGGTCAAAGATAAGTAAGTTTTGGGAAGCAGGACAGTGAGTCGAGGATAGATAAGTGGAGAGAGACGGGGCAGTGGTTCGAAGATAGAGAGATAGCGTAGCGGGTTGAGGATAGGAAGGTTGAGGGAGATAGTACAGTGAGTCGAGGATAGGATGGGAGATAGGGAATTTTGGCCCGCGAACAACAAAAGTCAACCGACCCCTTCAGAGTCAGTGACGTTGCACAGTCCTGCACTTCACAACCGCTGCTCTGACTCCCTCAACATTCCTATCCTCGACCAACTGTCCTATTTCCCCCAACCTCCCTATCCTCGGCTCACCGCTCTATCTCCCTCAACCTTAATATTCTCGACCCACTGTCCTATTTCCCACAATCTCCCTATTCTCTGCCCTATCTGCCTCAAACTCCCCATCCTATACCCACTGTCCGACCTCCCACACATTACTTACCATTGACACACGCGCTGTACCTAACCTAACGGCGCTATAGTCTCGACTCGGTCGTCAAAATGAACTTTACTATTGTGCGACCAACTCACATGTGTTATACTGGTCGTGTATGCCAATGAGATGATTCAATCGTACGTTGACAAAACATGATATACGGCATTCGTGGATGTAGGCTGGAATCCATAGTCAATAACCATAATTTGTAGCATTAAAATTTGCTACTAATTAGGCTACTGATGGCAACAGGTTTGGGGTCACTGTTTTTAAAACTTGACTAGACCATTCGATATCAACATATCTAAGTTCGTTTTCCGAAACTCAATTGATGTCGCCTATATTTCCATGCAAGGCAAAGCTACGAGGAAATAATCAAATATTTGCACGCTTAGTCTTTTTCAACGAATGTTCTACCATATCCTGCATTTTTAAATCCAACTCAGATATGTGTATATACAAATTTCATTTGCGTGACTGAGGAAGCTGAAGAGTACAAAACAGTCAAAAATATAAGTCGCTCAGTGAGTGTATTCCCTTCCAAACTATTTTAATCCATGAAATGTTTGTCGTAGCTAGCATTGCCAACTGCCCTTTAATTCAGCGTATAGTCCTATAATTGAGCGTATCTTAATACTTTATACGGACCAGAGCACTATTGTTTAATTCGGATCAGCATCATATTGTCACAAGACTTACGACACGGCCGATTAATAAGGGCATAAAACGGCTTGTTAACATTTAGAAAACAGTCATTTCAAACCAGAAACCATCAGTAGCCTAATTAGTAACACATTTTTAAACAACCAATTATAATATATGGATACTGTTATTTGTTACCATTTGAGATTCCATTCTACATATACGAATGTCGTCAATCATGTTTTGTCGACGTACGATCGAATCATCTTATTGGCATACACGACCAGTATAACCCATGGAACTTGGTCACAAGATAGTAAAGTTCAGTGTGGCGATCGAGTCGTGTATAAGGCGCCGTTAGCTCAGGTACCGAGTAGTATAGCACCGTAGGCCAAAGATAGGTAAGTTTAGGGAAGCAGGACCGTGAGTCGAGGATGGATAAGTGGAGAGAGACGGGGCAGTGGTTCGAGGATAGGGAGATAGCGTAGCGGGTTGAGGATAGGAAGGTTGAGGGAGATAGTACAGTGAGTCGAGGATAGGATGGGAGATAGAGAATTTTGGCCCGCGAACAACAAAAGTCAACCGACCTCTTCAGAGCCAGTGACGTTGCACAGTCCTGCACTTCACAACCGCTTCTCTGACTCCCTCAACATTCCTATCCTCGACCAACTGTCCTATTTCCCCCAACCTCCCTATCCTCGGCTCACCGCTCTATATCCCTCAACCTTACTATCCTCGACCCACTGTCCTATTTCCCCCAATCTCCCTATCCTCTGCCCTATCTGCCCCAAACTCCCCATCCTATACCCACTGTCCGACCTCCCACACATTACTTAACTTTGACAAACGCGCTGTACCTAACCTAACGGCGCTATAGTCTCGACTCGGTTGTCAAAATGAACTTTACTATTGTGCGACCAACTCACATGTGTTATACTGGTCGTGTATGCCAATGAGATGATTCAATCGTACGTTGACAAAACATGATAGACGGCATTCGTGGATGTAGGCTGGAATCCATAGTAAATAACCATAATTTGTAGCATTAAAATTTGCTACTAATTAGGCTACTGATGGCAACAGGTTTGGGGTCACTGTTTTTAAAACTTGACTAGACCATTCGATATCAACATATCTAAGTTCCTTTTCAGAAACTCAATTGATGTCGCCTATATTTCCATGCAAGGCAAAGATATGAGGAAATATTCAAATATTTGCACGCTTGGTCTTTTTCAACGAATGTTCTACCATATCCTGCATTTTTAAATCCAACTCAGATATGTGTATATACAAATTTTGTTTGCGTGACTGAGGAAGCTGAAGAGTCCAAAACAGTCAAAAATATAAGTCGCTCAGTGGGTGTATTCCCTTCCAAACTATTTTAATCCATGAAATGTTTGTCGTAGCTAGCATTGCCAACTGCCCTTTAATTCAGCGTATAGTCCTATAATTGAGCGTATCTTAATACTTTATACGGACCAGAGCACTATTGTTTAATTCGGATCAGCATCATATTGTCACAAGACTTACGACACGGCCGATTAATAAGGGCATAAAACGGCTTGTTAACATTTAGAAAACAGTCATTTCAAACCAGAAACCATCAGTAGCCTAATTAGTAACACATTTTTAAACAACCAATTATAATATATGGATACTGTTATTTGTTACCATTTGAGATTCCATTCTACATATACGAATGTCGTCAATCATGTTTTGTCGACGTACGATCGAATCATCTTATTGGCATACACGACCAGTATAACCCATGGAACTTGGTCACAAGATAGTAAAGTTCAGTGTGGCGATCGAGTCGTGTATAAGGCGCCGTTAGCTCAGGTACCGAGTAGTATAGCATCGTAGGCCAAAGATAGGTAAGTTTAGGGAAGCAGGACCGTGAGTCGAGGATGGATAAGTGGAGAGAGACGGGGCAGTGGTTCGAGGATAGGGAGATAGCGTAGCGGGTTGAGGATAGGAAGGTTGAGGGAGATAGTACAGTGAGTCGAGGATAGGATGGGAGATAGAGAATTTTGGCCCGCGAACAACAAAAGTCAACCGACCTCTTCAGAGCCAGTGACGTTGCACAGCCCTGCACTTCACAACCGCTGCTCTGACTCCCTCAACATTCCTATCCTCGACCAACTGTCCTATTTCCCCCAACCTCCCTATCCTCGGCTCACCGCTCTATATCCCTCAACCATACTATCCTCGACCCACTGTCCTATTTCCCCAAATCTCCCTATCTTCTGCCCTATCTGCCCCAAACTCCCCATCCTATACCCACTGTCCGACCTCCCACACATTACTTAACTTTGACAAACGCGCTGTACCTAACCTAACGGCGCTATAGTCTCGACTCGGTTGTCAAAATGAACTTTACTATTGTGCGACCAACTCACATGTGTTATACTGGTCGTGTATGCCAATGAGATGATTCAATCGTACGTTGACAAAACATGATAGACGGCATTCGTGGATGTAGGCTGGAATCCATAGTAAATAACCATAATTTGTAGCATTAAAATTTGCTACTAATTAGGCTACTGATGGCAACAGGTTTGGGGTCACTGTTTTTAAAACTTGACTAGACCATTCGATATCAACATATCTAAGTTCCTTTTCAGAAACTCAATTGGTGTCGCCTATATTTCCATGCAAGGCAAAGATATGAGGAAATATTCAAATATTTGCACGCTTGGTCTTTTTCAACGAATGTTCTACCATATCCTGCATTTTTAAATCCAACTCAGATATGTGTATATACAAATTTTGTTTGCGTGACTGAGGAAGCTGAAGAGTCCAAAACAGTCAAAAATATAAGTCGCTCAGTGGGTGTATTCCCTTCCAAACTATTTTAAGCCATAAAATGTTTGTCGTAGCTAGCATTGCCAACTGCCCTTTAATTCAGCGTATAGTACCATAATTGAGCGTATCTTAATACTTTATACGGACCAGAGCACTATTGTTTAATTCGGATCAGCATCATATTGTCACAAGACTTACGACACGGCCGATTAATAGGGGCATAAAACGGCTTGTTAACATTTAGAAAACAGTCATTTCAAACCAGAAACCATCAGTAGCCTAATTAGTAACACATTTTTAAACAACCAATTATAATATATGGATACTGTTATTTGTTACCATTTGAGATTCCATTCTACATATACGAATATCGTCAATCATGTTTTGTCGACGTACGATCGAACCATCTTATTGGCATACACGACCAGTATAACCCATGGAACTTCGTCACAAGATAGTAAAGTTCAGTGTGGCGATCGAGTCGTGTATAAGGCGCCGTTACCTCAGGTACCGAGTAGTATAGCATCGTAGGTCAAAGATAAGTAAGTTTTGGGAAGCAGGGCAGTGAGTCGAGGATAAATAAGTGGAGAGAGACGGGGCAGTGGTTCGAGGATAGGGAGATAGCGTAGCGGGTTGAGGATAGGAAGGTTGAGGGAGATAGTACAGTGCGTCGAGGATAAGATGGGAGATAGGGAATTTTGGCCCGCGAACAACAAAAGTCAACCGACCTCTTCAGAGCCAGTGACGTTGCACGGTCCTGCACTTGACAACCGCTGCTCTGACCCCCTCAACATTCCTATCCTCGGCTCACCGCCCTATCTCCCTCAACCTTACTATCCTCGACCCACTGTCCTATTTCCCCCAATCTCCCTATCCTCTGCCCTATCTGTCTCAAACTCCCCATCCTATACCCACTGTCCGACCTCCCACACATTACTTACCTTTGACACACGCGCTGTACCTAACCTAACGGCGCTATAGTCTCGACTCGGTCGTCAAAATGAACTTTACTATTGTGCGACCAACTCACATGTGTTATACTGGTCGTGTATGCCAATGAGATGATTCAATCGTACTTTGACAAAACATGATAGACGGCATTCGTGGATGTAGGCTGGAATCCATAGTCAATAACCATAATTTGTAGCATTAAAATTTGCTACTAATCAGGCTACTGATGGCAACAGGTTTGGGGTCACTGTTTTTAAAACTTGACTAGACCATTCGATATCAACATATCTAAGTTCGTTTTCAGAAACTCAATTGATGTCGCCTATATTTCCATGCAAGGCAAAGCTATGATGAAATAATCAAATATTTGCACGCTTGGTCTTTTTCAACGAATGTTCTACCATATCCTGCATTTTTAAATCCAACTCAGATATGTGTATATACAAATTTCATTTGCGTGACTGAGGAAGCTGAAGAGTCCAAAACAGTCAAAAATATAAGTCGCTCAGTGAGTGTATTCCCTTCCAAACTATTATAATCCATGAAATGTTTGTCGTAGCTAGCATTGCCAACTGTCCTTTAATTCAGCGTATAGTCCCATAATTGAGCGTATCTTAATACTTTATACGGACCAGAGCACTATTGTTTAATTCGGATCAGCATCATATTGTCACAAGACTTACGACACGGCCGATTAATAAGGACATAAAACGGCTTGTTAACATTTAGAAAACAGTCATTTCAAACCAGAAACCATCAGTAGCCTAATTAGTAACACATTTTTAAACAACCAATTATAATATATGGATACTGTTATTTGTTACCATTTGAGATTCCAGTCTACATATACGAATGTCGTCAATCATGTTTTGTCGACGTACGATCGAATCATCTTATTGGCATACACGACCAGTATAACCAATGGAACTTGGTCACGAGATAGTAAAGTTCAGTATGGCGATCGAGTCGTGTATAAGGCGCCGTTAGCTCAGGTACCGAGTAGTATAGCATCGTAGGTCAAAGATAAGTAAGTTTTGGGAAGCAGGGCAGTGAGTCGAGGATAGATAAGTGGAGAGAGACGGGGCAGTGGTTCGAGGATAGGGAGATAGCGTAGCGGGTTGAGGATAGGAAGGTTGAGGGAGATAGTACAGTGAGTCGAGGATAGGATGGGAGATAGGGAATTTTGGCCCGCGAACAACAAAAGTCAACCGACCTCTTCATAGTCCTGCACTTCACAACCGCTGCTCTGACTCCCTCAACATTCCTATCCTCGACCAACTGTCCTATTTCCCCCAACCTCCCTATCCTCGGCTCACCGCTCTATCTCCCTCAATTTTACTATCCTCGACCCAATGTCCTATTTCCCCCAATCTCCCTATCCTCTGCCCTATCTGCCTCAAACTCCCCATCCTATACCCACTGTCCGACCTCCCACACATTACTTACCTTTGACACACGCGCTGTACCTAACCTAACGGCGCTATAGTCTCGACTCGGTCGTCAAAATGAGCTTTACTATTGTGCGACCAACTCACATGTGTTATACTGGTCGTGTATGCCAATGAGATGATTCAATCGTACGTTGACAAAACATGATAGACGGCATTCGTGGATGTAGGCTGGAATCCATAGTCAATAACCATAATTTGTAGCATTAAAATTTGCTACTAATCAGGCTACTGATGGCAACAGGTTTGGGGTCACTGTTTTTAAAACTTGACTAGACCATTCGATATCAACATATCTAAGTTCCTTTTCAGAAACTCAATTGATGTCGCCTATATTTCCATGCAAGGCAAAGCTATGAGGAAATATTCAAATGTTTGCACGCTTGGTCTTTTTCAACGAATGTTCTACCATATCCTGCATTTTTAAATCCAACTCAGATATGTGTATATACAAATTTTGTTTGCGTGACTGAGGAAGCTGAAGAGTCCAAAACAGTCAAAAATATAAGTCGCTCAGTGAGTGTATTTCCTTCCAAACTATTTTAAGCCATGAAATGTTTGTCGTAGCTAGCATTGCCAACTGCCCTTTGATTCAGCGTATAGTCCCATAATTGAGCGTATCTTAATACTTTATACGGACCAGAGCACTATTGTTTAATTCGGATCAGCATCATATTGTCACAAGACTCACGACACGGCCGATTAATAAGGGCATAAAACGGCTTGTTAACATTTAGAAAACAGTCATTTCAAACCAAAAACCATCAGTAGCCTAATTAGTAACATATTTTTAAACAACCAAATATAATATATGGTTATTGTTATTTGTTACCATTTGAGATTCCAGTCTACATATACAAATGTCGTCGATCATGTTTAGTCGACGTACGATCGAATCATCTTATTGGTATACACGACCAGTATAACCCATGGAAGTTGGTCACAAGATAGTAAAGTTTAGTGTGGCGATCGTGTTGTCAATAAGGCGCCGTTAGCTCAGGTACCGAGTAGTACAGCATCGTAGGTCAAAGATAAGTAAGTTTTGGGAAGCAGGGCAGTGAGTCGAGGATAGATGTGCGGAAAGAGACAGGGCAGTGGTTCGAGGATAGGGAGATAGCGTAATGGGTCGAGGATAGGATGGTTGATGAAGATAGGGCAGTGGGTCAAGGATAGGAAAGTGGATGAAGAAAATAGTGACTTGCAACCTTTAATTTAGGCCCGTGGAAAAAACCATCTGAGTCGGACTTTCAAGTACGTTGCACAGTCTTCCCCAAACTCAAATCCTCGACCCACTGCTATATATCCTATCCCTGACCCACTGCCCTGGCACCCTCAATCTTCCTATCCTCGAACCACCGCTCTTTCTCCGTCAAACTTCCTATCCCCAACCTCTCAATCCTCGGCACACTGCCCTATCTTCCTCGAACTCCTCATCCTCTACTACTGTCCGACCTCCCTCAACTTACTTACCTTTGACCGTCGCGCTATATCTAACATCACGGCGCTCGATCGTCAAAATGAACTTTACTATTGTGCGACCAACTTCCATGTGTTATACTGGTCGTGTATGCCAATGAAATGATTCAACCGTACGTTGACAAAACATGATAGACGGCATTCGTAAATGTAGGCTGGAATCCATAATCAATAACCATAATTTGTAGCTTAAACATTTGCTACTAATTAGGCTACTGATAGCATCGGTTTTGGAGTCACTGTTTTTAAAACTTGATTAGACCATTCGATATCAACATATCTGAGTTCCTTTTCAAAAACTCAATTGATGTCGCCTATGTTTCCATGCAAGGCAAAGCTATGAGGAAATAATCAAATAATTGCACGCTTGGTCTTTTCCAACGAATGTTCTACCATATCCTGCATTTTTAAATCCAACTCACATATGTGTATATACAAATTTAACTTGCGTGACTGAGGAAGTTGAAAAGTCAAAAACAGTCAAAAATATAAGTCGCTCAGTGAGTGTATTCCCTTCCAAACTATTTTAAGCCATGAAATGTTTGTCGTAGCTAGCATTGTCAACTGCCCTTTAATTCAGCGTATAGTACCATAATTGAGCGTATCTTAATACTTTATACGGACCAGAGCACTATTCTTTAATTCGGATCAGCATCATATTGTCACAAGACTCACGACACGGCCGATTAATAAGGGCATAAAACGGCTTGTTAACATTTAGAAAACTGTCATTTCAAACCAGAAACCATCAGTAGCCTAATTAGTAACACATTTTAAAACAACCAATTATAATATATGGATATTGTTATTTGTTACCATTTGAGATTCCAGTCTACATATACGAATGTCGTCAACCATGTTTAGTCGACGTACGATCAAATCATCTTATTGGCATACACGACCAGTATAACCCATGGAAGTTGGTCACAAGATAGTAAAGTTCAGTGTGGCGATCGAGTCGTGAATAAGGCGCCGTTAGCTCAGGTACCGAGTAGTATAGCATCGTAAGTCAAAGATAAGTAAGTTTTGGGAAGCAGGGCAGTGAGTCGAGGATAGATAAGTGAAAAGAGAGAGAACAGTGGTTCGAGGATAGGGAGATAGCGTAGCGGGTTGAGGATAGGAAGGTTGAGGGAGACAGTACAGTGGGTCACGGATAGGAAGGCTGAGGGAGATAGTACAGTGGGTCGAGGATAGGAAGGTTGAGGGAGATAGTACAGTGGGTCGATGATAGGAAGGTTGAGGGAGATAGTACAGTGGGTCAAGGATAGGAAAGTTGAGGGGGATAGTTCAGTGGGTCGAGGGTAGGAAGGTTGAGGGAGATAGTACAGTGTGAAACCTTTAGTTTTGACCCGCGAACAAGAAAAGTTAACCGACCTCTTTACAGCCAGTGACGTTGCACCACAGTCTTGCACTGCTCTACTTTCATATCACTGACGCGCCGCCCTGACTCCCTCGACCTTCCTATCCTCGTCTCACCGCTCTATCTCCCCCAACCTCTCTATCCTCGACCCACTGCCCCATCTGCTTCAAACTCCCCATCCTCTACCCACTGCCTGATATCCCTCAACTTACTTACCTCTGACCCACGAGCGATATCTAACCTCACGGCGGTATAGTTACGACTCGATCTTCAAAATGAACTTTACTATTTTGCGACCATCTTCCATGTGTTATACTGGTCGTGTATTCCATTGAGATGGTTCAACCGTACGTTGACAATACATGATAGACGGCATTCGTAAATGTAGGCTGGAATCCATAATCAATACCCATAATTTGTAGCTTAAAAATTTGCTACTAATTAGGCTACTGATGGCATCGGTTTTGGAGTCACTGTTTTTAAAACTTGATTAGACCATTCGATATCGACGTATATGAGTTCATTTTCAGAAACTCAATTGATTTCGCCTATATTTCCGTGCAATGCAAAGCTACGAGGAAATAATCAAAAATTTGCACGATTGGTCTTTTTCAACGAATGTTCTACCATATCCTGCATTTTTAAATCCAACTCAGATATGTGTATATACAAATTTCATTTGCGTGACTGAGAAAGCTGAAAAGTCAAAAACAGTCAAAAATATAAGTCGCTCAGTGAGTGTATTCCCTTCCAAACTATTTTGAGCCATGAAATGTATGACGTAGCTAGCATTGCCAACTGCCCTTTAATTCAGCGTATTGTCCCATAATTGAGCTTATCTTAATACTTTATACGGACCAGAGCACTATTGCTTATTTTTTATCAGCATCATATTGTCACAAGACTCAGTTGGTCACAAGATAGTAAAGTTCAGTGTGGCGATCGAGTCGTGAATAAGGCGCCGTTAGGTCAGGTACTGAGTAGTACCTACGGTGCAGGTCATAGACAAGTAAGTTTTGAGAGATAGGGCAGTGAGTCGAGGATAGATAAGTGGAGAGAAACAGGGCAGTGGTTCGAGGATAAGAAGATAGTGTAGCGGGTTGTGGATAGGGAGGTTGAGGGAGATAGTACAGTGAGTCGCGGATAGGATGGGAGATAGGTTAGAGATTTAAAACCTTTAATTTTGGCCCGCGAACAACAAAAGTTAACCGACCTCTTCAGAGCCAGTGACGTTGCACAGTTCTTCACTGCACAACCGCTGCTCTTGACTCCCTCAACATTCCTATCCTCGACCAACTGTCCAATTTCAACCAACCTCCCTATCATCGGCTCACCGCTCTTTCTCCCTCAACCTTACTATCCTCGACCCACTGTCCTATTTCCCCCAACCTCCCTATCCTCCGCTCACCACTCTATCTCCCTCAACCTTACTATCCTCGACCCACTGTCCTGTTTTCCCCAACCTTCCTATCCTCGGCTCACCGCACTATCTCCCTCAACCTCTCTATCCTCGACCCACTGTCCTATTTCCCCCAACCTTCCTATCCTCGGCTCACCGCTCTATCTCCCTCAACCTTACTATCTTCGACCCACTGTCCTATTTCCCCCAATCTCCCCATCCTATACCCACTGTCCGACCTCCCACACATTACTTACATTTGACACACGCCCTGTACCTAACCTAACGGCGCTATGGTCTCGACTTGGTCGTCAAAATGAACTTTGCTATTGTGCGACCAACTCACATGAGTTATACTGGTCGTGTATGCTAATGAGATGATTCAATAGTACGTTGACAAAACATGATAGACGGCATTCGTGAATGTAGGCTGGAATCCATAATCAACTAGAGCTGCGTGCAGCTTTAACAGGCTTCCCGCGTAAAAAAAAACTGAAGACGCGTTTTGCTCACTGGAGCGTGAAAGCGTGGTCAGTCATGCATAAAATTCGCAATTTATGATGGGGGACTTATTATCTGCATGTGATGTAAATTTCAAGTCTCTAAGTAGTGTCGTTCTCAAGAAGAAGATGAAAATGTAAAATCCGATATTGCTTACTGGAGCGTATCGCCGAGGTCACTCATGCGTGTCCTTGACATATCGTATCCGGAACATGTCCATTAATCATTGTTATGAATTTCAACCCAATAGCATGTATTAATTTTGAGAAATCGCAAAAAAACTGAAAACGCGTTTTGTTCACTGAAGCGTGAAAGCCTGGTCACTCATGCATAAAATTTGCAATTTATGATGGGGGACTTATTATCTGCATGTGATGTGAATTTCAAGTCTCTAAGTAGTGTCGTTCTTGAGAAGAAGATGAAAATGTAAAATCCTATATTGATCACTGGAGCGTATCGCCGAGGTCACTCATGCGTATCCTTGACATATCGTATCCGAAACATGTCCATTAATCATTGTTATGAATTTCAACCCAATAGCATGTATCAATTTTGAGAAATCGCAAAAAAACTGAAAACGCGTTTTGCTCACTGGAGCGTGAAAGCATGGTCAGTCATGCATAAAATTTGCATTTTATTGCTAGCTGAGAACTTCTGCACATTTGAGGTGAATTTCAAGTTTGTAGGACCAATTTGAAAAAAAAAAAATAATAATAATAATAATAATAAAAATAATAATAATAATAATAAATATTAATAATAAAACACAGGAATACAATAGGTTCCCTGCTGACAAGCAGCGGGAAGCCTAATAACCATAATTTGTAGCTTGAAAATTTGCTAATAATTAGGCTACTGATGGCAACGGGTTTGGGGTCACTGTTTTTAAAACTTGACTAGACCATTCGATATCAACATATCTAAGTTCCTTTTCAGAAACTCAATTGATGTCGCCTATATTTCCATGCAAGGCAAAGCTACGAGGAAATAATCAAATAATTGCACGCTTGGTCTTTTTCAACGAATGTTCTACCATATCCTGCATTTTTAAATCCAACTCAGATATGTGTATATACAAATTTCATTTGCGTGACTGAGGAAGCTGAAGAGTCAAAAACAGTCAAAAATATAAGTCGCTCAGTGGGAGTATTCCCTTCCAAACTTTGTTAATCCATGAAATGTTTGTCGTAGCTAGAATTGCCAACTGCCCTTTAATTCAGCGTATAGTCCCATAATTGAGCGTATCTTAATACTTTATACGGACCAGAGCACTATTGTTTAATTCGGATCAGCATCATATTGTCACAAGACTTACGACACGGCCGATTAATAAGGGCATAAAACGGCTTGTTAACATTTAGAAAACAGTCATTTTAAACCAGAAACCATCAGTAGCCTAATTAGTAACACATTTTAAACAACCAATTATAATATATGGATATTGCTATTTGTTACCATTTGAGATTCCAGTCTACATATACCAATGTCGTCAATCATGTTTTGTCGACGTACGATCGAATCATCTTATTGGCATACACGACCAGTATAACACATGGAAGTTGGTCACAAGATAGTAAGGTTCAGTGTAGCGATCGAGTCGTAAATAAGACGCCGTTAGGTCAGGTACTGAGTAGTATAGCACCGTAGGTCAAAGATAAGTTAGTTTTGGGGGATAGGGCAATGGTTCGAGGATAGATGAGTTGAGGGAGACAGGGCAGTGGTTCGAGGATAGGGAGATAGCGTAATGGGTCGAGGATAGGATGAGTGATGAAGATAGGGCAGTGGGTCAAGGATAGGAAAGCGGATGAAGAAAATAGTGACTTGCAACCTTTAATTTAGGCCCGTGAAAAAAAACCTCTGAGTCGGACTTTCAAGTACGTTGCACAGTCTTCCCCAAACTCAAATCCTCGACCCACTGCTATATCTCCTATCCCTGACCCACTGCCCTGGCACCCTCAACCTTCCTATCCTCAAACCACCGCTCTTGCTCCCTCAAACTTCCTATCCCCAACCTCTCTATCCTCGGCTCACTGCCCTATCTCCCTCAACCTTTCCATCCTCGATCAACTGCCCTATCGTCCTCGAACTCCTCATGCTCTACTCACTGTCCGACCTCCCTCAACTTACTTACCTTTGACCCTCGCGCTATATCTAACATCACGGCGCTATAGTTAGGACTCGATCGTCAAAATGAACTTTACTATTGTGCGACCAACTTCCATGTGTTATACTGGTCGTGTATGCCAATGAAATGATTCAACCGTACGTTTACAAAACATGATAGACTGCATTCGTAAATGTAGGCTGGAATCCATAATCAATGACCATAATTTGTAGCTTAAACATTTGCTAATAATTAGGCTACTGATGGCAACGGGTTTGGGGTCACTGTTTTTAAAACTTGACTAGACCATTCGATATCAACATATCTAAGTTCCTTTTCAGAAACTCAATTGATGTCGCCTATATTTCCATGCAAGGCAAAGCTATGAAGAAATAATCAAATATTTGCACGCTTGGTCTTTTTCAACGAATGTTCTACCATATCCTTCATTTTTAAATCCAACTCAGATATGTGTATATACAAATTTCATTTCCGTAACTGAGGAAGCTGAAGAGTCAAAAACAGTCAAAAATATAAGTCGCTCAGTGAGTGTATTCCCTTCCAAACTATTTTAGGCCATGAAATGTTTGTCGTAGCTAGCATTGCCAACTGCCCTTTGATTCAGCGTATAGTCCCATAATTGAGCGTATCTTAATACTTTATACGGACCAGAGCACTATTGTTTAATTCGGATCAGCATCATAATGTCACAAGACTTACGACACGGCCGATTAATAAGGGCATAAAACGGCTTGTTAACATTTAGAAAACAGTCATTTCAAACCAGAAACCATCAGTAGCCTAATTAGTAACACATTTTTAAACAACCAAATATAATATATGGATATTGTTATTTGTTACCATTTGAGATTCACCAAAATTTCAACAAAAGTTAACCGACCTCTTTAGAGCCAGTGACGTTGCACCACAGTTTTGCACTGCTCTAATTTCCTATCCCTGTCCCGCGCCCTGACTCTCTCAACCTTCCTATTCTCGACCAGCTGTACTATTTCCCCCCAAGCTCCCTATCCTCGTCTCACCGCTCTATCTCCCCCAACCTCTCTATCCTCGACCCACTGCCCCATCTGCTTCAAACTCCCCACCCTCTACCCACTGCCCGACATCCCTCAGCTTACTTACCTTTGACCCACGAGCGATATCAAACCAACTTCCATATGTTATACTGGTAGTGTATGCCAATGAGATGATTCAACCGTACGTTGACAAAACAGGATAGACGGCATTCGTAAATGTAGGCTGGAATCCATAATTAATAACCATTATTTGTAGCTTAAAAATTTGCTACTAGTTAGGCTACTGATGGCATCGGTTTTGGAGTCACTGTTTTTAAAACTTGATTAGACCATTCGATATCGACATATCTGAGTTCCTTTTTGGAAACTCAATTGATGTTGCCTATATTTCCGTGCAAGGCAAAGATATGGGAAATATTCAAATATTTGCACGCTTGGTCTGTTTCGACGAATGTTCTACCATATCCTGTATTTTTTAATCTAACTCAGATAGGTGTATATACAAATTTCTTTTTCACGTGACTGAGAAGACCGAAAATTCAAAAACAGTCAAAAATATAAGACGCTCAGTGAGTGTAATCCCTTCCAAACTATTCTAAGTCATGAAATGTTTTGTCGTAGCTATCGTCGCCAACTGCCCTTTAATTCAGCGTATAGTCCTATAATTGAGCTTATCCTAATACTTTATACGAACCAGAGCACTATTGACTCACGACACGTCCGATTAATAAGGGCCCAAAACGGCTGGTTAACATTTAGAAAACAGTCATTCCAAACCAGAAACCATCAGTAGCCTAATTAGTAACACATTTTTAAAAAACCAATTATAATATATGGTTATTGTTACCATTTGAGATTCCAGCCTACATATACGAATGCCCTCAATCAATCATGCTTTGTCAACGTACGGTTGAATCATCTCATTGGCATACACGACCAGTATAACACATGGAAGTTGGTCGCAATGGAATGGAATGAGTTCTTGTCGGTAAACCTTTTCAGCTTTACGCTTATTCAGTTAATTTCAAATCTTGCGCTCTTGTGATTTAAACTATCTTAAATTTAGCGAACCTAAGCCGTGCTTAACCTGATCACGCTTAGAAACATGCATCAAGAAAAACTAAAGATTTTGCAAAGAAACTAAATTTATTGCTTGTTTAATTAGGAAAATTTGAAATTAATTAGGAATATTAGGAATCTCTCAAATGACTCCACAAAACTGGCAGGTAGGAGGAGCATTCCCCATTCTTTGAACGAATGAATTTGTATGTAGAAATAGATAAACATTTGTACGATCTTCAAAATCAATTCCCGTGTCCAGTTTACCTGCATACCATTTAGTAAATGCATCTTCAGGTATGACGTCACGAGTCTGTATTGAATTAATAAATGGGTGTTTTCACTGAAGCATGCTCATAATGAATTTACAAATAAACTTTCTTGTGAACCTACCAAGATTCACAAACAGTCAAAATGAAAAACAGAAAAATATATTTGACACATCATCTTCCCATTGTGCCTGATAAGCCAGCCCAATTTGTCTCAATCATCTTTTGCCGTGCATCACCCCACGGTACCCATATTGTAATGTATGTTATATGCGAACACAAAAGAATAATTGACATAATATCATCATAATTTGATTATATTTTGAACGCTGTTCTTCATTGTGTTCCGTCTACTAATTTTATCGATAATTGCTTTTCTAATCTGACTCGTATTTCGCAGGCTTCACTGCACCTGACGTGTCACGCGTGGCTATTGCTTCTCGACTTTACGCGTTGTGGGTTGTTCTTGTTTAATCTTGCTAAGGGGTTTGTGGTATGGTGTATTTTCGCATTATCTTCTTTATTAACGTATCGAATGGGGGGCATTTGGTCTCGTTAGGTAGAGCTGTGGTGAGGTTATCGTAGCCGGGGCCCCATATGACCATCGTTGTCCATTATAGCTTTTATTGTTCGTGTATTTTTACTTGTCGATCTTGATCGGTAAGTATGTTGATAGGTATTTGTCTGTTTGACACTTTCGTATGTTACGCGATATCTCACGAAAGCAAGGTTGAATCTGCTCCAACTTTTGCATGTGCTTCATCATACCTCGGACCAGAAAACCTATTGATTTTGGATGAATTATATCGTATAGGTCGATAAGTCGCTATCTAGTTCAAATTTCATTCATACCAACTGCTTTCTAAATTAAGTTGTTATTTTTATGTCAATAACGTTATCGTCCACGTTACCTGTCAGTTTCTTGTCGATTTGGGCGTCTGGAGCGTTATCATATGTAAGTTTATTTTCTATCAACTTTCTGGTTATGCATTTCTTTCCTACCTCATCTTGTGATTGTTACTTATCGATCTTAAGATCAGTAAGGTATTTATCTGTCTGTCTGTTTGTTTGTCTGTTAGATGAACGCGATATCTCACGAAGGCGATGTTGAATTCGCTCCAAATGTTGCATTGCAATCAAATAACTTGGACCAGAAATAACAATAAACGCGTATGACATGGAACATCTGTATGCCTAAATCTGGCAATGTGTCTCATTGTTATAATTGTAAACATATAACATTTTTAAACAAAGGGATTTGGAGAATTATTTCTCTGCATTTTCAACTATTTTGCTGGAATTGCTATATGATTTCGAAAATGTTCCCCTGTTGAGCATTCAAATATTCCTCGGTAAAGTACAATGTCAAAAATAATTATTTGACATGTTTTGTCTTTCTCCATCTTTTCGTTGTCTTCAGTCAAATTATCATTCATGTCTTGTACTTTAGCCAAATCTAATAAAAAATAACATTCAAACTTTCCGAATGAAATTAACAATATTTTGTTAGTAAAATTTATGTTCAGGTTGTGCAACTGACGTTACGCGGGCCAAAGGTATTTATTTATTCGCACGTCGATTTTTTTCCCATCGAGAATGAATTCTAATTAGACAATTTATGTTTAAAAAGGTAAAATACATGTTTTTGGCTCTTGTCGCTGGATTAAATCGTTTTCCGTAGTGCACTGCGTCTTTATTATTGTGAGGTGTATGTGATACACACTTCCCCTATTTTGCATTTTCCACTTTTTTCTAATATATTCTTCGTTGCGGCGGGCTTTCAAAAATAACGCTTGTTTACAACATTATAATGTGACGCAATAATATTCTTCATTGACGTAGTCCAGCGGATAAGAGGTAAAATCATGCACTTTTGGAAGCAAGCATGAAACTTGGCACACATGTACAGTAGCATCCACTGATCAATTTTGGATATGATGCTATCCGAAAAATACCTCGTTGCCATGGAAACGAGGCATCATCCGTATTGCTATTTAAGTAAAATGAACATTACTCTATAAAAGGATATTTTCAAGACAACTGAACCGATGTGTATATAAGAAGTGAAGAATATGATCTGAGGTACATTTTGACAATTTACCTTGATAACAGAATACCTGGTTACCATAAAAACGAGGTATCATTATCGACCAAACGCGATTATTTGTTGCACAACCTGTATTTTCAGTTATTGTCATGAATCACACATTAATTAAGCTACATTCACTTTCAAAATGTAATTCTTTTTGTGCTCAATCAACTGACATCGCCAATGGTATATTTTTAAACTCATAGCCACGTAAAGCTGGTGAAAATATAAAATATATATATATCTCATAGCTGACGGATTATTGTTATCTTGGAGCTATCATATCGTCATCATATATATTAATAAAGATAAATTCATTCTCTTAACTACAATAAAAAATAAATAGAAAAACGATTGAAATATTTATATTTTCTAAAACTATATTCCACAAAAACTCCCCAATAACTAGTGGGGCGATTTTACTATTTAGATATATACTCCTGCACTTTTGGATGCAAGCATGAAACTTGGAACACATGTACAGTAGCATCCCCTGATCAATTTTGCAATGGTATTCGGTATTTCCTCAATCCCCATCACAGAAACATAGTGGTGTATATGCTAAATCAGCACGGAAACATTTGCAGCAAGCAGCACAACCTTTCTTGCAGCCACAATGAATCAGCTCTGTGCAAATTTTTGCTGCTTCAGGGATAGTCATCCATCTTGGTAAAAATTTGTCTCCTACTTTTTCCCATCCACATCTCTGTGCATCAGGTAAATTTTGTGAAACCTCTGTTGCTTTGCTTCAAATAAACATACATTGGAAGATTGCTCTACGTATGTGTTGCAACAGAGAATTTGGTGTAGGGGGATGTTCTCTGGCATTTTCTCTTTCTTTGTAAACAGATGATGTCGTAGCTCATTAACCTCGGTCCTGAAGGAAAATGCAGTGTGATGAAATGTTGTGTACATGCAAAACCAATGTACGGCCCAGTTAAATGTCTACAGTTGTTTATATTACCCAACGATATAAAACCCCTGATTTATATAAAGCATTTTAAAACAGGAGATCCAAACCAGCACCTGTCATTGTTGGAACTCGATGCATCATACCTTTTTGCTACAACAACTTAGATTTTAATTTGCTTTACCTTTCTTCATCTCGTCGTGTATTTTCCTTAGTTCATTCAATTCTTCGACCAAATTTATATTCATTTCTTGAACTTTAATCAAATATTTAAACATAAAATATCATGTTTTTGGCTATATGGATCAATATAATTTTAATCAAAACAGGCTTATTATGGTCGAGTCGAAAATATTACCAGGTTAGGGTTAAGCCATAATTTTTTTCCGATTTTAGTTTTATTACGAGTTTGGGGGCTGTCCGCGTTTAGTGAATATATCCTCTGCACATAGGTTTCACACCATTTAAATAACTTGATGTAACATAGGCGAGCAAAATTAGTTGCCTCCATATTGGCACACACACTGTTAGAGCGCCGTTGTTCCCAAACATTCAAAGGTGAGTGAGAACATTTTTTATATCAGCAGTGCCCGACTCCCAAAAAACTATATTTCTAGCCGATTTCAAAAAAGTTCAGATTTTGGCACGAAATACGAATTTATTACAAATCATTTCTCACTAAAGAAAAGTGAACATATTGCACTATTTATAGAGCCGGATTCCTCAAAATTTGATGTGGTGAAGCCAACGAAGAGGTTTACTAATATTAACGGAAACAAATTTATAAAAGTGTCTGTAGGAGATCATGGCATATTTGAATTACGCCACGTTTATACACTACCGTTGTCAGATTTCATCAATGCCGTTATCTTGCTCAATTGGACAGTTACAAAATTCGGCAAATCTGTATTTGAAAAATATCTCGCGAATCAATTTCAAAGTCTAGCCGTCACTTGCTGAACTCTCAAATTTTTTCAATTCAATTTCTAAGTTTTCTTTCAGTTCTTTCAAATCTGATTTGATATGTCCGATATCTGGATAAATAAGAAAAGTTTGATTCTCGAAATAGTCTAATGAATTCAAGATAATGCGAATTGTTGGGTAATCACTAACGATTGACAAAATACCCCTCGGTGCTGTAGAGCAGTGGTCGGCAACCTTTTTCAAGTGACGGACCGGTAAAGCTTGACCAAACATTTGGCGGACCACCTTTTTGCATACGAACTAAGCCTATGCAAGAAATTATACGCATTAGGAAATTTATGTTGACAATATACTAAAAACGATGGTGATGCTATTTAATGCGATATCTGTATTTGGTTGATGGCCATTAACTGTTCCCATATTCAAGATACGGTCGACATTGACACACGTAACGTGTTTCTTACTTCCAGCCTATTTCGTTTTTGTAGTTTTTCGTCAATATTGAAAACCAGGCCTCGCATTAAGATCCCGGGAAAGTTAACAAAGCATGTATCGTTTTGTTGGGGAAATCTTAGTCGGACTGATGAGAGACATTCTTATACGGGCGTAGAGAAAACAATTGACCCAGTATTATTGCGACATACTAACATGGTAATTGTTTATGAAATCAGACACGTTGCTCAATAGTGTTATGCAGTGGTCGGCAAAGTTCATGTACTTGCGGGCAAAATAAAAACATTTTCGGTAGCGCGCGGGCCGCAATATTTCCGCCTTCGAACAATCGCTACCATAATCAAACTTCAAATTATGGCACATTCGCATCGCTACCCTTCTATTACTGTGTTGAAAGCCTGTCTCAATGAGATGTATATGTGGAGGTTTTTTTATCATAACATGGCAATTGTTCATATCTAACATGGCAATTGTTTATGAAATCAGACATGTTGCTCAATAGTGTTATGCAGTGGTCGGCAAACTTCATGTACTTGCGGGCAAAATAAAAACATTTCCGGTAGCGGGCGGGCCGCAATATTTCCACCTTCGAACAATCGCTACCATAATCAAACTTCAAATTATGGCGCATTCGCATCGCTACCCTTCTACTGCTGTGTTGAAAGCCTGTCCCAATGATAAGTATAAGTATAAGTTTATTTCGACTCCATAATCAGCAATAGACGATAAAAAAAAAGATAAAAACAAAAGTAAAAGTAACTGATTATAGATTTGGGAAAGCGAACAAAACCTAGAGTAAGGTTTGAAACGTACAAATTTTAAATGGAAAGGTATTGATAAAAGAAGTAGTACGTGTTCGCTCACCCAAAAGTGAAAAAAAAAAAATTAAGGCACGCACGCACACACACACAATCATCGAGACATGATACTGTCGGAAGCGAAAAAAACGAAAAGGAAGGAAAATATACAAACAAATAAAACAAAATGAATAAATTCTTTTGCCACACCAAATTTATAATTTTATGAGGATTGCCAAATTGGATACCGAATTAGTCAACAAGAGTAATGTATTGTGGATAGAAAAGTATTCCTCAAAAGATATCGTCAAGCTGATTATAATTGGAGTCACCTAATGCCAAATTGCCCAATCAGAATTGCCAAGTTGGATGTATGAAGAGGTGGGCTAGACCTGCTTCACTCATCAAATAAAAGCCACAACAAGCCAAATAACGTCCAAATTATTTTAAATACTATTAATCAATAACAGTACCGTTAATCATAAATAAAATTAATTAGGGCGGTATGATACAGTGTTAGGAAAATTGGTTAAGGGAATATACATGGTGTTTAAGGTTCAAGTAAGGTTTCTAGGGTCATGGATTATAGGCAAACAAGTTTAATTTAGGTTGTTGATCACTGCGGTCAGTTCAAATTCATCACGGATAATTCATCAGACTGCAAGTTTTGTTGATGTATACACCTTTCATGTTGACATAGATAGCATTTAAATTGATCATCATGACGTCCTGAAAAACGAAAAATATGTCTGCGAGTACAATATTCAATGATTGCAAATAAGGAATCAATAGAAAACTACCCTACACCTTTGAGTGGAAGTTGTTGAATTGCGTAAATATTGATTAATATTAATTAAATATCATTAGACTGCTAGTTGAAAGACCTGAGAAAGAAGAGATTGTGGTTGGGACACAAGAGAAATTGTTCACAATCCATGCAAAAACCTTTCGATGTCGGTCAAACCACACACACATGTATGCCAATATCTTAGTCATTAACATCACACTAACCCTTACACATTTGCATGCTATACACAGCATAAATTCGACCAAAGATAAAAACTTCGTACACACGCAGGGCACAGCATATAGTACTACAGCAAGTTAAAATGTAGGGGAGAATCCAAATATACCTCGACTGGTCACCTAATTACAATATTAGGTACAGGAGTTAAATTATACCGTCTACAACCCTCACAAAGAATCACACCACCCAAATAGAAAACAAAGTTCACGCATGTGGAATATCAGAAACCCAACATTGAAAGAAAAGGAAAACATGTACATGCAGATATCAGAATGTGAGCAGCCATATTAAGAAAAATCTTATGCTATAGAACAAAATAAATGGCCAACTAGAATGCAAAACAGATGAAGAGAGCTCAACTGCTTGTTCAAAAATAGCAATCCCGGCTAAAACTTATGTCATGGTCTTTCTTTTGAAGTTGTAGCTAATTACATACGAAAAATATATAACAGTCTGATTCTAATAATAAATTTTAATATTTTGATACCAAGTAGGACTTGACTTTTTTCTGAAAAGATTTTTTGAATTTCAATGTCTTCAAATTCAAGGGGAGAGAATTCCACAGCTTGGGCCCAGTATAACATAAGGCAGGGATGGCGAACCTTTTTCAACGAATGGGTCAAAAATTATATTTTTATCACGAAACAGAAGCGTGTGGGTCAAAGGTATTTAATCAATGTTTGTATCTATAAGAAACTTCTGAAATTTTATAAGCTTCGGTTGGTGCATATGAATTCCCAAAAACGTTTATGATGATGCGGCAAATTATTTTACGGTTCCTAAGAGTTGGAGCGAATTTCACTCTGATAGTGTTATGTTTTTCGATCTGCTTTCAATCACATTAAGGCACTCTCACTGCTCCATTGTTATTTCAGATCTCTAGGTTTTTATTTAAAGTCTGAAGGATTTTGTTTTCTCAACGGCATTGTAAGCGAGAAACTGATAAAATGCAAAGTAGCATCTAGTTCTCGTATAACCCCTAAAACAGTCGGCAGATACACTTCCGAAAGAGACAAGACGTTACAAAAAATGAACAGATCAATTGCATCATTATGTCATATACGATGTCACAGCCAATGGCTGAATAACGAACGGTACACAGCGGTGCAGACATTTGTCCAAGATTGGAGGTTTTAAAAATTACCATACCGGCCCTGAATTAACAATTTGAATATAATCGATCGCAGCCCTGACTGCCCAACTGACAGTACATTATATTAGGTTAGTTATTGTTCGTTTAATAAAAAGCCGATTTTAACGGTTTTCATCACTGATATGTTAGTATTTTATTCGTACCTTGGCGGGTCACGAATAAAACGCGGTGTCAGAGGTTCGCCATCCCTGACATAAGGCATGCTGGCTCACGGATGTACGCATAAAAGGTATGAACAGGTTGGAAGTACTTCTTCGATTGGAAGTAATTTGAGATGTATATGTGGCGTTTTTTTTATCATAACATGGCAATTGTTCATATCTAACATGGCAATTGTTTATGAAATCAGAAATGTTTCTCAATAATGTTATGCGGTGGTCGACAAACTTCATGTACTTGCGGGCAAAATAAAAACATTTTCGGTAGCGCGCGGGCCGCAATATTTCCGCCTTCGAACAATCGCTACCATAATCAAACTTCAAATTATGGCACATTCGCATCGCTACCCTTCTATTACTGTGTTGGAAGCCTGTCCCAATGAGATGTATATATGTGGCGTTTTTTATCATGCAACAATACATTGTTTTTATGTACTTATTATCAATTTGAAAGATGATGTTTTTATGGCAACTCGTCGTCCAAATGATGATCTGACAAGCGAGTACAAAATTCAATCCAAGTGTAATGCATTTAGATGAAGCTGCTCAAGGCATTACACGTTCTGCACTGTCGCATAGATGAGGTGTTGCGCAGTCTCGGGGTCGAATTTTCGACGACTCCTTTCGTAACGAGTTTAACATTGAAACCCTTAACAACTGCGATGTGGACTGGCCATATCGAGCAAACCGGTTTTGGAAAGCGCAGGAAAGAAAAATATTTTTCCGTTCAGGCACTTTGGAATGCTCGACTCGCGTCGATCCGTTTTCCAGACATTTTCATATTTTAAAAATAATAATTGACTTGAACGACATATACCTGACGCTACTTGTTACATTATAGCTCCGTACAACAGCACTTGTCACCACATAAATCCGTGTAGAGACAATAATAAATTTAGAATTAATTTTGGTTTTATTTATTAAATGTCGGGTCGCTCAAGGGCCGCAACAGATTAGCTTGCGGGCCGCATTTTCTCGACCCCTGGTGTTGTGTTTGTCTGGTTTACTGTTGGGTGCTGTTTTTTAGTCGTAGGGTTTGTGGTTAGGTTGTAGAGGTTTTATTACGGCATTGTTCGTTTTTGTGTCACCTCTCTGCGGACCGACAGTAACCTTTCCGCGGACCGGCGATGGGCCGCGGCCCGGTGGTTGCTGACCACTGCTGTAGAGTATCCGGATCTACTAGGTTAAATTACAATTCTTTCACAATCACAAAAAGTTTTGAACAACATCAATTTCAGAGATGTCGCTATGAATCATATAAATCATGATTGTGTGCAATGAAGGACGAATTGGAATATTTTGTTTCTTAATTATTGAATAGAGAAGATAATTGCCTAAAATATTTCTTGATACCAAAGAAAACAAGTATTCTGAGGTCGTGGCGTATTCTTAGATTTGCACGTAATCGGAAACTCTTTATCGTGCAGATGTACATCAATGTTGAAACCTGGTCTGTCCCATCCTACAGCAACTGGATCACATGTTTCATCTTGACACCGGGATGAAGCGATGACGTAGTTAAGATAATAATGATTGAGATTTTCATCTCCAAGTTTCGGTGTAGTTGTGTTGTATCTGAACAAATAAGTTTGTTTATAAAATTATGCTGATGTAAAATAAATTCTCATCATTGTACATTATAGACTGACTCTACAACAATTCGCTGTTTCGATACAATCTCTATTTTAAAATCAGTATATTAAAAGCCTTTTTCATGAAATACTATTCGTAACCTATTTCAAATGCTGATGTGGCGGGCAAGCAATAGACGCCGTGCTGATTCGCATATTTTAAACCTTGTTCATATCATTTGAATTTTAATGTGCGTTTTAGTGACCGAAGATTCCGACATGCATTTTACTAATGCTGCACAATAAGCTTTATATCTTAGATTTTCTTCGATTTCGTGAGTCATTATAACATAAATTTTAGTATCATACCCTCATTTACAGCTTTTCTGAGGACACGAATTCAGTTATTATCACCTAAAGCAGTGGTCGGCAACCACCGGGCCGCGGCCCATCGCCGGTCCGCGGAAAGGTTACTGCCGGTTCTCAGAGAGGTGACACGAAAACGAACAATGCCGTAATAAAACCTCTACAACCTAACCACAAACCCTACGACTAAAAAACAGCACCCAACAGAAAACCAGACAAACACAACACCAGGGGTCGAGAAGATGCGGCCCGCAAGCTAATCTGTTGGGGCCCTTGAACGACCCGACATTTAATAAATAAAACCAAAATTAATTCTAAATTTATTATTGTCTCTACACGGATTTATGTGGTGACAAGTGCTGCTGTACGGAGCTATTTATGTAACAAGTAGCGTCAGTTATATGTCGTTCAAGTCAATTATTATTTTTAAAATATGAAAATGTCTGGAAAACGGATCGACGCGAGCCGAGCATTCCAAAGTGCTTGAACGGAAAAATATTTTTCTTTCATGCGCATTCCAAAACCGGTTTGCTCGATATGGCCAGTCAGCATTGCAGTTGTTAAGGGTTTCAATGTTAAACTCGTTACGAAACGAGTCGTCGAAATTCGACCCCGAGACTGCGCAACAGCTCATCTGTGCGACAGTGCAAAACGTGTAATGCCTTGAGCAGCTTCATCTAAATGCATTACACTTGGATTGAATTTCGTACTCGCTTGTCAGATCATCATTTGGACGACGAGTTGCCATAAAAACATCATCATTCAAATTGATAATAAGCACAAAAAACAATGTATTGTTGCATGATAAAAAAAACGCTACATATATACATCTCATTGGGACAGGCTTTCAACACAGTAATAGAAGGGTAGCGATGCGAATGTGCCCTAATTTGAAGTTTGATTATAGTAGCGATTGTTCGAAGGCGGAAATATTGCGGCCCGCGCGCTAACGGAAATGTTTTTATTTTGCCCGCAAGTACATGAAGTTTGCCGACCACCGCATAACACTATTGAGCAACATGTCTGATTTCATAAACAATTGCCATGTTAGATATGAACAATTGCCATGTTATGATAAAAAAAACGCCACATGTACATCTCATTGAGACAGGCTTTCAACACAGCACTAGAAGGGTAGCGATGCGAATGCGCCATAATTTGAAGTTTAATTATGGTAGCGATTGTTCGCAGGTGGAAATATTGCGGCCCGCGCGCTACCGGAAATGTTTTATTTTCACCGCAAGTACATGAAGTTTGCCGACCACTGCATAACACTATTGAGCAACATGTCTGATTTCCTAAACAATTGCCATGTTAGATATGAACAATTGCCATGTTATGATAAAAAAAAACGCCACATATACATCTCATTGGGACAGGCTTTCAACACAGTAATAGAAGGGTAGCGATGCGAATGCGCCATAATTTGAAAGTTTAATTATGGTAGCGATTGTTCCAAGGCGGAAATATTGCGGCCCGCGCGCTACCTGAAATGTTTTTATTTTTACCGCAATTACATGAAGTTTGCCGACCACTGCATAACACTATTGAGCAATGTGTCTGATTTTATAAACAATTACCATGTTAGTATGTCGCAATAATGCTGGGTCAATTGTTTTCTCTACGCCCGTATAAGAATGTCTCTCATCAGTCCGACTGAGATTTCCCCAACAAAAGGATACATGCTTTGTTAACTTTCCCGGGATCTTAATGGGAGGCCTGGTTTTCAATATTGACGAAAAATTACAAAAACGAAATAGGCTGGAAGTAAGAAACACGTTACGTATGTCAATGTCGACCGTATCTCGAATATGGGAACAGTTAATGGCCATCAAACAAATACAGATATCGCATTAAATAGCATCACCGTCGTTTTTAGTATATTGTCAACATAAATTTCTTAATGCGTATAATTTATTGCATAGGCTTAGTTCGTTTGTAAAAAGGTGGTCCGCCAAATGTTTGGTCAAGCTTTACCTGTCCGTCACTTGAAAAAGGTTGCCGACCACTGACCTAAAGCAAATACCGCGATGCCTTTCTAAGGAGCTAATTCGAAAAGATATCTAAGGTAACACAAAGTTTGTTAACACATCAACGTCACACGTTCTCAATCAAGAGTGATCAAGTTAACTCGCAGTAAATAGACATGAGCTTACAGCCAACCGAGTAAAGTGACCTAAACTCTTTAGGAAACAACACAGCCACAAGAGGACCATACCAAATCCGCCATGCGAATGCTACCAGTAATTTCTGAAGTTAAATATGCAGCGCAAAATAAATATCTTCAGGAATTGTGAATGAATCAACTTTCATTGATGCGTTTCTAGCATCTGATGTTATTTATTACGTCCAAGAGATGGTGAGACTGCTCAATGCACGCTCAGCTACATTGGTGCTAAATCAATTTTTTTTTTCAACCTTTCACTGCGTAGTATAATACCTTTTACAATTTGTTTCGAATACCCCACAATTAACAAAGGCTTATTTAATAATATAAAGTAGAAAAAAGTTGTTGGATAAAGTCATTGCAGAAGCTCTTCCCTGGTCAAATTATATTACGCAGCGTGAATTAGCAAGAACTGTATTAATTGACGGTGTATGTATTCCAGTGCAGCGTTTCACTTTTCAGATCGACAAATAACTTTTCTTTTCTAAGACCTTTTTACAAATCTATTCAACTGACATTCAAACTCTTCTAGAATTTACGGATATCAAATCCCACCGAATACTAAAGCACTTTATCTCATAGTATACTCGGAAACAGCTTATACTTCAGCAGGCTGCAACTATCCTATCAATCTGTCGCTTCCATACAATCGATATCAGCCTTCAATCAGAAAGTTTCAATGCGTCGCATCTACTCTTAAAGATTTATCTATTAAATCACGTCGTGGTATGCCGTGTGGCGTGACGTCATTTCAGATCATCGATATCGCGCGACATTTAATACGTCATGGACAATGACATCGCAGAATTAATATTTGTTTGTCGCGATATTCTATTTTCAAAGAAATAGCAATGAATTGTAAAACTTAACTTTACAAATACTATTATAAATCAATAGAAAAAATACGCATATTCACATGTAATTCAAAAGCAATCGTATTCTGTTAAAGAGTACAATATTACTTCGCTATTAAAAGTTGGATGTGAAATTGTCAAAACTATCCGGTAATTTATCAGTATCCAAAGTTCTCTTATTTAAACATTAGCTGCGTTCGGAATAATTCAGGCATATTTACATGAGTGCTATAGTTTTTGGCAAGATATTGACAAATTAGAATGAACGTTGAAGTTTTAGCCCGTTTAAAAGAGACGTTGCATTTTGAGAAAATATATAGGCATTGCGTGTTGATTACGGAATATCCTCAATGATGGATATAGCTCGTTTAAAAAGAACGAACTTTGTTTAGCTGGCATACAAAGCATATCTTTTTGTAAATATTTGCTATTCTTTGTTATTACATGAATTTTCCCGAGTGTGGCAATCCTGACATTATTTGTAGTCTACTGCAAACATATAATTTAGTCTTCTGGTACCGTCAGGTGTCGTTGCGTTTAATAAGTTTTAAAACTGATTATATAAAATTTAACGGTAATAAGACTATTCGGCGCTTAACTCTATATCTAAATATTGCCAGTATCATATACAGTTGCTTCCTTTCGAACTCAGGTTCTCGCGAACTATTCTATTAAACAGTTGCCTTCATGTAAGTTGTACTGATAAAATAGTTTCTATATTCTTTGCTTTTATCCCTAAAAATTTACCGCAATCGGATATTTATGGAAACATAGACGTAGTTATGTTGTGACGCGGTTTCAAATCTTAATCGGATTAGCGGTGTGGCGTGACTTTCATTACGTGATAGCCAATGACATCGCAGATTTAATTTTAGTATTTTGCAATATTCTATTTTTAAATAAATTGCAAAGAATTTTAAAATATAAGTTTACATATGCTATTATAATCTACAGTTAAGTTAGCTCAATTCAACAGCAAATAAAAATTGAACTCAATTTTTTTATTTAAAACTTTGAAAACGCTCATAAAAGATAAGCGTAAAATTACCCAAACTTTGCTGTAATTTTTTAGCGAAATTATTTTTCATAAATCTGGAATTCAAAACTACAAAGGGAGCATTGTTAAACAAGCCGATATGGAAACAGATAACTTGGTATACAATCCCCTTCCGAATAATATTACCCCAATTATAACACGCTCAATATCCAAATAGAAAAATTATTACAATTCTACACAATTTGAAAAAAACATAAATCTTCTGTTATTTATCTATCTTGAAGCATTTGTACAAAAGATTGATTTTCAACTAAAACACTGTCTATAACTGCTATAACGGATTTATCTTGGTAGATTTTTCTCAGTCTCGAGTGAGTACGTGTAATGCACCGTCATAACTTTATACCTTTAACAAGGCAGCGATTGCAATATCTTTTTCTATCACCAGTTTGTTTCAGCCATTTTTACAGCTCAATTCAACATGTCACTTTATATTTTGGTATTTTGCACGTCGCCCTAGTTATTGTATGTCAATTTTAAATAATTAGATTGCTTTGACTTTTAACTACATGAATAAGTCAAACTGCAAAAGTATGTGTTACGTTTGCTACCTACTGAGTTTTGGGTGCTCCTAAAGTATGCGCACCAATATGTCCCACAACCTGAATCCTAACCGGGTACACAACCTGAGTTGAGGTTGTGCGCCATTTTGGTGCGCATACTTCAGGAGATCCGAGTTTTGCAACCATTTTTCATTTTGCCAAGGTAGTTATTATGTGTCGTATTTGAAACAAAAAGTTGCCGTAGATTTTGCGGGCTCTCTTTCACTGATCTAATTATTATATGCCGCCTAAAATCAAATGGTTGCTTGTCGCGAATCCCATTCAGATTTGTGATTAGACCCACATGAACTGTTCCATACTTCCATATTAGCTGATACAATATAAAATTCTTACGTCTTTTAAATGATTCAACGGTCTTTCTGCACACAAGAACCAACATATTTTTGAGGCGTTTCATCTGAGCAAGATCGGACTTCCTCAGGCGTATAATATTTGACTACAACAAAAGATAAATTGTTATGTCCTCTGGGATCTTTTGTACAAACACCACCTATCATTCCTAACCGTAACCTTAACTGAATAATTACTCATTTTCATATTTTTTTAAAGAATGGCGTTCAAATTCAGTGTGTTCAGGGTTATAGTTAGCGAACGCCTCATTCTTTAAGACATGGCGAGCGCAATCTAAAGTATCTAAAACATGAAAAAGTGTATTTTTATTCAAATTTAAAATTTTTGCATTAGTGACACGGGGTTTTGTACAAAATATCCGTTTTTAATTACATAAATTAGAAATCTATCATCTATTTATTCAATAACAACAACCCCTAATTAGCTTTCTTTCACAGTTGTTCAGTTCAATGCAAGTATAGAAATAGTTCATCGTTTCACATTCTTGAAACCCTTGCACATAATTATCTCCCACAATCACACAACCACACCGGTTGTTGACGAGTGCGATGTTTCTTTTATATGGTTGAATTTTTTATTACTATATATTGTCCCATATTCCAACACCTTGTCGGATATTGTTGATTTTCCCTGACATAGGAAAACTGCAATGACAACTGGAATAGAATCATACAAACCTTATCCATATATCAATATCTCAAACGTGGCCAAAATTCTGATAATTTAAACAAACCCACCGTCCAAGGTAGTATCCAGGCCGGATAGCGACTGTCAGAACAGCGACTGTCATAATGGCGACCGCATTAAAACAGCGACTGTTATGATAGCGACCTAAACTCGTGTTCACTGAGTTGAATTCACTGACTCGAATTTCCTGGCCGGTCGTTGGAAGATAACGCTATGTCGTGACACATTAATTTTATGATTGCAATATGACAAAACAAAGTTAGGGTTAGGGTGTGGGTGTTGGATTCGACTCCATCACTAGTCAATCTCCAGTGAACACGAGTTAAGTCGCTATCATAACAGTCGCTGTTTTAATGCGGTCGCCATTATGACAGTCGCTCACTTGATTACGTCGCTATTATGAAGTCGCTGTTTTGACAGTCGCTATTTGGAACCCGAGCTGCCCAAAAGAGTAGTTCGAGCTTAATTTAGTTTTTTCTATTATTACCAAGATCCTAGCATTGTCTGTGATGTGTTTGAACTTCCGATATCTCATTTGTCACCATTCTTATGTGTATTACGTTGCAGGTAATTATAGCTAGTCTGGTCTAATTAGAAAAAAAAGACATTCAGAATAAAGCAGAGTTACGGTTTCCATCATATCGATGTCAGTGTAACTTATGGTAAACATTTGCCAAGCTGTAGAATTGGCAACGCGTTTCGAATTAACTTGGATAGACGATCTGAAACTTTGGCCGAATTAATTTCCGGATTCAACGAACTAATACATTTTAAAACTTTAGCCAGTTGTACAAAGTGGGGTGATACCCTTAACTCAAGTGCCCCACGTCATCAAAAGCCGTTTTCTAATAACCACATTAAAAAAAAAAAAGTAATTAACGCATCAAGTAACCCCAGGAGCAAATTTTAACCTTATTTTCAGCTTTCTGCTTATTCACTTAATTCTAGTCGTCCTTGTTTTCTCATGAAAGGAATGATCTTAGTTTCCCGAAACTATTTTGTGATCAACCTGATGCGTCCGAGAATAAGTATCAGAAAAAAAAAAAGATATTACGGTGAAGCTGAATTTATTACGAATTAAAATTTCTCAAATTTCAAAATTAAGCAAATAAATCTCCAAACTCTACTCAATTTTGAAGATTTCACCACTCGGTATAGTAAGATCAGCAAAAAGAAACAATTTTTTAAATTACTCTATGAAAATCTCAATCAAATATTACTTAATAAAATATAATTTAAAATAAAATGTTTGCAGAACTGAAACATTTCAAAAAGTAAACCTTTTTTTATTCAACCCTATTTTAGCTGTGACCCCGGCATTGATCACGGTAAGGCTAATCGTATAAATTTTGATCATTATTCAAGGGTTCATATTTTATTGATAATAAAAGAACAAAATACAACCAGGCAGACATTACATTATATCAGGATCTCACAAATAACTCCATGCTGCTTCCAGGCAGGATCACCATTCACCAACCTTTGATATTGCACATTCGGGTTGAAACGAAAAACAAGATAAACATTTGTTTGATCTTTATATTTGATCCCCGTGTTCGGATTATTTGGATACCATTCAATGAATGGGTCTGCAGGTGTGACGTCATCGGTCTGAAATGAAAAGCATTAGATAGCGTTTATCACGAGAGCATGCTTGATCACACATTTAATTTATTGTCTTGAGTTACCTATGTCATCAATTAAAATACGATATTATATTACCGATATATGCTTGGTCAAATGTGAACGCAAGATTTCCTAGTCTCTCATTTGTTATCATGTAAAGCAGGGGTCGGCAACCTTTTGTCGCTCTCGGGACAAATGAGGGTTGCAAGTCATTGACGGGCCGCACATATTTTTAGAAATTTGAAAACCGAACGGATGATACTTTTTATAATAAAAATGAAGCAGTGATAATCTCTCGAATAGAATATATATTTATTTCCTCATTGCATTGCATTTTCGGCGCAATTGAACCCCTTGCACTTAGCATCAACTTTTCTGCATTTGGTTTCAATTTCTCTAATTATGATCTAAATATAGGCTCATTAAACGAGTATATGTGAATTTTAGACTTGTTAGGTTATAATATAGTTTAGTCTGCACGCGTCTCACAATGAATTGTGTAACGTGAAAAAATAATCGTCAAAACAGCTGTTTTGTTACTATAATTTAGCTAATTTTCAGTCGGACATTAACCATGTCATAACTTGGGGTTTATGCTTTTTAACCTTCAAAGTTTTTATTTTCCCTTTTCGCCATATACTTGCATCTACTAATTATTTTATTGTGCGACTCTGACATAAATATATGGAAAACGCACCATAGAATGGAATGGAACACGCATAAATTGTAACAGATGAGAATTAGACATAAGATATGTCTCACGAACAAGACTGGTGGTAATGCATACCACTTAAAATAAATGACAACATCATTATATGTTTTAGCTAGTGTATAATTTTTGAAGCTGTATTTAGTTTGTACAACGATGGGTTTTCGACGCAAGTTGTAAATCCGAGATAAAATTAACTTTGGTATCATTTTCAATTATCGGTAAACATCAACGCCAAGATATTCAGCTAATATTAAATAACCAAGTTCAGATTTCTTCAGACATACATAGTAAAACAATAACAAGAAAAGAAGTACATTCATATTTAAACCATCAGTGCAAAAGTTTGGGAGTTACGCATGTTAAATATTCAATAAAATCATACTCTTGCACTGATTATTTAAATATGCATGTAACTGCTTTTCTTGTTATTGTTCTGCTATGTATGTCTGAAGAAGTCTGACCTTGGTCAGACCAAACGTTATAGAAGTATATTTGTGTTACAGTGCAGCAAGACTATTGAACCACTTAGAACAGTGGTTCCCAACCTTTTTACCCTGGCGGACCGGTAAAATTAAACTAAATGTACTCGCGGACCAGCAAAAAATCGAAATGACTGGAACAGGAAAAGAATAACATATATTTGCATAATATAAATGCAATGTCGGACACTCAATTGCTTCTAGACAAAAAAGACACACCTAAAAATATTGCAGTGCTGTGCACCCATAATGCGTAAGAAAGGAACGCATAAAACATCTCACATAAAAAACATGTACATGCCAAATAACGTACAAACATAATTAACTCTAGTGATAGTTTGGCTGCTGTTTTGTTTCCAATATATGTTTGCAAACGAGGCCTCAAAAAAGTTTCAGCAACACGTAGCTCTGCAATGGCCTGCAGCCGATATCTGTGCTTCATTTTAAAGCTAGTGATGAAAATGTTTCTTCGCATAACGCAATAACTGGTTGAAAATACGGACAACAGTTTGATTGCGCGAATTTTTGTAAGTTCTTAGCGATGGATATTCGTTATCAAGAAATATTCGAAATTGTGACTGATTCTTTTTTAAATCTGGACTTTAAAGTAAAATCACCATTTTAATCAAGCGTTATCTTTTTTGTCGGTTTAACATATTAATCCCTCTGCATCGACGCCTCAACCGAAATGAATTTACATATTTACATTTCAATGACAAAGTCGTCGTTAACTTGGCACCAGGCTCAAAATCCTATTGTGTCTGCTCAAAATGCGGAAAAAGATCTCGGCGGCCCATGCGTCTCGTGACCACCTGCAGGCTCGCAACAAGTTTATATCTTACTCCATATTGTACTGTTCTTGAATTTTTTCTGGTTTATCAAAGAAATATGCATAACGTTTTATATGGATGGTCATATTAATCAAAAAGAGGACACATAACAGAAAAAGCACGCGTGCCGATTTTTTTGTTTTCTAAATCTTGCGAGATTTGATGAATCGGAGCCGAAAAAACGAAAAGTGTGAAAACTCGGCGCCAAGATGTCGCGAAAGACGTCGCACTATGAGGGCGAAAGAGAAAGCGTAATAAACAAACACAACCTCGGCTTCGGTAAAGCGATTGAGACGGCGTAAAAACAACTAAACAACAAAATTTCTCGAGGACCGGCAAAAAAGCTTTGCGGACCGGCGT
This sequence comes from Styela clava, assembly GCF_964204865.1. Lineage (NCBI taxonomy): Eukaryota > Metazoa > Chordata > Ascidiacea > Stolidobranchia > Styelidae > Styela > Styela clava. Next base: position 22,534,672 of record NC_135257.1, read on the forward strand.
TTTGGAACCACTGACTTAGAATATTAAATAAATTTGCAAAAAAATCCCCGGAATCAGAAAAAGGTGAAACGTAAACAGTATTCGAAATACCGTCTGCACAGTTGTAGATAATGAACTGTTGCCTCAAAATATTTGGCCGTGTTTCTGTCCACACTCTTTTTATCTTGTATTATATTTTTACACGAAAGAATTTTTAGCATAATCATATGGCACTAACCGTAGGATCAAACTTAATTGCTGTCCATATGTTAATCCATGTCTTTCCCGTTGGTATATTTCTACTCAAGTATTTCATAATCGCATTGTAAGATTCTTTATCCCAGGTCAAACCAACATCTGCGTTACGTTTCTTACAAATATCAACTGCATTGTCGTAGTTGACATCCCGTTTATCATGTATCACAGCGAAATAACAGATATTTCCAATCTTTAATTTACAGTTTTCTAAATTGGAATAAATGTATACTTAAAAATATGCCGAATAATGATCAATCCTTAGTTTGGGCAAGAAGCACCAAGTACATTCAACCAATACTTCAATATTTTCAAATCAAACTAGTCCAACATTTAACACTTGCTGACATTACTCGACATCGGCTCCATCGAATTTAGAAATATCGTTTTGTTTTATAACCACTTTAAAGTGTATTGATTACTCATAAAATATTCATAAACTACAACTTGGATTTAAAAAAATATTCACCTGGATCAGGAGTTGGTTTCGTTGTTGTTGGAGTAGGTCTAGTCATCTGCTTGAGTCTTTTTGGAAGCATTTGAGGCTTATTCGTAACATCTAGTTTTTGTTCAATCCGGGATATCGCTAAATATTAATATAAATATTACACATAATATATTTACTTTTTGCTAATACAATAAAACCTCAGCCTCGCATTTATTTTTACACATTTCTGGCGTGTTTTAATAGTTGGAGTGTAGAGTTGAAAATAATCGAACACGTTTACTAATCTTAAACAGGCTCACTATAGTTCTTACAGTCATTCGGTAAAATATTGTCATTGTTTTTGTAAGTTCATATTACAGTCAGAATAAGCTTATTCGCTCTCTGTGTTTTGTATTTCTCGAAATATCCCATCTTCAAATAAAGTGATTAGAATAATTCTTTCGTTTCATAACCTTGTCACCAACTTTGCCATGAAATGTTTCCAGTTTCATACTTTATATTACTTCTTTACTGACAGACACGAAATCCCTAGATCTTAGAGGTTGTTAACAAATGCTACGAATGGCATTGTCAATTTTTGATAAAACGGTTCCTCGGTTTTCAATATATTGCTCCAATACTTACAACCTTTAAGAAATGCTTCATGAAAAACTTATTATGTTGTCAAAAAAAATATTAGTGAACATATTTTACCTTCTTCCATCTTTTCGTTGTCGTTTATCAACTTAATATTCATGTATTGCATCTTGGCCAAATCTAATGAAGAATAACATTTAGACGTTCAGAATGAGGAATTGAACTACGCACTTTATACTTTCCTTTTTAAATATTGTGTCTGACAACAGCAGTTTAAAAAATTCTTTGTCATAGTACTTACTCAAATGCAAGATATGCATAAAATTCATAGAAGTGCAATGCTTTTATAAGAATAGTTGGATGAAATAGAATAGAATATATTTTGATTGCTCTCACCTTTCTTCATCTGCCTGTTGTCATCAATCAATTTTTCATTTATTTCTTGAACTCCAGTTGAATCTGACAAAAACATAATGATGTAAAAAGCTAGATAATCAAGTGTAGTATCTTTTGAATGTACGAAAGCATCAATTGAGTCGCAATGACATTTAAAGTCTAGATGAAATAAATTGAGATAACTTCAGGGTTCAACTCTCGACCGACTGCGACTCTTCTGACCTCGAAACTTTTCTATTATTATGAGTTGAAATTCATAGGCAACAAGTAAATACTAACACATTATTTGTACTGCATGTATCCTCAATTAATGAAAAGTGGCGGTAACAGGGGCCTGGAATGGTTAAACCTGAAAAGACTTCAAAATGTTTCGTGATCAATTTTATTTTTAAGTGTTGGCTACTTATTCAAATTATTGAGTGATTCTCACTAATAGAGAACCTCATCTCCTCATGCAATTCACCAACCTTTCTTCAAATCAGATATTTCGGTAGATTGTTCCACATTTTTCATTTTAAGTTCATTCAGTTCAATAGATTGTTTTGCAAATCTTCTTACTAAATCATTAATTTGTTCAGATTGCAGAAGTGCTTTGTCACGAAGATTGCGAATTTCATCAGATTGTGTCTGAATTTCATTGTTTGTTTTTTGATCTGCGAAAAACATTGGGTTCAAATTACTTTTTTAGGGAGAAACTATTTTGTTCAAAATAAACTTTCAATATTTGAAGCAATTTCTGTAAGACCTTAAAAGCGTCACATTCAAATGCTGAAACCAGATTTCAACTCAATTTGAGATCATGTCTTCCAATAAACAGAGTGAGAATGGCGTACAGTCAATTCTTACCTAACATGCTCTTCTCAAATTGATCGAGGTTTTTCCTGTTTTCATCGGCGTTATCTTCCAATTGTATCAGTTCTGACTTGATAGTTCCAATATCTGAACAAAATGTAGGAAATATGAAACGATTTCAAGTGTTTCATGATACAAATATTCAATTCAAACATTATGAACATTGTGCAGAATTGATCCCGTAATAAAAAAAATATTTAATTAGCTATAAATTATAGCCTGTAATAACAGCAAACAACAAATAAACACACAATCTCCGTCGGAAAAGGTATCTGTTAACAATATTTCATGCTCCTTTTTGAATTTGACTTTAATGTTGAGTTGCAATACCTGTTCAGTGGGAATTGGAGAAAAAATATAGTTTGATAAGGTAGTCAAATTCATGGGCTTTCGAGGGCCGCATTGCATTTTGGGAGTTGTGCAAAGGGCGCAAACAGTTTTTGATATATTTTGATTATGTATACTTGGAGCATATATTTAGATGGATGTAGTTTGGGACATATATTGTAAATAATAATCTGTGATGCAATTGAACATTGCAATCAATGCAATTGAAGTTTTTTTTTCTTAAATTTTAAATGGCATTTACATATTAATTTTTGCATTTCAGTATTATTGCAATTTACTATATTTATTACGAAAAGTCATAAATTTTTATGTACAAATATACAGAACATTTTTGATAAGGAGAGAATAGTACATACACTAAAACGGAATTTATCTAAATATATATACCTACCTACAATTCATAAAAATACTACAGAAGAAACTCAATGTATTTTCATTACATATGTCCTGACGTTTGGCATCTCTTTTGTGCCACCAGCTTACTAATATCAGGCTGAAATGATTTTACAGTACCAACTCTTAATAACGAGGTCACATGAACATCGGTTAATCTGGATCGTGGAGAATGTTCGATTAATTTCAGTAACGCAAAAATATTACGTTTTATCATTTCACGTATAGATTAGTAAACAAACAAATGACTGACTTTTCGGACAAGACATTTCGCGACATTTCCTACCTTTACGTGGCATAGGAACGCTTGAGTTATGATTGATATTGATTTTTAAAAACTAGGTAGTTGTATAATTATAATAATATACAAACACACAAAAAAATGTCTGTTTGAAGTTGATCTTTAAATTTGTCATATTGACTGCTGAGCTTATTCTAATAATGTCTACTTATATTGTATTCTTTCATTGTATGATGGAAATGTGACAAATTGAATAATAGGCTTTAGATTTTTGAGAAATGCAGAAATATTGCAACTCCCATTTTTCTTCAAAAATGCCAACTTCTTCATGTACTTTGCGTTTCATTTAATCCCTGAAATGTTTTTTTAAGTATTCTTTGCTAGCTTGAGGTGTATCCACAATTGGGTCAAATTCAAAACTACTTACAGTATATTGTCGTTTTGTGTTTGAATAATCAATTTCACTTTGAAAGATTCAAAAATGTATTTCATTTAGATAAAAAAAAACTTGCATCGGGACTTCTCTTGGCCCGCATGCGGCCCGCGGGCCCCGAGGTTGACATCCCTGGCTAACGGACACTCATGGCTTCTCATGAATAAGCGTGATGTATGTAATCAATGACGAACAACGTCTGTGATATGATGAGATAGCTTTGCCTTCAAGCATTTTAAACAGTAAATAAACAACTTACCTAAAATGTTCCTTGATACCAAAGGAAGCCAATCGGCAGTATTTCCAGATTGCGCGGCATTCTTAGACTTGCATGTAATCAGAAACTCTTTGTTATGCAGATGTGCATCAATGTTGAAATCGGGTCTGATCCATCCTACAGCAACCGGATCACATTGTGCAATCTGGCAACCCGGCTTGAGAGAGCAGTGAAACACTGTTTCATCTTGACACCAGGATGAATCGATGACGCAGATTAAGATATAAATAATTAGGATTTTCATCCTAGAAGTTTAGAAGTGATATAACTCTTTTGAAAAGACACAACCTTTTAGAAAAAAACAAGGCATTTTCAAAAAGAATCACAATTCCTATAGATAGGCTATTAACTTTAAAGAAGCGGTGTATAATTTTAAAATGCGCACGGCCTCAGTCACAAGCTCAGAGAACAATTTAGGAAGGATCCGCTACCACTGCTCTGACGTGGTAATGCGTAGAAATACAGAATATTTGGCCACTGTCAAATTTTTCGATGATGTCAAAGTTCCTAACTTCAAATTTCCTAACAAGGATTCATCGCGTTCTTTCGAAAGATATACACATTCGAATATATATATAATCATTCACGTTGTGGTTTGTCTTGACATCGTTTCAGATCAATCAGATATTCGATATTGCGCGACCTTTACTATGTCATGACATAGACAATGACATCGCAGAATTAATATTAGTTTGTCGTGATATTCTATTTTGATAAAACCGCAATGAATTGCAAAAGATATCTTTGCAAATAATAAATAGTTTAAAAGCAGCAGAAAATTTACGCTTAATTACATGTATTTAAAAAGCAATCATGGTTTGTTTAAGATTACAATATTACATTGCTATTGAGAGTCAGCTGTAAAATTGCCTAAACTATCCGACATTTTATCAACAACTCAAGTTGAGTTATTTTAAAATTAGTTGCGTTCTGCATAATCCAGGTGACGTTGCGTTTGATAAGTTTTGAAACTGATTATTTAGAATTGAACGATATCAGAAGCGCATAATAACTAAGTCAAAATAATGCCAGTATCACATACAGTTTTTTTTCAAACTCAGATTCTTGCGAACTATTCCAAAAACCAGTTGTTTTCATAGAGTCGATATTAAACTATACTGATAATATAGGTTCTATGGCGTTGCTTTTGAGCTTAAAAGTTTACCGCATTCGGCTATATATAAAAGCATACGCTCGTTACGTCGTGACAGTTTCAGATCTTAATCGAATTAGCGCTGTGGCGCGATTGGATAAACAATGACATCGCAGAATTAATTTGTGTTTATCTCAATATTCTAAAAAAATCGCAATAAATTTTAAAATATAAGTTGACATATGCTATTAAAATCGACAGTAAATTTGGGTGAATCCAATAGTAATTGAGTAATTAAAAAATGAACACAATTAGTTTATGACTTTGCAAATTCTTTTAAAAGATAAGCGTAAAATTACCCAAAGTTTGCGATAGTTTGTCAACAATTTTTTTTTATCATTTTTCCAGAGTTCAAAACTGACGAAACGGTCGCGAATTATTGGGACGACCCATTGGGACAATAATATCTCAAGCACGTTCCTTTGTGATTATTACTGCACCCATCTATAACACGATCAATATACAGATAAATTATTCCAAATTTACGCGAATTATAAAAGCATAAATCTTCTGTTTGACAATCTTAAAGTATTTGTACAAAATATTAATTTTTACCTAAAACAGTGGATATAACGTGCAAGGAAGTGCAAGGAAATAATTTAAAACGAATATGCATGAAAAAGAGCTTGAAATCCAAAACCATTGGATGTATCATAGTAGTTTTTGCTTGAGAGTCAACAGAAAGAACCCATACCCATAATTAAAAGTGGAAAGAGTACTAAAAGAAGAGTTGCAAGTTTGTTCAAGGCAAGGTCCCAAGTTCTCAACTAAAAGTGGGAAGAGTACTGATAGAAGAAATAAGTCTTACATTCATGTCATTTGCCATTTATGCCACTTAGAGCAAACTTGCAACTCTTTTATCCGTACTATTTCGACCTTTTGTTGTGAGCTCAGGATCTTGTATTGAGCAAACTTTCATCCCTTATAATAATAATCTTTCCACTTTTAGTTAAGTACTCGGGTTCTTGCTTCAAGCATACTGGCCAATCTACTTTTAGTAATCTTCCACTTTTAGCTGTCGGCTTGGGATCTTGCTTTGAGAAAACTCTTCAATCAGTACTTTTTCCACTTCTAGTCGAGGGATCAGGACCTTGCTTAAAGCAAACTGGCAACTCTACTATTAGTATTCTTTTTGATTTTAATTGATGGCTCATAATTTTTGCTTTATGCAAATCGGAAACTTCTTTTTTAATATTCTTTACACTTATTTGTTGAAGGCTCGAGACCTTGCTTTAATACTTTTTACACTTTTTAATGAGACTCAGGATTTTGCTGTTAGCAAACTTGTGACTTTTCTATCAGTAATCTTTTTGCCTAGTTGAGGTCCCAAGACCTTGATTTGAGAAAACTTGTGACCTTCCATTAGTACTCTTTTTACCTTTAGTCAAGGGTACGGCAAGAATACGTACACACTCATTGCAAACTATATAATCGCTATTTTCTTTAATTTCCGCTTTTTCATCTTCCAATCTAACTCTTTTTTTGTTGGAGTTTGTTGACCTTTATGCTTCAACTTTTCGAGTCGTGATAGGGGTCGTGGGAGTGGCGGGCAGGATAACGGTTCAAGAACGACAATTGTTTCCCCCAACTTCAACCGATGTAACACATGTTGGAACTCTTGCCGCCACAAGTGGGAAATAAAAATCTGACGATGGTTTCCAATGCAGTATAACTAGATAATAATCCGGTATTCATTTACGTTTAATTTTTGGTAGTCGCAGTAGTCTTTGGACCTTCAGTAATCACCCGGAATTTTGCTCAGAGTCTCATTTACTTTTGAGTGCATGTACGACACCACCATAAGTCTATGTTATTTTAGTAACTTTTCGCATTTCGAAGCTCACCCATAACTTCTCTAAGAGGATGGGTATTTTTACCTTTGAATAAGTTCAACATGACATTTCTGTATAGTTTCATAACTTTCAGTTCAGGGTGGTCCAAGGTTGTTGGTCTCGCGGGACACACTATTATTTTTGTATTGTTCGCGGGCCACAATAGTGCCAAGAATAGGTAAACAGTGCAATACAACACAAACACTTTTATTGTCTAAACCAGGGCTTCCCAAACTTTTGAGCTCGCGTTCGGGGTAGTGCGTCGTTTCAATTTTGCTAAGGCGTCGCAAAATGTCGTAATTCGTGAACTTTTTAACAAAACCATATCTTCTACTTTTACAGAAAATTTCGTTTCGTATTTATTATAGTCTTTCTACCAGGGTCATCAAATGCGATTTTTCTGACTGTCGTTAAGTTTTGTTTGTTTATATGATCAATACGTATTTTCACGGGGAGTCGCAACTTGAGCATATACAATGAAGTTCGAAAACCACTTAATTCCAGTCGATAGAAAGAAATCGTTTCTACTTTTTAAATGATTAATAATCTATACGTAGTAGATATTTTAAATAAAAACGTACTATTTATATAAGCAAATGGAAATCGGTATACATATTTTGTATAATAAATCTCAGTATTCTCTATCCCCAAAAAAGCCCTAGGGTTATTTTCGAAAGAAAATTGAAGACACTGTCTTATTTCCGGGGAAACACGGTATTTTGATGATGTATTCACTCGGAATCGTGAAATTTTTGATTTACACTATTTTTAATAATTGTATTTCGCATCAAGAGTCTGAAAAAATACAATTGATATGATACTTTGTGTAAAATTGGTGCTCTCTTCGCGGCCCCTAAAATTCGTTTCGCGGCCCCTAGTTTGGGAAGCCCTGGTCTAAACCAGCGTTTCCCAAACTTTCTTCCGCGGAACACTAGTGTTCCGCGAGCGTCTCCAAAGTGTTCCGTGGGAAAGGAATCAAAAATACGTCTTAAATGGTCGCCAAGGCTATCTATGGAACGTGAAGTTGTCGCACAAGTGACCGTTCGATATCTCGTCAGCGCCGGCCTAAAATGGACTAACTAGGGTGGGGTAGTGGTATTTTCGTTAACCTTCGGCCTAGCCTGTTGACTGTTAAGTTCATTATCAGCAATCAGTTACAGCAAACCTTTTGATTTTGCTATAGGCGAACAAGTAGGTCTAAAACAGGGGTCGGCAAACTACGGCCCGCGGGCCAGATCCTGCACGCGGAACAATATAATCCGGCCCGCGACGCTTCACTCAATTATATAAACAAAACAACTGTAATGACGATTATATTCCTTACGTAACAGAATTTGTTTTAAGACACTAAATTATATTATAACTTAACAGGTATATAATTCACTATCACTTGTTCAATGAGCCTATAAATTTATTATGATTAGACAAATGGCAACAGAACGTAAAAAAGTTAATGCTGAGTGCAAATGGTTAAATGACGCAGAAAATATTCAAATGATCAGTCTTCGCGCTGCTTAAAATTTAACTGAAATCTGTGTGACAAAATGTGATTCATTAGCCATTCCCTCGGTTTTTAACGTTCTAGAAAAATGTGCGGCCCACCAATGACCTGCGACCTTAAATTTTGCCCCGCGAACGACAAAAGTTTGCTGACCCCTGGGCTAAAGAATAAAGGTCAACTCTTCTTCCTCCTTCTCTGCCTGGTTTTACTTTGAAATGCTGAAAATTACTCATTTTCGCTAAACTCTATTCAGTAGATAAATAAAGTGTGGGTCTGCAGCTCGCGAAATTGCGTCAAGTACTTCTATCTCCATTAGACGTAACATTATAGGCAAACACTGCGTAATGGAAAGTAAACGACATAGAATGGTAAAATGAATGAAAAGATTCATATACACAGAATTTAAATAAGAAACAATAAATAATGCAATATGTAAAATATTCAATCATATTTCATGTGTTTTAAACACAATTCTGTTAGTTTTCGCGGCGCTTTGGCAACTCGCCACCCATTGGGAACCCTACATTAAACCGTTTTTCTTTATCAATTTTACCCTTCCATTTTTTGGTGTTCCGCGAGGCGAGATAAAAAGTGTAAGTGTTCCGTGGTCGAAAAAGTTTGGGAGACGCTGGTCTAAACATATTGATCATTATTTGTAATTTAGCAAGTTAAAAAAAAACGCAAAAACTTACTAAAACGTGCAAAAATCTTACTATATCTACATTTAGTGTAAGATTTTAAACTGTGGGTTGAATGATAACTAGATTTTACAAACTTAAGATACGGAGGGTAATTACAATATTTTCTAACATATAGGCAGCCTTTTTAATGCTGTTTATGCACTCGGCAGGAAGTATATTGCTCGGCCATAACATCAATATTTAGTTATCAGGCATAGCCAATCTAGGCTAATAGATTCCTCATTCAATATTTAGTGTTCCACGAAGCCTATTTTGTCAGCATATATTCTCGACCAAAAAGATGGAAAGCCGGGAACAATTTAGACTAGTCAAGCACATTATTCAACTTAGCCATAGCACTAATCAGTTCGGTGAGATCAGTGATGTAACAATATGTCAAAAGATTTTTCTGGTTATTTACATGTCAAAAACAACACCGAATGGATTTTTTGTTCACCCTCTCGCAAATGCGACGTGGTCCACAGATAATGAGATAATGCGCCTGGGTTTGGACCACCCTGTTCTAGTTCAAAGAACTTCTTTTCGCCTGAAACTTTGCTCGTGGGAGTACATGAAATACACCGCAATAATACCAAATTTATAATGCACTTATTGCAATGTACTTCTCTGTTAATTGGTTGATACGTTTCTGTCGCATTATCGAATCAGCGAAGTGTTAGCATGCGGTGCTAAAAAACCATTAAACAAATTTAGCATTGCTCAAAGTCAATAAACGCTATGCAATTTCATAGAATAAGTCGGTAAACCTTTTTAAATTTCTACCTATTCAGGTAATTTCAGGCTTTGCGTTCCTTTGAGATAAATTATTGTAAATTTAACGAACCTAATCCGTACTCAACCTGATCCCGCTGAGAAACAGCATTATGAAAAACAATAGATTTTACACAGAAACTGAATTTATTGCTTGTTAATTAGGCAAATTTGTAACATCACTATCTTCATATTCCTAAACTTAAGTAAATCAAATTTAAATGTTTAAACCTTGCCAAATAAATATTAAACATAAGCTTAATTTTATTAATAAATAATTTGTTCTTTGAATTTCTTGTTTAACTGAAATCCAATTTAACGAAAGTGTTTGCAGAACTGAAAATTTCAAATCCAAAAATCAAAAATTGTCTTTATCAAATGCAATTTATTTTAACTACATATGCTAATTTAAAATGTTAATATTTACTGTTATATGCTGTAATTACTACAAATACCAAACGTATACATTTGAAACCAAAATTCGATAGTTTATATTTCATTGATGATAGATCCAGAGTGACAAAATGCAACCAAGCAGATGTTTCATTAGATCAGGATTTCACAAATGACTCCGCTATACTCCCAGGTAGGAGGAGGATTCATCATTCTTTGATAAGAATATCTTGTGTTGGAATTAGCATAGTGGTAAACATTTGTACGATCTTTATACTTAATCCGGGTGCCATTTGGTGTATGAATTTGCAGGCGTGACATTACGAGTCTGCAAAAAAAAAAATAACATTAGATAGAGTCTGTATGATAACGCAATGTAATATCAACAATTATGTATTTCATTAGTTAAAATACAATAAAATATTGTTGATCCATGCGTGTCCAAATGTAAACAAAAGTATTTATAGGCTCCCGCGTGTTATCGTGTAAATCTTCATGTTTATGCGCTTGGCGAAGTTTTTTAAAAAACTATTTCACTACACAATTACTATATGACTAAACTCTTAACAGTTCTTTGCGAGAGAGTCTTCAGATCGAATTATAGAATTAGGTTGTTGTAAAATAACTTCCAATGTACTTTTTAGACACAAGTACAAATCTCGATAGCGCACTGATGCACATGAATCGTCGCGGTATACAAAATATACTTAGGCAAAATGGATTAGGGACTATTTCAACAAAAGCGCATAACCAATATTAGATGAAACTCTGGGTAGATGCATGGTCGGTTTAAGACAAGGAATTGAAAGTATTGAAATTGGGAAAATGCCCAGCAATGCAACCCGTTGTGATGAACAACAGAACACCACACAGCGGCTTAATCGTAACTTACTTGCCTACTTATTTCAGCATAATTTTCGAAAGCGCTGCAGTTTCCATTAAATCACTGAATTACTATGGAGGTCAAATAACTTGACGACATAGCAGTAACCGAAAAAGCAGCAAGTCAGACAAAGCAAGTGAAAAAAATGTCGACCTTATAGAAAAACAAGATCAAGCAAGGCAGGTGAATAGTTTTGCTTAGTGTTAATAATATGCGGAGTTGTACATGCGAATGGGATCGGGGGCACATTTGTATTTCTCATGGAACAATAGCCATGTCATGGCAACCAAATTATGTCGGAGCTAACCTTAGACCTCATTACCTTCACAATTTTTTATTCATGCTCTGACATCACCTGGCCTGACCAAGAGAATAGGAATCACATAAAATATGTTTCATATCATAAATTGCTACGAGATGGAATTTGACAGATAATTATATGTCCCAGGATCATGGACAAACCTGCTGGCAATGCATTCCACTTAAAACATATGACAACCTCATTACTTCATGCACCATCACACGAAATAGTCAAAATAGTTTTCACAATTGTATATATTAAACAAACCCATGTTGTCTAAAACATCTTTATGGGCGTACCTCACGCCACGTTCTACCCACATCGTAATGTATTTTATATGTTTACACAAGAGAATAATTGGCATAATCATGTCATGTGATATTAACCATAGGATCAAAGTAGATTCTTGTCCATATATTAACCCTCGCCTCTCTTTTTGCAATATTCCTTTTCAAGTAATTCACAATCGCATTGTAAGTTTCCTCATCTCGAATCAAACCAACATCTGCGTTACGTTTCTTACAGATATCAACTGCTTTGTCATAGTCGACAGCCCATTCGTTATGTATCACAGCAAAATAACAGATGTTTCTAAACTTTAATTTGCAGTTTTCTAAAATGGAAAAACTGTATGTTTAGGATTATAACGATTAATAAATATTGATCACCTTTGATCGGAATGAATCACCCGACATTTTCAAACAATACTTTAATATCTCCAAATTAAACTAGCCGGCTAAATAAATACACTGAACCCTATAACACAATGCGTATGTTTGTTTGTTTTCGATTGCAATTAGGCAAAGGATTACCCAATAACATTCATCACTTGCTGACATTACTCGGCTTTGGCTCCATCGAATGTGGAAATATCGTTTCGTTTTATAATTACGTTAATGCAAATGATTCATAAATCATAAACTACAACTTAGATTGAATAAAGTATTTACCTGGAGCAGGAGTTGGTTCCAATGTTGTACGATTCTTCGATGTTGGTCTGGATATGTCCAGAACTGCTTGAAAGCAGCTGAAGTTCATCCGTAGCAGCAAGTTTTTGTTTAATCCTCGACATCGCTGAATGTTGATATGATTAGTACACATAAGCTGTTTACCATTTGCTAAAATAATAAGGCTTTAGCCACGTATTTCATTCTTTATAAATTTCTGATTTTTTAGTTTTTTAGTATAATATAGAAAAGTATTATTTTGGTAGAAAATATTGGTATTTTCATATAATTTTCGGGAGAGGTGGTTTATCTTGAATCGCAAATTTTTGTTTTATTGGCGTGGTCCTTTGTACAAAAGTTTCGTTGCTTGTTGCCATACGTTGGAAATCTATCGGTTATTAATAAATAACAACACCCATAACTAGCTCTCTTCCATAGTTGTCCGGTTCACTGAGAGTATAGAAATAATTCATAGTTTAAAATGCTTGAAATCTTCGCAGATAATATTCACCCATAAACCTATTCACAAGCGCGATAGAGGGATGCATCTGAGAATATGTATCATGAGATAATTTCAATTCTTTATTTATTCTATAAAGATATCTGCTTTCCTATTGTCTAATTTACCAATTTCACATTCTAAGTAAATTCCATTTTTTATTGCTCAAATCGAGGTGGCTTGAACCCAAGCACACAAATCGTATTAGATGTTGTCTAGTGATAAATAACTAGCTCTCTTTCATGGTTGTCCAGTCAAAATGCTTGAAACCCTCGCATATTATTATCACCCGGAAACCTACACAAGTTGTTCACAAGCGCGATAGAGGGGGTTATTTATTCCCATAAAATCTCTGCTTTCTAATTTTCTGATTTACCAATTTTACATTCCAATTAAATTATTTATTACTTAAATCAGGTTAAAACCCAACCCAAGCACAAACTGTATTTGATGTCGTCTAGTGATAAATATAACCAAAATCTTTTTTTAGACATATTGTTACATCACTAATGTCACTGAATTCACTAGTGTTATGACTAGCAAAATTGAATAATGTGCTTGGCTAGTCAACATTGTCAGGTGTCTTTGTATAGTTTTGGCCTGGGTAGGCGTAAGCATGATAACCAGATATCGATATTGGGCCTAACATTATTTATCCTGACGGGTGTATTTTTTTCAGCCAACCTAAACAGTATTACAAAAAATCATGCCTATTATATCAGAACATTTAGTAATTACACCCCTGTACCTCACATATGGTAATTGACAGTGGCGGCGCGTGGTCATTTTGACAACCGGGGCAAGCTACTGCGGGACCAAGTCACCCCCATCTACGGGGACAGGATGAGCGCTGTAAGTTCTCCCATCATTTTGTGAGTATAAAAACCATTCCATCGGTAACAACCAATCGGCAAAAGCGACAGTTTTTAACGATAAGAAAGTGTCTTTAAAACCGGTCCAAGTCAAGGGATTAATAAATATAGACATAGTTTATTTTGAAACCTCTTTCAAAAGGAAAGGCAATATTTACCCAGATAAATACAATGACATATTAACAGAAACTTCGGGAAAGCAGACAAAATCTAAAATAAGGTTTAAAACGTTACAATGAAGAAAGGAAAGTTAATGCAAAGATAAGGACATGCGTCGCTCACTCATAGATATATATGCTGCTAGACTTCTACTGCTTGAACATATATGCAACACGCCGCGGTTTCTTGGAAGCAAAAGGCTCAATAACGCGCTGATTAAAGTCATGCATCCCAGAAATAACGTCTCTGTGAATGGATAAAACAGCCAAGGAATTTAATCTATCTTGCTTCATTGTTTTTCTGAGATACGTTTTAATACGCTTCAGCGTGCTGAATGTTTGCTCTGCGTCGGCGGAAGAAATAGGCGTCGTCAAAATGATGTCCAGAAATTTTGCAGACGCCGCAAAGGTAGTTACTAGAGTGTTATCTATGAGGAACCCATAGAGCGCGCGAATTGATGTGATGTTCAAAAAAGTTTGATTGGTGTATATACATCGCAATTCATTTCCCAATTTACCCACCTTTATCATGGGGTAAAATTTGGAGACAGTAGCCAACAAATGGATGGGAAATTGACGTGCAAATTTTGAAAATTTTTTGGGGTTCATCCAAGAGAACGCGGCAAGGTGTTCAGTGCGCAGACGATCGCCTATTTGATTCACCAGAATGTCACAGCATTCCTTTGCAGACAAAATCAAACGCTGCGTTGTTTGCCCGCGGCGTAAAGAAGCACTCTGTGTGTCGTCGTATTTTATTGTTTCCCGGATACGAGATACAGCATCGCAGAAGTCTGAAATACACGACTGCACAGACGCTCCATCCATTAGCCTTGACTGCAATGCGCCGCATAATACATCCACGTGATCGAATATTGTGGAGAAAAAAGCAAGAAAAAACGAAAACTCACCATCTTTTAGCAGACGCTTTGGACCTGCCGCCTCCCTCACAGAGCGTTCGTTCCAAACCGGAGAGCTCTGAATGCCATTGAAACACTCAATGAGCTCAGACCTAATTTTGGACACGCCCTGCACCACGCGTGATTGGAAGTTCCAACGTGTTGGTGCACAAGCTGGGAGACGGCGGCTACATATCTGGCGCAGGAGGTCAGAGCGCTTCGGCGAAACGGAAAAAAGTGAAGAAAACCCCGAAACAGTTGCAAAAAATATACTGACGAGAGGGGTATCAAGACACTTTTAATAACTAGGTTAAATTGGTGTGCATAACAATGTAAAAAATGCGCATGAGGAAAATCTTCTTTTATATAAACTTGAACATCATGTTTCGACCCACTCATGACTGCCGCGCCGTCATAAGTTTGAGCTATCAATTTTGACTTCGCGTTGTAAGGCTGTAACACTTCTTTCAGTACAGCCGATATCCCGCAAGCCGTGCGATCAACGATTGGTACAAAGCTGTGAAATCTCTCGGTAGGTTTACCATCTTTCACAAACCGAAAAATCTTCACGCGTCCTTCATCCAACTGTGCTGCAATATTAACATTTCCGAATGTTCGGTATTTTACTGCATTGTCCAGATGCTCCATAGAAGATTGATGATCCCTGGCACGCTCGGAAAGATGTTTAAGATCTCTAAAACCAAATTTACACCAACGTGAGTCACGGGCGGTAGCAAAAAGTAGGCAATAAAAACAAAAAAGTGCATTTTTGTTCTCGCTGTAACACAACCATTCGTGTTCTTTATACCAAGTTTCTGCGCAGAATGTACGCCGACGCTTTCCTCCGTCATGGGATTGTTCCAGTGAACAATTTTTTGGTTGATAGGGCCCAAGACGTTGTACCTCTAATTTTTGTTCCAGCGGCAGCTGCGAAAACGGAGTGCGAAGTAGTGCATCAACCTTATTCATTATGAGGTCTAAGGCTAAGAAATGCGAAGCCGGAAAGAAGTGAGGAGCTCAAAAGGAATGTGGAAAATCGAAAGCAAATGGACTAAAGGTCTCTAACTGATTCAAATAGCGAAACAAGCGACAAAAACGAAGGCGAGGAAATAATCAACTCTTCAAGCAACCAAAGAACGAGAAGGAATGCGTGAATATGTCAACACGTTGTTGTAAGAAACGTCGGCATTGTGTCGTCATAATGTCGGGGCTAGCCCCGATGATTTAGTAAAAGAAACAGAAAACAAACGAGACAAACGCGGCGAGTGGAAGATAAAAGAGAGAATACGATATACAATGAGCAACCGGGGCAAAATCGGCGTCGCCCCGTCGACGTTCGACGAAGGCTTTGCGAGCGAAAAATGAACCATGTCGAGAGAATATGGCTAGTGTAGACAGTCTGTGCAACCGATATTGAGGTATTTTTCGAATATTTTTTATTATACCGAAAAAACAACCGAGGCATTGCCCCGGTTGGCCCTATTGACGCGCCGCCACTGCTGTATGGACAACCTATTGGACCATTGACTTAGTTAGGTTTCGTGAATTCTTTGATTGCTTCAACAACTGTTGGGTTAGTAGGATATCTTGATATACGGACACCAACAGTATCTACCATTTTTCGTCCAAAACATTGGCAGATTTAATACTAGACAAATACAAGTGAGTGAACACAATTCATACATACTGACATAGCTTACTATAACCATTATTCATTTTTTTATTTGTTTGTATATTTTTCTTTTTACTGAGTAATTTACTGATTTTACTGAGTAATTTATTTGATTTCAAGTCTCGCTTTTTCAACTTCCAACTTTATGTCTTGATTATTGTATGAGTGTGTGTGCTTTATTTTTTTTTTATATACTTTTGGGTGAGCGAACACGTACTACTTTTTTTTATCGATACCTTTCCATCTAAAATTTGTACGCTTCAAAACTTACCTTAGTTTTGTTTGCTCTCCCGATTCTTTTTTTTATCTATTATTTTATCGTCTACTGCTGATTATGGAGTCGAAATAAAGTTATAATTATACCGTAGCTGGTATAGCCTATCAAATGAAAATTTTTGCTACAGCTATCTTGTTTTGATTTGAGTTTTGCTTTCTAATTGGATTTTGTTTTATAATATTTGACTGTGCATATTTTATATAGATTTTGTCAACTATTTTGTGTGTCTTTGTTTGTAAAAAAAACACTGTTAATATGTTATAATTTTGTTTTGCATATTTCTGTTTTATTGTCCTTCAAGTCAAACTTGTAAATGTTTTTATTAACTGACTGTTGTATGTTTTCAGTTTATCCCTATGTGAGTTTTGCTCTCTGATTGGATTTTGTTTTTATATTTGTCTGTGCATAGTTTATATAGATTTTGTCAACTATTTTGTGTATCTTTATTTGTAAAAAGCCACTGTTAATATGTTATTATTTTGTTTTGCATATTTCTGTTTTATTGTCCTCCACTTCGAACTTGTAAATGTTGTTGTTACCTGACTGTTGTATGTGTTCAGTTTATCCCTATGTCTGTCTAATTTATTTTTCCCATGTATATACGTACTTTGTTGTTGCGCATTCAATCATGTTTCGGTGTTATTGTGCTTCCTGTCTATCTCCATGTCTAGTTTATTTTTTCATGTTTTGTGTGTCAAATATATACATTTTGCAATAAGGAAAAATTGTCTTCTTGTTTATTCGTCCTGTATATATATATATATATATATTTTTTTTTGATCTTTCTACATTTTTTGTAGTGCCAGGGGGCGATGAAGTTGTATAAATTACTGTAGGGGGAAGGGCGATTGTACAAAAAAAAACACTGTCCTAACTCCCCAGCAATGCTCTCACATATAATTATCCCTCACAAACCAACACAGGCTGTTCACCATTCCGATGTGAAGGATATATCTAACGCGATGTGCAACCGAGTTAAGTCTTGCTTTATCATTTGAATATATCCACCTTCTTATTTTCAAATTCACCAATTTCACTTTTTGAATTCAAATTTCTCAACATCTACATCAATATCATTATATCGTTGGGTATTTTCTATTTTCATAGAGATTAAAAAATTGTAGTTGTTACCGAAATTAATAGCTATAAACCACAGTCATATGTCAAACTTGGCCAATATCTTGTAAGTTAAAAAACCTACCGCCCAAAGTTGTCCCTCCATCTAATTTTTCAAGTAGTTACAAAGGTTCCAACATTTTCTGTGATGCTTTCGCACTGCCGATATCTAATTTGTCTGCATTTTTATCTATACTATGTTGCGTGTATTATTAACTAGTCTCGTCTAATTGAATAAAACGACGTATTGTTGTCAGTATAATACCTTTTGGTAAACATTTGTCGAGCCGTAAACTTTGCGATGCGTTTTAAATTACCTTGGGTGGATAATCTGATACCATGAGCACTATAATTTACGGTTCCAACGAATGGAGGGAAGCATTTTCAGACTTTGCATCTCAAAAACGTACTAATGTAATTCTTTAACCTTTTTATGTATCCATACAACGTTGAAATAATTTTTGAAACGTTTGTAGCTTTCTGCCTATTCAATTACTGTTAGTTATTGTGTTCTCATTAGAACTATTTTAATTTCACCAACCTATTTCGTGATCAACCTGATCCTTATTTGTTATCAACCAGATCCCTCTAAATTTGAGCATTTTAGCACTCGGTATAGTAAAATCAACAAAAAGAAACAATTTTTTTGATGAACGCTATAAAAATGTTGATCAAAATTGATCGATTGATATTCGATAAAATATGATTAAATATAAAAATTTCTGGGAATTGAAAAATTTCAAAAAGTAAGAATCATTTTTATGTTTGCATAATGTGAGATGCATTTTAAAAATTACTTCATTTTAATTCACCTTATTGTAGATGTGATAACGACATTGATCAGCGTCAGGCTAATCATATAAATTTCAATCAAGATTCAATGATTTATATATTATTGATGATAATGGAACAAAATACAACCAGGCAGACTTTCTATTACGTCAGGATCTCACAAATTACTCCGCTACGCCCCCAGGTAGGGTAACCATTCCTCATCCCTTGATTACGATCATTTGTGTTGGGAAGAACATTAAGATAAATATTTGTACGATCTTCATTACCGATTCCCATGCCTGGATCACCTGGAAACCATTTAATGAATAAATCTGCAGGTGTGACGTCATCAGTCTGAACAGAAATAATTAGATGGTGTTTATCACGGAATCATGCTTGGTCACGCATTTTATTTTATATTAACAATCACCTATTTTACGAGTCAAAAATGAGATACGGTGTTATCGATCCAGGCTTGGTCAAATGTGAACGCAATTATTTTGAGTGTCTAATGTGTTATCACGTAAATTTATTTTGAAAAACTTCTTGTTCAAGCGCTGGGCAAGCTTTGTCCCAAAAATATTACATTGTTCAATTACTATATGACTAAATACTAAAGGTCAGTGCAAGACGAGTCTTCTGATCGAATTAGATAAGTAGGTTTTGTCAACGACTATAAATAACCTCCAATGTACGACGAAGCAGCAAGTAGTCTAATTAAAAAGCTAATGTAAAATTATGTCAACTTTGTCGAGAAACAAGCATCGTCAGTCAATAGTTTTGCGTAGTCGTAATACATAGGCTTGATGATCCGAATAGAATGAGACAGCACACATTTGTATTTTTCGTCGGGCATTAACCATAAGATAGCAACTTGAGTACGTCAGAACTAAGCTTAGTATTTATGCTCTTTATCTCCAAGTGCTTTCCCCATCCTTTTTCACTCATATACTTGTATCTCTTATTTAATTTAAGATGGGGCAGCAACATAAATAAATGAGATTCCAATGAAAAAAGTCCATTCCATATCCCTTAAAATATATGTCAACGTCATTATTTTGCGTTTTGCAATTGCTTATGTACTATTTTCAAAGCTTTATTACAACGTTGCGTTTGCGACACAAGTTGTAAATCTGGAGAAAATTAATATTGCTACTATTTTCAAATATCGGTGGACATACACGCTCAGATGTATATGGTCATGTCTCACACCACACTCCTCATAATATATTTTTACACAAGAAAATAATTGCCGCAACCCTATAATACCAACCATTGGATCAAAGCGGATTCCTGTCCATATAGTAATCCCCACCCATCCCTTCGGAATATTCTTTCTCAAGTAATTCATAATTGCATTGTAAGATTCTTCACGTCGGATCAAACCAACATCTGCTTTTCGTTTCTTACAAATATCAACTGCTGTGTCGTATTTGACACCCCAGTCAACATATATCACAGCGAAATAGCAGATATTTCCAACCTTCAATCTGCAGTTTTCTGAAATGGAACAACTGTATATTTAGGAATATATCGTCGTCGCTTTGGACAAAGAGCACCCGGTATCTTCAAACAATACTTCAATAATTTCAAATTAAATTAGCCGACCCGAGAAAATGCATTGAAGCCAGCAACACGCTATTATCCAAGCATGTTATTTCCTGGTTGTAACTATGTAGAAGAATATCCAATAACATTCATCACTTGCTGACATTATTCGGCTTCGGCTCAATCGAATGTAGAAATATCGTTTCATCACTTTATTGCAAATGAATCATAAGCTACAACTTAGATTTGATAAAATATTCACCTGGTGCAGGAGTTGGTTTCAATGTTGTTCGGGTCCTTGTTGTTGATTTGGTAAACTGCTCGTATCTGTTCTTTTGAGGCTTCTCTATAACAGCAAGTCTTTTTTCAATATGTGATATCGCTGAATGTTAATATAAAAATTGTGAAACACCTATCTGCCATTTGCTAAAACAACAAAGATATAGAAACGTTTTTCACTCTTTACATCGTTCTGTCGTTTTCAGTTGTTGTGGATGGCTCTAATATATTCCGTTCATCGGGCTTCCATCACGCTTGTTTTGCAACGTTATAATGTAAAATAATAATCCCACATTGCGCTGAATTCAATTCGTTGTATTCATGAAAAAACTAAATTTTTGTGTTGCCCAGATGAATGTCTGCAGTTGGTTAACGACATAAAATGTTGCACACTCCTGATTTATACAATGCACTTCAAAACAGTAGATTAAAAACGCCATTGGTACATGGTATTGTATTTACTCGAATGCATAGAATGCAACATAATTTTTTTCGCTATAAAGACTTAGATCAGAATTTAATTGGCTTAACCTTTCTTCATCTCATCGTTTACTTTCTTTTGTTTATTCAATTCTTCAACCAAATTGATATTTATTTCTTCAATTTGAACCAAATCTTAAAACAGAAAATATGATATTGGGGGTTATAGGGGTCAATATAAAATAGTATAAATAAATACAGGGATATTCGAAGAGTCGGAGAAAGTTCCAAACAGAGAAAAATAAAACAAAATTTTGACAACTGTAGCGCCCGAATCTGAGTATATTTATCATCCCATTTCCAAATAGTTCAAATTCTGACGTTGATGAGTTACTAATTTTGAAGCTGTAAAACCTACAGCTTCGCTGGGTTAAGTTACCAAAAATGAGAATAAAAACATCTTCACTGGGAATGATACCAGAAAAAATAATAACAACAACTTCATCATTCCAAAATATGCACTTACCTTCCTTCAACTCTCTTATTTCAGTAGACTGCTGTGCAATTTTCGACTGCTCCCCTACCAACGTGCTATTCATTGCCCGAAGCTCGTTAAATTCTAATAAAAGCAAAAATGTTGCGTTTGGTACTGCACTCTCTGATTTAAGCAGCAATTAAAATTTTACAATTGCGTTTGCTGAGTTACTCAATGTTAGATGAATCGCAACTCAAATCTAGATTGGTTTTCAGTAAGTAGTAAGTAAAAAAAGCGTGAGTTTTATAATATTTATACATATTTGTTGAATATTTTCAACATATACGTTTCGAAGAATTTTCCTTTTATTTCTTACAAGTGTTAATTGTACACTTATCATTCTACTTTTCTCTTTAATTCTGTTTTCAATGGTTCCCAAAATACACTTTTAGTGAAATAGGAACACGAATATATAACCAACCTTCCTTCAGTTTCTTCATTTCCTCAGATTGCTGTTTATCTCTTCTTTCAAGATTGTTGATTTCTTTTGATTGTTCTTCAATTTTACTGTCACTTTCTTTTGTAAAATAGGCAAAATTTCAGGTCAAATGTTCGGTTAGGTAATATGAATTTGCTACAAAACATTTTTCATTCCATATATGTCCGCATATTGCTATATATTTATCATTAAGAGATTAATTGAATAGGGCAGAATTACTCAAACTTTTGGTGTTATGGATTAATGAGGTTTACAATTATTTACGAGTCTTGCAATAATTTTATTTAAAGCATTTATCAGAGTTCATGTAATATTTCAATTAACGCCACGTTTCTACAATACTGTTGTCAAATTTCACCAATGACGTATTGCTCCTTCGGTCAGTCACAAAATTAGCCAAGTTAGTATTTAAGATAGAGACGGAATAGGTTTCTGTCATGGGGCGCTGGGATAGAGAATTAATTTCAGATTCCAACCGTCATTTCCAGACGTGTCCATATTTTTCAATTTATCTTCGAAGTTTTCTTGCAGTTCTCCAACATCTGATTTGATATGTTCAATATCTGAATGAATAGATGTAAAAAAAACGTAATTCAGTAATTAATGTTCTTATGAAATCAAAATAATATAAATGGCATCTTTGGGTAATCGTGGACGTGTGGCTAAATACATCTCGAAGTTTTACGTGTTGGATATTCTTAGTCTAGTCACTAGACTCTAGGAAAAGAAGATCATTCTTTTAGTATCAAAATAAGTTTCAAACGGCATCGTTTTCAGACATTTTATGAGGCTTCTCTCCTTCACAATAAACAACTAGAAGTTGATATGAATCATATCTATTATGACTGTGTGCAACGAAGACCAAATTGGGTTACTTTGTTTCCTAATTATTGAATAGAAAAGATACTTTCCTAAAATATTCCTGGATACTAAAGAAAATAAATTGCAATTATTCTGAGGTTTTGCCGCATTCTTAGATTTGCATGTAATCGGAAACTCTTTGTCATGCAGCTGTTTATCGATGTTGAAACCTGGTCTGTCCCATCCTACAGCAACCTGATCACATTGTGCAATCTGGCAACCCGGCTTGGGTGAGCAGTGAAACACTGTTTCATCTTGACACCAGGATGGCGCGATGACGTAGATTAATATAAAAATGATTGAGATTTTCATGTCGAGGTTTTAGTGTAGTTAAGAATTAACTGAATAAAGAAAAGTTTTTAATTTGTTTATAGAATTATTCTGATGTGAAATAAATTCTCACCATTGTACATTGTAGACTCTACAACATTCCGCGGTTTCACAAACCGATACAAATTATTGCTGATGTTGAATAATTATTGAACAAGTTTTATGTACCAGGATGCTAATGTCGAAATGTTCTTAGGCAAGTTTTATGTACCAGGATGCTAATGTCGAAATGCTCTTAGGCAAGTTTTATGTACCAGGATGCTAATGTCGAAATGTTCTTAGGCAAGTTTTATGTACCGGGATGCTCTAACATTCCTTTCAAACAAGATATCTCGTACAATGAAACGCAAGCAAGAGACGCCGTGCTGATTCGCAGATTTTAAACCTTGTTCATCTCATTGGAATTTTATGGTGCGTTTGCAGTAATCAAAGTTTTCAACATGCATTCAACTTATGCTGCACTGTAAGCTTTAGATCATGAACTGCCTTCAATTTCGTCAGTCAGTATAACATGACTCTTAGTATCGTACCCTCATTTGCAGATTTGTTGAAGCAAAGAACATAAAATAAAATATTTGCAGTGAAGTTTTTTGCAGACTCGTCATCTTTTGTTCTACGTATTGTTTATAATTCAGAGTTTGTTGGCTTTAAGAAAGTCACAGATTGGATCTGGGACATGGCTTTTTGAAATTGGTTTGTGCATAGCTGAGCTAAAGGGCATTTTATCAATTGTAGATAGAATTAGATAAGACTTGGAATAGTCAAATTGGAAAAATTGAAGTTTTTTGAGAAATTTGGGTGTAATTTTTCTTCATAAAATTCGAACAAAAACGTCACGCACCTTCTTGCAAGAGTGAGAACGGAAACTCACAGTAAACGGACATGAAATGTATATTATGCAGCCACGAAACAAATATCCTCAAGAATTGTAAAGAGCTTCAACTCTCAATAAAGCGTTTCTATCTACCGATGTTACTTGCTTATTCCGAGAGATGAAGAAGAGACAACTCAATGCAGGCTTAGCTACATTAATGCTGAAGTAATTTGAGCGATAGAGACATTTCAAAAAAGCAGCATTATTATGAAATTGAGCAAAATCTTTTTAGAAAAGGATTTAGAAATGGCGTAGATTTCAGAATAGCTTTTTAGAAGTGATATATACGAATCGACTAAGACCTGATTAAATGGCAACCAGCCCAGCAGACCACAGAAAAAACTTTGCCACGCTTCAATGGCTTGCGCCTAAACAGGTAAAATATATAAACTCTAGTTTAACACCTCGCAGCTCAAGCCTAGCGCTCAATTTTAGAAGGATATCACTGCTCTGACTTGTTAAGAGCGCCTTGAAATACAGAATATTTTCGGCTATTGTTAAAAAAATCTCGATGGCGCCACATTTTAATGTGGTATTATATTGTAATATGAAGATATATTTCAGTGTGTTAAACTTCTCAGATCGACAATTGCCTCTGCTTTCTCCGAGTCCTTACAAAACTATTTAGCAGGTATTTGATCTCAGCGCATAATAAATTACTTGGTATAATAATAAATTTGTTGACGAGTTTATTTTCGGCACGTTGAAAATCTGGCGAACTAATTGCTTGCATACAATCGATATCAACTTATTGTCGCCTTTATTCTTAAAAATCTACACATTCGACTACAAGCATTCACGTCGTGTTATGACGTGACGCAATTCCAGATAATCGATATCGCGTGACGTTTGTTACGTCATAAATATTGACAGTTCAGAATTAATATCAATTTTAGCAATTATCTATTTATAAATATAAGGCAATGAATTATGAAACATAAATTTTCGAATACTAATCAAAAGCAACAGAAGAGTTGCGCTCACTCACATGTAACTGAAAAGCAAATGTATTTGTTTAGGATTACAATATTACATTGCTATTAATAGATGGCTGTAAAATTGCCTAAATTTTCCAATAATTTGTCAAGAACTCAAGATCTGTTATTTAAAAATTAGCTGCGTTCTGCCTAATCCAGGCTTAGATACATCGATGCTATAGTTTTCGGGGCGATATTGGCAAATTAGTATGGACTTGAAATTTTTAGCCCATTTGAAAGAGACGTTACATTTTTAGAAAAGATATAGGCATTTTCTAAAAGACGTTTATTTTTGAAAAAGAGCGTATCCGATTTAAGAAAGGCATACTGCATACAAAATACGTTTTAAAACGTCTATTTCAGAAATGGCATTGCGTTTTGATTACGGAAAAGCCTCAATGATGGATATAGCCCATTCAAAAATGACAAACTTTGTTTAGCTTGCATATATTATTGGAAATATTCTCTAATCTTTGAAATTAAATGAATTTTCCCGAGTGTGACAATCCTGAGATTATTTGTAGTCTACTGCGAACCCTCAGGGTACGTTGCGTTTGCTAAGTTTTAAAACTGTTTAGAAATTAAGAAATTTAGAAATTAACGGTATCAAGAGCGCATGATAAATAAGTCTAAACAATGCCAGTATTATATATAGTTCCTTTTATTCAAACTCAGAATCTGGCGAACTATTCTATCAACCATTTGGCTTTATGTCAACTGTACTGATAAAATAGTTTCTATATCGTTGCTTTTATGCTTGAGAATTGACCGCATTCGGATATTTATGGAAGCATAGGCGAAGTTACGTCGTGACGCGGTTTCGGATCTAAATCGGCTTAGCGGTTTTGCGTGACATGTCGTTACATGATAAACAATGACATCGCAGATTTAATTTAGGTTTTTGTAATATTCTATTTTTGAAGAAATTGCAAAGAATTGTAAAATATAAGTTTATATATGCTATTGAAATCCACAGTTAAGTTAGCTGAAATTAACAGCAATTAAAAAGTGAACTCAATTATTTTATTTAAAACTTTGAAAACGCTAATAAAAGATAAGCGTAAAATTACCCAAACTTTGTTGTAATTTTTAAGCAAAATTATTTTTCGTAAATATGGAATTCAAAACTACAAAGGGAACATTGTTAAGCAAGCCGATATGAAAATAGATAGCTTGGTATACAATCCCCTTCCGATTAATATTACCCCAATTATAACACGCTCAATAGCAAAATGGAATTAATATTACAAGTTTACACAATTTATAAAAACCATATATCTTCTGTTATTTATCTATCTTGACGCATTTGTACAAAAAATTGATTTTCAACTAAAACACTGTCTATAACTGCTATAACGAATTTATCTTGGTAGATTTTGCTTAAGAATCTACTCGATTACCGTTAGAATGATTGCAAGTTTTCCAAAGCAAGGTCTCGAACCCTCAACTTCAAGTGGAATAAGAACTAATGGAAGGTTACAAGTTTTCTGTCCCAATTCCCAAACTAACAGTTAGAATATAGAAGATGTGCAAGTTTGCTCAAAGCAAAGTAATCATGCATACAAAATAAACTTCTTACTGTGACATTTCACAATTCTCAAAGATGAGTCTCATTGATTTACTTTACACTTCAAACTACTCTCAGAGAAATGAGTCATCTTTATTTCTGAATTTTTGAGTCACCATATTTCTGTATAGTCTCAGTAGCTAGCCCATGGAGCTTGAGTTGTCGACAGAAAGTTTGTTTTAATAAAAAATTCTGAGATTTTCTCAGTCCTGAGTGAGTACATGTAATGTACCGTCTTAACTTTATACTTTTAACAAGGCAGTGATTGCTATATCCTTTTCTATCACCAGTTTGTTTCAGCCATTTTTACAGCACAATTCAACATGTCACTTTATATTTTGTTATTTTCCACTTCGCCCTAGTTATTGTATGTCAATTTTGAATAATTATATTGCTTTGACTTTTAACTACATGAATAAATAAACTGCAAAAGTATGTGTTACGTTTGCTACCTACTGAGTTTAAGGTGCGCCCGAAGTATGCGCACCAAGATGTCGCACAGACTGAATCCTAACCTGGTACACAACATGAGTTCAGGTTGTGCGCCATCTTGGTGCGCAT
Source organism: Styela clava (assembly GCF_964204865.1). NCBI lineage: Eukaryota > Metazoa > Chordata > Ascidiacea > Stolidobranchia > Styelidae > Styela > Styela clava. Next base: position 22,561,986 of record NC_135257.1, read on the forward strand.
ACTTCAGGAGGTTCGAGTTTTGCAACCATTTTCCACTTTGCCAAGGTAGTTAATATATGTCGTATTTGAAAGAAAAAGTTGCCTTAGATTTTGCGGGCTCTCTTTCACTGATCTAATTATTATATGCCGCCGAAAATCAAATGGTTGCTTGTCGAAAATCTCATTCAGATTGATGCAATATAAAATTTTACGATCCACGTACACTACCGCTGTGATTAGATATTGAACTGTTCCATACTTCCATATTAGGTGTTACAATATAAAACTCTTAAGTCTTTTAAATGATTCAAGAGTCTTTCTACACACAAAAACCTACATATTTTTGTGGCGTTTCGTCTGAGCAAGGTCGGACTTCCTCAGGCGTATATTATTTGACTACAATAAAAGATAAATTGTTGTATTTTTTGGGATCTTTTATACAACCCCCCCCCCCCCTCCCCCCCGTCTAACATATTGTCGGATATTGTTGATTTTCACTGGCATTAGAAAACGGCAATGACAACTGGAATAGAATCATACAAACCTTATCCATATATCAATATCTCAAACGTGGCCAAAATCCTGTTAATTTAAACAAACCCACCTTCCAAGGTAGTATCCAGGCCGGAGAGCGACTGTCAGAACAGCGACTGTCATAATGGCGACCGCATTAAAACAGCGACTGTTATAATAGCGACTTAACTCGTGTTCACTGAGTTGAATTCACTGACTCGAATTTCCTGGCCGGTCGTTGGAAGATAACGCTATGTCGTGTCACATTAATTTTATGATTGCAATATGACAAAACAAAGTTAGGGTGTGGGTGATGGAATAGACTCCATCACCAGTCCATACAGTAAACACGAGTTAAGTCGCTATCATAACAGTCGCTGTTTCAATGCGGTCGCCATTATGACAGTCGCTCACTTGATTACGTCGCTATTATGAAGTCGCGATTATGACAGTCGCTGTTTTGACAGTCGCTATTTGAAACCCGAGCTGCCCAAGGTTAGTAGTTCGAGCTTCATTTAGTTTTTTCTATTATTACCAAGATCCTAGCATTGTCTGTGATGTCTTTGAACTTCCGATATCTCATTTATCACCATTTTTATGTGTATTAGGTTGCAGGTAATATTAACTAGTCTTGTCTTATTAGAAAAAATTACATTTAGAATAAAGCAGAGTTACGGTTTCCATCGTATCGATGTCCGTATAACTTATGGTAAACATTTGCCAAGCTGTAGAATTGGCGAGGCGTTTCGAATTAACTCGGATAGACGATCTGAAACTTTGGCCGAATAAATTTCCGGATTTAACGAAAAGATACATTTTAAAATTTTATCCAGTTGTACAAAGTCGGGTAATACCCTAAACTCAAGTGCCCCACGTCACCAAAAGCCGTTTTCTAATAACCAGATTGAAAAAAAAGTAATTAACGCATCAAGTAACCCCATCAGCAAATTTCAATTTTATAAAAATGTTTTCAGCTATCTGCTTATTCACCTGATTCTAGTCTAAATCTAGTCCTTGTTTTCTTACGATATAAATTATCCTCGTTCCCGAACCTATTTCGTGATCAACCTGATCCGTCCGAGAATAAGAATCAAAAAAAAATATTACGGGGCAGCTGAATTTATTACAAGTTAAAATTTCTCAAATTTCTAAATTACGCAAATAAATCTACAAACTTCACTCAATTTGAAACATTTCACCACTCGGTATAGTAAGATCAGCAAAAACGTACAATTTTTTAAATTATCCTATGAAAATCTCAATCAAATATTATTTAATAAAATATACCTTAAAATAAAATGTTTGCAGAACTGAAAAATTTCAAAAAGTAAACCATTTTTTATTCAACCTTATTTTAGCCTCCGATGCCGGCATTGATCAGGGTAAGGCTGATTGTATAAATTTCGATCATGATCCAATGATTCATATTTTATTGCTAATAAAGGAACAAAATACAACCAGATAAACATTTCATTATATCAGGATCTCACAAATAACTCCATGACGCTCCCAGGTAGGAGGACCATTCACCATCCCTTGATTATAATTCGGGTCTACTTTAACATAGAGATAAACATTTGTGCGATCTTTATATTTGATCCCCGTGTTTGGATTATTTGGATACCATTCAATGAATGGGTCTGCAGGTGTGACGTCACCGATCTGAAATGGAAAGCATTAGATAGCGTTCACGAGATCATGCTTGATCACACATTTAATTTATTGTCTTGAGTTACCTATGTCACCAATAAAATACGATATATATATGCTTGGTCTTGGTCATGCTTGGTCAAATGTGAACACAAGTTTTCCTAGTCTCTCATTTGTTATCATGTAAAGCAGGGGTCGGCAACCTTTTGTCGCTCGAGGGACAAATAAGGGTTGCAAGTCATTGGCGGGCCGCACATATTTTTAGAAAGTTGAAAACCGAACGGATTATACTTTTTATATTAAAAATGAAGCAGTGATACATCTCTCGAATAGAATATATATTTATTTCCTCATTGCATTGCATTTTCGGCGCCATTGAACCTCTTGCACTTAGCATCAACTTTTCTGCGTTTTGTTGCTATTTGTCTAATTATATTCTATTTATAAGCTCATTAAACGAGTATGAGTGAATTTTATACTTGTTAGATTATAATATAGTTTAGTCTGCACGCGTCTCACAATGAATTGCGTAACGTGAAAAATATATTAGTCAAAACAACTTTTTTGTTACTATAATTCAGTGAAGCATCGTGGGCCGGATTATGTTACTCCGCGGGCCGTATCCCTGGTTTAGGCTAGTGGTAATATAAGGTTTTTCATAAGAATAAGATGAGACAGCACATTCGTATTTTCCGTGGGGCATTAACCATGTCATAATTTTATTACGTCAGAGTTGGGGTTGGGGCTCATGCTTATTTACTTTAAAAAAAAATTTCCCTTTTTGTCATATGCTTGCATCTACTATTTAATCCATTGTGCGACACCGACATAATGAAATGGAATACCCCGTGAAAACGCACTATAGAATGAAATGGAACACGCATTAATCGAAATGAGGTGGAATTAGACATAAAATATGTCTCATGAACGAGACTGGTGGCAATGCATACCACTTAAAATATATGGCAACATCATTATTTTGCGTTTTGTGATTACTAATGTATAATTATGAAACCTTTTTTCAGTTTAGTACAACGCTGGGTTTGCGACGCAAGTTGTAAATCCGAGATAAAATTAACATTGCTATCATTTTCAATTATCAGTGAACATCAACGCCAAGATATTCAGCTAATAATAAATAACCAAGGTCAGACTTCTTCAGACATACATAATAAAACAATACCAAAACAAGCAGTTACATGCATATTTTAAACAACCAGTGCAAAAGTATGAGAGTTACGCATGTTAAATAATCAATCAGGTCATATTCTTGCACTGATTGTTTAAATATGCATGTAACTGCTTTTTTTGGTATTGTTTTACTATGTATGTCTGAAGAAGTCTGACCTTGGTCAGACGAAACGTTTTATATAAAAATATATGTGTGTTAGAGTGCAGCAAGACTCTTGAATCCCTTCAGGGGTGCACAACTCAAATGAGGATACGTGCCAATTTTTTTAAAAAAATCTTGTCGGGTGCCACGCACAATTGTGGTATTGTAAATTAACTCCGGTAAAACAAACAAATTGCAATAACATTACATAATAACGAATATCTTTTTATTAAAACAATTTAATGTCCTGAAAAAAAAATTGCTGATTTTGATATAAACGTGATATTTTAATGTATATCATAAATATTTTTTTTTACAAAAAGGTTCGCGTGCCACGTTTGAGCATAAGGCGTGCCAAATTTGGCACGCGTGCCTCGTGTTGTGCACCTCTACCTTAGAATAATAAATAAATATACAAAAAAATTCCGAGTAAATTTCCCGGAATCAGAAAAAGGTGAAACGTCAACAGGATTCGAAATACCGTTTGCACAGTTGTAGATAATGAACTGTTGCTTCAAAATCTTTGGCCGTGTTTCTGTCCACACTCTATTTATCTTGTATTATATTTTTACATGAAAGAATTTTTAGCATAATTATATGGTACTAACCATAGGATCAAACTTAATTCCTGTCCATATGTTAATCCACGTCTTTCCCGTTGGTACATTACTACTCAAATATTTCATAATCGCATTGTAAGATTCTTTATCCCAGGTCAAACCAACATCTGCGTTACGTTTCTTACAAATATCAACTGCATTGTCGTAGTTGACATCCCGTTTATCATGTATCACAGCGAAATAACAAATGTTTCCAATCTTTAATTTGCAGTTTTCTGAAATGGAATAAATGTATACTTAAAAATAGGCCGAATAATGATCAATCATTAGTTTGGGCAAGAAGCACCAAGTACATTCAACCAATACTTCAATATTTTCAAATCAAACTAGCCCAACATTTAACACTCGCTGACATTACTCGACATCGGCTTCATCGAATTTAGAAATATCGTTTTGTTTTATAACCACTTTAAAGTGTATTGATTATTCATAAAATATTCATAAACTACAACTTGGATTTAAAAAAATATTCACCTGGATCAGGAGTTGGTTTCGTTGTTGTTGGAGTAGGTCTGGTTATCTGCTCGAATATTTTTAGAAGTATTTGAGGCTTATCCGTAACATCTAGTTTTTGTTCAAGCCGGGATATCGCTGAATGATATTATAAATATTACACATAATCTATTTACTTTTTGCTAATATAATAAAAACTCAGCCACGCATTTCTTTACACATTTCTGGCGTTTTTAATAGTTGGAGTATAGAGTTGAAAATAATCGAACACGTGTACTAATCTTAAACAGGCTCACTATAGTTCTTGCAGTCATTCGGGAAAATATTGTCATTGTTTTTGTAAGTTCATATTACAGTCAGAATAAGCCTATCGCTCTCTGTGTTTTGTATTTCTCGAAATATCCCATCTTCAAATAAAGTGATTGGAATAATGCTTTCGCTTCATAAACTGTTCACCAACTTTGCCATGAAATATTTCCAATTTCATACTTTATATTACTTCTTTACTGGCAGACACGTAATCCCAAGATTTTAGAGATTGTAAACAAATGCTACGAATAGCATTGTCATTTTTTGATAAAGCGGTTCCTCGGTTTTCAATATATTGCTCGAATACGTACAACCTTTAAGAAATGTTCTATGAAAAACTTATTATGTTGTCAACAAAAAATATTAGTGAACATATTCTACCTTCTTCCATCTTTTCGTTGTCGTTTATCAACTTAATATTCATGTATTGCATCTCGACCAAATCTAATAAAGAATAATAACATTTAGACGTTCAGAATGAGGTATTGAACTACGCACTTTAAACTTTCCTCTTTAAATATTGTCTCTGACAACAGCAGTTTAAAAATTTCTTTGTCATAGTACTCACTCGAATGCAGGATATGCATGAAATTCATAGAAGTGCATTGCACGTGTAAAAATAGTTGGATGAAATAGAATATATTTTAATTGCTCTCACCTTTTTTCATCTGTCTGTTGTCATCAATCAATTTTTCATTCATTCCTTGAACTCCAGCGAAATCTGACAAAAACATTATAATGTAAGAAGCTAGATAAGCAAGTGTAGAATCTTTTGAATATACGGAAGCATTAATTGAGTCGCAATGACATTTGAAGTCTGGATTAAATAAATCGAGATAACTTCAGTGTTCAACTCTCGACCGACTCCGAATCTTCTGACCTCGAAACTTTTCTATTATGGTGAGTTGAAATTTATAGGCAACAAGTAAATACTAACACATTATTTGTACTGGATGTGGATGTATCTTCAATTAATATTGTGATATTAAAGAGAAAAGTGGCGGTAACATCTCTGAAATGGTAAAACCTGAAAAGGATTCAAAATGTTTCGTGATCAATTTTATTTTCAAGTGTTGGCTACTTATAAAAATTATTGAGTAGTTCTCACTAATAGAGATATTTTATTATAAACCCTCATCACATCATGCAATTCAACAACCTTTCTTCAGAAAAGATATTTCGGTGAATTGTTCCACATTTTCCATTTTAAGTTCATTCAGTTCAATAGATTGCTTTGCAAATCTTCTTACTAAATCATTAATTTGTTCAGATTGCAGAAGTGCTTTGTCACGAAGATTGCGAATTTCATTAGATTGTGTCTGAATTTCATTGTTTGTTTTTTGATCTGCGAAAAACATTAGGTTCAAATTACTTTTTTATGAAGAAACTATTTTGTTCAAAATAAACTTTCAATATTTAAAGCAATTTTTGTAAGACCTTAAAGGCGTCACATTCCAATGCTGAAACCAGATTTCAACTCAATATGAGATCATGTCTTCCAATAAACAGAGTGAGAATGGCGTACAGTCAACTCTTACCTAACATGCTCATCTCAAATTGATCGAGGTTTTTCCTGTTTTCGTCGACGTTATCTTCCAATTGTTTCAGTTCTGACTTGATAGTTCCAATATCTGAACAAAATGTAAGAAATATGAAACGATTTCAAGTGTTTCGATGATACAAATATTTGATTCATACATTATTAATTAACATTATGCAAAATTGATCCCGCAATAAAAGAAATATTTAATTAGCTACAATGTCAGCAAACAGCAAATGAACGCACAATCTCCGGCGGAAAAAGTATCGGTTAACAATATTTCATGCTCCGTTTTGAATTTGACTTTGATGTTGAGTTGCAATACCTGTTGTTATTATGGTTTCAGGGGGAATTCGAGATATATATAGTATAGTATGATAGAGTAGTCAAATTCATGGGCTTTCGAGGGCCGCATTGCATTTTGGAAATTGTGCATAGGGTCGCAAACAGTTTTTGATATATTTTGATAATGTATACTCCAAGCATATTTTTAGATGGATATAGTTTGTGACATATATTGTGATGCAATTAAACAGCCGAATAAAGTTTTGTTGTTTTCCTAAATTTGCATTTACATATTAATTTTTGCATTGCAGTATTATTGCAATTTACTGCATTTATTACAATAAATCATAAATTTTTATGTACAACTATCCAAAACATTTTTGATAAGGTGAAAATAGTACATACACTAAAAAGGAATTAATTCAAATATATTTACCTACCTACAATTTACAAATATACTACAGAAGAAACTCAATGATTTTTCATTACATATGTCCTGACGTTTGGCATCTTTTTTGTGCAACCAGCTTACTAATATCAGGCTGAAATGATTTTACAGTACCAACTCTAAATAACGAGGTCACATGAACATTGGTTAATCTGGATCGTTGAGAATGTTCGATTAATTTCAGTAGTGCAAAAATATCACTGACGTTTCGGGCCAGACATTTTGCGACATTTCCTACCTTTACGTGGCATAGGAACGCTTAAGTTATGATTGATATTGATTTTTAAATACTATGTAGTTGTATAATTTTAATATTATACAAATACATAAAAATTTTCTATTCGAATTTGATCTTTAAATTTGTCATATTGACTGCTGAGCTTATTCTAATAATGTCTACTTATATTGTACTCTTTCATTGTACTGATTGAAATGTGACAAATTAAATAATAGACTTTAGAATTTTGAGAAATGCAGATTAATTGCAACTCCCATTTTTCTTTAAAATTGCCAACTTCTTCATGACCTTTGCGTTTCATTTAATACTTGGAATATTTTTTTATATATTCCTTTGCTAGCTTGGTGTTTATCCATGATTCGGTCAAATTGAAAACTACTTTTAGTATATTGCCCTTTTCTGTGTGAATAATCAATTTCACTTTGAAAGGTTCAAAAATGTATTTCATTTAGATAAAAAAGAAATTGTAAGTTCTCTGGGCCCGCATGCGGCCCGCGGGCTGCGAGTTTGCCACCCCTGACTAACAGACACTCATGACTTCTCATGAATAAGCGTGTTGTATCCAATCAATGACGAACAACGTCTGTGATATGGTGAGATAGATTTGCCTTCAAGCATTTTAAACAGTAAATAAACAACTTGCCTAAAATGTTCCTTGATACCAAGGGAAGCCAATCGGAAGTATTTCCAGATTGCGTCGCATTCTTAGAGTTGCACGTAATCGGAAACTCTTCGTTATACAGATGTTCATCAATGTTGAAGCCTGGTCTGTCCCATCCTACAGCAACCGGATCACATTGTGCAATCTGGCAACCCGGCTTGGGAGAGCAGTGAAACACTGTTTCATCTTGACACCAGGATGAATCGATGACGCAGATTAAGATATAAATAATAATAATTAGGATTTTCATCTCTGGGTTTCACTGTAGTTAAGTAGGTACTGAATGAAGAAAAGTTTTTAATTTGTTCATTGGGATATTCTAATGTGAAATAAATTTTCTTCATTGTGCAGTGTAAATTCTAGAACAATATTGTGGACACTAGGAAACTTATGTAGGAATGACATTGTTTAGAAATGATATAACTCTTTTGAAAAGACACAACCTTTTAAGAAAAAACAAGGCATTTTCAAAAGAATCACATTTCCCATGGATAGGATATAGACTTTAAAGAAGCGGTGTATAATTTTAAAATGCGCAAGGCCTCAGTCATAAGCTCAGAGAACAATTTAGGAAGGATCCGCTACCACTGCTCTGACGTGGTAATGTGTATAAATACAGAATATTTGGCCACTGTCAAATTTTTCGATGATGTCAAAGTTCAATGTCGTACTATATTGTAATATGAAAGTATATTTCAGTGTGTTTCGCTTTTCAGATTGATAGAATAACTCTACAAATGCGAACTAATCCAAAAACCAGTCAGTTGTCTTCATATAGTCGATATTAAACTATACTGATAATATAGTGTCTATGGTGTTGCTTTTATGCTCCAAAATTTACCGCATTCGAATATATATAGAAGCATACGCTCGTTTCGTCGTGACAGTTTCAGATCTTTATCGAATTAGCGCTGTCGCGCGATTGGATAAACAATGACATCGCAGAACTAATTTTAGTTTATCTCAATATTCTATTTAAAACAAAAATCGGATTAAATTTTTAATTATTGTTGACATATGCTATTAAATTAAATTAAGATATATATATATATATATAAAGTTGACATATGCTATTAAATTCTACAGCAAAGTTAGGTGAATCCAATAGGAGTTAAAAAGTGAACAAAACTAGTTTATATCTTTGCGAATTCATTATAAAGATAAGCGTAAAATTACCCGAAGTTTGCTGTAGTTTTCCTGCATTTTTTTTCAACATTTTTCAAAACAATAAAACGTTTGCGAATTGCTGGCGAACCCGTATGGACAAAGAAAGCTCAGGCACGTTCCTTTCTGATTATTACTGCCCCCATCTCTAACACTCAAACACGCTCAACATATAATGGATGAATTTTTCCAACTTTTTACGAATTATAAAAACATAAATATTCTGTTTGACAATCCAAAAGCATTTGTACAAATTATTAATTTCTAACAGAAACACTGACTATAACGTGCAAGGAATTAATTTGTTAATAAATATGCATAGAATAGTGATGTAGAAATTCAAAACCATTGGATTTATCTTTGTAGGTTATGCTTTGCAATTTGCTCAAAGGTTTTAAACCTTCGACTGAAGAGGACAGAGAAATAATAGAAGAGTTGCAAGTTTGATTAAAGCAAGATCCATAGCCATCAACTATTTTTTTTAAAAGAGCACTGGAAGAATGGATGCACATTTGCTCAAAGCAAGGTCCCGATCCTCCAACTAAAAATGGAAAGAGTGCGCTCAAAGCAAACAGGGAAATTTCCTAGTCTATTTTATGATGAGTAATAACCAACGGACGGCTGAAACACCATCCAATGATATTAAATTTAGGTTCATTTAAATAAATTATTTACGTGATTTTTTCGAAAAGAAAATGAAATGGAAGATAAAATTTTATTTATGTGGAATCTGTGCCTAGACTTTAAGGAGTAAACATTATCGCTTTTGTCAAAGGTGAACCGTCTTCTCAGTCGACTGAATTGTTTGCAGCCTGAAATAAAACATACAGGGTTAAAATCGACTGTATTGGGTCAGCGGTTGACGCATTTGGCTTGATATCGCAGGTTTGAATACTTTGGGTAAGTAGCGTATATGATAATCCAGTGTTCACCAAACTGCGGGCCTGTCCGCGAAGAGTTTTTTCAGTTTGTATACATTTTCGACTTAAATTAGGGTTTATTATCCAATTCGCTGTTCCCATATTTAACTTGAATTGATTATCAGCCAATCAAGGTTTTAAAGTGTTGAACTGGATCAACTATGTTTGAATTGCGAGTTACAATTATGGATTCAAATATCAAGCACATCCCTCATTCAGGCATTAATAAATTGGGTATGCAAAGAAGAACCGGAAAGATTCCTCTTCTTTCAAAACTTGTATTCCCTTACATATCCTTAGATATCAGATTACAATGTCCTGGGTGAGGTTGTGGGCAATGAAATATAACTTCGGTTTGTAAAGCTCTTTAGTAAAGAGGACATATTATTTGCCATTTTTTTGTCTTACCCAAATTATGACGCGATTCTGCTACACCGTTTAGGTTTGCGAATTGGTTTAAGAAAGGAAGAAATACAATTTTTCAATATCTAATGTACAATAAAAACAACCCAAAGAAGGTAAATCTGTAAGGCGTAGTGGTTCTCAAACTTCAAGTGCCTACAGACCCTATATGCTTCTCTGAAGTAACTGCGGACCCCAAAATGGAATAGAAGAAGAAAGAGCATAGCACAGATAAATTTATTTGTTCAATTTTTTTTTTACAGCGGTTTCTCCTTATACTAATCTTCACCATAGTCACAGCACAGGGATTCACCGAAGTTTCCCCGCTGGAGATAGGATTAGTTCGCTTAGCAATTGCAATTGCAGCTTCATATGCGTTAACAAATGCATTGCTCTGCGACCAAATATATTCTTTTGTGTGTGCATCTTATGCCGTTCTCAATCCTTTGTATTCAACAAAGCTTAAATAATTATCTTTGTGTATCGGATGTTTGCCAGTCAGATGAAGTTTTAGTTTGCTTGCTTTCATTACTTCGACATCTAAAAAACAGCATTGTTTGACACACATTTGGTCCTAATCACGCAAATTTCTCCAGTCGAAGTAAAGCCTGACACAAGATAGGCTTTGTCGTATGTACGCAGTTTAGCCATTTTGTTGCTAATAGAATGAATGTGAAATTTTATAATAATTTTATGAATATGAATAATTTTATCCTAAAACTAATATACAGTGCCTTCCTTCTCAGATATATTCCGTGCCGGTTAATTTTGATGACGTCATAACACGGAAGATTAAAGTGAAAAACGAATCCCATACAGCTCAGAAAATGAAGCTCATTTGAATGAATTAAAGGAATGAACTCATAGCGATAACAACAATATTTAACAACTGAATTTAGAAGCAATTAATTCTGTAGTTAAAGAGAAAGACGATTTTTCACAAGAAGAAGAAGAAATACAAAAAATATAAAAACGATCTTTAGGTCAACTTCGTGTCCAATAAGTAAAGCGGAATACTAAGAACAAACTGACGCGATAGCGCAATTAACAACGTTAGCTAATACAACATAAAATGGAGGCTGTTGCCGTTCTCCCGATATTTCCACGCGAACCACGCAGCGTTAAACTGTGTGCCGCGGTACACCAGTGTGCCGTGCAGCAAGAGATCCTCAGATGCGCCGCGGAGCTTTTTGAAATATTAGAAAATTAGCTAATCGTATTACACATAGGCATACATACGACGGGCAAGCTCGTGAGACTTGAGTATCCAGTATTAGACTGGTGATATTATTGCATTAACCTCATCGTTGTAGTAAGGGTGATTGTCACGTTTTAATTGCATTGTTATGTCATAATGTATTTGTAAATAAGACGTCCACCAGTCACCATGCGCATTTAATTAGGCAAACAGGATAGCAAGTTTGGACGAGCCAATCTGCTCACTAATTCTATTTTATTATCGTTGCCAAAGCCATCAAAATAATCCATCTGTAACAACATCTGGCTCTGTAACAACAATTTTATATTCCAAATTATTCCGTATGTTTAAGTAGAAAAAAAGCTCCACGACTTTATTTATGATTCGTATCATATTTGTATTAATAGACATAAGTCTTAGCACATCTGTGGTCGTTTGCAACTCTTCTATCAGCTCTTATTTCCACGTTTAGTTAAGGACTCGGGACCTTGCTTTAAGCAAACTTTCAACACTTTTATCAGTACTCTTCCCGCATTTGATTTGGGGTCCTAACCTCAACCATATTTCCTTATAGTCTCAGCTAGCTCATGGTACTTTAGTTGTCGTCTGAAATTCGTCCCGAGAACGAAATTTCTTCAATCTCGAATGAGAACATGTAATGCACAGTCATAATTTCATACTTCTCTAAGAAGGCAGCGGTTGCAATGTTTTTCTGTGAACTGTTTGTTGCAGTCATTTTTACAGATCTTAATATATATATCATATGTCTTTTCATACTTTGCAGCTATTTTCCACAGTTGCCTTCAATTTTGCGAGCTCTCTTCCACTGACTCAATTATTATATGTTGCCTCAAATCAAACCTGTAGAAGCTGAACCTGCATTCAAATGATTGCTTGTCAACAATCCTATTAAGATAAATCATGTAGACCCGCATCATAATATTTTACAAACAAATTCCGGTATCCCTGTCATTATAATTAGATTGAGGTGTTTCATAATTTTTAAGTTGATACATTTTAAAATTCTAAACGTCTTTCAAGTGATTAAAGAGTCTTGTTGCACACTAATACGATTATATTTCCTTAAACATATATTATTCACGTTGTTTAGGATCTTTAATACAAAGCCCCCGCCAAAAAAAAAACATGCCAACATTCAAAATAAGGAAAACATTAATTATCCAATAGGACCTCAGACTGCACTCCAACCTATAATTTTAAAATCATTCTTAACCCCAACACTGACCCTAACTAAATAATTACTAATTTTCGTATTTTAAAACGTGCCGTTGAAATTCACAGAGATCAGGGTTAGGGTTAGCAAACTCGCATTACACATAGACATGGCGAACACAATCTGCAGTACATAACATGGAAATGGTGTTTTTACTAAATATAACATTTTTTCATTAGGAGCGCGGGACTTTGTACAAAAGATCCGTTTTTGTTTTCATATGTCAGACATTTATCAAGTTTTATTAAATACCGACAACTTAAATAGCTTTCTTTCATAGGTTAACGCGAATATAGAAATGATTCATCGTTGCACATTATTGAAACCCTTGTGAATAATTTTTATCTGCAAATCTTCACCGTCTGTTATCAAGCGGAATGTTCCCAAGGTGATGTATCATCGAATTAATTCAATTCCCCATTTATATTTTGAAGATGTCTGCTTTCTATTGTCTAATTTAACAGCTTCACATTACAAGTAAGTTGAAATTTTCAATATCTATATCTGGCCTATATCCTAACATATTGTCGGATATTGCTGACTTTAACTGTCATGGAAAAACTAATGACTACCGAAAAAAGATACAAATCAGACTAACCATATTTTAATCTATTAAACCCTACTTTATTATAGCTGTGATGACGACATGGATCGGTGTGAGGCTAATCGAATAAATTTAACCAGGATTCAATGATTTATATATTATTGATAATAAAGGAACAAAATACAGCCAGACAGACATTTCATTATATCAGAATCTCACAAATAACTCCATGACGCTCATAGGTAGGATTTCTATTCGCGATACCTTGATCACAATCGTTCGAGACTGCATTAACTTCAAGATAAACATTTGTGCGAACTTTATTTATAATTCCCGTTTTTGGATTACCTGGATACCATTTAAGGAACGAATCTGCAGGTGTGAAGTCACCAGTCTGAAATGAAAAGCATTAGAGTTTATCACGAGATCATGCTTGGTCAAAAATTTAGTTTATTGCCTTGAATTACCTATTTCATCAATCAAAATACGATATATTATTATCTATCCATGCTTGGTCAAATGTGAACGCAAGTTTTTCTAGTCTCTCATTTGTTATCATGTAAAGCTTCATGTTCATGCGCTTGGTAAAGATTTGTCCAAAACTGTTACACTGCACAGTTCCTATATGACTAAACTCTGGGCAGTTCAGTGTAAAGTGAATCTTCTGACTTCTAATGTACGACGAAGCAGTAGGTCAGACAAGGCGAAAGTAAAAATCATGTCAAGTTTTTAGAGAAACAAGGTCGAGCAACGCGAATCCACTGTTCAGGGTAGTGGTAATATAAGGCTTGTTCATAGGAATGAGATGAGACAGCTCATTCGTATTTTCCCTGGGACATTCGCCATGTCATAACTTGATTACGTCAGAGTTAATCTTGGGGTTTATGCTTTTTAACGTTTCAAAGTTTTTCTTTTTTCTTTTCGTCATATACTTGTATCTACTATTTAATCTATTGTGCGACACCGACATAAATAAATGGAATACCCCATGAAAACGCACCAAAGAATGGAATGGAACACGCATAATTTGCTATGAGGTGGAATTAGACATAAAATATGTTTCATGGACAAGACTGGTGGCAATGCATACCACTTGTAATATATGGCAACATCACCATTTTGCGTTTTGTGATTGCTAATGTATAATTTTCGAAGCTTTATTTAGTTTAGTACAACCTATATTTCAACCTATTCAGATAATTCCAAGCCTTGCGATCTAGTGAGAAAAAAATATCTTAAATTTAACGAAACTAAGACGTGCTCGAACTGATTCAGCTGAGAACAGTATCAATAAAAACAAAAGATTTTACACAGAAACTGAATTTATTGCTTGATAATTAGGAAAATTTGAAACATCAGTATATTCATACTAAACTTAGGTAAATCAAATTTTAATCTTTAAACCTTGCCAAACAGATATCAAACAGAAGCTGAATTTGTTACTAGTTAATGAGTTCTTTGAATTTATGATTTAAGCAAATCAAACTTTTATATCTCCAAAATTCGTAACGTAATTTCCCAATTTATTATTAGTAAAACAAATCAATTTAACAAAAATTTTAATTAATGCCTATTTAACTGAAATACAGAAGAGTTTGCAGAACTGAAAAACACAAATATTTATAATTATCGTTATCAAAATCAATTTAGTTTAACTAGTTATTATATATTTTAATTATTAATTCATATTTGCTGTTATATTTTGTAATTATTACAAATATCAATCGTATAAATTTTAAACCAAGATCCTATGATTTATATTTTATTGATGATGGATCCAGAGGAACAAAATATCACCAGGCAGACGTTTTCTTAGATCAGAATCTCACAAATAACTCCATGCTGCTTCCAGGTTGGAGCAGCATTCTTCATCCCTTGATCACGAGTTTTCAGGTTGGAATTAACAACAAGGTAAACATCTGTGCGATCGTTATTATCAATTCCTGTTTCAAGTTGACCTGGATACCATTTAATGAATGAATCTGCAGGTGTAACGTCACCATTCTGTAACGAAAAGCATTAGATAGCATTGGTAATGGATGCACGTCGCATTTTGGTATTTCTTGTTTACTTATCTTTATCGTATTCGAGAGAGTGAGGTTAGCTATATCGCAATATGTTTGTCTTGCACGCTATTGGCTGCGGCAATCGACCGACGACGACACTTGCTCTTTAGTTAGTATCTTGTATTGCGACGATTGTATTCTCGTATTGCGACGACACTTGCTCTTTAGTTAGTATCTTGTATTGCTCTTTACTTGCGTGAGCTAGGCGAGCTAGTTATGTCGCAATCTGCTGTTATCTGTTTCGCTGGTCTTTTAGGATTTAGAGGAGTGTATGTATTATGAATCGCTTTAGATTGCTGTTAGTTTTATTATCTAGTAGGAAATCATTATGTTTGAATGTAAGATAGGCTGGGATTTATTTGTGTGTTAATATTCATCTATTGTTTTGCATTTATTCAGTTATTTAATCCCGGAATCTATCAATATTTGAAATCAAACTCAGTGCAGCAGTGTGTTATTAACAAATTCTGTGTATATTAGTCAAACTCGGCGTGTTATTCACACCTACAAATTCAGTTTAGTCTACAAACTCTGTGTGCATTTTGTGAGTGTTATTGCCGTATTGTTCTGTCGTGATTTGAAGCGGAATATTACAACAAAGTTCTTTCAGTTCGTGTGATCTTCTGAGGTGTTGCTGTGTTGGGGTTCAAAAGTTAAAGATTGTGAGTGGGGGCTTAATTTTACGAGTTTGCATTGCAAATTGTAGAAGAACCGGGACGTGGTACTTGACAGTGGTTGGGTATAAACGTAGCGCAGTTTCGAGACTCCAATCCGTGCGTTACAGCATTTATCACGGTATCATGCTTGATAACGCATTTAATGTAATATCAACAATTACCTATTTCATCAATCAAATGGCGATATATTATTATCGATCAATGCTTTAGTAAAATGTAAACGCAATTGTTTATTATGTCTCATGTGTAATCAGGTAAAACTCCATGCGCTAGGCAAGAATTTGTCCTGAAATATTACACTGCACAATTACTATATGATAAAACTCTCGAAAAGGTCAGTCGAGCCAGACAAATATTAGAATCAAATTTGATGATCGTGGTTGCAGAATATACCTATAAACAACCAATAATATCTTTATATCAAAAACGATTGATGTCACCAAGGCTTATGTTGTCGACATGGCTCCAAATATCTCTGAGTAAATTAACCCGGAGTCAAAAACAGGTGAACGTCAAAAAGTTTTTCAAATAACTCTTGCGCAGTTGTAGCTAATGAACTAACCCAGGTTGTCTCAAATGTATTTTTGGACATGTCTGACCCCACACTCTACCCATCTCGTAAATTATTTTATATTTCTACACGAGAGAACAATTTGCATATATAATACAAACCATTGGATCATAGTGGATTCCTGTCCATACAGTATTATAAGAATCTCCCTTTGGAATATTACTTCTCAAGTAATTCATAATCGCATTGTAAGATTCTTCATCTCGGATCAAACCAACATCTGCGTTACGTTTCTTACAAATATCAACTGCTTCGTCGTAGTCGACATTTTCACCTCGTATCACAGCAAAATAACAAAAACTTCCAACTTTGAGTTCGCAATTTTCTGAAATGGCATAACTGTATACTTAGGAATATATCGAGTAATAATTATTGATCAATAGTTGTTTTGGGCAAGGATACTTCAATACGTCAATATTTTCAAAATCAAACTAACCGGCTTGAAAAAATGTAATGAGTCCAATAACATGTAACAGTGCACATGTTTGTTTGTTTTTGGTTGTAATTTTGCAGAAGAATATCCAATAACATTCATCCCTTGCTGACATTACTCGGCTTCGGCTCAATCGAATGTAGAAATATCGTTTCAATTTATCATCACTTTATTGCAAATGAATCATAAGCTACAACTTAGATTTGATAAAGTATTCACCTGGTGCAGGAGTTGGTTTCAATGTTGTTCGGGTCTTTGTTGTTGGTTTGGTAAACTGCTCGTATCTGTTCTTTTGGGGCTTCTCTATAACAGCAAGTCTTTGTTCAATATGTGATATCGCTGAATGTTAATATAAAAATTGCAAAACACCTATTTCCCATTTGCTAAAACAACAAAGATATAGAAACGTTTTTCACTCTTTACATCGTTCTGTCGTTTTTAGTTGTTCTGGTTGACTCTAATATATTCCGTTCATCGGACTTCCATAACGCTTGTTTACAACGTTATAATGTAAAGTAATAATCCCACAATGCGATAGATTCAATTCGTTGTGTTTATGAAAAAACTAAATTTTTGTGTTGCCCAGATGGATGTCTGCAGTTGGTTAACGACATAAAATGTTGCACATTCCTGATTTATACAATGCACTTCAAAACAGCAGTGGCGGCGCGTCAATAGGGCCAACCGGGGCAATGCCCCGGTTGTTTTTTCGGTATAATAAAAAATATTCGAAAAATACCTCAATATCGGTTGCACAGACTGTCTACACTAGCCATATTCTCCCGACATGGTTCATTTTTCGCTCGCAAAGCCTTCGCCGAACGTCGACGGGGCGACGCCGATTTTGCCCCGGTTGCTCATTGTATATCGTATTCTCTCTTTTATCTTCCACTCGCCGCGTTTGTCTCGTTTGTTTTCTGTTTCTTTTACTAAATCATCGGGGCTAGCCCCGAATTTATGACGACACAATGCCGACGTTTCTTACAACAACGTGTTGACATATTCACGCATTCCTTCTCGTTCGTTGGTTGCTTGAAGAGTTGATAGTTTCCTCGCTTTCGTTTTTGTCGCTTGTTTCGCTATTTGAATCAGTTAGAGACCTTTAGTCCATTTGCTTTCGATTTTCACTTCTTTCCGGCTTCGCATTTCTTAGCCTTAGACCTCATAATGAATAAGGTTGATGCACTACTTCGCACTCTGTTTTCGCAGCTGCCGCTGGAACAAAAATTAGAGGTACAACGTCTTGGGCCTTATCAACCAAAAAATTGTTCACTGGAACAATCCCATGACGGAGGAAAGCGTCGGCGTACATTCTGCGCAGAAACTTGGTATAAAAAACACGAATGGTTGTGATACAGCGAGGACAAAAATGCACTTTTTTGTGTGAATTTGGTTTTAGAGATCTTAAACATCTTTCCGAGCGTGCCAGGGATCATCAATCTTCTATGGAGCATCTGGACAATGCAGTAAATACCAAACATTCGGAAATGTTAATATTGCAGCACAGTTGGATAAAGGACGCGCGGTTTCTATTCGTCGGCACAACCAAAACGTCGAGAAAAACCGCCATGTTCTCGGTCGATTGATAGATGTTTTGAAGTTCATTGGTTGTCACGAGCTGTCCCTCCGTGGGCACGATGAACGGGCTGGCTCTCCTAATAGAGAGGTATTTTTGGATATGGTGGAATACACCGCATCCCTAGATACAGTATTGAGAGATCATCTTGATGCCGCAACTGTTTCGAAAGGGACATCTAAGGATATCCAAAATGATTTGCTCGACTCAATGTATAAAATTTATTTACAACATTTGGCTCTGGAAATTGAGAATTGCCAGTTCCTTTCGATTCAGTCTGACGATACAACTGACATCACGTGCGTTTCCCAACTGGCTGTGATTTTTCGGTTTGTGAAAAATGGTAAACCTACCGAAAGATTTCACAGCTTTGTACCAATCGTTGATCGCACGGCTTGCGGGATATCGGCTGTACTGAAAGAAGTGTTACAGCCTTACAACGCGAAGTCAAAATTGATAGCTCAAACTTATGACGGCGCGGCAGTCATGAGTGGGTCGAAACATGGTGTTCAAGTTTATATAAAAGAAGATTTTCCTCATGCGCATTTTTTACATTGTTATGCACACCAATTTAACCTCGTTATTAAAAATATGTGTCTTGATACCCCTCTCGTCCGTATATTTTTTGCAAATGTTTCGGGGTTTTCTTCCTTTTTTTCCGTTTTGCCGAAGCGCTCTGACATCCTTCGCCAGATATGTAGCCGCCGTCTCCCAGCTTGTGCACGAACACGTTGGAACTTCCAATCACGCGTGGTGCAGGGCGTGTCCAAAATTAGGTCTGAGCTCATTGAGTGTTTCAATGGCATTCAGAGCTCTCCGGTTTGGGACGAACGCTCTGTGAGGGAGGCGGCAGGTCTAAAGCGTCTGCTAGAAGATGGTGAGTTTTCATTTTTTCTCGCTTTTTTCTCCGCAATATTCTATCACGTGGATGTATTATACGGCGCATTGCAGTCAAGGCTAATGGATGGAGCGTCTGTGCAATCGTGTACTTCAGACTTTTGCGATGCTGTATCTCGTATCCGGGAAACAATAAAATACGACGACACATGGAGTGCTTCTTTACGCCGCGGGCAAACAACGCAGCGTTTGATTTTGTCTGCAAAGGAATGCTGTGACATTCTGTTGAATCAAATAGGCGATCGTCTGCGCACTGAACACCTTGCCGCGTTCTCTTTGATGAACCCCAAAAATTTTTCAAAATTTGCATATCAATTTCCCATCCATTTGTTGGCTACTGTCTCCAAATTTCACCCCATGATAAACGTGTGTAAATTGGAAAATGAATTGCAATGTATATACACCAATCAAACTTTTTTGAACATCACATCAACTTGCGTGCTGTATGGGTTCCTCATAGGTAACACTCTAGTAACTACCTTTGCGGCGTCTGCAAAATTTCTGGACATCATTTTGACGACGCCTATTTCTTCCTCCGACGCAGAGCGAACATTCAGCACGCTGAAGCGTATTAAAACGTATCTCAGAAACACAATGAAGCAAGATAGATTAAATTCCTTGGCTGTTTTATCCATTCACAGAGACGTTATTTCTGGGATGCATGACTTTAATCAGCGCGTTATTGAGCATTTTGCTTCCAAGAAACCGCGGCGTGTTGCATATATGTTCAAGCAGTAGAAGTCTAGCAGCATATATATCTATGGGTGAGCGACGCATGTCCTTTTCTTTGCATTAACTTTCCTTTCTTCATAGTAACGTTTTAAACCTTATTTTAGGTTTTGTCTGCTTTCCCGAAGTTTCTGTTAATATGTCATTGTATTTATCTGGGTAAATATTGCCTTTCCTTTTGAAAGAGGTTTCAAAATAAACTATGTCTATATATATTAATCCCTTGACTTGGACCGGTTTTAAAGACACTTTCTTATCGTTAAAAATTGTCGCTTTTGCCGATTGGTTGTTACCGATAGAATGGTTTTTATACTCATAAAATGATGGGAGAACTTACAGCGCTCATCTTGTCCCCGTAGATACGGGTGACTTGGTCCCGCAGTAGCTTGCCCCGGTTGTCAAAATGACCACCCGCCACCACTGCAAAACAGTATATTAAAAACGCCATTGTTATTGTATTTACTCGAATGCATAGAATGCATAATAATTTTTTTGGCTATAAAGACTTAGATCAGAATTTAATTTACTTTACCTTTCTTCATCTCATCGTTTATTTTCTTTTGTTCATTCAATTCGTCAACCAAATTGATATTTATTTCTTCAATTTGAACCAAATCTTAAAACAGAAAATATGATATTGGGGGTTATATGGGTCAATATATAATAGTATAAATAAATACAGAGATATTCAAAGAGTCGGAGAAAGTTCCAAACAAGCAGAGTCGAGACAAAACAAAATTTTGACAACTGTAGCGCCCGACTCTGAGTATATTTATCATCCCATTTCCAAATAGTTTAAATTCTGACATTAATGAGTTACTAATTTTGAAGCTGTAAAACCTAAAGCTTCGCTGGGTTAACTTATTAAAAGTGAGAATAAAAACATCCTTACTGGGTATGATACCAGAAAAAATATTAACAACAACTTTATCATTCCAAAAAATGCACTTACCTTCCTTCAACTCTCTTATCTCAGTAGACTGCTGTGCAATTTTCGAGTGCTCCACTACCAACTTGCTATAAATTATGCTATTAAATTCTAATAAAAGCAAAAATGTTGCGTTTGGTACCGCACTCTCTGATTTTAGCAGCAATTAAAATTTTACAATTGCGTTTGCTGAGTTACTCAATGTTAGATGAATCGCAATTCAAATCTAGATTGGTTTTCAGCAAGTAGTACAAAAAGCGTGAGTTTTATATTATTTATACATATTTGTTGAATATTTTCAACATATACGTTTCGGAGAATTTTATTTTTATTTTTTAAGTGTTAATGTAAACTTATCATTCTACTTTTCTCTTTAATTCTGTTTTCAATGGTTCCCAAAGTACACTTTTAGTGAAGTATGAACACGAATATATAACCAACCTTCCTTCAGGTTCTTCAGTTCCTCAAATTGCTGTTTATCTCTTTTTTTAAGATTGTTGATTTCTTTTGATTGTTCTTCAATTTTACTGTCACTTTCTTTTGTAAAATAGGCAAAATTTCAGGTCAAATTTTAGGTTAGAAAATACGAATTTGTTACAAAACATTTTTCATTCCATATATGTCAGCATATTGCTATATATTTATCATTGAGAGAATAATTGAATAGAGCAGAATTACTCAAACGTTTGGTGTTATGGATTGATGAGGTTTACAATTATTTACGAGTCTTGCAATAATTTTATTTAAAGCATTTATTAGAGTTTATGTAATATTTCAATTAACGCCGCGTTTCTACACTACTGTTGTCAAATTTCAATGACGTATTGCTCCTTTGGACAGTCACAAAATTAGCCAAGTCAGTATTTTAAATAGATACGGAATAGGTTTCTGTCAGGGGGCGCTGGGATAGAGAATTAATTTCAGATTCTAACCGTCATTTCCAGACGTGTCCATATTTTTCAATTGATCTTCGAAGTTTTCTTGCAGTTCTCTAACATCTGATTTGATATGTCCGATATCTGAATGAATAGATGTAAAAAAAACGTAATTCAGTGATTAATGTTCTTATGAAATCAAAATAATATAAACGGCATCTTTGGGTAATCGTTAACGTGTGGCTAAATACATCTTGAAGTTCTACGTGTTGGATATACTTAGTCTAGTCACCAGACTCTAAGAAAAGAAGATCATTCTTTTAGAATCAAAATAAGTTTCAAACGGCATCGTTTTCAGAGATTTTATGAGGCTTCTCTCCTCCACATTAAACAACTAGAAGTTGATATGAATCATATCTATTATGACTGTGTGCAACGAAGACCAAATTGGGTTACTTTGTTACCTAATTATTGAATAGAGAAGATACTTGCCTAAAATATTCCTGGATACCAAAGGAAATAAGTTGCCAGTATTCTGAGGTTTTGCTTCATTCTTAAATTTGCATGTTATCGGAAACTCTTTGTCATGCAGGTGTTCATCAATGTTGAAACCTGGTCTGTTCCATCCTACAGTAACCGGATCACATTGTGCGATCTGACAACCCGGCTTTGGTGAGCAGTGAAACACTGTTTCATCTTGGCACCAGGATGAAGTAATGACAAAGAATAAGATAAAAATGATTGAGATTTTCATCTCGGGGTTTTAGTCTGGTTAACTAGTGACAGAATGAAGAAAAGTTTTTAATTTGTTTATAGGGTCATTCTAACGTGAAACAGATTCTCATCATTGTGCATTGAAAATTCTACAAGCTATAAAGTTTATATAGCAGACAGCAGTGTATAATTTTAAAATACGCACGGCCTCAGCCATAAGCTTAGTTGACAATTTTAGCCAGATCCGCTACTACTGCGCTGGCTTGTTAATGCGCTTTAAAATACTGCAGTCGGTTTTTTTGTTTTTGTTTTCGATGACTTCAAAGTTTTATTATATTGTAATATGAATATATATTTCAGTCTGTTGAACTTCTCAGATTGACAAATACCTTTCTCTGAGTCCTTACAAACCCATCGAACCGGTATTTAATCTCAGCGCATAATAAACCATTTTATTCAATAGTAAATTCGTAAACGAGTTATTCTTCAGAAAGCTGTAACTTATCTATCAACCAGTTGCCCCAGAATATCAAACTTTACAAATAGGTCTTCATCGCGTTGCATTTATTGAAATATATACACATTCGAATGTATATATAAGCATTCACGTTGTGGTTTGTCGTGTCGATACCTCGCGACCTTTACTACGTCATAGATAATGGCATCGCAGAATTAATATTAGTTTGTCGCGATATTCTATTTTAAAGAAATTGCAAAGAATTATAAAACATGTATGTATGTATGTATGTTTATTTGCCTCAAAAATGTAACAATATCTGCATAATAGATAAACAGTAAAACATAACTTTGCAAACACAAAATACTTTTAAAGCAACCTAAATACGCTTACCATGTTCTTAAAAAGCAATCTTATTTTGTTTAAGATTACAATATTACTTTGCTATTAAAAGTTGGCCGTAAAATTGCCTAAAATATCCGATAATTTACTAATAACTCAGATGCATTTTGCATAATCAAGGCTTAGATACATCGGTGCTATAGTTTTTGGCGCCATATTGACAAATTAGAATGAACGTAGAAGTTTTAGCCCATTTAAAGAAGCGGTGTATAATTTTGAAATGCGCACGGCCTCAGTCATAAGCTCAGAGAACTATTTAGGAAGGATCCGCTACCACTGCTTTGACGTGGTAATGCGTAGAAATACAGAATATTTGGCCACTGTCAAATTTTTCGATGATGTCAAAGTTCAATGTCGTACTATATTGTAATATAAAAATATATTTCATTGTGTTTCGCTTTTCAGGTTGATAAAATAACTCTACTTTCTCCGAGTCCTTCTTACAAAACTATTTAATTGGTATTTAATCTCGGTGCATAATATATCACTTTATCTAATAGTAAATTCGTAAAAAAGTTATTCTTCATCACGCTGTAACTAATCTATCAACCAGTTGCCCCATACAATCGATATCAAAATTTCCTAACAAGGCTTCATCGCGTTCTTTCGAAAAATATATACATTCGACGGTACTAACGTGTATATACACATTCGAATATATATATAAGCATTCACGTTGTGGTTTGTCTTGACGTTGTTTCAGATCAATCAGATAATCGATATTGCGCGACCTTTACTATGTCATGACTTAGACAATGACATCGCAGACTTATTATTAGGTTGTCGCGATATTCTATTTTGATAAATTCGCAATGAATTGCAAAAGATATCTTTGCAAATACTACATAGTTTAAAAGAAGTAGAAAATTTACGCTTAATCACATGTAATTAAATTATTACAATATTACATTGCTATTGAAAGTCAGCTGTAAAAGTGCCTAAACTATCTGATACTTTATCAACAACTCAATTTCAGTTATTTGAAAATTAGTTGCGTTTTGCATAATCCAGGCTTATGTACATCCGTGCTAATGTTTTTGTCGCGATATTGACAAATTAGAATTAACGTAGAATTTTAGGCTCGTTTAAAAGAGACGTTGCATTTTTAGAAGAGATATAGGCATTTTCTAAAAATCGTTTATTTTAGAAAAGAGCGCGGCCGATTTAGGAAAGACATACTTAATTAAAAAAACGTAGCAATTTTTGAAACTCCCTTCTCAGAAATGGCTTAGCGTTTTTAGGGAAGTGGCATATCCTATTCAGACACTAAGTAGCCTTATCAGAAGTGACATTGCGTTTTCATTACGGCATATCCTTAAGTATTAGTCTATTGCGAACCTATATTTTAGTCTTCTGGTACCCTCAGGTGACGTTGCGTTTGAAAAGTTTTGAAACTGATTATATAGAATTGAACGATATCGAAAGCGCATAATAACTAAGTCAAAATAATGCCAGTATCAATGTACAATACAGTTTTCTTGGTCAGATTCTTGTGAACTGCTCTGAAAACCATTCAGTTGTCTTCATATAGTCGATGTTAAACTTTACTGAGAATATAGTGTCTATGGCGTTGCTTTTATGCTCAAAAGTTTACCGCATTCGGATATATATAGAAGCATACGCTCGTTATGTCGTGACAGTTTCATATCTTGATCGGATTAGCGATGTCGCGCGATGGAATAAACAATGACATCGCAGAACTAATTCAAGTTTATCGCAATATTCTATTTTTAAAAAAATCGCAGTAAATTTTAAAATATAAGTTGACATATGCTATTAAAATCTACAGTAAAGTTAGGTGAATCAAATAGTAATTAAAAAGTGAACAAAATTAGTTTATATCTTTCCAAATTCATTAAAAAGATAAGCGTAAAATTACCCGAAGTCTGCGGTAGTTTTCCCGCATTTTTTTTCAACATTTTTCTAGAGTTCAAAACCGACCAAACGTTCGCGAATTGTTGGGACGACACATATGGACAAAGATAGCTCAGGCACGTTCCTTTCTGATTATTACTGCCCCTATATATAACTTGCTCAATATAAAATGAATGAATTTTTCAAACTTTACGTAAATTATAAAAACAAAATCTTCGATTTGACAATCTAAAAGCATTTGTACAAATTATTAATTTCTAACTGAAACAGTGGCTATAATGTGCAAGGAATTAATTTGTGAATAAATATGCATAGAATAGTGCTGTAGAAATTTAAAACCATTGGATTTATCTTTGTAGGTTATGCTTTGGAATCTGCTTAAAGGTTTCAAACCCTCGACTGAAGAAGACAGAGAAATAATAGAAAAGTTGCAAGTTTGATTAAAGCAAGATCCATAGCCATCAACTAAATTTTAAGATAGCACTGGAAGAATGGATGCACATTTGCTCAAAGCAAGGTCCCGATCCCCCAACTAAAAATGGAAAGAGTACGCTCAAAGCAAACAGGGAAATTTCCTAGTCTATTTTATGATGAGTAATAACCAACGGACGGCTGAAACACAATCCATTGATATTGAATTTAGGCTCATTTAAATAAATTATTTACGTAATATTTTTGAAAATAAAAATAAATGGAAGATAAAATTTTATTTATGTGGAATCATTGCCTAGACTTTAAGGAGTACCCATTTTTGCTTTTGTCAAAGGTGAACCGTTTTCTGAGTCGACTGAATTGTTTGCAGGCTGAAATAAAACATACAGGGTTAAATTCGACTGTATTGGGTCAACGGTTGACGCATTTGGCT
This sequence comes from Styela clava, assembly GCF_964204865.1. Classification (NCBI taxonomy): domain Eukaryota; kingdom Metazoa; phylum Chordata; class Ascidiacea; order Stolidobranchia; family Styelidae; genus Styela; species Styela clava. Next base: position 22,588,542 of record NC_135257.1, read on the forward strand.
TGATGTCGCAGGTTCGAGTACTTTGGGTAAGTAGCATATATGATATTGCAGTGTTCACCAAACTGCGGGCCTGTCCGCGAAGAGTTTTTTCAGTTTTGATACATTTGCGAATTAAATTAGGGTTTATTATCTAATTCACTGTTCCCATATTTAACTTGAATTGGTTATCAGCCAATCAAGGAGTTGAAGTGTTGGACTGGATCAACTATGTTTGAATTGCGAAATACAATTATGGATTCAAATATCAAGCACATCCCTCATTCAGGCAGTAATAAATTGGGTATGGAAAGCAGGACCGGAAAGATTCCTTTTCTTTCAAAGCTTGTAATCCCTTACATATCCTTAGATACCAGATTACAATGTTCTGGGTGAGGTCGTGGGCAATGAAATATAACTTTGGTTTGTAAAGCTCTTTAGTAAAGAGGACATATTATTTGCCATTTCTTTGTCTTACTTAAGTTATGACGCAATTCTGCTACACCGTTTAGGTTTGCGTATTGGTTTAGGAAAGGAAGAAATACCAAGCTTTAATATCTAATGTACAATAAAAACAACTCAAAGGAAGTAAATCTGTAAGGCGTAGTGGTTCTCAAACTTCAAGTGCCTACAGACCCTATATGCTTCTCAGAAGTAACTGCGGACCCCAAAATAGAAGAAGAAAGAGCGTAGCACAGATAAATTTATTTGTTCATTTTTTTAACAGCGGTTTCACCTTATACTAATTTTCACCATAGTCACAGCACATGGGTTCACCAAAGTTTCCCCGCTTGACATATGATTGGTTTGCTTAGCGATTGCAACTGCAGCTTCATATGCATTAACAAATGCTTTGCTCTGCGACCAAATATATTCTTTTGTGTGTGCATCTTCTGCCGTTCTCAATTCTTTGCATTTAACAAAGCTTAAATAATTAGCTTTATGTATCAGATGTTTGCCAGTCAGATGAAGTTTTAGTTTGCTCGCTTTCATTACTTCGACATCTAAAAACAGCATTGCTTGACACACATTGGGCCCTAATCATGCAAATTTCTCCAGTCGAAGTAAAGCCTGACTCAAGATAGGCAGTGTCGTATTTACGCAGTTTAGCCATTTTGTTGCTAATAGAATGAATGTGAAATTTTATAATATTTTCATGAATATGAATAATTTTAGCCTAAATCTAATATACTGTACCTTCTCAGATATATTCCGTGCCGGTTAATTTTGATGACGTCATAACACAGAAGTGAAAAACGAATCCCATAGAGCTCATAGAAACATTTTAAATGAATTAAAGAAATTAACTCATAGCGATGACAACAATATTTAACAACTGAATTTAAAAGCAATTAATCCTGTAGTTAAAGAGAAAGGCGATTTTTCACAACAAGAAGAAAAAATACAAAAACGATCTTTATGTCAACTTCGTGTCCAATAAGTAAAGTTAAATTTTAAGAACAAACTGACGCGATAGCGTCAATAGCAACGTTAGCTAACACAGCATAAACTGGAGGCCGTTGTCGTTCTCCTGATATTTCCACGCGAACCACGCAGCGTAAAAAAAAAATTTAAAAATAAAATAAAAACTGAAAATAAAAGTAAAATAAAAAAATAGTGGTGAAAAAACATAAAAAAAATAGAAACAAAAATGAAAAAAAAATAAAAATGTAAAAACAAAAATTAAAAAAATAATGAAAAAAAAATGAGAGCGAAATAAAAAAAAAAAAAAAAAATTGAAAAAAAAAAATAAATTTGAATAAAAAGAAAAAAAAAAGGTTGACAACGATGGTCCGCCTCGTGGCCCATCGTTGTCACGCGTTTTTATTTTGAGAAAATTTGCTGCTGCTTGGGACCAACGTTGTCAGGAAAAATCTTACGCGCACAAACGGTGTTCCCTGGGGCTCTAACTCACTTCGAATTTCCTTGAGCAATATTCAATATGGAAATGTTATATAAATTCTCCATGCTACAAGTTCAACTACAAGTAATATAATAATGATAAGAGAATATAGAATTGGATACGAAAATTCGGAAAATTTGTTTTTACGTGTAGAAGGTAATTGAATTGGAGAATGCTGCTTAACTGCTAGGTTGGCTGGACACACGTGCGATGCCGGTAACGTCTGACCAAAGGTGTTATAGTCGCTTTGCGCCTGACCGTATCGGTGAAACGAATGGGAGATACGGATAGTCTAGTAGAATATAGACTACTGAAACACTCTCTGCGCCTGCCCCATACCGTACAGCCATAACATACCGATCCAGACCAATGATCCCTCGATTCACTATATTCTAAAAGACTATCCGTATCTCCCATTCGTTTCATGAGTGATTGCATGGGTACCGTTACGGTCAGACGCAAAGCGACTATAACCCCTTTGGTCAGACGGTACCGGCATCGCACGAGTGTCCGGACAACTGAGCAGTTAAGCAGCATTCTCTAATTCAATCACCTTCTACACGTAAAAACAAATTTTCGTATTCAATTCTATATTCTTTTAACATTATTATAAATATATTACTTCTGGTTGAACTTGTAGCATGGAAAATTTATAAAACATTTTCATACTTAATTTATTGGATATTGCTCAAGAAAATCAGTAGTGAGTTAGAAACCCAGGGAACACATTAGTGCGCGTAGGATTATTCCTGACAACGTTGGTCCCAAGCAGCAACAAATTTTCTCAAATTCAAAACGCGTGACAACGATGGGCCACGAGGCGGACCATCGTTGTCAACCTTTTTATTTTCTTTTTATTCGAGTTTTTTTTTTTTCAATATTTTTTTGCATTTTTTTATTTCGTTTTTATTTTATTTTCGTTTTTATTTTTAATTTTTTATTTTTGCATTTTTATTTTTTTTTTCATTTTTGTTTTTCATTTTTTTTTTTCATATTTTTTCACCCCCCCATTTTTCTTATTTTGCTTTTATGTTCAGTTTTTTTTATTTTTTTTTTCATTTTTTTTTTCAATTTTACGCGTGACAACGATGGGCCACCATACACCAGTGTGCTGTGCAGCAAGAGATCCTCAGATGTGTCGCGGAGCTTTTTGAAATATTAGAAAATAAGCTAATCGTATTACACATAGGCATACATACGACAGGCAAGTTAGTGAGACTTGAGTATCCAGTATAAGACTGGTGATATTATTGCATTAACCTCATCGTTGTAGTAAAGCAAGTTTGGACGAGCCTATCTGCTTACAAATTTTATTTAATTATCGTTGCAAAAGCCATCAAAATAATTCATTTGCATCTTCATGGCTGTGTAACAACAGATTATTTGCTATTGCTGAGATTAAAGGTGCCATAACTAATGAATGACTATTTTGGGAACCGTAAAAATATTTCAAAATTTTATATTTTAAATTATTTCGTATGTTTAATTAGAAAAAAAAGCTCCACGATATTATTTATGATTCTTATCAAATTTGTAATAATAGACATAAGTCTTAGCACATCTGTGGTCGTTTGCAACTCTTCTATCAGCTCTCTTTTCCACGTTTAGTTAGGGACTCGGGACCTTGCTTTGAGCAAACTTTTAACACTTTTATCAAGACTCTTTCCACATTCGGTTGAGGTTCCTAATCTCAACCATATTTCCATATAGTCTCAGCTAGCTCATGGTACTCTAGTTGTCGTCTGAAATTCGCCCCGAGAACGAAATTTCTTCAATCTTGAATGAGAACATGTAATGCACAGTCATAATTTCATACTTCTCTAGGAAGGCAGCGGTTGCAATGTTTTTTCTGTGAACAGTTTGTTGCAGTCATTTTACAGATCCTAATATATATATCATATGTCGTTTCTTACTTTGCGGCTATTTTCCACAGTTGCCTTCCATTGTGCGAGCTCTCTGCCACTGACTCAATTAATATATGTTGCCTCAAATCAAACCTGTAGAAGCTGAAACTGCATTCAAATGATTGCTTGTCGACAATCCTATGACGATAAATCATGTAGACCCGCATCATAATATTTTACAAACAAATTCCGGTATCCCTGTCATTATAATTAGATTGAAGTGTTTCATAATTTGTAAGTTGATACAATATAAAATGCTAAACGTCTTTCAAATGATTAAAGAGTCTCGTTGCACACTAATACGAATATATTTCCTTAAACATATATTATTCATGTTGTTTAGGATCTTTAATACAAAGCCCCCGCCAAAAAAAAAAACATGCCAACATTCAAAATAAGGAAAACATTAATTATTCAATAGGATCTCAGACTGCACTGCAACCTATAATTTTCAAATCATTCTTAACCCCAACACTGACCCTAACTAGATAATTACTAATTTTCGTATTTCAAAACGTGCAGTTAAAATTCACAGAGACCAGGGTTAGGGTTAGCAAACTCGCATTACACACAGACATGGCGAACACAATCTGCAGTACCTAACATGGAAATGGTGTTTTTCCTAAATATAACATTTTTTCATTAGTAGCGTGGGGCTTTGTACAAAACATCCGTTTTTGTTTTCATACATTTACATACATTTATCAGACATTTATCAAGTTTTATTAAATACCGAAGACTTAAATAGCTTTCTTTCATAGGTCACCGCGAATATAGAAATGATTCATCGTTCCACATTATTGAAACACTTCTAAATAATTATTATCTGCAAATCTTCACCGGTTGTTATCAAGCGCAATAGCGGAATGTTTCTAAGATGATATATCATCGAATTAATTCAATTCCTCTTTTATATTTTGAAGATATCTGCTTTCCATTGTCTAATTTACCAGTTTCACATTACAAGTAAGTTGAAATTTTCAATATCTATATCTGGCCTATATCCTAACATATTGTCAGATATTGCTGATTTTACCTGTCATGGAAAAACTAATGACTACCGAAAAAAGATACAAATCAGACTAACCATATTTCAATCTATTGAACCATACAAAGATCCTGTTAATTCATGCAAATCTACCGCCCAAACTCCCTTTCGACTGTGATGCTATGCACAGCCGAGATTCCTTTTTTCACTATTTTCACCTATAATGTATAATAGTCACTAGCCCTGTCTAAATAAATAAAACAGCGTTTCATTAGTTAAGGGTTTCATAGTTTTGGGGCCAGTCTAACTTTTAGTAACCATCTGCCAAGCAGTAAAATTGGCGACGCGTTTCAAATTAACTTGTATAGACCCCAAAACGGGAATAATTTACGAATCCAACAAATGGATGCTTTTTAACGTAATTAACGCATCAAGCAACCCACTTAGCAAATTGTAACCTCCTATGTGACTCATTGTTCAAACAATTCGGGAAACGTTTTTGCTTTCTACTCATTCAATTAATTTTAGTCCTTGTGTTCTCACGAGATAAATTATTATAATTTCACAAATCTATTTCGTGAACTACCTGATCCCTCTGTGAGGCAGTAGAAAAAAACACGATATTACACATTAGCTGAATTTATTACGAGTTGAAAATTCTCAAATTCCAAAATTACGCAATAAATCTTCAAACTTCACTCAAATTTTAACATTTTACCACTCGGTATGGTATGATCAACAAAAAGAAACAATTTTTTTGATTACCGCTCTGAAAATCTTAATCAACTATTATTCGATAAAATATAATTAAATTTAAAAATTTTTGGGAACTGAAAAATTTTAAAAAGTAGGAATCATTTTTACGTTTGAGTAATGTGAGATGCATTTTAAAAATTTACCAATTTTAATTTACCTTATTATAGATGTGATAACGACGTAGATTAGCGTAAGGCTAATCATATAATTTTCAATTAGGATTCACTGATTTCTATTTTATTGATAATAAAGGAACGAAATACAGTCAGGCAGGCGTTTCCTTAAATCAGGATCTCACAAATAACTCCATCATGCTCCACGGCAAGATGACCTTTTACCATCCCTTGATTACGAGAATTCGGTTCGGAACGAATAACAGGAAAAACATTTGTGCGATCTTCATATTTAAATCCCATGTTTGGTTTATCTGGATACCATTAAGTGAATGAGTCCGCAGGTGCGACGTCACCAGTCTAAAAAATAATCAGATGGCGTTTATCACAGGATCAAGTATGATTACGGATTTACAGTCATAAATTCCTTATTTCATCAATCAAAATGCGATATATTATTATCGATCCATGCTTGGTCAAATGTAAACGCAAGTATTTCGAGTCTATCATGTGTTATTATGTAAAATCTCTTGTTCCTACCCTGGGCAAGGATTTGTCCAAAACTATTAACTACACAGTTTCTATAAGGATTTGCCCAAAACTATTACACTGCACAGTTCATATATGACAAAACTATAAGTAGTTTAGTGCAAGACGAGTCTTCCGATAGAATTAGATGATTAGGTTGTTGTAAAAAGAATATAAATACCTTCCAATGTACTACGAACCACCAAGTCATACAAAGCGAATACGAAGATCATGCCAACTTTATAGAGTAACAGGGGCAAGCAACGCGAATCAATAGTTTAGGCTAGTGGTAATACACAGGCTTGTCAATAGTAATGCGATGAGACAGCACATTTGTATTTCCCATGGAACTTTAACCATTTAACATGTAACATCAACTTGAATACGTCAGAGCCAACCTTATTCTTTATGCTCTTAATCTTTCATTGTTTTTTACTCTAACCCCCCATATACTTGTAGCTATTATTTAATGTACGGTGGGAATGCGGTATAAATGAATGACATTCCCATGAGAAACTTCCCATGGCATGGAAAGCACATAAAATATGTCTCAGGGATAAGACTGGTGGCAATGCATATCAGTTAAAATATAAGATACCATAATTATCTTGCGTTTCGTGACTGCTCATGCACTATTTTTAAGCTTTATTAAAATGCTGGAATTGCGGCCCCAGTTGTGAACCCGGAGTCAAAAACAGATTAAACACAGAAAAGTATTCGATATACAGTTGTAGATAATAAACTAACCCAATTCGTCTCAAAACATTTTTGACTGTGTTTTACCATCTCACACTCTGCCCATCTCGTAATGTATTTTATATTCCTACATACGATAATAATGAGTATTACTATATGATACTAACCATTGGATCAAAGTGAATTTCTGTCCATATATACGGCCACATCCGTTCTTTTGGAATATTCCTTCTCGAGTAATTCACAATTGCATTGTAAGATTCTTCATCTCGAATCGATCCAACATTTGCCTTACTTTTCTTACAAATATCAACTGCTTTGTTGTAGTCCACGTCATAGTTATTATGTATCACACCGACAAAATAGCAGATATTTCTGACTTTTAATTTGCTGTTTTCTGAAAAGAAATAACTGTATATTAAGAAATATATCGAGTAATGATCCTTAGTTACTTTGGGCAAGCAGCACCCGATACTCTCAAACAATACTTAAATATTTCCAAATCTAAATAGCCGGCTTGGAAGCCAATAACACAATGCGTGTGCTGTCTTATGGTTGTCATTATGCAGAAGCACATCTAATACCATTATTTATTTGCTGACCATATTTATTTGCTGATTCATTATTCATAAACTACAACTTAGATTGAAAAAAGTATTAACCTAAAGCAGTAGTAGGTTTCAATGCTTCTTGAGTCTTTGTTGTTGGTCTGGTGATCTGCCCGGTTCTTTTTGGAAGCTGCTGAGGCTTCTCCATAACAGCAAGTCTTTGTTCAATTCAGAATATCACTGGATGTTAAAGAACATCTGTCATCGACTTGCCCAAACAACAAAACTTTTTAACTTTTCGCAAATTTCTGAGGTTTCTATTTGTTCAGATTTATAATTGACATCTTATTGGCTATATGTAGTGAACTTGGCCAGGCTCACAAAATTTTCTATATTTCTTCAGAAAAATCATGTCATTTTTGCTTGTTTATATAATTTTCTACTCAAATTGCAGTCAAGACAAGCTTATTCGTGCACTATGTTTTTTCGCAATTGTTTAAAAAAATATGACTTCTTCAAATAAAATGATTGGAAGAATGATTTCGCTGCATAAACTGTTCCCTTCAACTTTGTCATGGAATACTTTGTAAATTAATTGTATTTTGTAAGAAATCCCTCCAATTTCAAACTATATAATTTTCATCTACTTTCCCCAAGAAATCCCAAGATCTTACAGATTGTTGACAAATGCTACGAGATCATTGCCATTTTGATATCGCGCTTTCGCGTTCAGTAATTTTCAACTATATTTCTTGAATAAGAAACGCCTCAGGAGTCATATTACGTTGTCAACAAATAATATTAGTAAACAGATTTTACCTTCCTCCATCTTTTCGTTGTCGTTTATCAACTTAATATTCATGTCTTGTATCTTGGCCAAATCTAATAAAGAATAAAATTTAGACGTTCAGAATAAAATATTGAATAATGCAATTTACAATCTTTTTTAAATAGTGTCATAAATAAAGTCCTAGAAGTAAGTACAATGCTTGTTTAAAAATAGTTGTTTAATTAATAAAATAAATATAGAAGACATTTTGATTGCTCTCACCCTTCTTCATCTGTCTCTCGTCTTCTATCAAATTTTTGTTCGTTTCCTGAACCGCATCTAAATCTAATAAAGTCACTATAAGGTAAGAAGCTGCATAAGCAAGTATAGCATCTTTTAAATATACGAAAGCATCAACTGAGTCGCAAAGACATTTGCAATCTGGATGAAATAAATTTCGACAATTTCAAACTTCAAATATCAGGCAACCCTCGACTCTTTGTACCTCAAAAATTTATTTTATGGTGAGTTGAAATTCATAGGTAACAAGTAGATACCAACACATCTTTGCTACTGGATGTATCCTCAATTAATACTGTGATATGCAAGAGAAAAGTGGCGGTAACATCTGTGAAAAGGTAAAACCCAAATGCGCTTTAAAATGTTTCGTGATCTACTTTATTATCAAGTGTTATCTACTTATTCAAATCATTGAGTGATTTTTACTTAGAGTAACATTATAAACCCTCATAGAATCACGCAATTTACCAACCTTTCTTCAAATCAGATATCTCGGAAGATTGATCTCCATTTTTTATTTTAAGTTCATTCAGTTCAATAGATTGCTTTGCATACATTCTTAGTAAATCAATAATTTGTCCAGATTGCTGAAAAGCTTTGTCACGAAGATTGCGAACTTCATCAGATTGTTTCTTGATTTCATTGTTAGCTTTTTGATCTATAAAAAAAAATTAGGTTCAAATTCCCTTTTTTATTAAATAACTTTTGTTCAAAATGAACTTTCATTCAAAGCTATTCCTGTAACATAAATGGCGGCCACATTTAAATACTGCAACCAGATTTCTAATTTAATAATATAAGATCATGTCATCCAATAAACAGAGTGGGAAAGGCGTACCGTCAATTTTTACCTAACATGCTTTTCTCAAATTTATCGAGGTTTTTCCTGTTTTTATCGACGTTATCTTCCAATTGTTTCATTTCAGATTTGATAGTTCCAATATCTGAATAAAATGTAAGAACTATGAAACAATTTCAAGTGTTTCGATGATGCAAATATATGATTGGAAACATTATGAACAGAAAATGATTGTCTAAAAACTGACCCCGTAAGCGGAATGAGTATCAGTATTAGATTATTGAAAAACTGGAGACATATTTACTTACGCACTAAGTTTCTTGCCCTACGCGCAACTATTTCTGACACTGACTAAGCTTTCGCACTAAAGTGCTCTCGGTTGCCTAGCAATCAAGCTGCGTTGCGTTTGATATTATCTAGTTTTAAAACCGATTAACACATATTAGGACTATGGGCATTTTTCAAAATACCTTTATTTTAGAAATAGAGCGCGATCGATTTAAGAAAGGCATACTTCTGAAAAAAACGAAGCAACTCCCTTTTCAGTAATGGCTTAGTGTTTTTAGAGAAGTGACATATTTTATTCAGACACAAAGTAGCCTTATCAGAAGTGGCTTTGCGTTTTCATTACGGTATATCCCTAATGATGAATATAGCCCATTCAAAAAAGACGAACTTTGTTTAGCTGGCATATAAGACATACATTCTTGGAAATATTCGCTACTCTTTGGTATTATATGAATTTCTCCGAGTGTGGCAATCCTGAGATTATAGTCTACTGCGAACCTATATTTTAATCTTCTTGTACCCTCAGATTCTCAGGAACCATTATATCAACCAGTTAGTTGCCTTCATGTGGGCTGTACTGATAAAATAGTTTCTATATCGTTGCTTTTATGCTTGAGAATTGACGGCATTCGGATATTTATGGAAGCATAGGCGAAGTTACGTCGTGACGCGGTTTCGGATCTAAATCGGATTAGCGGTTTTGCGTGACTTTCGTTACATGATAGACAATGACATCGCAGATTTAATTTAGGTTTTTGTAATATTCTATTTTTAAAGAAATTGCAAAGAATTTTAAAATATAAGTTTACATATGCTATTGAAATCTACAGTTAAGTTAGCTGAATTTAACAGCAATTAAAAAGTGAACTCAATTATTTTATTTAAAACTTTGGCAAGGCTAAAAAAAGATAAGCGTAAAATTACCCAAACTTTGTTGTAATTTTTTAGCAAAATTATTTTTCGTAAACATGAAATTCAAAACTACAAAGGGAAGAACATTGTTAAGCAAGCCGATATGAAAATAAATAGCTTGGTATACAATCCCCTTCCGATTATTATTACCCCAATTATAACACGCTCAATATTAAAATGGAATTATTGGACACGTAGTGGACATAACGATCGTTTCAATATTATGTTGTTGTTGTTGTTGTTCTTGTTCTTTGACACGTTTTCAAAAAGTCGCTTTTCTCTTCGAATACTGGACCAATTGCTTTGAAATTTTCAGTGGTTAAAGATAAAAATTTTCTCCAGAAGGCTATTACTTTTTTTTTTGCTATGACGTCATCAAAATTATGTGACTCTACGTGTCCATATATTTGAGCATAGCTCTCTTGTTATCACAAGTTTACACAATTTATAAAAACCATAAATCTTCTGTTATTTATCTATCTTGACGCATTTGTACCAAAAATTGATTTTCAACTAAAACACTGTCTATATCTGCTATAACGGATTTATCTTGGTAGATTTTGCTTAGGAATCTACTGGCTTACCGTTAGAATAATTGCAAATTTTCCAAAACAAGGTCTCGAACCCTCAACTACAAGTGGAATAAGAACTAATGGAAGGTTACAAGTTTTCTGTCCCAATTCCCAAACTAACAGTTGGAAGATTACTGATAGAAGATGTGCAAGTTTGCTCAAAGCAAAGTAATCATGCATACTAAATAAACTTCTTACTGTGAGAACCACTTTATCTATTGATATTTCACAATTCTCAAAGATGAGTCTCATTGATTTACTTCAGATTGCATGTATATGTTTACCATAACACTTTACACTTCAAACTACTCTCAGAGAAATGAGTCATCTTTATTTCTGAATTTTTGTGTCACCATATTTCTGTATAGTCTCAGTAGCTAGCCCATGGCGCTTGAGTTGTCGACAGAAAGATTGTTTTAATACAAAATTCTGAGATTTTCTCAGTCCTGAGTGAGTACATGTAATGTACCGTCTTAACTTTATACTTTTAACAAGACAGTGATTGCAATATCCTTTTCTATCACCAGTTTGTTTCAGCCATTTTTACAGCTCAATTAAACATGTCACTTTATATTTTGTTATTTTCCACGTCGCCCTAGTTATTGTATTAGTCCGGCAGAATCGGGCCTTAACATTGTTTTGGGACATAAAGTTTTTTTTATTGTTTAGATATAAAGTATATGACATATATAATGATACCCAGGTGGGTGTGGAGTATATAATGTTGAGCAATTTTTTTTAAGTGGATTTAAAGTATTCGGTCCAAGATGACGCACATCCTGAACCCCCATCTGGTAAGCATACAATATTCAGGTTGTGCGCCATCTTGGTACGAATACTTCATGAGCGCCCTTTTGTTAAAAACAATTATTTCATAACTACATGGTTTAGTTTTGCATACATAGTAACATTGAATCTCCTTACAATGTCAGAAATTCAATTTTAGTAGAATAAATGGTAGTTTATTTCGCTAATACAAGCCAAGATCCATCGACAGTATCTAGCCACTTTCTATTGCGCTCTTCAAACTACATTTGCGTTGCCGCGCGCATTTCGTTTTCCTAGTTTAAGCTTAGGGACTTGGGAAATATTTTATTAGTTGAATTGGATTGGAATATTTGACCTCGTCTTTCACTCCGAACAAGGAACAATTAAGGCCATGTAAAACCATCCACTGGTATCTAAAGATGTGTAACGTGTTTTCTTTTGGGATAACCGCAACCTTTCAGAGCTACATTGATTTTGGCAAAATTAATATATCCTTGTGGAGATAGAAGGTATGCGTATGCGAAACCGAGATGTGCACCTGTTATGCCAACATAGTTGAGTCAAACGTTTTGAATACTAGTACATCACACACATTTTCCTGCGTGCTTCGGTTGTACGTAGTAACGCGCACATTTTTGTGCACATGCATCAAATTCCACTTGATTATTGAGCTATAGGTTTTTGACGAGTTTTTGTGTATGATTCCATTCCATAGAATTTGTATGCTGTTCTAAAGAATATTAGTTTCAGCTTTTTCATTCATTCAAACCGCGTGTTGAAAGTAAGTTTTGTAATATTGCGTGTTGGTTTCCAACATCCTTAAATCGGTGATGCCAGTAAATCTTTAATACAAAAAGATCAGTAACATCTGCAATAAAAACAGCAGTACCCACTCAAATGACAGCTGGGGGATGGATACTCTTAGTATCTGGTCCATCGCGTGCCTCTTAAAGTCTTACCAGTTTACATAAGTGCCAATTGGTATCTGCGCTCAGCCTGAGAAAAAAAGTTTCGGACTGCAGTTGGCGTGACGAAATGTTTTCAAAGTTATATTCTACAATAAGATTATTTGATTGCATACTACTGAAAGTTCCGCCTCATATGTCTTTTCCCATTGCATTATTCCTTTACTGATATTCGATAATATGACGCTCATCTGACATAGTTCTTAAAGTGTGTAGATGGGTATAATCTTTTCCACGCTGTTCGGATGGGAATGCGCGAATATATATAAGAATTGCTAATATTGGTTTGCAATGCGATGAAATTCCATCTTGGCATTTCTGCTTCTCGCAATTGCTGCGTATACTTATCGGGGAAGTTCTATGGCGTGGTTATCAAATGAGAAAAAAAAACATGGGAGTATTTTTCTACTTCTCTACTACTATCAAACCTTGACATTTTGTGAAACCTTTTTTCCATGCAACCTTTTTTCAAAACATCCCCAACAACCACAATTAATTCTGTTATTAAACTTCCGAAACAAACACATAAAATCATCAACAGATGCAATATCACCAAGTAGATATTGCTGAATTGATCTTTAATTTACCATTTTTCATTTTCATTTTTCAATTCTTTTTGGTAAACCTGTTATCTATCGTAAATACAGCACATTTGACAATGTTGTAGTGTGACTTTTTTGGCCTCACATTTTTGATATTTGTAGTTGGGGCTCTTGGGGCTCTGTCAAACAAAGTTACATACAAAATATTGGTTGTAAATTGCAAAAACATGATCATGTTGTTGGAATAACTTGGCATTTTACCACCCGTATATCATTCATTGTTGAGAATATTGATAAAGTCATAAAATTTAAAAATCCGTTTTCATGAAATTTTTGTTGCAGCTGAATTCCAGGGACAGCATGACAACAGGCAAGAGAAGCATGGTCGCCTTTTTTTTAGCTTATGACAGGGTTTCTTAATAGGGGACCCCGTCCTCCTTGGAGGCCGCTGATCGGTTATCTGGGAGCACGAACAAACAGATGGAAATGCGAATATATAATAACATATACATAATAATATAATGTTTTTTTTATAGAAGAGAAGAAGTAAAAGTGTTGAGAGTCTTTGGTAGTATGAAAAGCATTGGCATGGAACATAAGAATGAACTACATTCTTTCCCAGGGATATACTATAAAATGTAGCAATTTTCTCATTCTTGTTTTGTGATATCATTATCTTTCACTGCGTCGTCGTGATCATCCCGCTGCATAACAATTCTCGCTAACAAATAATTGACTGTTCTCCACCGGGTGTATATCCACTTGAACCACTGGCGACTGCATTACCAGGCTTGTATTGTTAATCACAACAAAAACGAGTATTTTGAATAGTACTCTTTATTTTACGCGTATGTTTCGACAGTATTTTCATATACTGTATATGGGTCGCGACCCAAAGCTGGGCTCAACAAATACCTAAAAGTTATTGATTTTATTTCCTAGTAAATTTGGTGCTTGCGTAGTTTGTGCACCAAGATTGTGCACAACCTGAACATAGTATTGCAACAGGTTATGGTTCAGGTTGTGCGTCATTATGATGCACAGGTTTGACGAGAAACACTGTTACAAATATCGAGCCGTAAAAAAAATTGCTCAAGGCTGCAAACTCCACACACATGTAGAAATGATGGGCAATGACCCCAAGATGAATAATCACAGATAAAAAAAACTTTATGTCTGAAATCAAACTTGGGCCAAAAAGGTCCCCTTATCTGCAGGACTATATGTCAATTTTGAATAATTATATTGCTTTGACTTTTAACTACATGAATAAATCAAACTGCAAAAGTATGTGATACGTTTGCTACCTACTGAGTTTTAGGTGCGCCCGAAGTATGCGCACCAAGATGTCGCACAGACTGAATCCTAACCTGGTACACAACATGAGTTCAGGTTGTGCGCCATCTTGGTGCGCATACCTCAGAAGGTTCGAGTTTTGCAACCATTTTCCACTTTGCCAAGGTAGTTATTATATGTCGTATTTGATAGAAAAAGTTGCCTTAGATTTTGCGGGCTCTCTTTCACTGATCTAATTATTATATGCCGCCTAAAATCAAATGGTTGCTTGTCGAGAATCTCATTCAGATTGATTGGACCCGCAATATAAAATTTTACGATCCACGTTAACTATCGCTGTGATTAGATATTGAACTGTTCCATACTTCCATATTAGGTGTTACAATATAAAACTCTTAAGTCTTTTAAATGATTCAAGAGTCTTTCTACACACAAGAACCAACATATTTTTGTGGCAAGTTAAGTCGCTATCATAACAGTCGCTGTTTTAATGCGGTCGCCATTATGACAGTCGCTTACTTGATTACGTCGCTATTATGAAGTCGCGATTATGACAGTCGCTGTTTTGACAGTCGCTATTTGGAACCCGAGCTGCCCAAGGTAGTAGCTCGAGCTTCATTTAGTTTTTTCTATTATTACCGAAATCCTAGCCATGTCTGTGATGTCTTTGAACTTCCGATATCTCATTTATCACCATTCTTATGTGTATTACGTTGCAGGTAATATTAACTAGTCTTGTCTTATTAGAAAAAATGACTTTAGAATAAAGCAGAGTTACGGTTTCCATCGTATCGATGTCCGTATAACTTATGGTAAACATTTGCCAAGCTGTAGAATTGGCGACGCGTTTCAAATTAACTAGGATAGACGATCTGAAACTTTGGCCGAATTAATTTCCGGATTCAACGAACAGATACATTTTAAAACTTTAGCCAGTTGTACAAAGAGGGGTAATACCCTAAACTCAAGTGCCCCACGTCACCAAAAGCCGTTTCCTAATAACCAGATTAAAAAAAAGTAATTAACGCATCAAGTAACCCCATCAGCAAATTTCAACTTTATAAAAATGTTTTCAGCTATCTGCTTATTCACCTAATTCTAGTCTAAATCTAGTCCTTGTTTTTTCACGATATAAATTATCCTCGTTCCCGAACCTATTTCGTGATCAACCTGATCCGTCCGAGAATAAGTATCAAAAAAAAATATTACGCGCCAGCTGAAATTATTACAAGTTAAAATTTCTCAAATTTTCAAAATTACGCAAATAAATCTACAAACTTTACTCAATTTGAAACATTTCACCACTCGGTATAGTAAGATCAGCAAAAACGTACAATTTTTTAAATTACACTATGAAAATCTCAATCAAATATTATTTAATAAAATATACCTTAAAATAAAATGTTTGCAGAACTGAAAAATTTCAAAAAGTAAACCATTTTTTATTCAACCTTATTTTAGCTGTGATGCCGGCATTGATCACGGTGAGGCTGATCGTATAAATTTCAATCATGATCCAATGATTCATATTTTATTGCTAATAAAGGAACAAAATACAACCAGATAAACATTTCATTATATCAGGATCTCACAAATAACTCCATGACGCTCCCAGGTAGGAGGACCATTCCCCATCCCTTGATTATAATTCGGGTCTACTTTAACATAGAGATAAACATTTGTGCGATCTTTATATTTGATCCCCGTGTTCGGATTATTTGGATACCATTCAATGAATGGGTCTTCAGATGTGACGTCACCGATCTGAAATGGAAAGCATTAGATAGCGTTTATCACGAGATCATGCTTGATCACACATTTAATTTATTGTCTTGAGTTACCTATGTCGTCAATCAAAATGCGATATTATATTACCGATATATGCTTGGTCAAATGTGAACGCAAGTTTTCCTAGTCTCTCATTTGTTATCATGTAAAGCAGGGGTCGGCAACCTTTTGTCGCTCGCGGGACAAATAGGGGTTGCAAGTCATTGGCGGGCCGCACATATTTTTAGAAAGTTGAAAACCGAACGGATGATACTTTTTATAATAAAAATGAAGCAGTGATACATCTCTCGAATAGAATATATATTTATTTCCTAATTGCATTGCATTTTCGGCGCCAATGAACCTCTTGCACTTAGCATCAACTTTTCTGCGTTTTGTTGCTATTTGTCTAATTATGTTCTAATTATAAGCTCATTAAACGAGTATGAGTGAATTTTATACTTGTTGGAATATAATATAGTTTAGTCTGCACGCGTTTCACAATGAATTGCGTAACGTGAAAAATATAATCGTCAAAACAACTTTTTTGTTACTACAATTCAGTGAAGCGTCGCGGGCCGGATTATGTTACTCCGCGGGCCGGATCACTAGTTTAGGCATCAGTGCAAAAGTATGAGAGTTACGCATGTTAAATAATCAATTAGGTCATATTCTTGCACTGATTGTTTGAATATGCATGTAACTGCTTTTTTGGTATTGTTTTACTATATATGTTTGAAGAAGTCTGACCTTGGTCAGACGAAACGTTTTATAAAAATATATTTGTGTTAGAGTGCAGCAAGGCTCTTGAATCCCTTAGACCAGGGGTGCACAACTCAAATGAGGATACGTGCCAATTTTTTTAAAATAATCTTGTCGGTGGCCACGCATTAATGTATATCATAAATATTTTTTTTTACAAAAAGGTTCGCGTGCCACGTTTGAGCGTAAGGCGGGCCAAATTTGGCACGCGTGCCTCGTGTTGTGCACCCCTGCCTTAGAATAATAAATAAATTTACAAAAATATTCCGAGTAAATTTCCCGGAATCAGAAAAAGGTGAAACGCCAACAGTTTTCGAAATACCGTTTGCACAGTTGTAGATAATGAACTGTTGCTTCAAAATCTTTGGCCGTGTTTCTGTCCACACTCTATTTATCTTGTATTATATTTTTACATGAAAGAATTTTTAGCATAATCATATGGTACTAACCATAGGATCAAACTTAATTCCTGTCCATATGTTAATCCACGTCTTTCCCGTTGGTACATTGCTACTCAAATATTTCATAATCGCATTGTAAGATTCTTTATCCCAGGTCAAACCAACATCTGCGTTACGTTTTTTACAAATATCAACTGCATTGTCGTAGTTGACATCCCTTTTATCATGTATCACAGCAAAATAACAGATATTTCCAATCTTTAATTTGCAGTTTTCTGAAATGGAATAAATGTATATTTAGAAATATGGTCAATCGTTGGTTTGGGCAAGAAGCACCAGGTACATACAACCAATACTTCAATATTTTTAAATCAAACTTGCAGGCTTGAAAAAAGGCAATAAAGCCAATAACACAATGCGTATGTTGTTTTGTGGTTGTTATTATGCAAAAACAATAACATTCAACACTTGCTGACATTACTCGACTTGGGCTCCATCGAATTTAGAAATATCGTTTTATTTTATAATAACTTTAAAGTGTATTGATTATTCATAAAATATTCCTAAACTACAACTTGGATTGAATAAAGTATTCACCTGGATCAGGCGATGGTTTCATTGTTGTTGAAGTAGGTCTAGTTATCTGCTCGAATATTTTTGGAAGTATTTGAGGCTTATCCGTAACATCTAGTTTTTGTTCAAGCCGGGATATTGCTAAATGATATTATAAATATCACACATAATCTATTTACTTTTTGCTGATACAATAAAAACTCAGCCACGCATTTCTTTACACATTTCTGGCGTTTTTAATAGTTGGAGTATAGAGTTGAAAATAATCGAACACGTGTACTAATCTTAAACAGGCTCACTATAGTTCTTGCAGTCATTTGGGAAAATATTGTCATTGTTTTTGTAAGTTCATATTACAGTCAGAATAAGCTTATTCGCTCTCTGTGTTTTGTATTTCTCGAAATATCCCATCTTCAAATAAAGTGATTGGAATAATGCTTTCGCGTCATAAACTGTTCAGCAACTTTGCCATGAAATATTTCCAATTTCATACTTTATATTACTTATTTACTGACAGACACGTAATCCCAAGATTTTAGAGATTGTTAACAAATGCTACGAATAGCATTGTCATTTTTTGATAAAGCGGTTCCTCGGTTTTCAATATATTGCTCGAATACGTACAACCTTTAATAAAAGTTCCATGAAAAACTTATTATGCTGTCAACAAAAAATATTAGGGAACATATTCTACCTTCTTCCATCTTTTCGTTGTCGTTTATCAACTTAATATTCATGTATCGCATCGCGACCAAATCTAATAAAGAATAACATTTAGACGTTCAGAATGAGGTATACGCACTTTTAACTTTCCTCTTTAAATATTGTCTCTGACAACAGCAGTTTGAAAATTTCTTTGTCATAGTACTTACTCGAATGCAGGATATGCATAAAATTCATAGAAGTGCAATGCACGTGTAAAAATAGTTGGATGAAATAGAATAGAATATATTCTAATTGCTCTCACCTTTCTTCATCTGTGTTGTCATCAATCAATTTTTCATTCATTCCTTGAACTCCAGCTAAATCTGACAAAAACATTATAATGTAAGAAGCTAGATAAGCAAGTGTAGCGTCTTTTGAATATACGGAAGCATTAATTGAGTCGCAATGGCATTTGAAGTCTGGATTATTAAATAAATCGAGATAACTTCAGTGTTCAACTCTCGACCGACTCCGAATCTTCTGACCTCGAAACTTTTCTATTATGGTGAGTTGGAATTTATAGGCAACAAGTAAATACTAACACAATATTTGTACTGGATGTGGATGTATCTTCAATTAATATTGTGATATTAAAGAGAAAAGTGGCGGTAACATCCCTGAAATGGTAAAACCTGAAAAGAATTCAAAATGTTTCGTGATCAATTTTATTTTCAAGTGTTGGCTACTTATTCAAATTATTGAGTAGTTCTCACTAATAGAGATATTTTATTTTAAACCCTCATCACATCATGCAATTCACCAACCTTTCTTCAGAACAGATATTTCGGTAAATTGTTCCACATTTTCCATTTTAAGTTCATTCAGTTCAATAGATTGCTTTGCAAATCTTCTTACTAAATCATAAATTTGTTCAGATTGCAGAAGTACTTTGTCACGAAGATTGCGAATTTCATTAGATTGTGTCTGAATTTCATTGTTTGTTTTTTGATCTGCGGAAAACATTAGGTTCAAATTACTTTTTTATGAAGAAACTATTTTGTTCAAAATAAACTTTCAATATTTAAAGCAATTTCTGTAAGACCTTAAAGGCGTCACATTTCAATGCTGAAACCAGATTTAAACTCAATATGAGATCATGTCTTCCAATAAACAGAGTGAGAATGGCGTACAGTCAACTCTTACCTAACATGCTCTTCTCCAATTGATCGAGGTTTTTCCTGTTTCCGTCGACGTTATCTTCCAATTGTTTCAGTTCTGACTTGATAGTTCCAATATCTGAACAAAATGTAAGAAATATGAAACGATTTCAAGTGTTCCAATGATACAAATATTTGATTCATACATTATTAACATTATGCAAAATTGATCCCGCAATAAAAAATATAATTAATTAGCTACAATTTCAGCAAACAGCAAATGAACGCACAATCTCCGGCGGGAAAAGTATCGGTTAACAATATTTCATGCTCCTTTTTGAATTTGACTTTGATGTTGAGTCGCAATACCTGTTGTTATGATGGTTTCAGTGGGAATTGGAGATATATATAGTATAGTATGATAGAGTAGTCAAATTCATGGGCTTTCGAGGGCCGCAACCTTATTTTAGAAATTGTGCAAAGGGCCGCAAATAGTTTTTGCTATATTTTGATAATGTATACTTTAAGCATATTTTTAGATAGGTGTAGTTTGTGACATATATTGTGGTGCAATTAAACAGCCGAATAAAGTTTTGCTGTTTTCTTAAATTTGCATTTACATATTAATTTCTGCATTTCAGTATTATTGCAATTTACCGCATTTATTACAATAAATTATAAATTTTTATGTACAACTATCCAAAACATTTTTGATAAGGTGAGAATAGTACATAAACTAAAAAGGACCTACCTACAATATACAAAAATACTACAGAATACTTTGAAAGGTTCAAAAATGTATTTCATTTAGATAAAAAAGAAACTTACTAAATATCACAATATTACCATTGTAAGTTCTCTGGGCCCGCATGTGACCCGCGGTCCGCGAGTTTGCCACCCCTGGCTAACAGACACTCATGACTTCTCATGAATAGGCGTGATGTATCCAATCAATGAGGAACAACATCTGTGATATGGTGAGATAGCTTTGCCTTCAAGCATATTAAACAGTGAATAAACCACTTGCCTAAAATGTTCCTTGATACCAAGGGAAGCCAATCGGCAGTATTTCCAGATTGCGCCGCATTCTTAGATTTGCACGTAATCGGAAACTCTTTGTTATGCAGATGTACATCAATGTTGAAACTTGGTCTGTTCCATCCTACAGCAACCGGATCACATTGTGCAATCTGGCAACCCGGCTTGGGAGAGCAGTGAAACACTGTTTCATCTTGACACCAGGATGAATCGATGACGCAGATTAAGATATTAATAATTAAGATTTTCATCTCTGGGTTTCAGTGTAGTTAAGTAGGTACTGAATGAAGAAAAGTTTTTAATTTGTTCATTGGAAAATTCTAATGTGAAATAAACTTTCCTCATTGTGCAGTGTAAATTCTAGAACAATATTGTGGAAACTAGAAAACTTATGTAGGAATGACATTGTTTAGAAATGATATAACTCTTTTGAAAAGACACAACCTTTTAAGAAAAAAAAGACATTTTCAAAAGAATCACATTTCCTATGGATAGGATATAGACTTTAAAGAAGCGGTGTATCATTTTAAAATGTGCACGACCTCAGTCATAAGCTCAGAGAACAATTTAGGAAGGATCCGCTACCACTGCTCTGACGTGGTAATGCGTAGAAATACAGATTATTTGGCCACTGTCAAATTTTTCGATTATGAGAAATTTCAATGTCGTACTATATTGTAATATGAAAGTATATTTCAGTGTGTTTCGCTTTTCAGATTGATAGAATAACTCTACTTTCTTTGAGTCCTTCTTACAAAACTATATAACTGGTATTTAATGTCGGTGCATAATATATCTCTTTACATAATAGTAAATTCGTAAAAAAGTTATTCTTCAGCACGCTGTAACTAATTTCTCAACCAGTTGCCCCATACAATCGATATCAAAATTTCCTAATTAGGCTTCATCGCGTTCTTTCGAAAAATATACACATTCGACGGTACTACCGTATATATACACATTCGAATATATAAGCATTCACATTGTGGTTTGTCTTGACGTTGTTTCAGATCAATCAGATAATCGATATTGCGCGACCTTTACTATGTCATGACTTAGACAATGACATCGCAGACATAATATTAGTTTGTCGCGATATTCTATTTTGATAAAATCGCAATGAATTGCAAATAGATATCTTTGCAAATACTACATAGTTTAAAAGAAGTAGAAAATTTACGCTTAATCACATGTAATTAAAAAGCAATCGTATTTTGTTTAGGATTACAATATTACATTGCCATTAAAAGTCAGCTATAAAATTGCCTAAACTACCCGATACTTTATCAACAACTCAAGTTCAATCATTTGAAGAATTGAACGATATCAAAAGCGCAAAACAACTAATGCAAAATAATGCTAGTATCGCATACAGTTTTCTTTCAAACTCAGATTCTTGCGAACTATTCCAAAAACCAGTCAGTTGTCTTCATATAGTCAATATTAAACTATACTGATAATATAGTGTCTATGGCGTTGCTTTTATGCTTAAAAGTTTACCGCATTCGGCTATATATAAAAGCATACGCTCGTTACGTCGTGACAGTTTCAGATCTTAATCGAATTAGCGCTGTGGCGCGATTGGATAAACAATGACATCGCAGAATTAATTTGAGTTTATCTCAATATTATATTTTTAAAAAATCGCAATAAATTTTAAAATATAAGTTGACAAATGCTATTAAAATCGACAGTAAAGTTGGGTGAATTTAATAGTAATAACGTAATTAAAAAATGAACACAAATAGTTTATGACTTTGCAAATTCTTTTAAAAGATAAGCCCAAATTTACACAAAGTTTGCTCAATATACTCAATATACAAACAGATAAATTATTGCAACTTTACGCGAATTATAAAAAGATAAATCTTCTGTTCGACAATCTTAAAGCATTTGTACAAAATAATATTTTTAAACTAAAAGACTGGCTATAACGTGCAAGGAAGTGCAATGAATTAATTTAAAAACTAATATGCATGAAAAAAGGGCTTGAAATCCAAAACCATTGGATGTATCTTAGTAGATTTTGCTTGAGATTCAACTGAAAGAACCCATAACCACAATTAAAAGTGGAAAGAGTACTAATAAATGGGTTGCAAGTTTGTTCAAAGCAAGGTCCCAAGTTTAAAAATTTGGTGAGGTCGGCAATTTCGAAGTTGTGTGTCGGTCCATGAACATTTTTTTACTGGGTCAAATACATTGTTACTTGGGGTTCATTAAACTGACCCACTCATTTACCAACTCTTTGTTTTTATACTTAACTTTGAGGTGTATTAAATTGATTCGTTATGAAAAATTTCCGATCTTCCCAAAAACATAGTGAATTACACATACTTGCACAAAGCTTTAATCATATCTTTGTCAAATTGTGAAACTGAACTCCGGCGGGACGGACAAAATAAGAGGTTAAAAATCTGGTCAGAAACGATGCCAATTGCATCTGATCACAACGGTTTTAATTTATTCAAATTTTTCTGCTATTTGTCTTTCCATTCTTGTATATTTCAATGTAGAGCGATCAGAGAGCTAGACTTGACTATGTTGGTATCTAACTATGTTGGTAATGTATCCAAATATCACACACCACATCACTCAGGCTGTTATAGATTCTGGCCTTTTCATAACCAGTAGTCATTGGTTACCAGATTTCTATGTTTTGGGTGAGGTTGTAGGCAATGAGATTGAACTTTGACCTGTGAACCTCTTTAACAATAAGACTTACATTCATGTCATTTATCTGCCTTTTGCAAGTTGTGACGCGAGTCTGCTACGTCTTTTAGATTTGTGCATTGATTTCTAGGAAAAGGGAAATATGAACGTTAATATTTACTGTACACTACAAACAAAGCAAATAAATTAAATATCCTAGCTAGAGATGGGCAAATCCAAATAAATGAATATTTTGAAAATTGGGAAAATAATTTGGAATCACATATTCCCTATTACTTTGTGTGTTCAATATGTTATGGAGAATAATTTCAAATATTTTGAATGATTCGAATTTTCAAATTTTTATTTAGCACATAAGTGGTTGTTTGCAACACTTCTATCGTACTCTATTTAGTTTCAGTTGTAGGCTTTTGCTCTGAGCAAACTTAAAACAGTTCTATCAGTACCCGCTCCAGTTTTAGTTCTGTAATCGGGACCTTGCTCAGCAAACATGCAACCTTTCTATCAGTACTCTTTCCACTTAGTTGTGGGCTCAGAACCTTGCTTTGAGCAAACTTGCAACTCTTCTATCAGTAATGTCTCGACTAGTTGATAGCTTGGGTCCTTGCTTTGAGCACACTTGCAAGACTTCCATAAGTCCTCTCTCCATCTTGAATTACGGCTCCGCGCCTGCTTTGAGCCAACTTGTAACCTTCTATTAGTACTCTTTCCACTTTTAGTTAAGGGTACGTGCACAAATACGAACAAAAAACGTACTTGTCTTCTGAATTCAGTTATTTTTGTTTGAAGTCTAATTCTTCCTTTGTTAGAGTTTGATGTCCTCCATGCTCCAATTTTTCGAGTCGGGGTCGTAGGAGTGACGGACGGGATAACGGTTCTAATATAACGGCAGATCTACTTCTTGCTTTAAAATACTACGCCACTTGTTTGAACTTTTTCTACTAGAAGCGAAAAATAAAAATCGGACTGTAATTTTGATTCAATGTTCACAGAGCTCAATATATCATATGTCGCTTTATATTTCGAAGTTATTTTCACACTGCCCCATTTATCTTATATCACCCATAATTTTAATTAATGAGATTGCTTTGTCTATCAACTACACGAATAATCGAACTGCAAACGTATGTGTTGCGTATACTGCCTACTCAATTTTGCAAACATTTCCTCTTTGCCCAGGTAGGTATTATATATCGTATTTGAAACAACAAGTTGCCATATATTTTGTAAGCTCTTTCTACGGACTCAATTTTTATACGTCGCATCCAATCAAACATCTAGAAGCTGAATCTGCATTCAAATCGTTGCTTGTCGAGAATTTAAGTTGAATTTTTAGACCCGCATACTTCACTACCCATGTCATTAGATATTGAACTGTTACATAATTTTTAAGCTGATACAATACAAAAGTCTTACGTTTTTAAAGTGGTTCAAGAGTCTTACTGCACACTAGGATAAATATATTTCTGTGATTCTTCGTCTGAGCAAGGTCAGACTTCCCCAGACATTATTTATTCAAATAAAAAAAAAGAGAACTTGGTATATTTTTTGGAACTTTTGTACAAAGCACAAAGCCCCACTAAAAAGACTGCAAATAAGAAAATTAGTAATTATTCAGTTAGGATTAGGGCCAAGGTTAGGAATGCAGACTGCACTTGAAATTCAAATTTTCAATTCATTCCTAACCAGAATAATTACTACTTTTCGTAATTTAAGTCATATCGGTGGTGTTTTTCTCTAATCTCACATTTCTGCTTTGGCGACGAGGGCTTTGTGCAAAACATCCGTGTTTTGTTTTCATATGTAAGACATTTATCAATTTTTATTCAATAGCGACAACCCCTCACCACAACTAGATTTCTTTCACAGTAGCATAGCCGATATTCATTTTTTCGGTATTTTCACCAATATTAAATAATAGAATCTAGCCCTGTCTAAGTAAACAAAACGGCGTTTAGAATGAGTCTGAGCTCCTTTTTTTGTTTTATCGTTTTGGGGCCAGTAGAACTTTTGGTAACCATTTGTCAAGTAGCAAAACTGGCGACGGGTTTCAAATTAACTTGTATAGACGATCTGACACCACGAAATAATTTATGATTCAGCGAAGGGATGCTTTTTAACTTAATTAACGCATCAATCAACCCACTAATAAAGTTTTAACCTCTTAAGTGAGTACTCATTGTTCAAACAATTCGGTAAACATTTTCATCTTTCTGCTCATTCAAGTAATTCCAGTCCTTGTGTTCTCACAAGATAAATTATCCTAATTTCACAAACCTATTTCGTGATCAACATGATCCCTCTGAAAAACAGAAGCAGAAAAGACAAAGATATTGCACATAAGCTGAATTTATTATGAGTTGAAATTTCTCAAATTCCAAAATTACGCAAATAAATCTTCAAACTTTACTCAAACTAGAGTTTTGTCCACTCAGTATAATAAGATCAACGAAAGAAACAATTTTTTTGAATTAAACCTATGAAAATCCCCCGATAAAATAAGATATTGAATAAATTGTTAGAAAATTTCAAAAAGTAGGAATAATTTTTACGTTTAGATAATTTTAATATTAACAGTTTTAAAAATTACCAAATTTTAATTTACCTTAATATAGCTGTGATAACGACAGCAATCAGTGTGGATAAATTCAACTAGGATTCAATGATTTCTATTTTAGTGATAATAAAGAAACAAAATACAGCCATACAGACATTATATCAGGATCTCACAAAGAACTCCATGACGCTCATAGGTAGGATCCCTATTCGCCATACCTTGATCACAATCGTTCGAGGCTGCATTAACTTCGAGATAAACATTTGTGCGATCTTTATTTATAATTCCCGTTTTTGGGTTACCTGGATACCATTTAAGGAGTGAATCTGCAGGTGTGACGTCACCAGTCTGAAATGAAAAGCATTAGAGTTTATCACAAGATCATGCTCGATCAAACATTTAATTTATTGCCTTGGATTACCTATTTCGTCAATCAAAATACGATATATTATTATCGATCCATGCTTGGTCAAATGTGAACGCAAGTTTTTCTAGTCTTTCATTTGTTATCATGTAAAGCTTCATGCTCATGCGCTTGGTGAAGATTTGTCCAAAACTGTTACACTGCATAGTTCCTAAATGACTAAACTCTGGGCAGTTCAGTGCAAAACGAATCTTCTGACTTCTAATGTACGACGAAGCAGCAAGTCAGACAAAGCTAATGCAAAAATCATGTCAAGTTTTTGGAGAAACAAGGTCGAGCAACGCGAATCCATAGTTTAGGCTAGTGGTAATATAAAGCTTGTTTATAGGAATGGGATGAGACAGCACATTCGTATTTTACATGGGACATTAACCATGTCATAACTTGATTACGTCATAACTTGATTACGTGAGTTAATCTTGGGGTTTATGCTTTCTAACCTTTCAATGTTTTTATTTTTCCTTTTCGTCATATACTTTATGCATATTTAAACAATAAATAATCAATAAAACCATACTCTTTCACCTATTGTTGAAATATGAACGTAGCTGCTTTTCTTGTTATTGTTTTACTATGTATGTCTGAAGAAGTCTGTCTCTGGTCAGACGAAATGGTATAGAAATATATTTGTGTTAGTGTGCAGCAATACTCTTGAACCACTTAGAATAATAAATAAATTTGCAAAAAATTTCCAAGTAAATTTCCCGGAATCAGAAAAAAAGGTGAAATGTAAACAGTAGTCGAGATACCGTCTGCACAGTTGTAGATAATGAACTAAACCAAGTTTCCCTAAAATCTTTGGCCGTGTTTCTGTCCACACTCTTTTTATCTTGTATTAAATTTTTACACGAAAGAATTTTTAGCATAATCATATGGTACTAACCATAGGATCAAACTTAATTCCTGTCCATATTCTAAACCACGTCCTTCCTTTTGGAATATTCCTTCTTAAGTCATTCATAATCACGTTGTAAGATTCTTTATCTCGAATCAAACCAACATCTGCGTTACGTTTCTTACAAATATTAACTGCTTTGTTGTAGACGACATCATGTATCACAGCGAAATAACAGATATTTCCAACTTTCAATTTGCAGTTTCCTGAAATGTATCAACAATTTATTTTAAATTCAAAATCAAACGAGTAATATTTGTTAATAAATCGTTGCTACAAATATGAATCAAAAGGACTTCTAACAATATTTCAATATATTCAAATCTAATAAAATAAGTCGATTCAACTGGTCGTATTTGGTAATGCAATTAAGTCTATCATATATTGCTCATGTTCTTCCTGAATTAAATAATTGAAAATAATGTCATATTTGATAAACGATATAATGCCAATGATTCATCAAATATTCATAAACTACAACTTAGATTGGATAAAGTACTCGACTGGAAAAAGAGTCGAATCCAATGTTGTGTTCATCTTTGTTGTTTTCAAAATTTACTGTTCTTGGACAGGCTCAAAGAGTAGTTTGTCGGGGAAATAATGTCATTTAGACCTGTCTCCTACAATTTTTCCATTCAGAAGCCAGAAAACCTTTCCGCTCAATTAATTGAAAATCTACCTTGGTATAAAGTAGTTCGTGGAAAAATATTAATAAAAAAAACATACTACAAAAACTGCTATTCTGAGCAAGAGGTTTTCTACTTTGTAACTTTTCAACTATTACACTCAAATGTATTCCGGTGATCTAAAATAACATATAAATACCTTTCATTATCTCATCGTTCGTTTTCCTCTGTTCATCCAGTTGTTTTATCAAATTTATATTTGTTTGTTGAACTTGAATCAAATCTAATGAAGAAATAGCTTTCAAAAGTTCGGAAAACAATATTTAATATCTTTATTCGTATATTGTCCCTAAAAACATCAGCTTAAAAACGTTTTTGTGATATTAGTTAAGTATCATAAATGTCTGCTATGAGGAAATATACATTATTTTTTAAATAATTCACTGCACCTTCCTTCATCTGCTCGTTTGTTTTCTTTTGTTCATTCAATTCTTCCACCAAAATGTTATTCGTTTGTTGAACGTCAGTCCAATCTGAAAACAGAAACATAATGTAGAGTCCGTCAGTGTAGCTTTTTGGGTCTCAGGGATATTCAATGAGTCGGAGAGAGTTCCAAGCACTTCCGAGTCGAATGGGTGAAATATTTTTCCACGACTGCAGCACCCAACTCTCAGAAAACTGCATTCATGACCCAACTTCTAAACAAAAAAGATCTCACCTAACTTTGCTAAGCTAATTTTGAAGCTATAAAACCTTTGGCTTTATCAAGATTAATTACTAGAAAGGAGACTAAAAACAACTTCACCAGTCAGAAATGTGCAACAACCTTTTTTTAAATCTTTGATCTCAATAGTATGTTGCGCAGTTTTTGTCTGCTCCTCTACTAAATTGCTATTCAATGTTTGAAGCTCTTCAAATCCTATGAAAAATAAGAAGATAAAAGGTTGCGTTTTGTACCGCACTCTCCGATTTCAGCTCCCAATTGAGTCTCACAATCACGATTGTCAATGTTAGATGGGTCGCCAGTCGCCACTGATGCATTGCGTTTAATAGGTTCAACGAAAGCGCGAACTGTATCCATTAAACATTTCTAATAGACACGATTTGAATAATTTCCCTCGTGTTTCATAAAAGTTTGAATTCGATTTGTTTTCAGTGATTCAGCTAATACACTCTTATCGCAATCGTAGAGTAGACGAATATATAACCAACTTTTCTTCAACTTCTTTATTTCGCCAGACTGCTGTTCAACTTCTCTTTCAAGTTTGTTAATTTTTGCTGAATGTTCCTCTAACTTGCTGTCACTTTCTGTTGAAAAATAAACTCTGTTTTAAACATCTTGAATTTCAGTTCAATTTTCGGTTTGACCACAAACATTTTTAAAGAAACTTTACATACATTTGAGTATTTGTGAACATATTCCTAGCTATTTGTCAATGAAAATTAATTGGATAAAGAATTCAAACCGTCATTCCCAGAACCATCAGTTTTTTCCATTTTATTTTTGAAGTTTTCTTCCAGTTCCCTTAAATCCGATCTTATATTTCCAATATCTGGATGAAGATAGAAATTATTAATATAAATTCAAATAATTTTATCAGAATACAAAAAAATCGTTGGTAAATGATAACACTTTGATGCCATGTCCGAATGCAAAAATTTGATTCTGCACTCAATGTTCTGCGCTCCTATATGTTTATGGATTCAGATCTACCGGATAAAAAAATATTATTTTCAATATATAACATAAAATAAAAATTGTAAACGGTATTCTTTCCAATGTTTTCATAATTTTTTATATCTAATTGAACGACGCTCTTCAACAACTATCATACTTGCCTAAAATATTCCTGGATACTAAAGGAAACAAGTCAGCAGTATTTCGAGACTGTGGCGCATGCTTGGATTTGCATGTAATCGGAAATTCATTTTCATGCAGATGTTCATCAATGTTGAAACCTGGTCCGTTCCATTCAACAGCTACTGGATCACATTGTGCGATCTTGCAACCCGGCTTGGGAGAGCAGTGAAACACTGTTTCATCTTGACTCCAGGATAAAGCGAAGACGTAAATTAGGATAAAAGCGATTGAGATTTTCATCTCTCGGTTTCAGTGTAGTCAGGTATTAACTGAATGAAGAAAAGTTCTAGTTAGAAATAAAGAGTTATGTCAAACGTGCGCAGAGCAAGTTTGATTTATTTCGAAAATTACATACATCAGACAACGCTATTTGTAGCCGAGTTAGTAAAAATGAGCGTAGCATACTAGCATTTATAGAATAAGAAAAGGTCTTTTAAAAGCGACATTGGAAATTCATGATAGACATGGGCGTTTTGTAAAGGCGTTTAATACTAATAAACGTGGTCGATTTAAGCAAAGGCATATTTTTCTAAAAGATGCGTAGAAAATCCTAAAAATGATCTTTCTCAGAATCGGCTTAGACTTTTTAAAGATGGCATAGCTTATCCACACGCAATATGGCAATATTAAAAAGGACATAAAATTTTATAACATCATATCCTTATAGTAGCGATGAGCATCTATAGATAAGGTGTAGCTTTGTTTAACTGGCATAAAAAGCACATTGTTAAGTGTTTACCTCCTTCTTTGCTTATCTCCTCTTATATACAAACTTTTTTTGAAAATTGTTCAAAATTTCCAGAGTATGTTCATATTGGACGTTGGCATAATCTATCAGACTATATTTCTGTCTCCTAAAACCATCGAGGGGAGGTCGCTCCTTTGTTGCTACCTGCGAGGGGAATCGTAAAACAAAGTTCTGGACAAGGTAAAAAGCGGACGTTCCTTCGGTGTGCCGTGCCCGTGTCTTTAGATTTTTGATATGACCTCTCAAAATCCTGCAATAAGCCAAAGTCACTGGACCGTGACTAGAGAATATGAGAAAAACAAAATTTTAATAAGGGCATTTAACTAATTTTTCAAACTATTCTTATCTACTCTGTTTCTTGATAGCTTCAATCTGATATGCACAACATTCCGAAGTCACTGGAGCGTTACGGGGAAGCGGAATTACCAAGTTCCTGGTGGTGAAATATTCGATTAATTTTTCTCTTCGACAATCGAGAATCGCTTTGCCTGAAATCCCACTCCAAGTGCTCGGAATCGTCCAAAATCAATAATACCTTTGTGGGCGTGGCTTGTCACACGTTTTATCACTACTGAGGGGACGTAGGCCCTGCCCCCACCACCAATACTATTGGAAAATACCTTTTCAATATTCGGGCAAACTCTTTTCCGCCACGGAAACCGAAGTAAACAACCTCTAAACGCCGACATCACTCGAGCGTGTCTTGATTGACAGGTAACCACACCCGAATTACTGAAAGCCCGTGTTGGCCCACTTCCTCTGGCTCGATTATGTGGGCACTATCCCCGACCTACATGACAAGTTTTTTGCCCTACGCGAAACGATTTCTGACACTGACTGTGCTTTCGCACTAAAATGCTCTCGGTTGCCTAACAACCAAGAGGCATTGTGTTTGATAATATCCGGTTTTAAAACTGATTGATTCATATTAGTACTTCTGAAATTTAACGATATCAAGAATTCTCAGCACATAAGGAACGAGTCCGAATATATTACCAGTATCATAGGCGTTTCGTTTTGTTCGAACTCTAAAAATCTTGCGAACTATTCTATCAACCAGTTGCCTCCATATAGTCGATATAAAACTATACTGATGTATTTCCATTGCGTTGCTTATATGCCTAAAAATTTACCGCATTCGGATATTTATGAAAGCAGACGCTTGTCATGTCGTGACGTAGCGTCAGATCTTAATCGAATCAGCGATATCGCGTGATGGAATAAACATTACATCGCAGAATTAATTTTAGTATTTTGCAATATACTATTTTTAAAGAAATCACGATGAATTTGAAATATAAGTTTACATATGCCGTTAAAATCTAAAGTGAAGTAACAATGAATTTATAAGTAATTAAAAGTAAACGCCACCTGTTATAACTTACAACGTCGCATATGCTGTAAAATTACCAAAAAATTTTGTAATTTATCGATAAAAGAAGATAGTTGAAAATCAGATACGGTTTGCCTAATGCTGTCTTGGTTACATCAATGCCAATCAGCAATATTGAAATAGCTGTTTCAATCGTTTTCACCCGAACTATTTTGAGTCTTGCACCAATCCGTATTCACGGGAAAAAATCTCATATTGTAATTCCTAATAGCCTCAGTAGATCTAGGCATTTTGTTGGTCGCAAACCTCAGCTCAAAGATCAATCTCCTATTTTAGGGCGCGTGATCTTGCTTTGAGAAAATTTTATTAAGAAAATTTAAATGGTCCGATATTCGTTTGCCGTTTCCCAGAGATATCCCTGAATATATTAGTGATTAATTTTCTGTATAATATATTAGCTATACTCTAGATCAGTGTTTCCCAACCCGAGTTCGCGGTCTCAAATGAGTCCGCGAAGCGTTTGAATGAGTCCGCAACGAGCCAGAAATTCACTGCGGGCCTCAAACGTTATTGCGTAAGTTAACTATCAGCCAAGTTACAATTTACGTTAAAATTCACATAAAACATAAAAAGCGATTTTTCTTCACATAACATTAATCAAGTCATTTATTACTAGATACTGAGTATGGCTGGGCATAAATTCGAATATTCAACTATAAGAATAGCAATTCACTATTCAAAAATCTGGTAACAGGTGACACGACAGGTCAAAACGATTGGATTTCACAACTCACTTGCGAATTTCCGAAGAAAACACGCGCACGCGTGGTGTTTCTTGCGAGTTCGAACAATAAGGAATAATTTTTTTTTTTCTAGTTAGTGTCAATGATGGCAACCCAAATTTTCTAAATTGAAAAGCGGCAATACAAAATACTAAACGGAGAACACCATAAAATTTGTTTTATGAATGTACGCGACCGATTAAAAACGCTTCTTTAGACATTGCAAATCGCAAAATTTCGGGTGATACTGTAGTATATAATATACCAGGGCATTTTCCCTTCGGCCTCCACATTGTTACGTACAGTACTGGAGCGTCGTAAGTGTTGTACGAACAGCTCAGATTTGTTGAATTCACAAAAATACGAAACAAAACAAAATATAATCGGTCACTTTACAGCGCATTTTTGTGTCCACGGATTGTCATAATATTTTCTGATTAGTATTGCTTTTATTTGGTCAACACAACCGCAGATTAAAATGATCACCATTAAATTAATATTACAACAAGGTGTATATGTATTCTTGATTTACTAATATACTTTAACTATATTTTAACTAATATAATATACTTTAACTAAGTACTGAATCAAATTGTACTTTCAGGAAATTTATAGCAGATAGTAGTATTTTTCTAACGATGATAACAAATTGGCAAGATCTCTAAAATTATGTATCAAAACTAAATATAATCGGGCACTATGTTAGCATATTGCTGTGGCATTTTAAACAAGTAATGCTATCATCTTGTCGTAAATCGACGCAACCGCGAGTTACCATGAACACAATCAACATAGAAAAACATTTTGAATTCTCGTCGTTGTCATGGATTGAATATAGTGAGACAGAAAAGGCCATTATACACTAAAAAAGTCGGCCCTTTTAACGGTGGCGTAATTGCAGCGAATTTCTGATTATCAAATTCGTTCAAATTCCGTTGTGTTTGGTTTTATTGCTTCTTCACACAGAGTACGGTTGCAATATGCGCACATTGAATCCGCAAAGGTTTTCGCCAGTGAGAAATTAGTCAGCGAACAAAAAAGGTTGGGAAACGCAGCTCTAGATAAAAACAGTAGTTCCGCAACCAAACTTCCTGATCTTTTTAATTAGATCATTGGGCGTCGCTGCTTGATAACCAGATTTGATTCCTCGCCGCTTCCCTCCCCAGTTGAAAAGTATGAATATTTTTTTTCTTCGTATGTTGTGGAAAACTGTTGTGTAATGTATATAAATATATACAGTAGATAACGGGTGAAATCGGACTTGAGAACATACAACACTTTCAGGGAAATTGTCTAGTCTATCTTAAGATTAGTTAGAACCAACTATTGGCCAAACATAATCCAATGATATTAAATTTCTGCTCAATAAAATAAATTATCGTCGAAAAGTTTTTAAAAATAAATAAATCGAAGATAAAATATTATTCATGTGGGATCTCGTGACGAGTCTTAAACGGGTCGTCTATTTCGCTCTCATTAATGGTCAAGGGTGATCCGTCCTCCGGGTCGACTGAATTGTCTTCAGGCTAAAAAAAAAACAGGGTTTAAAATCAACTATCAAATCAACGGTTAATGCATTTTGCTTCGTATCGCAGTTTCAAAAGCTTGGCAGTAAGTATATGATAAGGCTGCGGTCGGCAATTATGAAATTTCGTGCCGGTTTGTGAAGTTTTTTTTACTGGGCGTATACATTGTCGAGTTAACTTGGGGATTGTTGAACTGATTCACTGATTTACTAACTCTTTGTCGCCATACATGTCAAGCGGTCAGAGAGAGCGTTAGCAATACGCTCGCCACCGCACCTCTGATTACCCTGCGTGGGTTTGCAGGTCCGAATCCCATGCGAGGATACATGGTCCCATACAGGACAGGTCAGTTACGGCTTCTTTCATCAACGAGTCCATGTTTCCGAAAACACAAATAATTGGCTAACTAATCCAATACCCGACTTGGACTGGTAAGCGAATGAGAGGCCGTGCTTCGCAATATGATTAGAGCCGTCTTATCGGCTTTCCTCTCCCTCGGAATAAATATCTAACTCCTATATCAGACACTACATTACTCAGGCTGTAATAGATTTTCCTAGACTAGAGTCTATTTCATAACCAGTAGTTCTTGGATACAAGATTTCTATGTCCGTGGTAAAGTTGTGGCCTGTGGGCAATGAGTTTCAACTTTGACTTGTGAAACTCTCCAGCAACAAGACTTACATTATTAATGTCATTTGCTATTTCTCTGTCTTTTGTGAGTTGTGACGCGAGTCTGCTACGCCTTTTAGGTTTGTGCATTGATTTCTAAGAAAAAGAAAAATATTGAACGTCAATATTTACTGTGCACTACATACAAAGCCGTGAGAAAGCAAATCTTCTAGCCATAGATGGGCAAATCTAAATAAATTAATATTCTAAACATTAGAAAAATATTTCTAAATCTCATATTACTAATTGTTTTGTGTGTTCGACTGAAAAAGGAAAAATCTGTTCAATATATTATGAAAATTCATTTCAAATATTTTGACTGGTTCAACCTTGTTAAGTTTGTTTTGGAACATTAGCCGTCGTTTGCAACTCTGCTATTAGTACTCTTCCCACTTCAAGTTGTGGGCTCGAGACCTTGCATTGAGCAAAGTTGCAACCCCTTTATCAGTAGTTAATCCCCTTTTAGTTTAGGGTCAGGGACCTTGGTTTGAGTAAACTTGCAACTCTTTTTCCACTTTTAGTTGAGGGCTCGGGATCTCGCTTGGAACAAACTGGCAACTTTTCTATCAGCACTCTTTCCACTTTTAGTTGAGGGCTCGGTAACTTGGTTTGAGCAAACTTGCAACTCTTCTATCTGTACACTTTACTCTTTTAGTTGAAGGCTCGGGATCTTGCTTTGAGCAAACTTGCAACTTCTATATCAGTTCTCTTTCTGCTTTTAGTTGAGGGCCAAGATAGTTATGGCTCTCATTCTCCGCAAGTTGTTTTGCTAGGTGGCCTCATAGAGACAATTACCATTTTTTTCTGTATAATACAGCCCATTATTTTAAAGTGTTCCCACATGAAAAAAATCGAGTTTCGAAAAAATAACTACTGGTCAGTGTACGGTTGCTCCAAACCTCAATAAAATGCTAAACTCTCCCGCTTTTCTTACATTCTGTTTCTTTTTTTTCAAACTTTATTTCATATCAAAGTACTCGAACACACATGCGACTGTTTAACAGAAACTTATCCTTCAAAACAAAAAAATGGAAAAAAGTGGACTGAAGACCCAAACGTTAAGAGTTTTCTTTAGGTTTATATTGTTAGATTCGTTTGTCTTGCATAAGAGCAGATATTTAATTTGCTATTTCTGAAAATTTGAAAACAATTATCCCAAATTGATTGCTCAGGAACTTTATGAGTGTTATGAATGAATATTCATTCAAATATCGGAAATATCAAAACGGGATGGAGACAACTTGAAAAGAACCTCAATGACATAAAAAGAAAAGTTGACAGTTTCGGGAAGCGGGATGAGAATAAGTAATAATAATTATTCAACTGCTACTTTGGAATCCTATATAAGCTAAAGTTGTAAACAATATAATATTCAATTTTGATCTACCGAATATAATTTATAAATGTTATTCTCTTGTTAGATTTGAATGTACAAGACATGTATGATAAGTTGACAGAAGACAACGAACAGATGAAGAAAGGTAAATATGTCAAATAATATTGTTGAATAACGAAATATGTATCTGCAAACAA
This sequence comes from Styela clava, assembly GCF_964204865.1. NCBI lineage: Eukaryota > Metazoa > Chordata > Ascidiacea > Stolidobranchia > Styelidae > Styela > Styela clava. The sequence goes on from NC_135257.1 coordinate 22,625,135, forward strand.
TTTTTCCACTTCAGTACCCACTATGACAAGCGCGTTTTGTGAACTGCTGTTTTGAAATGCATTTCATAAAATAAACTAAAAAATATTATTATGTTCGTTTTATTCTGAGCGCCTTAATGTTATTTCCTATTAGATTTGGTCAAAGTACGAGACATTAATAATAAGCTGACAGAAGACAACGAAAACATGGAAAGAGGTAAAATCTATGGAATAATTTTAATAATATTAATAAAATATGTCAAATAGTTTTCATTGTTGACATTTTAGCATACTGGGGTATAATTTAGTGCTCAGAGTGAGTATATCTGCGAAGTCATATAAGTATATTAGCAACATCGTTGAAAAGTTACCAAACCGCTTCATCTAAATGACAATGATATTCTTAGAATTTGTCAACAAGACCCTCGGTTTATGAGTATAGAAATATTATAAAGTTGAAATGGAAGGCATTTTTACAAATCACAATTCATTTACAAAATATTTAATGGCAATATTTCAAGTTGTTGAACAGTTTATGCAGCGAAAGCATTCTCCCAATAACTTTATTTGAAGAAGTGATATTTTGTGAAATAACTCATATAATTACATAATGTTACATATAACTAACTACATGTTGAAAATGAAGTAAAAATTACACGATTTTTCTGAAGAAATATTTGACCTTTTGTGAGTTTGTTTAAGAATAGTACATTTTGCCAATTATTGTCAATTATTATTACAACTCCATATTTAACACTAAAAATGCCAGAAATTAGGGAATTGCGGTACTGAATAAAGCGTTGTTATTTTGGCAAGTGGTAGATAGATTGCGTCTAACGGATATATTAACATTCAGCGATATTCCGAATTGAAGAAAGACTTGCTGTTATGGAGAAGCCTCAGCGGGTTCCAAATGGATCCAGGCAGATTACCAGACCAACAACAAAGATTCCAACAATATTGAAACCAACAACTACGACTCGAACAACAACATTAAAACCAATTTTTTTCCCTAGGCTAGGTGAATACTTCGCATTACAGCTGTTTTATAATGTGACAATTCTTTACAATAATTGAAACCAGGAAGAACATAAGCATTATCTGATAGACTTCATTGTATGCCCAAACACGACCGGTTGAGGCGGCTGAATTAAATAAACTGAAGTATTGTACGATGTATTGAAAATTATCATTTGATCTGATTTCAGTTGAATGAACAGTCATTACATTTCAGAAGACTGCAAATTGAAGATGGAAAAACATCTGCTATTTTGCTGCGATACGAGGTAAATATGATGTCGTGTACAACAAAGCAGTTGATATTTGTAAGAAACGTAACTCACATGTTGGCTTGATCCGAGATGAAGGATCTTATAATGCAATTACAAATTCCTTAAGAAAGAATATTCTGGAGGATATGCGTGACATTTGGTTATGAACAGGAATTAAGATTGATCCAATGGTCAGTATCTTATGGTTATGTCAATTATTCTCTTGTGTAGGAATATAAAATACATTACGATATGGGTTGAGTGTGAGGTGACCACGGCCAAAGATGTTTGAGATAACTTGGGCTGGTTTATCAGCTACAACTGCGCAGATGATGTATTGAATATTTGTTTGCGTTTCGACTGTTTGTGAATCTGGGTGAGTTCACATGAAAGTTGTTATTATGAACATGATTCAGTGATAAAGGCCCTTGAATTTTTTTTACAGACTCGTGACGTTACACCTGCAGATTTATTCAGTAAATGGTATCCAGGTAAACTGGACACGGGAATTGATTTCAAAGATCGCACAAACGTTAAATTTAAATCCGTTTATTCAAGGGATGGGGGAAGGCTACTCCTACCTGTGAGCTTCGTGGAGTTATTTGTGAGATCTTGATATAGTGGAACGTCTGCCTGTTTGTATTTTGTTCCTCTGTATCTATCATCAATAAAATATACATCATTGAATCCTGATTTAAAATTTATACCTTTGGTATTTGTAATAATTACAGCATATAACAGTAAATATCAAAAAAATAATTGAAATAGGGTTTAATTAGTTAAACTAATTTGCGTTTGATAAAAATGAAATAAGGAACAATTAGTTAAACTAATTTGCGTTTGATAACAATAATTTTTATCTTGCATCTCATAACATTCCAATTCAAGAATGATTCTTAATTATGGAATTTTTCAGTTATGCAAACATTTTTGTTGAAATTGTGTTTCAGACTTGATGAAGACTAGGTGTTTCTGTTAAATTGATTCGTTTAGCTGATCTAACTATATAAAATTGTAAAATCACGTTACGAAATTTGTATATATATATAAGTTTGATTTACTAGATATTGGAAATTGGAAGAACTCGTTAACTATTTATAAATTTAGCTTCTGTTTGATATATATTTGGCAAAGTTTAGAGTTCGGCAAAATTTGATTTACCCAAGTTCAGAAGTATAAATATCCTGATGTTACAAATTTGCCTAGTTATTAACTAGCAATAAATCCCGTTTCTGTGTAAAATCTTCCGATTTTATTAATACCGTTTTTCAGGGGGATCAGGTTAAGCACGGCGTAGGTATATTAAATAAATTTTATCTCACGAGAACGCGCAAGGCTTGAAATGAACTGAATAAGCAGAGAAATTGAAATAAATGATTACCGACAAGACTCACTGTACGAAATTGCATGTCGTTTATTGACTTTGAGCATTGCTAAGTTGGTTTAATGGTTTCTTGTCACCGCACCCTTACACTAAGCAGATTCGATAATACGACAGGAATATATTACCCAATTAAAAGAGAAGTACTTTGTGTAATAAGTGGAATTATATCTGTGTATTTCGTGTACTCAATCAGAATTGAAGGCACCATGATTTACTGAGACTATATAGAAATATCATGACGCACTCATTCAGAGGTATAGGGGACTAGTCGGAATTCAAAAGACAAGTACGTTTCTATAATGAACATATAAGTCAATATAAATGTATATATATAAAAGCATTCACTAGATGTGGAACCGGTGCTTGATATAATTGTTGCAAATTTGCTCATAGCAAGGTCTCGAGACATCATGTAAAGTAGAAAGAGTGCTAGTAGAAGAGTTGAAAGTGTGCCCAAAGCAATATCCATGCATTCAAACCAAGTACTGATGGTACATCCTGTTTGACTATCATTATATTAATATGTTTTGTGAAGCCTTTTTGTTCACAAGGTACACATATTTTACATTTAGGTTTGATTTTTCTGCCATCAAACATTTTCAATATTATGCTTGTAGTATGTATTTTCAAATTTTTGACTTTCAACTCATCAAAAATTTTCTCAGATAAAACATTGCAATCAGCACCAGTGTCAATTTTGAAATTGACTGATTTGTCAAGAATTTTGACATCAACATGCCAACTATGTTTATTATTATTTCATGAATTTACATCATTCAGGCAGTACAATGTTGGTGTTCTGTCTTCACTATTATCAGCATTGTTAGTCTTTGCATGTCTTTGTAAGGTACAAACATCTTTATTTCGTCCAGGCCTCCTTGACTTGAGTCTGCATACGGATTCAAAATGTTCTATTTTCTTGCAATAGTTGCATCTTTTGCCAAATGCTGGACATGATCTTGGAGCATGAAATCTTCCACAGTACTGACATGTTCTTTTTCCATAAGATCTTGACTTCTGTGTCTGCTTTTTTATATTTCTTGATTTCTGCAGATTGTTATTCTCTGAATTTTCTTCTTTCTTGAACATATTTGTATCGCATGCATTCGAAGTATTTTTCATTGCATCGATTTGCTTTTTTGAAGTTTCTATTGTGCGTGCTATTTTAAGGGCTTTCAGGAAGCTAAGGTCGAAAATACCTGTTTCAAAGAAATTTTTAAATCCAAAAGTTGCAAAGAATGTTCACTCTCATTTGCATCAAACACAGATGAAACAGAAGAAATTTCATGATAGATCTGCTAGGCAGATGAAAAAATTACAAAATCAAGATGTTGTAAGAATCAGACGTGATGGTGAATGGATTCCTGCAATTGTGGTTGGTAAACATTATACACCCAGATCATATTATGTTGAGACTCCTGATGATACAAGATACAGAAGGAATCGATTAACAAGGGGGATGTCATGATAAGTGATCATGTTAGGTCATAGGTCACTGAAGATGACCTTCACACTAGTGATGTTCTCTGTAGACATGCCGTGTACTGGTATTCTGTGTTTGTGTTAGGCTGTGTTGGTTGTATGTTAATCTGACTGTTTCTGTTGACTGAGGAGTCATCCGTAATAAATGCTTGCTGAATAATACATTAAGCCTCTTGTATATGCCTTATGTGTTTGGCTAGACAACACATGACATAAATCATATTGATAAGTATTCGCTATTCTCCCTTCTAACATCGCACTAACATGCGAAATATTTGTTCTATTATCGGAAAATTTTTGAGTACGACTATATTCGGATCTATTGTCTGTCTATATTGCAATCTCCCGGTACCATCATGACGTTGCGGTTGATGATTCTAGTTTTAAAATTGATTAACTCATATTAAGACTTATATACCTAACGATGTCAAGACTTCTAATCACATAAGTAAGTTCAAATATTACCAAGTATCATAGGCGGTTTCTTATTTTTTCGAAGTCTAAAAATCTTGCGAGCTATTCTATCAGCGAGTTGCCTTCATATAGTCGATATCAAGCTGTACTGATATAGTTCCACCGGTGACCGTACATTTGAACCCATGCACATTTGAATCCATGCGTATATCCACGGGTTCAATCTATATGCGGGTGCTAAAACCCATGGGTTAGGGTTAGTATGGGTTTACCTATCCGTGAAACAAAAAAAATTCCATAGGTGCAATAGCATACAGGTGCAATTGTCATGTGTTCAAATGTACGTGGGTTCAAATGTAATGGAACCAGTTCCACCGCCTCGCTTTTATGCTTAAAAATTTAACGATTTTGTATTTTTACAGAAGCTCAGTATGTCGTGACGTAGTTTCAGAAGTTAATCGGATTAGCGATGTCGCGTGAAGTTCATTATGAGATGACATCGAAGAATTAATTTTAGTATTTTAAAATATTCTATTTATAGAGAAATCGCATTGAATTTTAAAATATAATTTACATATTCTATTTAAATCTATAGGAAAGTTATCTGAATACAACAGTAATTAAAGAGTAAACACAATAAGTTTATAGGTTTGCGAATACTAATACAAGCCAAGCGTAAAATTACCCAAACTTTGCGGAAGTTTGTCAGCCAATTTTTTCATAATTCTCCTGGAATTCAAACCTACAAAGCGTTCGCGTATGTTTGGCGAATCTGTATGAACAAAGATAGCTTGGTGCACGATTCACTTCGGATTATTACTGCCCCTAAGTTTGTTCTAACCAAGGTCCAAAGCTCATAACTGAAAGTGGAAAGAGTAATGATAGAATTGGTAAAAATTGGTCCAATGCAAGGTCTTCTAATAACAGTAAAAACAATACCTATGAGAAAAAAAATTGCATGCAATAACCTACTCCAAAATAAATATATCGGTTGTTTTCGTATTGGAAATGTCAGTAGAGAGTGGTTGACTTCGGACTTAAAAACATTTAATACTGTCCGGGAAATTCCTAGTCTATGTTACGAGTAGTAGGATCCAACGGATAGTCCAACCTAATCCAATGATATTAAATTTCTGCTCAATCAAATAAATTATCTACGCAAATTGTCTTAATTGTCTTCGGGCTGAAATAAAACGTATAGTGTTAAAAATCAAAAAACAAGAAAGCTGAACAAAATTTACTAACTGAAACTGGCCTTTTAAGTACGTTTAAGCGACCTGATGTTTCCAGTATCGCTCGTAATGATGGGAGAGTCCAGGCACGAATGGCGGGGTAACCATTGCATCTAAGCATAACTGTTCTGATTAAATTCTATTTTTCTGCCGTTTTCATCTCCATTCTCCAGTTTTTTTTTATGTCAAGTGGTCCGAGAACTGGTTTTTCAGATCAAAATATTGGATTCAAATATCATAAACCACCTCACTCAGTCTGTAATAGAATCTGGCCCTTTCATAAGCAGTAGTCTTTAGATACCAGATATATCGTGAGTGTATGTGGGTATTGGGTAATGACATTCAACTTCGATCTGGGACTCCATTCAAGCCACAAGACTTCATGTTATTTGGCCATTTCTCTGTCTTTTGCGAGTTGTGAAACCAGAAAGGGCAATCAGTAAAAAGCTTATAGAAGTCCATTTTGATCCATACAGTAGTAGGTGGGGACTAGGCTTGCACGTAATTTAGGGATTTATGTAATTATTTCGAGTTACGGAAGGGAAGTTACAAATTACGTAAAGTCGCCACCCCGTATGAGCGTTTGGTTTTACGATCAAAACGATATTATTATGAGCGTTATCACCGTAACGCAATTAACACCGACAGACTTTTTTGTCTTCACGATTTGGTATCTTTTTTATTCGGCGCTGATAACCATAAATAAGAATGTGTGATAGTTGATTGTTATTCCGGAAGGCGTATTTTTCTTTCTCTCCGTGAAACAGACATGAGACGAATTTTACCGCCGTTATGGAGTAAAGGGAGAGAAGGCTACTTTCTTTTCCCACTCAATCACTTTTCTTAATACAAATTACAGCACATTAAAAAACAAAATAGAATTTATTAGCATTAATTCACAACGAGTTACGGGTAAGAATTTACCGCCGGCTAAATAATTAATATGTGATCTAAATTTATCGCAAATAATGTTATAACATTTAGGCCGCGAAATGATTTGATATAAAATGAAGCTTGGTAATCGGAATATCGTCAATAATTCAGCATCAATAATTATTGCAAAATGCTAACTAGGTAGCAAAGTCGGATAATGTAAAAAACGGAGCAATAACAAGTCTTCGTCGCGAGGCAAGCGCAGGTATAATCAAACGAAAGAATACGCTCGTCGTTGATTAATAACTTGGAAACCCGACATTTTTATTCAATACAAAAGTCGATTTTAAAAAAAGGCAATTATTGTGTCATAAATATCCGTATACCAGTGTTGGTAATGATAAAATTGATCGCATAAAATTGGGACGGTTAATTTGCGAAGGTGATAAAGGAAAATCAAATCAACACAAAAGATAAAAATCAGAATAAATACAATTTGAATTCACTCCTTGGTATTTGTCTTTAACATCTCTCGCCGGCGTGTAGTACTGTCGGTGATATGAAAACCAAACTTCGATGTCCCATTCGGAAAAGAAGTGGATTCAAATGGTTTTTATGATAGGTTTAAATGCGTGAAAAAATATCGCAATTACGGGGTCATTACGTAATCGATTTTGTCGTAATTACGAAATTGATTTTTGTCGATTACGTGCAAGTCTAATGGGGACGCAAGATATTCGAAGGCCAGGATTTTGCGCCACACGAAGAGATAAAGGAGAGAAATATAGAAGAGAACTCTCTGTTCATTGAGAGGCAAAATGAGAGAAGCGAAAAAAAGAAAACGCTCGGCCGCAGATATTTCCCGGGGAAAAAGACTCATTTTTTATAACGTGGAAAAGCGACTAAAGCTGATATATATCGGCCAGATATATCGGCCAGTTGGGCCGATATGATATATCGGCAAACACGCAATATCGGCCCGATATATCGGTTGGCCGATATATCGGTCGAGCTCTAATTTTGAACTCATTAACGCATCGAGCAATAAGCAAGTTTTTCTTTAATGTATTTATTCAATGTTGTGAACAATTTGCGAAACCTTTTCAGCTTTCAGCTCATTCAAACTGATCCCTCTGAAAAACTTAAGAAAAACGAATATATTACACGGAAACTACATTTATTTCGAATTAAAGTGTTTGTATTAATTTATCCATCAAATTACTCAAATCAAAAATATAAATCTCTGAACTTTGCTCAAATTTGAACATTTTCAATCAACGAAACGATAAAATGTGGTAAATTAAATCTGAAAATATTAATCGACTTTGTTTGATAAATTATAATTTTAAATGGTATGCTTACATAACTAAAAAATCAGGAATCATTTTTAATCGGATAACGTGAAATTCAGTTTAAAAAGTTACCTATTTTTATTAAACTTTAATATAGCTTTGATTATCTACATTGATAATTGGAGAGACTAATCGTACAAACTTCAGATTGGGATTCAATGATTTATATTTTTTTGATGATAGATCAAGAAGAACAAAATACAACCAGGCAGATGTTTCATTAGATCAGGATCTCACATATAACTCCGTTGACAATTGATATTCAGTCTTATATATTGTATTCATCAAAATACGAATGGTATGATTTTTAGTTGAGATTCTATAAATAATATTTTTTTGATGATAAATCCAAACGTTTCATTAGATCAGGATCTCACAAATGACTCCATTCTGCTTCCAGGTAGGATCACCATTCACCATCCCTTGACTACGTTCATCTGGGTCGGAATTGACAACAAGGTAAACATTTGTGCGATCTTTATATTCAATTCCCGTAAATGGATCGCCCGGATACCATTTAGTGAATAAATCTGCAGGTGTGACGTCACGAGTCTGTAAAGAATTATTTGATAGCATTCATCACTGAATCATGCTCGATCACACATTAAATCGAAAATCATAAATTGTGTTTTTCATCAACAAAAATGTCATTTGTAGACGCAAGTATTGCCAGTCTTTCATGCGATATGAAAAACAAAATCTTCGTGTCCACACGCTGGGCAGACATTTGTACAGAACTCCTATGTTAAGCCATTACTATGTTACTAGGATTATATACAGAATATACTATAGATATAACTTTGAATAGATCAAGACAAAGGTTCAAATTCAGCTGGTGCTGGGATGTGGATGAATTATCACCCAATTCCACAAGCAGGGATGGCCAATTCGAATAAAGTATTCGAATGTATTCGAATATCTCGTCATTCGAATATCGGAATTAGCGTTCATAAGAATATCGGATATTTGTGTGACGTCACACATTTTCGACGCCGCTTTCAAGACGTTTCCGTTGAATGAAAACATTCTCGATAGAAACTTGCGCATGATTGTATTCATCACTCATCGGCGTAACATGTTATTTAGGCCCGTAAACGCCTTTACGTTTGTGTTATTTTCTCTAAAACGAAAATTTACCGCAAATTTGTTCCACGATGACGATGACAATTATTTTATTTTTGTACGCGCACGGAATTGTGAATCTGGTAAATACGCCCATCAGCGGCGAGTTTCTAAAGACAACGCAACTTTTTGATTGGAAAGCGGCAATTTAAAATACTGAAAATAATACTGTAAACAATATAAGTTTTATTGAGGCCCGCGAAAATTTAAAAAACGCTTTTCTAGGCAGTGAAAGTCGCAAAATTTCGTGTGCCTGGCACACATTATGTTTAGAAACATATCGTCACGAATTGAGGGCGGGATTTGCCTGATTATCCAGTACTTTAAATTGCCGTCGAATATTTTCGTGTTAACACGATACAAGGTTTGAAACGTGACTTTTCCCGGGTTGTGAGGATGTATATAATATAATTAATCTAAAGTATATTCAATCAATTTTATTATGATGAAATAAATTTTACTCTGAGATGTTACAGCATATTTATTGATTTTTCGAACGGTTTTATCTAAAAATAATCAGAGTGGCAGCATTTCAATTGAGCGGAGTCACTGTTAACAAGTACATCTGAATACTTGCCGAGACAATTAAATTAATAAAGCAAGACATTTTAAATATGCCCGTATCGGTCACGAATATATCACTTTGCACAACAGAAAAATATATATTCGTTGTTATATTATTTGTTGTAAAAGTCGTCTCTTTTAACAGGTGGCATAATCGCGGCGATGAATATGTATTTTTAATTTACTGTTAAACTTTATATGTATATTCATTGTATGAAATGAATTATACTCTACACTTAACAGGATTTTATATCATTATTTGAGATTTTTTTAACGGCGATAACGAATTGGCAAGATTGCAAAAATATGTATTAAAATTAAATACATCAGGCAGTTTATCTCGTAATTTTAGGTCACAGATCGCCGTGGACCGAATCGTAATGTTTTTTTTTGACGTAAGAAGAAGCAACCGCGAGTTACAATGGACACATTAAATTAATATATAAAGATATTTTAGAATCTCGTAGTTGTCATGGATTGAATATTTTACGTAACAATTACGTAACAGAATGATCATTATACGCTGAAAAGACGGCTCTTTTAACGAGCGCGGAATCGCGGCGAGTGTTACAGGCGGCAATGGTAATTTCCTATTTCGAAAATCCTGGCTGCGCGGCCGGCAGTGGTGGTCATCTATCCTCTGCTAATTATTTCTAATTTCAAACACAACAATATGTTACACATGAATTAATATACAAATATACTGGTTAAATATTAGAATTTTTAAAGGCATAATGGATTTTCGATTGCTGTTGCCTGTATTGCCAATAAATTTTATTACCCTTAGAAAATATACACAATTATCTGAATACAAGTAGTATTTTTGTCAATAGACTTGGCTATTATCGTAATATCATGGTACTAATGATAGAAAGCTTCAGACCACTCCTTGGCTATCTTTTCATATGGTCATTTGTACAAAGTGAATAATTTTAATAAACTGACTGTGTCACAAGTTGCTATTATTTTTTATTGATAGCTATAAACTATCAATTACTTTGTGTACATATACTGTTGGTTTGTGGCTCTATTCTGATATTTCTATTGAAACTCATTTCCTAATTTACTGGGTTTTAATGAACTAAAACAAAAATGTGTTATTTTCGATTTTAGAATGTATTCGGAATTCCAGATTCGAAAACATTATTTTAGAATGTATTCGGAATAGTTTAGTATTCGGAAATGGCCATCCCTGTCCACAAGTACGTATTGTGCAACGCGGACGAATACAATCGCAAAATACTGTTCTAACCAAACTTATATTGCCTCTAACCACCTTTGTTCGTATCGGAACTCTTATCCTACTGATCTGGTAAAATTAAATATATTTTATGCAAGAGTATATATAGCAAAACCATAAGATACTAACCATTGGATCAAACTGGATTCCGGTCCATATATCCTCTCCTCTTGGAATATTCTTTCTCAAGTATTTTATAATAGCATTGTAAGATTCTTCATCTCGAATTAAACCAACATCTGCGTTACGTTCATTACAAATATCAAATGCTTTTTTGTATACGACATCCCATTCGCCAAATATCACAGCGAAATAACAGATATTTCCAACCTTTAATTTGCAATTTTCTGAAAAGTAACGACAGTTTATTTCAATGTAAAACCACACGAGTGATATTTTTCTCAATAAATCGTTGCTACAAATAAAAAGCAAACAGACTTCTAACTATATTTCAATATATTCAAATTAGCCGACTCAATTTATCGTATTTGGGAATGCAACAAAGTCTATCATATATTGCCCATTTTCTTTCTATATTCAATAATTGAAAACAATGTTATGTTCTATAATACCTATAATGTAAATTATTTGTCAGATATTCATAAACTACAAATTGGATGAAATATTTACCTGGATGAGGAGTTGGCTTTGGTTTGCTGATTTGTCCGAATCCCTTTGGAATCAGTTGAGGCTTCTTCATAACAGCAAGTTTTTGTTCAATACGGGATATCGCTAAATGTTAATATAAGTATTGAAAACTAAATTATTGAAAAGTATTGAAAATTAAGTATCTGTTTTGTTTTCACTTGCCAAAACAACGAAGCTTCCGCCACGCATTCCTCTACCTCACAAACTTCTGACGTTTTGTAGTGTTCAGTATAAAGTTGGGAATAATTGGCCACACTTACCAATCTTAAACAAGCTCACAGAAGATTGTATATATATCTTCAGTAAACTCGGCGTCCCGTAGTATGTGAACCAAGATGGCGAACACCGGAACATAATATATGTACCAGGTTAGGGTTAGACCATAACTCTATTACTTTTTTTTTAATTTTAGTTCTATTACGAGTTCGGGGACTAGCCGAGTGACTCCTGTAATATTTGTACCTGAAATTATAGCCTAATTCTAACTTGGTATACATACTTCGTTACGGTGTCCGCCATCTTGGTTCACATCTACGGGCGTACAAAAAAATCATATTATTTTCACTTGTTTTATGTCATTTTTCTACTCAAATTACGGTCGAGACAGGCTTATTTTGTCGCTGTGTCCCATTGCAGTAATTTAAAAAAAAAAACACGGAAAAGTTTGTAGACAGTTTAAGCTGCGAAAGCATTCTCCCAATCACTTTCCTAAATAAAGTGTTTGGGAGAATGCTTTCGATGCATAAATTGATCACCAATTTTGCCATGTAATATTTTGTAAATAATTTGTAAAATATTCCCCCAATTTCAAACTTTATAATACTTCTCTATTGACAAACAAGAAATCTTAATTAAGGTTCTGGAGATTGCTCACAAATGCTAAGAATAACATTGTCATTTTCATAAAGTGGTTTGGTAATATTTCAATGTTTCTGGGATACTTATACGACCTCAAAGAATAATTTGGGAAAAGCTGAGAATTTGTGAACACCAAACCTTTCACAAATGTTACAAGTATTCATTAGATCACTCTACTCACTCTCAGCCCTAAAACATATCGCGACAAACAACAATGTCAACAAAGAAAGTTATTCGTCAGTTTACCTTTTTTCATCATTTCGTTGTCTTCTGTCAACTTAATATTCATGTTTTGTACTTTGGTCAAATCTAATGAGAAATAGCATTTTGACGCTCACAGTAAACTGAACAATAATGTTTTTAATTTTTATATTGCATTTAGAAATAGCAGATCATAGAATGCTTTTGTCATAGTGGTTACTCGATTGCAAAAAATTGTTTGCAGATATATATTTCGTCAACAAACAATATTATTCGACATATTTTACCTTTCTTCATCTTCTCGTTGTCTTCCATCAACCTATTATTCATGTTTTGTACTTTAATCAAATCTAATGAAAGAATAACATTTAAAAATACCATTCAGCTCAGTATGAAATAGTACATTGTTTACCATTGTAACTTATATAGGATTTCGAAGCAGCAGATAAAATAGCTCTGTGTGTCATAGCAGTAACCCAAGTTTAAAGATGTGTAAAAACATTTCAGTAAAATAGAAAAACAGTATTGAGACTTTCTTGATTGCTCTCACCTTTCTTTATCTTATTGTTGTCTCCTACCAATTTTTCATTCATTTCGTCCAAGTCTGAAAATAAAAATATCCAGTAGATCTTTATATACGTTTGTTGCAGTATTGAGAATATGATTGGGACGTAAAAATAAGACGAGAAGAATCGTTGCATTTACTCGTTTTGTTATATTATTGGAAAAATCTTCCGGCACTGAAAATATGAGAAAAGATTAAAGTTAAGTTCAGTTACCACTAGACTTTGAGTATTTGTCAATAATTTATTTTGGCATTAGCGATGGCAGATTAAAAAACCATCACGATGTCGCACGAATCTTTTTCCATTTCTCTGATTTCATCAGAGTGTGGTGTTTTGTGGTTCTTCTCAAAATATTGTTTATTTCAAATCTAACGATGTAAACTACGAGGAAAATCTTATAACGTCTAGGTCTCTCATTTTTATGTATGTTTACTCTTTTGTTTTAAAAGGTAAGTTTTAGTTATACAGATGGCTGCATGTTCGAGTACTTTGAAATGAAAGTTTGAAATAGACAGAACAGGAATTCCAGAAAGCGAAAGGTTTAGCATTTTATTGAGGTTAGGGGTTATCGTACACTAACCAGAAAATTCTTTTCCGAAACTCTCAATTTTTCCATTAAACTTGTCTTCCAACTTTTCCAATCCCATTCTAATACTAGTGATATCTGAATAAAAATTGAAGATTTTATTAGATTCGATTGCATCATTCAAATTGCTGAAATAAATTATTTCTAGGTAAAAACTCAAAACTGAGCTTCAAAATTAATTATTCAATCAAGCAATTAAAACAACCATACCCAAATTTCTGGCTGCGAAATCAAGCCAGCTAAGAACAGTACTATTGGACTTGCATGTTATCGTGTACTCTTTGTCTTGCAGATGTTCATCAATGTTGAAACCTGGTCTGTCCCATCCTACAGCAATCGGATCACATAGTGCAATCTGGCAACCCGGATTGGAAGTGCAGTGAAACACTGTTTCATCTTGACACAAGGATGACGCGATGACGGAGATTAATATGTAAACGATTGGGATTTCCATCTCGGTGTAGTTAAGTATTAACTGAATGAAAAAAGTCATGGTTTATTGCAAACGGGCACAGAGCATGTTTGATCTATTTAGAAAAAACCTCACATTAGACAACGCTATTTGTAGCCGTAATTTTTGTAATTTTTCCAGCCAAGCCCATGTTTTCAGATTTCTGCTGGGATCTCCCAGAGGCCATAAATAAGCCAGAATCGCTGGAGCGTGACTGGGTAGTGAGGGCAAATAAAATTCTTTAAAGAAGCATTCAAATAATTTTTCCAACTATTCTTATCTACTTTGTTTCTTGATATCTTCAATCTGAGGTGAGCAACTTTTCGACGTCACTTGAGCGTTACGGGGAGAGGAAATTACCAAGTTGCCGGTGGTGAAATATTTGAATTGTTATTCTTTTTGACAATCGAGCATCGCTTAGCCTGATATTCCATTCCAAATGCTCAGAATCGTCCAAAATCAATAGTACTGAAGTGGGCGTGGCTTTACACACGTTACTCAACCCTTAGGGGGGCGAAGACTTTACTCCCACCCCCAATACTACTTGGAAAAGTTTCCAATACTCTGGCAAACGTTTTTCCGCCCCGGAAGCCGAGCTAAACATCCTCGAAACGGCGCCGAAATCACTCGAGCGTCTTCTTCGGCCCACTTCCTCTGGCCCGTTCATATGAACACCGTCCCCGGCCTACATGACAAGTTTTGTCCGGATCGGCCCGACAGTTTTCCTGAGAAACCTTCGTTTCACGCTGAAACCATAAATATACTTACGTACCAAGTTTCTTGCCCTACGCGCAACGATTTATGACACTGACTGTGCTTTTGCACTAGAGTGCTCTCGGTTGCCTAACCATCCAGGGACGGTCGCTTCGCTACCAACGAGGGGAATCAAGAGAGAAAAAATTTTGGACTAAGTAAAAAGCTGACGCTCATTTGATGTAGGATGGAAGCAGGAAGGTTGTGGCGCCGGAAGACTGGCGGATATTCGTAATTTTATCAATTTTTTGGTCCGTGATCACTCAACCAAGACAAAAAAAATTTGTTATAAATTTACTTCAATTACCTTATATAAACCAAGTATGGCATCTCTATCTATTACCATTCTGTGATCAAAAATTTGACCAAAAATCACTGAAGCGAGACTGGGGGGTTAGAGGAAAAAATTGTGACATTAAAATGATCAAATAATTTTACTAGTCATGCTCAGGGCTTTAGATTCCTAATAAGACCATTCATAGGCCTGCAATAAGCCAGAATCACTGTGGCATTACTGAGGGGGGGGGATCCATCTAAATCTGATTTAAATATTTTTTCTAGTCATGCACATGCCTTTAGATTCTCAATAGGACCTTAGCAGAAAAAAATATCTTGAAGAAAACATTAAACTCATTTTTCCTAACGTACCTATGTACTTTTTTTCTCAATATCTTCATTCTGAGTAGCGCAAACTCTGGAGGGTTACAGGGACGGGGAATTCCCCAAATTTTCGGTGATGACATATTTGATTAATTATTACCCTTGAGATTTGAGCAACGCTTTTCCCGAAAGCCCGTTCCAAGTGCTCTTTGTCGTCCGATATGAATAACGTTCAAGGGGGCGTGGCTTCCCACACTTTTCTCACCACATTCGGGGGGGGGGGGGGGGGGAGTGAGTTACTGCCTTCACCCCCAATATTGCTTGCAAAATTCCCAATACTCTGGCAAACGCTTTCTAGCCCCGGAGACGGAGCTAAACGGCTTCTAAAACCCAAAATCACTCTAGCTTGACTTGATTGAGAACTGATTGACCAATAACCAGCCTCGGGCCACTAAAAGCTCGTTTAGGCCCACTTCCTCTGGCCCGATCTTTTCTATGTTATCACGACACTATCCCCGGCCCACATGCCAAGTTGCGTCCTGATCGGCCCGGCAGTTTCCTGGGAAACCTAGAATGTACCCCCATGTCTCCGCACAATCGGGTTAGCTATTTGATATTCGTGCAACGATTTTTGATTCTGCCTGTGCTTTCGCACTAAAGTGCTCTATTGTTGCCTAACAATCGTCCAAATATTACCAGTATCATAGGAGGTTCCTTTTTTCGAACTCTAAAAATCTTGCGAACTATCCTATCAAACAGTTGCCTTGATATAGTCGATATAAAACTATACGGATGTATTTCCATTGCGTTGCTTTTATGCTTAAAAATTTACCGCATTCGGATATTTATAGAAGCAGACGCTTGTCATGTCGTGACGCAGTTTCAGAACTTAATCGGATTAGCGATGTCGCGTGATGGAATAAACCATTACATCGCAGAATTAATATTAGCTTTTTGCAATATTCTATTTTTAAAGAAATCACGATGAGTTTAAAATATAGGTTTACATATGCCATTGAAATCTACAGTTAGGTAACAATGAAGTTGCAAGTATTTTGAAAGTAAACGCCATTACAACGTCGCATATGCTTATATGCTGTAAAATTACCAAAGTTTTTTGCAATTTATCAATAAAATAAGATAGTTGAAAATCAGATACTGTTTGCTTAATGCTGTCTTACTTACATCAATGCCAATCAGCGATATAGAAATTGTAAAAATTCTTGTAGATGCGCCTAAACAACGCAGAATTTTTACCACAGTTCAAAAGTAGAGATGTACCTATTCTATTGTTAACGAGTATCGGTAACGGAACATTTTGTAATAGTGTCGATGCCAAAATAGACCGATATATTAGGTTCTCTGATCTTCTCTAGGATGTTTTGAAATATTAGTTTTGCGTGAGGGGCATACGTGACACCTATTGCCTCATTTATCATTTCACAGCGAGTGTAAGGAGTGACAGTTCTGTATGAACTGTATATGTATTTCCCCATGTCTAGTAGACAGGCCGCGATAAGTCAATTCCCGCCATCTCGACGCCGAAATGCGCAATCCTAAGAAAATTTTTTTAGACTTTATCTTTACACGTGTCACCTGCTGAACAAGGGTCGTCATCCGGCCAATGAGATCACAACATATAGCAATACCAGGACTTGAATAGTCAATTTAGGGGTAATACCTGATTAAATTGTAAAATATTGTCGGCAAAGCGTGAAACACAAAACCGCTGGCAAATAATGAAAGATTATTGATTTCACCTGACTACGAAATGAATCCACAGTTCTTGTTGATATATGAATTACATAATATTATATGCCCAATCTTAAAATGTCCGGGCTGTGAAAAATGGTGGAAACACAAAGATACTCCCACCTAGCGAGATACTTTCAATCACCGAAGCGTGACCATTTCTGTTGTTGCTAAAGAGCAAAACAATCGTTCAAAATACGACACGAAACACACTCAATTAGTAGTATTTGCTACGAGCAATTGGAATCACTGTATTCTGGTATCTGAGGCTGAAATTCAATAATGTTAAATAAAAATTAATATAATAATTAATAATAAGCTATGGCCGCTGCAGCGACGAGTGCGATGGGCGTTTCCCTGAAACCCAAATCAATGGTCAGAGCTAAACGATGGGACGATGAAGTCGAAAACGCTTTCAGGTTTTGCTTTATTTTTATTTTTTAATTTTATAGCCTATTTTATATGTTAATAGAGAATGTATTGCTCTACCCTGCTTCACCACTCTGATTCATCTCAGCACAATGAGGGGCTGCGGTTAGCCATGTGTTTTACCTGTCTTTCTAGCTTTCTTTTTCCACAGAATAAATATGCAAATCCTTGGGCTGACTGCTGTTATGTATACTCAATATACGAAATAATGAATTATTTCAAATTTACAAGAATTGTAAAACCATAAATATTCTGTGCAATGAATTAATTTAAAAACAAATATGCATGAAAAAGGGCTTGAAATCCAAAACCATTGGATGTATCTTAGTAGAATTTGCTTGAGTGTCGGCTGACAGGACCCATACCCACAACTAAAAGTGGAGAGAGTACTAATAAAAGGGTTGCAAGTTTGTTCAAAGCAAGGTCCCGAACCCCCCAGTGGAAAAAGTACTGATAGAAGGGTTCCAAGTTTGTTCAAAGCAAGGTCCCATACCCCCCAGCGAAAAAAGTACTGATAGAAGAGTTGCAAGTTTGCATAAAGCAAGGTGCCAGGCCCTCAACTAAAAGTGGGAATGGTACCGATAGAAAAGTTGCGAGCTTGCGCAATGCAAGGTCTCTCAATAAAAGTAAAAACAATACAAATGAAAAAAAAATTTCATGCAATTTCTAGCATGATTAGATAAAGAAACAGCACCCGATTTATGGAAAATATTTGAATTTGATTGAAATAAAAAATAGTTATTTCTAGCAAGTGTCATAACGGAAAGGTGGGAGTTGATAGAACTTGAGAAATGGCAGCTTGTTCACGGTTTTATATTAACACAAGCCAGATTTAATACCAGACCAAGCAAAATATGTGAATGTCGTCATACTTTAGTTACAACGATCGTGTTACATACTGCGTCGACCAATTATCGCTCGTCAATGCCGTGTTTATTATGCACATTAGGACATTCTGAATTACGAAACTAAACGTAGTTTAAAATGATAATGAAGCCCGAGTTTGATAATGACGGTTTTAAACGGGAAATATTGATGTCTCGAATATTTAGGGACATTCTGAATTACGAAATTAAACGTAGTACAAGATGATAAAAAAGCCCTAGTTTGATAATAATGGTTTTAGCCGTAAAATATACGTGTCTTTAATATTTAGAGACATTCTGAAATACAAAATTAAACGTAGTTTAAAATGTTAGTAAAGCCCAAATTTGATAATAACGGTTCCAGCCGGAAAATGTACGGGTTTTTAATATTTAGGGAAATATATTTTTTGCAGTCGTAGTCAGTTTTACGATTATTCTTATCGAAATTTATTTAATCGTGGTTAATATTTTTGTCTTCCTGTAATCATTTCCCAATTTAGATGCAATTAGAATGGGTATTTGTTTTATTACACTATGCTGCTAGCATAAATATATGCCGAGTATCTCCTTGTTCAGAAAGCATTCCCTCCCTTTATGTATTTTCCCATATCACAAATTGTTGTAACACAATATACTAATATTTCGAAGATAAAAAATCTGTGATAAAGCTTGATTCAATATAACAATAGGCAAAATACCACAGTAAAACATACTGATGTGGGATTACTGGGAGCAGTGCTGTTACTACTGTCCATGACATAACGGTACAATAGAGCTGTTCCCCGAGCCTATTTTCACATATGAATTTTATCGAATTGCCCCTGTCCTAATGCAAGTACTGCACGTGTAAAGCGTAAAGCTACGCAAAGATCTACACAGTTTTTCACCAATACCGGTACTGTATCTATCTAACAAACTTGAAACTCTTCTATCAGTACTCTTCACATTTTTGGTTGAGAGAGCAAGACCTTGCTTTGAGCAAACTTGCAATTCTTCTATCGGTACTCTTTTTTTCATTGAGAGCTCGGGATCTTGCTTCAGCGAACTTGCATATCTTCCATCACCAAACTATACAAATTCTAGTAACCTACTTAACTTCTGAATTCATCTTATTTTCGCTCTAGCCTATCTCTTTTTTTGTTAGAGTGTGATGTTCTTCATGCTTCAATTTTTGGGGTTGAGGTAGGAGTCGTGGGAGTGGCTGACGGTATACCGGTTCAAGAACGACAGCCGATCGATCCCCTAACGTTTATCGATGCACCACATGTTTGAATTTTTAACGCTACAAGTGAAAAATAAAAAATTGACTGTGGTTTACGATGCAGTTTAACTAAATATAGGTCCGGTATTTAATGAGGTGGGATTTTTTACAGTCTCAGTTGTCCCTGGCACTTGTGATCCCCAATAATTTTGCTCAAAGATGAGACTAATTACTTCTGAAAATATGTAAGACACCACCATAGTTCTATGTGATTTCAGTAACTTTCGGCCATTCGAAGCTCCCCCCTAACTTCTCTGAGATGTGGGTCTTCTTTACCTCTGAATAAGTTCACCATGATATTTCTGTATAGTTTCAGGAGCTCATGAAACTTGTTGTCGCGTGAAACTTTGCTCAAAGACCATTTATCTTCACCAAAAGTTAGTACGTGAAGAACACCGCCATAATTTTAAATTTCTAAGGCACTTATTGCAATGTACTTCTTTGTTGATCTTTTCAGAATTCTACCTATTCAGTTAATTTCAAGCTTTACGTTCTTGTGAGATAAATTATCTTAAATTTAACGAACTTGAGCCGTGCTCAAACTGATCTCGCTGAGCAACAGCATAGAAAAACGGAAGATTTTACACAAAAACTGAATTCATTGCTTGGTAATTACACTGTTAAAAATTTTCGTAGCTTTAACAAGGAAATGGCAGTTAAAAATACATTTCACTTCCCTGTTTTTGTGACGCCGTAAAATATACTTGTAATACCTGAAAGAACGATGGGATTTCACTGTACGTCATCTCTTTTGCTTTTCTATTGGCTACTGTGTTCTCTCGTTTTTAAACAAACCAATCACCGACGCTTTTTTTCTCGCGCCAAAACTTATGCGGCAAGCGATAAAGCGACTGACTGTCACGAACCGCGATCCGCCATTGACCAAGAAGGCGAGTTCTTCCGTTTTAATGAGGAAGTTGATCAATGTAGGAGGTTTGAGTTATACTGATGGGTAAGCGATACCGGTATATTACCGAACTATGTGATAGCTATATAATGTCAGAAAGTTACCACGCCCCCTGTCTGTGCCTGTGATTTTTATGTTTAATTTTTTGGTGATTTGTTTTTGAGAATAAACTTCTCTAAGTTTGTTTTAGTTGATCTGTCATAAGATTGGGTGTTACTTAGAGCAGGCATGTCCAACCTTTTTAGTGTCGCGGGCCACTTTCACATGGGGAAATTCATTGCGGGCCGCAAACGTTTTTACCAAACTTGAATACCAACCCAATTCCGATGTACGTTAGAACTTGAGCGTCGATGAATCAATTGCCTGGATTGCACAACACTTTTGCGGATTTCTGAACACAAGATGTACACCAAGACCATGAAATTCAACTCAACTTTTATGCAAAATGCACATACATAGGCGTAAAAAATGAAGGGGAAAAAAAGTCACCAATTTTTCTAGTGCAAAACTTACTTTAGATTGTCATTGCTCAACTGTTTAATATCAACGGGTAGTTTTGATACCGCACAATGTAACTAACTGGCTTGTCAAATTTTTGCTCGTCAGCTTACTCCTATGCTTTGACTTCATAATTTTCAAATTATTAGACATCTTTACGGCTTATTAGGCATACATCGTTGTCTTACAACTCTTCCCAATCCTTTTGATATTCCCGATTTTCATCCTCAAGCTTCATCTTTTTTGTTCCAGATATACCGGTGGATTTGTTTTTTGTGGTTCAACAATCATCAATAAAACAAGTACCGGTATGTGATTTCAGAATGGATAGCAAACTCATTGTATCGCCACAGATGTTTCCCTTTGAGTGGCTCTCTGTGGAATCATGTTCTATGGCGCTTAAAAACGCTTTTCTTATGGCGGAGTCGCTTGAAATTTAAATTACAGCCTAAATTCTAGTAAGATTTGATATCATACCAGGTAATTTTTATGGTAAATATGTTTTTATGTCCGTATTTATATAAAAACTTCAAGTTGGCAGCATGCGGCCCGCGGGTTAGACATCCCTGACTTAGAGAATACACGGAATTCCAAGTTTGAATTGCTGCCAATGAATTCCCTGTAACTGCATATACAGGGAAATTCTATCACGCATTCTACACGAACATTCATGTCAAGTATACATGCAAGTCGTGTACTTTCTACAGGGAAAAGCGGGTCGGTTTCACTTGGAATTAAGATGAAACGTGAAATCAACTCGGAAAGTCTGATAAATATTACTGGGAACTCCCTGCAATTTGGGCTGTGAAAACGGGATTGTTCTGTAATTTTTACATGGCAAATTGAGTAACTTTAATTGGAAAATACCGTAAAAATTGCTACCATGGAATTCCATGTAAAAATTTTTAACAGTGCAGCCAAATTTGTGACATCACTATATTTATACGTATAAACTTGGGTAAATCAAATTTAAGACTCCAAACCTTGCCAATATATATCAAACAAAATCTGAATTTATCACTAGTTAATGAGTTCTCAAATTTATATTCTAAAACAAATCAATTTGACAAAAAATTCAATCAATTCCTATTTAACTAAACTACAATTTCAACGGAAGAGTTTGCAGAACTGAAAAATTCAAACATTGAGAATTATCGTTATCAAACGCAATTTAGTTTAACTAGTTATTATTTGTAATAATTATTGATTGATATTTACTGTAATATTCTGTAATTATTACAAATATCGTATAAATTTTAAACCAGAATTCGATGATTTATATTTTAATCGATGATGGATCTAGAAGAACAAAATACAATCAGGCAGACGTTTCATTGGTTCTCACAAATAACTCCATGCTGCTTCCAGGTGAGAGCAGCATTCTCCATCCCTTGATTACGAGCATTCGCGAAGGAATTAACCCCAAGATAAACATTTGTACGATCTTTAAAATAAATTCCCGTGAATGGTTGACCTGGACCCCATTTAGTGAATGAATTAGACGGTATGACGTCAAGAGTCTAAGAAAAAAACATTGGATAGCGTTATTCACTAGAACTAGATCGTGCATAAAAATGCATTTGATTTAATATCAACAATTATCTATTTCATCAGTCAAAATGCGATCCATGCTTGGTCAAATGTAACCACAAATATTTTTAGTCTGTCACGTGTAATCAAGTAAAACTCCATGTTCGTGCTGAGCAAGGATTTTTAACAAAAATGTTCCACTGCACAATAACTATATGACTAAAATCCAAGCAGTTCAGTGCAAGACGTGTTTAATTTAGATAATTAAGTTGTTGTAAAACGACTTCAAATAACTTCATATGCACTTTCAACATACAAGTTCGAATCTCACTAGCGCTCTAATGAACATGGATTACCACTGTATGTAAAATATACTTAAATTTATTACAAACGCTGAGTTTTCGGCCCAAAGTAAGCATGAAATAAATGAATACTGGTTCTATTTTCAAACATCAGTGTACATCAACGCTAATACATTCATCCAAGCCAGGGGTGTGCAATCATTTTTACAGGAAGGCCAAATAAAAGGAGCTGAGCAAAGCCGCGGGCTGCACCTTTATTTAAGATAGCCTTTTTAGTAGTTGCAAGCACAAAAATTGTTTCTTTTTGTCATTGATCTTACGGCATTGATAGAGGGCCTTGCTGAATTGGCGAGTTAAAACGCATAAATTTCTAAAGAAAACTGCTATTTGAATTTATTGTCACATCAGATTTAAACGAATTCAGTTAGAATCACGTTTTATAACATTGTGTATTGGAAATTCTTCGCGGGATTGGCAATTCTCCGCGGGCGGCACAATTTTTCTTTACGGGCCGCAGTTTGCACACCCCAGATCTAAGCTACAAAAACTGTTCATTAAAAAAGATCAGTCACCTCGGCTAATACTAATTTCCAAAAAAAACTCAGAGTAAATTTACCCGGAGTCAGGAACAGGTGAAACGTAAAAAAGTATTTTACATAGCTAATGAATTAACTCAAGTTGTCTCAAATGTATTCGGTAATGTCTCACACCACACTCCCCTTATCTCATGATGTATTACACAAGAAAATAATTGGCTTAAACCTATAATACCAACCATTGGATCAAAGTGGATTCCTGTCCATATAGTTATCCCCACCCATCCCTTTGGAATATTTCTTCTCAAGTAATTCACAATTGCATTGTAAGACTCTTCATCTCTAATCAAGCCAACATCTGCGTTACGTTTCTTACAAATATCAACGGCTTTATTGTAGTTGACATTCATTTCATCGAACATCGCAGCGAAATAACAGATATTTCCGACTTTTAATTTGCAGTTTGCTGAATTAGTATACAACTATTTCATTTAAATATATATTGACTTATAATTATTAATTAATCATTTCGTTGCGGTAGAAACACCCGGTACCTTTAACTTCAATATTTTCAAATCAAACTAGCTGGCTTAAATAAATGCAATGAGGCCAATAACACAATGCATATGTTGTTTCCTGGTTTCAATTATCCTAATAACATTCATAACTTGCTGACATTACCTTCGTCTCCATCGCATGTGAAAATATCGTTTATGTTAAAATCAACTTTAATGGGAATGATTCGTGAATCATAAGCTACAACTTAGATTGAATGAAATATTTACCTGGAGCAGGAGTTGTTCGAGGCTTTATTGTTGGTCTTGGTGATCTGCCCTGGTCTATTTGGAAATAGCTGAGACTTCTCCATAACAGCAAGTTTTTGTTCAATATGGGATATAGCTGAATGGTAATATGAAGTTTAAAAACAACAATTTGTCACTTGCAAAAACAACAAAGCTTAAGCAATGTTTTTCTTTCTTTACAAATTTCTGGCGTTTTTAGTTGTTCAGTATAGAGTTGGAAATAAATGACCACATGCACCAATCTCAAATAAGCTCACAAAAGTTCCTGAAGTCTTTCGAAAAAATAAGGCTTTTTTTTCTCCTATTTAAATTACAGTCACGTCAAGAATTTTCGCTGTGTTTTTAGATCAGTAATTTCACAAAATATCACTTTTTCAAATAAAGTGATTGAGAGAATGCTTTCGCTGCATAAACTGGCTACAAACTTTTCCGTGAAATATTTTATAAAATTTTCCCAGTCACAATCGTTAAAATACTTTTCTATTTACAGAATGTTGAAAAATGCTACAAATAGAATTGTCATTTTATTAAAGCGGTTTCGCCTTTAGATATTTTCACGTATTTTTCTCTAATAATTACGAACTTGTAAGAAATGCCGTATGAAAAAGATTCTGTTGTCAACAAATAATTGAGTAATCCTTACTTATTTTAATATAAATCTTCATCACATCATGCAATTCACCAACCTTTCTTCAAATCAGATATCTCGGTAGATTGTTCCACGTTTTTCATTTTAAGTTCATTCAGTTCAATAGATTGCTTTGCATACTTTCCCAGTACATCAATAATTTGTCCAGATTGCTGAAGAGCTTTGTCACGAAGATTGCGAACTTCGTCAGATTGTTTATTGATTTCATTGTTAGCTTTTTGTTCTGCGAAAAACATTAGGTTCAAATTCCTTTTCTATGAAAAAGCTTTTGTTCAAATCAACTTCAAAATTTTAAATCAGTTTCTGTAAGACACGAATGGCGATCACATTTAAATGCTGAAACCAGATTTTCACTTAATATAAGGTGTCTTTCAAAAACAGAGTGCGTCAACTCTTACCTAACATGTTTTTCTCAAATTGATC
The DNA here is from genome assembly GCF_964204865.1 of Styela clava. Taxonomy (NCBI): domain Eukaryota; kingdom Metazoa; phylum Chordata; class Ascidiacea; order Stolidobranchia; family Styelidae; genus Styela; species Styela clava. Next base: position 22,650,667 of record NC_135257.1, read on the forward strand.
GAGGTTTTTTCTGTTTTCATCGACGTTGTCTTCTAATTTTTTCAGACCTAACTTGATAGTTCTAACATCTGAATAAAAGTTAAGAACTATGAAACAATCTTAAGCGTTTCAATAAAACAAGCATTTGATATTTGATTGAAACATTAAAATGATTGTCGCGAGAAAATGATCTCGTAAGGGAATTGAGTATCAGTATTGAAAAATTTAAAGTCCTGTTTGCACAAATAAGTTCTCAAAAGTAAGAAAACTCTTCTCTGAGCAATATAACGACAGACCACTAAAATATATCCAAATATTCTGAAATTAGCGTTAGTGAGATACAATCGACGCGTGGCCTGCAACAGTTCAAGCTATGAGTTAATGAATTTTGCCTAACTAAAGATTTTACTCTAAAAAAAATAAATTGGCTATATTGTCAGCAAACAGGAAATGAACGCACAATCTCCTGTGAAAAAGGTATGCAAAATCAATATCAGACAAGTTGTAAATTTGATGCACTTTTTTGAATCTGACTTTGATGTTGAGTTGCCATGCCTGTCGTCATATTGGATTTAGAGAGCAAGGGAAACGTAACAGTATGATAGAGTAGTCTTACCGACACTCAAGACTTCCCATCAATAGGCGTGATGAATTCAATCTATGACGAACAACGCCTGTTATATAGTGAGATAGCTTTGTCTCCAAGTATTTTAAACAGTAAATAAACCACTTGCCTAAAATATTCCTCGATACCAAAGAAAATAAGTTGGCAGTATTCTGAGGTTGTGCCGTACTCTCAGATTTGCATGTGATGGGAAACTCTTTGTCATGCAGATGTTCATCAATGATGAAACCTGGTTTGTTCCATCCTACAGCAACCGGATCACATTGTGCAATCTGGCAACCTGGCTTGGGAGAGCAGTGAAACACTGTTTCATCTTGGCACCAGGATGAAGCGATGGCGTAGATTAAGATAAAAATGATTGAGGTTTTCATCTCGTGGTTTCAGTGTAGTTAAGTAGTGACTGAATGAAGAAAAGTTTTAAACTTGTTAGGGTTATTCTAATATGGAACAAATTCTCATTATTGTGCAGTGAAAATTCTATAAACTATATACAGCAGACAGCTTTAGCTCTAAAATGTGCACTGCCCCATTCATAAGCCCAGGTAATAAATTAGGAAGGATCCGCTACCATTGCACTGGTTTGCCAATGCGTATAAATACGGAATATTTGGCATGTGTCAATTTTTTTTAGATGGCGTCAAAGTTTAATGTCGTTATATATTGTAATATGAAAATATATTTAAGTCTGTTGAACTTCTCAGATGGACTAACAACTCTGCTTTCTCTGTGTCCTTCTTACAAAACTATTTAACTGGAATTTAATCTCGGTTCATGTTAAACTAATTTATCTGATAGTAAATTCGTAAACGAGTTATTCTTCAGCACGCTGTAAGATTACAATATTATATTGCTATTGAAAGTTGGTTGTAAAATTGTCATAACTATACGATGATTTATCAATAACTCAGCTGCGTTTTGCATAATCCAGGCTTAGATACATCGGTGCTATAGCTTTTGGTGTGATATTGACAAATTAGCAAGAACACATAGCCCATTGGAAAGAGAACTTGCATTTTTCAAAACGCTATGGGCATTTTTCTAAAAAACGTTTATTTTAGAAAATGAGCGCGGCCGATTCAATCAAGAAAGGCATACTTCATGAAAAAAAAATGTAGCAGTTTTAAAACTCCCTTTCCAGAAATAGCTTAGTGTTTTTAGAGAAGTGGCATATCCTATTCAGATACAAAGTAGCTTTATCAGAGGTGACATTGCGTGTAACGGCATATCCTGATAGATAATAGCCCATTCAAAAACGACGAACTTTGTTTAGCTGACATACAAGACACACTTTATTGGAAATATTCGCTACTCTTTGTTATTATATGAATTTTCCGAAATGCGGCAATTCTGACATTATTTGTAGTCTACTGCAAACCTATATTTCAGTCTTCCGCTGCCCTCAAGTGTAGTTGCATTTGATAAGTTTTAAAACTGATTATATAGAATTTAACGATATCAAGACTTCTCAGCGCATATTAGATAAGTCTAACTGTTGCTTGTATCGCAGGTAGCTTTTTCTTTCAAACTCACGATTCTCGCGAACTATTCTATCAACCAGTTAGTTGCTTTCATATAGTCGATATTAAACTATTCTGATAATATAGTTTAATATAGCGTCTCTTTTATGCCTAAAAATTTACCACAGTTATAGGAGCAGACGCTTGTTATTTCGTGACGCAGTTTCAGATCTTAATCATATTAGCGGTTACGCGTGACGTTCATTATTCGATAGACACCGAATTAATTTTAGTATATTGCAATATTCTATTTTTAACGGAATCGCAATAAATTTCAAAATATCAGTTTACATATGCTAATAAAATCTACAGTGTAGTTTACTTAATTTAACAGTAATTTGAACACAATTTGTTTATAACTTTGCCAATGCTAATAAAAGATAGGTGTAAAATTACTGAGGTAGTTTGTCAGCAATTTTATTTCATATTTCTTCTGGAATTTAAACCTATCAAGCGTTCGCGAATGGTCTGGCAAACCGGTATGGATAAAGATAGCTCAGACACGCTCCTTTCTGATTATATTACTGCTTTCGACAAACCGCACTCAATATACAAATGAATAAATTATTCCAACTTTACATGAATTATAAAAACATAAATCTTCTGTTTGACAATCTAAAAGCATTTGTACAAAATATTAAATTTTAACCAAAACACTGGCTATAACGTGCAAGGAGGTGCAATGAATTAGTTTAAAAACAAATATGCATGAAATAAGGCTTGAAATCCAAAACCATTGGATGTTTCATAGTAGATTTTGCTTGATAGTCAGCTGAAAGGTCCCATACCCACAATTAAAAGTGGAATGAGTACTAATAAAAGGGTTGCAAGTTTATTCAAAGCAAGGTGCCGAGCCCCCAGTGGAAAGAGTACTGATAGAAGAGTTGGAATTTTGCCTGAAGCAAGGTTCAGAACCTTCAACTAAAATTGGAAATGATACCAATAAAAAAGTTGCGAGCTTTCTCAATGCAAGATCTCTTAATAAAAGTAAAAACATACACATGGAAAAGAAATTGCATGTAATCACTGAAACTCTAAATTAAATATATAGTTTATAATTGTATAGGATATGTCAGAAGATAGCGGTTGACATAGAACTTAAAAACATTCAACACTGTCAGGGAAAATGCATAGTCTGTCTTTGATTAGTGAGAACCAACGAATGGCCGAACTTAATCCAATGATATCGAATTTCTGCTCAATAAAATTAATTATCTACGAAAAGTTTATAAAAAAAATAAATTGAAGATAAAATATTATTCATGTGGAATCTCGTGCCGAGTCTTAAAAGGGTCGTCGATTTCACTCTCATCAAAGGTCAAAGGTGAACCCTCAGGGTCGGCTGATAAGGCTTCTGTCGGCAATTTCAAAATTTCATGCCGGTCCGTGAGTTTTTTACCTGGACTTATATATGCTTAATATAACTTGGGATTTTATTAAATTGACCCACACTGATTTACTAAATCTTGGTTCCCATACTTAACTTTAACTGTTAACAATTGTGTAATATATCATGGTGTAGTAAAATGGGCGGTACTGGTAAGTTTTTCAAAGTCAAGCGATCAGCGATAACACACACCACCTCATTCAGGCTGTAATAGATTCTTCCCCTTTCATAACCAGTAGTCCTTGGATACCAGATTTCTATATCTTGGGTACGGTTGTGGGCAATGAGATTGAACTTTGACTTGCGAAACTCATTAGAAACAAGTCTTATGTTCATGTCATTTTCCATTCTCTGTCATTTGCGAGTTTTCTCGCCTTTCAGATTTGTGCATTGATTTTTGAGAAAATGAAAATATGAACGTTATTATTTACTGTGTACTTCATACCAAGCTGAAGAAATCAAATCACTACGCCCTCACACTCTCATAGTAAAATCATGTTCAATCTTAGTATTATCTACCCACGGGTGAAGTAGTAAGTAGGCAGATTGGGTGATGGGTGGGAGCTCATAGTCAACCAAGCACTATGGCTAACTACTTGAAAAAATATACTTATTTTGGATTTTTCATACAATAATATTCAGTCAAAACTTTTTACAAAAATTCGAAAAGCATCAGGTTGACTGAGCGTTTTCAACAGATATTTGAAGAAGGTTTACATACTCCAAAATTTGAGTGTTGGATATGGTTATTGGATCGGAATGACACTTTGAAATAATTTTGTTAGCTTTCCTCACCATATAGAAGATTAAAAATTCTCCTTTGGCTTATGGCTGATTTCCGGCATATTGATTTTGCTGACTCAGCATATTTCATCTTTTTTTAGAGCAAGCAGCATTCCGCTGAATTTTTAAGATCTGGACAGTTCGTTGGTGATAGATTCATCATGTGGCGCTCTATACCTTCCGCGTATAAACAATTAATGTGTCACCAATCCAACAAAAATCATTTAACCGTGGAGTAAATAGGATTGCACCGGAGGCTATTTTAATGGCTGCGTCGGAGTCTATGGCTAAGTCTGGCCTGGAGTCTATGGCTGCCAACTTTTCTTCACCAGAAGTTGTTTTGTCCAAAGAAACTGAAACGAAACCCACTGTTGCACGGACTTCCGTCATATTCGCGGAGGAGAATTCGGTGTTTGCCCACCGGGAGAAGCTATTGCGTATACCCAAACTTGATATAATTCACTCCCCGATACCATCGTTCTCAAAATCTCGTCATTTTTCGTTTGAATCAGACAAAACTCCCAATCGTGCTAGACAGCAGATAGAAACTAATTTCACACACCTAATCGAAAGAATGTATCCGAAAATAACCAGGATAACGGAATTCTGCTCCAATTGATGACATCAGAATGCGTTCCGCATTTCGTATTTGAAACTAGAATAGTATGATTAGTGTGGTGGTACATCATGCTAAGCATCAGGAATATTCCCTCGCACCTCTGATTACTCTGCCTGGGTTCACAGGTTCGAATCCCAATAAGGATAATAAAATGCAAGGGAATTGCTGGACTCCTTGTCACCGTAGGTTGTTTCTTGTTCATGTAACAGCTGGTCGGTTATGGCTTCCTCCACCATCAAGGTTGTCTATATGATCAAGCTGTTCTATCAGCATTTCTTTCCCCCGGGATGAAAATGATGACTTATCCTAATTCTGAATAGTAGATTATGTTAACTTAGCCATGCCTGGGTTTTTTTCAGAATTGCATCAATTTTTTCCTAATCCATATATAAGTGTGCTATTTCATGGACATTTTATCAGAATAAAGGTCTTTTCCGGGTTTTCATGCCAGTTTTCATTTTAGTAATTGAATCTTCAGCTCCTGAACCTAAAAATTTCAATTTTTTTTATCCCAAAACAGAAATAAGAAGTTCACTTTCACAAAGGAACCCTTAATTAGGAATGTATTCTGAAAAGTAGATTATCGGATCTTGCCCACACATGGGCCTTTTGCCTTCTGTTTCCTGATCCTAGTCATTTATCAGAATACAGGTCTGTAACCATCGTTCGGGTTGCGATCAGTCAACCGTATCTGTTTCAACACACCAAAACAAAGATTTCCGTTGCCTCCTTTGACCTCGATGAGACACATGGCTTTGAAACCAACTCCTCCGCGAACTCCGAGAAGTGTCAAAAGAAACCGTTGAGACATTTTAATTGCTTGTTATATCCATCATATGCTTTTGCATATAGCCATCTGCTACTGGTGAAACTATCCTGATGCTGTATGTTATAAATTGTAATGCGCGTAATGCCGTAATGCAACACCATAATTCTATATAGCAGTGGTTCATACCTTTCATGGCTCGTGGCTCCCTTCCGCAGGGGGTTCGTTCAGTGATCTATAGTCCCCTATTCATCATTCCAGTGGTATTTTGATAGGTGGGTTCCAAATCGAACAATCCATGCTTAACAATAAACTTATCAAGCAATGAAAGTGGGAGGAACAGGACATTTTTTGTAAAGAAAAGGTTAAATCAGTTTTGGGCCTAGAATTGTGACTGGGAACTGCTTCTAGGGGGCCACGGGGACAGTAACTTTCTTCAAAAATAAGCGTCCTTAATTGTTAAGTATGTTACATTACTCAGAGATACCCATAACTTTGTTTAGAGATAAGCCTTCTTTACTTCTGAGTGAGTGCAAGTAACTTTGCTCAGAGATGAGTCATATTTATTTCTGAGTGAGTGCAAGTAACTTTGCTCAGAGATGAGTCCTATTTATTCCTGAGTGAGTGCCCGACACTTTGCTCGGATATGAGTCTTATTTATTTTTGAGTGAGTGCCGGTAACTTTGCCCAGAGATGGGTCTCGTTTACTTTTGATTGAGTTCCGGTAACTTTGCTCAGAGATGAGTCTTCTTTACTTCTGATTGAGTGCCAGTAACTTTGCTCAGAGATGAGTCTCTTTTACATTATTTCTTTGCTACACCCTTGTCTATACTTTCCATATATAAACCAAATATATGGTAACCTGTAGAGATTGATTTCCAAAGCAAAACGTTTTTGAAGTAAATAAGTTTTTTCCTACAAAGATGGAATGGTCAGAAGGTGACGAAGCGTTATCCGAACCGGCAACCTCACTAATTTTAAATCTTTTGACTCTGAAACCAGACGAAAGTGGGAATTCTAAAGGTAGGAAAATATAATGTATAATTCTGTCCGAAATCCTTGCCATCAAAACATTTGGTTATGACTCCTCCCAACAACCTGTTTAACTAGTTTCCTAATTTGACCTAAATGTGACCCAGTTGAGAGCACGTCATATATAATGTTCTAACCCTAGCCTGGTACACATACTACGGGAGTAACTCCATTTTAAATGACCTGTTGGGTCGTTACTCAGCTGAGAACTCACAGATACTGTTTTTGTCTATTTCTTTCCTCCCTCTTTTAGATAGTTGATAGTCCATTTCTGTTCAATGAGAGTTTTTTATTCACGTTTAGATATTTGCGGCTCTGAAGTTTGCGCCCATTTCTCTCTTTGTGGGCTCTCTTCCAGTGACTCAATTATTATATATTGCCTCAAATCGAACATGTAGTAGCAGAACCTGCATCTAAATGGTAACTTGTCGAGAATGTAATTGAACTTGAATGATCAGCATCATAATACCTTCACTATGACAATAAATGAACAGCAAAAGTATGTGTTGTGTCTACTAGTCTTGTTATTATATGTCGCCTTGAAATTTACATCCATTTCCTTTACTGCCCAACAAGTCCTTGTTTTTGCATTCATATACATTCCCCATTTATAGTTATCAAAGTCGCCTTTACGATTATTGGTGTAGAGAAACTTATTCGAATTGAATGTTTATCCATTATAATCCATGTCTGCTAGTCCTGTCATTAGATATGGAACTGTTCCATATATTTTTTAACACTGTTATAATTTAATGTAATATGTTTTGTTGCCATATGTTAGATTTATATCACGTTTTTTTTATCCGATAACAATAACCCTCAGCATCTCGAATACACCAGTATATTTAGCATTTATCTCAGGACAGAGAAAAGTATAAAACTTGCATGAAGAACCCCAGTTTTCTGTGCCCAGTGCGAGGATAATAAGAGTTCATAGTTCGAAACGTTTGAAACCGGATGATGGTGGATGTACTAACCCACCATCGGATATATGAACCACCCAGTAATGCTGTCGCACATAATTATTCCCCCACACATCTACAGAGGTTGTTCACCATTGCGATAGGAAGGATGTTTCTAACACGATGTGCACCCGAATTAAGTCTTTATTTATCTTTTGAATATATATACTGTTCTATTGTCAAAGTTACCAATTTCACTTTCTAAAGTCAAATTTCCCAACACTTATATCCTGTTCTACATCACATTATATTGTTGGATATTTTCACCGAGATTGAAAAATTTTAATCACTACCGTCATAAAGAGCTCCAAACCTCAGACCACAGACATATTTCAATCTGTCAAAGTTGATCAAGATCATTGTCAATTTGAACAAACCCACCGACCAAAGTTGTCCCTTCATGTAATTTTCCGAGTAATTAATTACTAAGGTTCTGTGATGCTTTTGCACTGCTAATATATATTTTTTCACCATTTTTATCTATACTATGTTGCGTGTAATATTAACTAGTCTTGTCTAAATAAATAAAACGGCATTTAAAATGAATCTGAGTTACGAGATTCATCGTTTTTGGGTCAGTAAATTTTGTGAACATTTGCCAAGCTGTGAAATTGGCGACGAGTTTCGAATTAACTTGGATGAATGATATGATACCACAACTGATCCAACGAGGGGACGCATTTTCTGACTTTTTGCATTAAAAACGTAATAATGTTATGTTTAAACCTTTTAATGTTTCCATTCATTGTTGAAACAATTTGGATAATTTTTTCAGCTTTCTGCTTTTCAATTAATTCCAGTTTTCGTGTTCCCACGAGATAAATTATTCTAATTTGACGAACCTATTTTGTGATCAACCTGATGATCCCTTTGAGAGACAGCAAAAAAAACAAAGTTATTGCACATTAGCCAAATTTATTATGAGTTAAAATTCTCAAATTCCAAAATTACGCGAATAAATCTTCAATTTTCATTCAAATTTAAATTATTTACAAGTCAGTATAGTAATATCAGCAAAACAATGAAAATACCATTATGAAAAGCCCAACTATTATTCGATAAAATATGATTTTAAATAAATTGTTTGCAGGACTGAAAAATTTCAAAAGTAGGAATGATTTTTACGTTTGAATAATGAAAATTTACCGTATTTTAATTTACCTTATTATAGCTGTGATAACGACATGGATCGGTGTGAGGCTAATCGAATAAATTTAACTGGGAATCAATTATAATTTATTGATAATAAAGTAACAAAAACAAGCAGACGGATGTTTCAATATATCAGGATCTCACAAATAACTCCATGATGCACCCAGATAGGAGGTACATTCTGCATCCCTTGATAACGATCATTCGAGCCTGCATGAACATCAAGAATAACATTTGTACGATCTTTATGAATTCCCGCGCGTGGATAACGTGGAGACCATTTAATGAATGAATCTGCAGGTGTGACGTCACCAGTCTAAAAAAATAATTAGATGGCGTTTATTACACGGCACAATTCCTTTATGACTCTTCGCATTCAGTGCAAGATGAGTCTTCTGATGATTAGGTTAAACGAGACATATTAATATTGATCCATGCTTGGTCAAAAGTAAATGCAAATATTTTTATTCTCTCTTGGCTTTCCATGTAGTACTTCATATACATGCTCTGGGCGAAGGCTTTTCCAAAACTATAATATTGCACAATTACTGTTAGATTAAACTTGAAGCAGTTCAGTGCAACCACAGAGATATATAAATAAAGAATGGGATTCTCTCTCATTTCCGCGTGAGTAATTGAAGGCTCTATTGTTTAGACCAGGGGTCACCAAACTACGACCCGCGGGCCAAATCCGGCCGTAGCGTCTTTTCATATGGCCCGCAATAAACACGAAACAAATCGCGATTTTTTTCCAAGGGATGTCTCCCCTAGCACCGACTTCCTTGTTTCTTTCGTAACATTGGCCAATCGGCAAAATGCAAAAGTGACGTAACAATACGCATTTCCACATCCGCTCAGAAACTTTTGTCACTCAGACGGATTTTCAGTCGTGGTTGTGAACCATACCCCAAAGCTAACCTTAGTCTTTATGATTTTTACCTTTCAAATGTTTTTTCCTCCCCTTTTTTTCATATACTTGTATCTATTATTTAATTTATGGTGGGACACCGACATAAATGAATGGAATACTCATAAAATATTGGTGGTAAGACTGGTGGCATTGCAAATCATTTAAGATATAGCAATATTTTTTTTTGCGTTTTGTGATTCCTCATTTCCTATTTCCAAAACTTCATTACAGCGCTGGGTTTGAGGCCCAAGTTGTAAACTTGAAGTGGAATTAATATTGGTATCATTTTCGAATATCGTATAACATTAACGCCAAGATATTCAAAAAACTTTGCCAAAAACTTCTGAGTAAATTTACTCGGATTCAGAAACAAATGAAACTTGAAAAAGTATTCGATATACCGCCTGCGCTGTTGTAGATAATAAACTAACCCAAGATGTCTCAAACATTTTTGACCGTGTCTCACTACCTCACACTCTGGCCACATCGTAATATATTTTATATTCCTACAGATGAGAATAATTGACATAACTATATGATACTAACCATTGGATCAAAGTGGATCCCGGTCCATATTAAAGCCAACGCTTTTTCCTTTGAAATATTCTCTCTTGAGTAATTCACAATTGCATTGTAAGATTCTTAATCTCGAATCAAACCAACATCTGCGTTATGTTTCTTACAGATATCAACTGCTTCGTCGTAGTCGACATAATACTCATCACGTATCACTGCGAAGTAACAGATATTTCCGACCTTTAGTTTGCAGTTTCCTGAAATGGAACAACAATTTATTATAAATTCAAAATCGAAAGAGTAATATTTTTCAAAAAATCGAAATACAAATAAAAAGTAATAGGACTTCTAACAATATTTCAATATATTCAAATCTAATCGTATAAGTCGACTCAACTGGTCGTATTTGGTAATGCAATGAAGCCTATCATATATTGCTCATGTTCTTCCTGGAATAAATAATTGAAAAGAATGTCATATTTTATTGGATAAAGTACTCAACTGAAGAAAGAGTCGGTTCCAATGTTGTGTTAGTCTTTGTTGTTTTCCAAATTTACTGTTCCTAGACAGACTCAAAAATGTAGTTCGTCGGGGAAATATTGTCATTTGAACCGGTTTCCTATAATTTTTACATTCAAAAGCCAGAAACATGCGCACTTTCCGCTCAATTAATTAAAAATCTACTTTGGTATAAATTAGTTCGTGGAAAAATATGAATAAAAAAAATTCATAATATAAAAACTGCTATTCTGAGCAAGAGGTTTTCTACTTTGTAACATTTCAACTATTGCGCTTGACTGTATTCCAGTGATTTAAAATGACATGAAAATACCTTTAATTATCTCATCGTTCGTTTTCTTCTGTTTATCTAATTATTTTTCCAAATTTATATTTGTTTGTTGAACTTGAACCAAATCTAATGAAGTAATAACATTTAGAAGTTCAGAATACAATATTAAAAATTCTTTCTTATATATATATCTTTTGTTTCGTATATTGTCCCTGAAAACATCAGCTTAAAAACGTTTTTGTGATAGTAGCTACCTATCATAGCCTTGAACGTTTTTGTGGCCTATCATAATTGTTTGCTATATTGACTAATATAACTTCTTTAATAATTTACCTTACGTTCCTTCATCTGCTTGTTTGTTTTATTTTGTTTTTTCAATTCTTCTGCCAAATTGTTATTCGTTTGTTGAACTTTACCTAAATCTAAGGAAAGAAATAACATGCAGAGTACTGACTTTGTTAGATGAATAATTTTGAAGCAATAAAACCTTTGATCTCACTCGTATGTAGGGTCAGTCAGTGTAGCTTCTTATAAATACGGGGATATTCAATGAGTTAGAGAGAGTTCCGAGCACTACCGAGTCGAGTGTGATATTGAAAGATTTTTCACGACTACAGCACCCAACTCTCAGAAAACTTCATTCATAGCCAAACTCCGAAACAAATTAGTTAATTAATAATTTTGAAGCAATAAAATCTTTGGCTTTATTGGGTGCAAATACTAGAAAGGGGACTGAAAACAACTTCACCAGTCAGAAATGTGCAACAACCTTTTTTCAAATCATTGATCTCAATAGAATGTTGCGCAGTTTTTGTCTGCTCCTCTACTAACTTGCTATTCATTGTTTGTAGCTCTTCAAATCCTAATGAAAAGTAAAAAAAAGGTTGCGTTTTGTACCGCACTCCCTGATTTCAGCTGCCATTTGAGTCTCACAATCACGAATGTCAATGTTAGACGAGTCGTCACTCATACTTTGCGTTTAATAGGTTTAACGAAAGCGTGAATTCATTATACATTTCTAATATACACGATTTGAAGAATTCCTCTGGTGTTTCATAAAAGTTTAAATTGAAATGGATTGTTTCATTTTCTAAATTTTGATTTGTGCTAATACAACCAACCTTTCTTCAATTTCTTTATTTCGTCAGATTGTTGTTTATCTCTCATTTCAAGATCTTTAATTTTTGCTGAATATTCTTCAAACTTGCTGCCACTTTCTGTTGAAAAATATACTCTGTTTTAAACATCTTGAATTTCAGTTCAATGTTTTGTAGAACCACAAACATTTATGAAGAAACTTTACATACATTTGAGTATTTGTAAACATATTTCTAGCTATTTGTCAATAAAAATTGATTGAATGAAGAATTCTAACCGTTATTTGCAGTATCATCAATTTTTTTCATTTTATTGTCGAAGTTTTCTTCCAGTTTCCTTAAATCTGATCTGATATTTTCAATATCTGGATGAAGATAGAAAACCAATTAATATCAATTTAAATCATTTTATCAGATTAGGAATAAAATCGTTGGTAAATGATAACACTTTGATGCCATGTCCAAATGCAAAGATTTGATGCCGCACCCAATGTTTCTATGCTCTTCTATATGTTTATGGATTCAGATCTACTGGATAAAAAAATATTATTTTCAATATATAACCTAAAATAAAAATTGTAAACGGTATCTTTTCCAATGTTTTCATACGTTTTTATATCTAATTGAACGAGGCTCTTCAACAACTATCATACTTGCCTAAAATATTTCTGGAAACTAAAGGAAACAAGTCAGCAGTATTTCGAGACTGTAGCGCTAGTTTGGATTTGCATGCTATCGGGAACTCTTTGTCATGCAGATGTTCATTAATGTTGAAGTCTGGTCTGTCCCATCCTACAGCAACCGGATCACATTGTGCAATCTGGCAACCCTGCTTGGGAGAGCAGAGGAACACTGTTTCATCCTGACTCCAGGATAAAGCGAAGACGTAAATTAAGATAAAAACGATTGAGATTTTCATCACTCCGTTTCAGTGTAGTTAAGTATTAACTGAATGAAGAATAGTTCTAGTTAGAATTAAAAAGTTATGTCAAACGTGCGCAGAGCAAGTTTGATTTATTTCGAGAATTACATACATCAGACAACGCTATTTGTAGCCGAGTCAGTAAAAATTCAGAAGGAGCGTAGCATACTAGCATTTATAGAATGAGAAAAGATCATTTAAAAGCGACATTGAAAATTCATAATAAACATGGGCGTTTTGTAAAGGCGTTTAATCCTAATAAACGTGATCGATTAGAGCAACGGCATATTTTTCTAAAAGATGCGTAGAAAATTTTAAAAATGATCTTTCCCAGAATCGGCTTAGACTTTTTAAAGATGGCATAGCTTATCCACACGCAATATGGCAATATTAACAAGGACATATAATTTTATAACATCATATCCTTATATTAGCGATGAGCATCTATAGATAAGGTGTAGCTTTGTTTAACTGGCATAAAAACCACATTGTTAAGTGCTTGCCCTCTTCTCTGCTTATCTCCTCTTATATACAAACTTTTTTTGATATTGTTCGAAATTTCCAGAGTATGTCCATATTGGACGTTGGCATAATCTATCAGACTATATTTCTCCAAAAACCATCGAGGGGAGGTCGCTCCTTTGTTGCTACCTGCGAGGAGAATCTTAAACAAAGTTCTGGACAAGGTAAAAAGCGGACGTTCCTTCGGTGTGCCGTGCCCGTGTCTTTAGATTTTTGATATGACCTCTCAGAATCCTGCAATAAGCCAAAGTCACCGGACCGTGACTAGGGAATATGAGAAAAACAAGTTTAAAAAGGGCATTTAACTAATTTTTCAAACTATTCTTATCTACGCTGTTTCTTGATAGCTTCAATCTGATATGCACAACATTCCGAAGTCACTGGAGCGTTACGGGGACGCGGAATTACCCAAGTTCCCGGTGGTGAAATATTCGATTAATTTTTCTCTTCGACAATCGAGAATCGCTTTGCCTGAATTCCCACTCCAAGTGCTCGGAATCGTCCAAAATCAATAATACCTTTGTGGGCGTGGCTTGTCACACGTTTTATCACTACTGAGGGGACGTAGGCCCTGCCCCCGCCACCAAAACTATTGGAAAAATAACTTCCCAATATTCGGGCAAACTCTTTTCCGCCACGGAAACCGAAGTAAACAACCTCTAAACGCCGAAATGACTCGAGCGTGTCTTGATTGACAGGTAACCTCGCCCGAATTACTGCCCACTTCCTCTGGCTCGATTAGGTGGGCACCATCCCCGACCTACATGACAAGTTTTGTCCAGATCGGCCCGTCAGTTTCCTGGAAAACCTTCATTTCACTCTGAAACCCTAAATATACTTACGAAATAAATTTCTTGCCCTACGCGAAACGATTTCTGACACTGACTGTGCTTTCGCGCTAAAATGCTCTCGGTTGCCTAACAATCAAGAGGCGTTGTGTTTGATAATATCCGGTTCTAAAACTGATTGATTCATATTAGTACTTCTAAAATTTAACGATATCAAGAATTCTCAGCACATAAGGAATGAGTCCGAATATATTACCAGTATCATAGGCGTTTCGTTTTGTTCGAACTCTAAAAATCTTGCGAACTATTCTATCAACCAGTTGCCTCCATATAGTCGATATAAAACTATACTGATGTATTTCCATTGCGTTGCTTTTATGCCTAAAAATTTACCGCATTCGGATATTTATGAAAGCAGACGCTTGTCATGTCGTGACGTAGCGTCAGATCTTAATCGAATCAGCGATATCGCGTGATGGAATAAACATTACATCGCAGAATTAATTTTAGTATTTTGCAATATACTATTTTTAAAGAAATCACGATGAATTTGAAATATAAGTTTACATATGCCGTTAAAATCTAAAGTGAAGTAACAATGAATTTATAAGTAATTAAAAGTAAACGCCACCTGTTATAACTTACAACGTCGCATATGCTGTAAAATTACCAAAAAATTTTGTAATTTATCGATAAAAGAAGATAGTTGAAAATCAGATACGGTTTGCCTAATGCTGTCTTGGTTACATCAATGCCAATCAGCAATATTGAAATAGCTGTTTCAATCGTTTTCACCCGAACTATTTTGAGTCTTGCGCCAATCCGTATTCACGGGAAAAAATCTCATATTGTAATTCCTAATAGCCTCAGTAGATCTAGGCATTTTGTTGGTCGCAAACCTCAGCTCAAAGATCAATCTCCTATTTTAGGGCGCGTGATATTGCTTTGAGAAAATTTTATTAAGAAAATTTAAATGGTCCGATATTCGTTTGCCGTTTCCCAGAGATATCCCTGAATATATTAGTGATTAATTTTCTGTACAATATATTAGCTATACTCTAGATCAGTGTTTCCCAACCCGAGTTCGCGGTCTCAAATGAGTCCGCGAAGCGTTTGA